>NC_040081.1:94520928-95145928 GCF_003369695.1 Bos indicus x Bos taurus | reverse complement strand
TTCCTTTTCAGATTGTTTGATGTTAGCATATAGAAATGTGCTTTGAATCTTGTCTTTTTCTGAAATAATTTATTAGTTCAAGAGTTTTTTAATGAAATCTTTAGGGTTTCTCTACATATAAGATATTATCTGTGAACAGACAAAATTTTATTTCCTCTTTTCCAATATGGGTGCTTTTTATTTCTTATTATTGTTCTCAGTTGAATTTCCAGTACTGAACAAGAGTGGTGAGAGAGGGGAATCTTACCTTTTTGCTGTTATTAGAGGAAAAGCTTTCCATTTTTCACCTTGACTGTGATGTTCATATATGGGTTTTTCATATATGGATTTTAGCATGTTGATGCTGTTTCTATACATTCTTGGTTTGTTAAATCTTTTTATAATGAACAAATGTTGAATTTTGTCAAATGATTTTTCTGCATTGACCGAAATAATCATGGAGCTTTTTCCCTCTTCATTCTGTTAATATGGCGTATTAACTGATTTTCTTATATTAAACTATCCTTGCATTTGATAGTCCCAGTTTTTCATGATGTATAATTCTTTTAATATGCTGCTGAATTCAGTTTGATGGGATTTTGTGAAGATTTTATCATCAGTGTCTATGATTACCCTTACTGAGATTTTTATTTCTTCATATGGCTTCAAATTACTGACTAGCATCTTTTCATTTTAACTTGCAGGATGCCTGAGCATTTCTTGCAGGCAGGTCTAGTGGTAATGAACTTCCTCGGCTTTGTTTATCTGGGAGTGTCTTAATTTTGCATTAGTGTTCATAATGTGGCCCCAAATGAATATCAAATGAGTCATGATATGACGTATCAATGAAAGCTTCATGGAAATGAAAATAAAAGTGATTTTACTCCTGACATGTTATTATGAAATATGCAGAGAAGGTGAAAGAATTACACAGTGAACCCTCATATACTTGGTGCCTAGATCCTATAATTAATATTTTTGAAAGCGATTCTATTCAAATATTAATTCTATAACTTCTTAGCAGGATAACCTTGGGCAAGTTACTTAACCTCTTTGAACTTCAGTTGCCTTATCTAGAAAAGGGGAATAATCATAGTACTTACTTTATGCATTACTGCAAGTTTAAATGTTATGATCTATGCATAATAGATCAGGCACAAAAGAGATATATGAAGTTAGTGAAAGCTATAGTAACTAATATTTGATGAATAAATGAATGAATGAATAAACAAAGGTATAATAAATTTCCTGAGTCTTCCAAAGGAACTTTAATATCTATATTTCAGCTGCTAGATGTACAAAAGTGGTATATCTATTTAAGAATAAGCATTAGGAAAAATATAAACATGGAAAGGGTTTTTTGAAATTTTTTAATAGCTGAAATAATGTGTATATATATATATATAAAAGCATTGTACCAGCCCAGGTGGTACAAATAATAAATACATTTATTATTTAAATTGTTCTGGTTACATGCAATGAAAGAAGGTGTCCAGTATATCCCTTGGATTTCTTTCATAAAAATAATAAAAGGGCAATATGAAGGAATTGCTACAGTTTCTGATTTATTAATATGTAGCAGCAACTGACTACTGCCTATACTGAGTTTCAATTGTCTGTTGGAGCGAAAGGAGAGTATATGGGAAGCAGGAAATAGAAGGGCCTTGGAACAGTCTTGCCAACACAAACTAAGACTAAGCCTCTTGCTCTCTCCAGGTTTCATTCTTATCCCTGTGGAGTCCAGGGGCATGTGTTTAGGGTTAGGGTAAGGGAGGAGGTGCTAAGTAGGTCCAGGTGGAATTTTTTAAGGCAAACTGGCTTTTCTCCAGCTTCAGGTTTTGCTCACATACTTTCTACAGCTGCATTGCTGCTTAAACCACAGCTGGTGTGTTCTCTCTTGTCCAAGAATGGTTTGGACTATTCCTAAGATTGATGTAAGTGATTTTAAAGACCATCAGACAGATGCACTTCGTTAATGAGAAAAAAATGAGAGAAAACCAAACGATTTCAACTTGC
Organism: Bos indicus x Bos taurus; assembly: GCF_003369695.1. Lineage (NCBI taxonomy): Eukaryota > Metazoa > Chordata > Mammalia > Artiodactyla > Bovidae > Bos > Bos indicus x Bos taurus. The sequence continues at coordinate 95,143,933 of NC_040081.1, read as the reverse complement.
TAGAATCTCTAAATTTTAAAGATAGTACACAATTGTTTACTCATTTTTCTTACAGAAAATTACTGTACCATTGATGAATACTGAAATAAGACGAGCACAGGTTAGGCTGTACAATATTCTAGAAAGAGCATTTTGTACTAGAGGTTTGAAGTCCAGTTTCCATGCTCTGTCTCTCTCATGTGGCCCTCGGTAATGTTATGATATCAATATATCTTTGGATTCAATAATTTTCTATTCTTATGCCCTCTCATAAAGCTTATCCAGTTCAAAAATATTGTAAGTGAACTGAATCTTAGGCTTTGGAAGACACACAGTTGCAAAAATCAGCTTTCCTTTATTTCTCCTGTCATGAATCCATATTAATTAAAAGCACTGAGTCTATCGAATATTTAAAATACCAAGCAGGCTCCTTAAAGATGTTAATTATTGTATTTGCATATATTTTAAATATTTATTTCATAACGTGGTGAGTGTTACTACATATATTCCTATTGATTTATCACCAACTTAAATCATATTTTCTGAATTATTTAGAAAAATATTTCAAACTTGAATTCATAGAAGAAAAAAAAAGGCCTTTGTTGTCAATTCCAAGAAACCCAGTTCTGAAAAGTTTTCAAATGTTAGTGAAGGCTTTTCAGGTTACTTGAAGGCACCTGCTTGATCGGACCTTCAACAAAGTATTTTCATTGGCAAATATGTAATTTATGAATAAATAAGGAGTTGGAGCCCGAGAAAGTGGAATAATAAGCTCCATGCCTTCCAGTCTTTGTGCAAACGCTTGCATGCAATTTCTACCAAACTTTTGCAAAACTAATTTCAGCAAGTCCAAGTGCTTGGGATACAAGGGGATGACTGCACACAGAGGCCTTTTCACACATTGCTCTCCACAGTCAGCGGTGCTTTTCTGTTAGTTCTCTTGGCAGTTCAGCAGGCCCTCAGGAGGGTCCTTGGTAAACTTCTTTCGGGCGAGTGTGTGTGTGTGTGTGTGTGTGTACTGAGTCTGCGGATGGCTACCCATCCACCCCCTGGTCCAAACGCCCCCCCCTTGGATGAACAATCCTGCACTGTGAGTGTTCTGCAGGTGTCTCTGGGTGTCAGCTGGCCTCTGTTTATTATTGGTGTGCTGCGTACAGGGGAGGCCTAGTGGGCCATCAGTAACAACTCTCGGTAAATGGGTCAAGGAAATGAAAATAAAGCCTGTGCAGCAGGGACGTTTAGGGCCTGGGGTTTTGCTGGCCAGCTCTGCCCGAGTTCCTCTTTAGGTGCTACTTTAAAATCGCTACTTGTTTGACTTGGACGAGACTTCACATGGCGAGGCCGTGTGAGATATGTGAAGGGGGACTGGCTGCGAGCAGGTGTGCTGCGTTTCCAGTTCAGCTTTTACCAGAACACATCCTCTGCTTGGTTCTGAGGCAGTTCTCTTCTTCAGAAGTTTGTTTGTGTACTTTGGTTTCCAAAAGTGAGGGAGGGGGGGCTACTATTAAAGGAGCTGAGAACCGTTCACATGATTTTGAATTATTCTGTTTTTCAAATCTATTATTACTCACAGTTGAATAAAAAGAAATAAACATCTTTTAAAAATGGGAAATCCTTTCCTCCTCAACTTACATTTTCAGAGACCAAAAGAACAAGAATGGTGCCTCTTATCAAGGTTGCTTGGTGATGAATTTCCAAATACACCTTCATAAAACTGGGAAGGTTACTGGTTTCCTTACTAGGCTCACTCAAAACATATCAGATTTAATGTCTTGAATGCAATATTCAAAAAACATTTTTCTGCTGAAGGAATTGCCAATTGTTAGAAATTACTTAGCATCCTTGTTTTATGATAATTCAGCTCTGTGATCATCTTTTTTATCTTTCCCCATAACTGGAAAAAAAAAAATTGTTAGTTGCTCAGTCGTGTCTGACTCTTTGCGATCCCATAGACTGTAGCCTGCCTGGATCTTCTGTCTCTGGAGTTCTCCAAGTAAGAATACTGGAATGGGTAGCCCTTCCCCATAACTACTCTAATAATATTGTGGACACTATTTATTACATTTAAAGGGATGTGGTCAAGTGGGGCTCCCTCAGTGGTTCAGTGGTAAAGAATCTGCCTGCAATGAAGAAGACGCTGGTTCAATCTCTGGGTCAAAGGAGGAAATGGAAACCCACTCCGGTATTCTTGCCTGGAGAATTCCATGGACAGAGCCTGGCAGGCTATAGTCCATGTGGTTGCAAAGAGTCGGACATGACTAAGAGACTAACACTTACTTACTTATATCTTTATTAGCTCCATGGTATTTATCTCTTGATCAGATTCTGTTCTCAGTAACCTCTAGCTTTGGTTCCTGAGGTCAGAGCCTTTGTGGTTTTCTTCTTGCATGCCCTGGGTCTGGAACAGCCTTTCCTACAGTAGAATTTCAATAAATATTTGTTCAATGACTGAATGAATGCATCACTACCTGGTCCCTAGTCTACTTAGAAAGGGTGTGTGTGTGTGTGTCTAACTCCTTGCAACCCCATGGACTGTAACTCACTAGTATCCTCTGTCCATGGGATTCTCCAGGCAAGAATACTGGAGTGGGTTGCCATTCCTTTCTCTAGAGGAACTTCCCAACCCAGGGCTCAAACCTGTGTCTTCTGCACTGCAGTGGATTCTGTACTGTCTGAGCCACCAGGAAGGCCCAAGATATGTAAATAAATAGCCCTAATATTTGTGTATGCTAAGTCACTTCAGTCATGTCCAACTGTTTGAGACCTTATGGACAGCAGCCTGTAGGCTCTTTTGTCCACAGGATGCTCCAGGCAAGAATATTGGAGTGAGTTGCCATTTTCTCTTCCAGGGGATCTTCCCAACCCAGGGATGGAACCACGCCTCTTTTGTCTCCAGTATTGGCAGGCAGTTCTTTACCACTAGCACCACTTGGGAAGCCCAAATAATCCTAGTATATCACCATAAATCTTTGATGTTATGGTATAAGATGTTATAGTGATTGTATATTTGTTGTATTTCTTATACTGTAAATTTACTAAGGTATAAATCCACATGCTTTTAAATGAGTGTTTAGAAGTCAAGGAAATCATCATTTGTTTCAAGCTTTATTATATTACTAGTATTTCTTCTGGCTATTCTGATACAGCCACTTTCATGTTTAATTCTCCTATCACTTCTAAAAATTTTGGAGGCAAAAAAGAAATAAAGGAAAAATAGGAAAAAAAGAAAAAAGGAAGGAAAGAAAGAAAGGAGGGAGGGCGGGAGGGAGAGAAGAAGAAGAAAGGAAGATAGGAAGGGAGGAAGAAAGAAAAGATATTTCCAAAAATTTTCAGCAGTTCTCAAGAAGTTTAGCTAGTTAGTCTTTGGATTGGGAAAACTCGTCAGGGTTTGACTGTCCATGAGAATGGAGCCTTTTTAAAGGTCTCTAAAATAGTAGGAGCCTGGTGTTGACAACACACTGTTGTATTTGTTTTTGTCAGTTTTATATTAAGACTCTCACAGTACTTACTCAAGCTAAAAGCTGTTTTGGATTTTATGAGTTGGGATGTTTCCCGATGGATTTTTTCAGTTTAGGTAAATAGAAATGATTAAGGTCAGTGTTCATAGAGATCGTTCCTGTAGCCTGGAAATAAATACTTCTGTGGCTCTCTTACATACTCTTGTTGAGACCGTAAGTTACAGCAATTTCCTCCTCTACACCAATTAGCTGGTTTTTTTTTCTTTTTATTTGTCTAGATATCAAGTTAATTTTGACCACTTCCCTGGATTTTCTGACCTGAAAGCTTGTTTCTTGTGGATTTGCTTGGTTCATTAGTACAGCTTTTGTGTGAAGCCATTCTCTTGATCATCTCCAAAATCTACCAGGTGACTTGATCTCTCCTTTTCAGCTAACACACTTTTAATACTCCTAACCATAAGTCTTAGGTCTCCTGCACTCCCTGATAAAGCTTGAACTTAGTCAGCGTTTTTGCACCTAGGCTGTTACAAAAACCTCCTGTGACTTCTGAAGTCCACAGACAGTTCGTTTTTACTCTGAAATTCCTGTTGCCTACTTGAAGTCCTCATAAATCCTACACAGCTTCTTCTCCTAGTTTAGGACTGAATGTTCACATTATCATTTTCAACTTTCTGTTGCCATGCATAAAATCAATTTTATATACAATGACTTCCCAATATGCCCAAGTCAAAGAAAATCACATTCTTTCAGTTCTTGTATTGCACGTATCCATCAGGTCTGCTTGGTCCCTGGTGGCTCAGAGGTTAAAGCGTCTGCCTGCAATGCGGGAGACCTGGGTTCGATCCCTGGGTCGGGAAGATCCCTTGGAGAAGGAAATGGCAACTAACTCCAGTATTCTTGCCTGGAGAATCCCATGGATGGAGGAGCCTGGCGGGCTACAGTCCACGGGATCGCAAAGAGTTGAACACGACTGAGTGACTTCACTTCACTTCACTTATCAAGTCTGCTAAGCAACCAATTGTCCCACTATGAGTTACGTGTATATAATTTCCAAACCTTATTTGTAACACTATGAAGCGAAAGTATTTTCCTTCCCCTTGTGGGCCATTTCCTGTTGAGTTTACCTCCCCTTGAATGAGCTTCAGAGAAACCTATATGCAGGTCACGAAGCAAAAATTAGAACTGGACATGGAACAACAGACTGGCTCCAAATAGGAAAAGGAGTACATCAAGGCTGTATATTGTCACCCTGCTTATTTAACTTATATGCAGAGTACATCATGACAAACGCTGGGCTGGAAGAAGCACAAGCTGGAATAAAGATTGCCGGGAGAAATATCAATAACCTCAGATATGCAGATGACACCACCCTTATGGCAGAAAGTGAAGAGGAACTAAAAAGCCTCTTGATAAAAGTGAAAGAGGAGAGTGAAAAGGTTGGCTTAAAGCTCAACATTCAGAAAACTAGATCATGGCATCTGGTCCCATCACTTCATGGGAAATAGATGGGGAGACAGTGGAAACAGGGTCAGACTTTATTTTTTTGAGCTCCAAAATCACTGCAGATGGTGATTGCAGCCATGAAATTATAAGACGCTTACTCCTTGGAAGGAAAGTTATGACCAACCCAGATAGCATATTGAAAAGCAGAGACATTACTTTGCCAACAAAGGTTCGTCTAGTCAAGGCTATGGTTTTTCCAGTGGTCATGTATGGATGTGAGAGTTGGACTGTGAAGAAAGCTGAGCCCTGAAGAATTGATGCTTTTGAACTGTGGTGTTGGAGAAGACTCTTGAGAGTCCCTTGAATTGCAAGGAGATCCAACTAGTCCATTCTAAAGGAGATCAGTCCTGGGTGTTCTTTGGAAGGACTGATGCTAAAGCTGAAACTCCAATACTTTGGCCACCTCATGTGAAGAGTTGACTCATTGGAAAAGACTCTGATGTTGTGAGGGATTGGGGGCAGGAGGAGAAGGGGACAACAGAGAATGAGATGGTTGGATGGCATCACCGACTGGATGGACATGAGTTTGAGTGTACTCTGGGAGTTGGTGATGGACAGGGAGGCCTGGCGTGCTGCGATTCATGGGGTCGCAAAGAATCGGACATGACTGAGCGACTGAACTGAACTGAACTTAATTTAAGATATTTCTTTTCTTTCTTTTTTAAAAAGATTTTTAATGAGTTTTATTTGATTCAATTGAATCATACCATAATGACTTAACAAGAAAGAATATTAAAGTCTGGTTAAAAAGATAGCATTTCAAAGTAAGCAATATGAAGCCTGGGGGAGGAGGGCAAGCAGAGAAGGGTTGGTTCACCAGTCATCATTTGTCTGGACAGTATATAATCTTTTTTCGTTTGGTGGAACAGGTTTTTATGGGTTTCGTTGGTGGAAGCCCAGACAATAAAGAATCTGCCTGTGATGCAAGAAACCTGAGTTTGACCCATGAGTCAGGAAGATCTCCTGGAGGAAGGTATGGCAACCCTCTCCAGTATTCTTGCCTGGAGAATCCCAGTGACAGAGGACCCTGGCAGGCCCCAGTCCATGGGATGACAAAGAGTCAGACATGACAGTGACTAATATTTTCACTTTTTCACTAACAGGGAAATGATGACAAAACATCACATTTTAATGTGAAACATTGTTTTTAATTCTTTGCATCAAAACTGTTACCAAGGCTCTCCGAATCTCTATTCTAATGCCTCTCTTTGATTTGCTTTTTCCAATTTCAGCAAATTATTATACGTCTAGTTTTCTTTTTTTTTTTTGGTGGGTGAAGGTGGCTTGATGCAACTTTTCCTTTTATATCCTTGAAAGAATGTAAGAGAATCTAATATGTTAAACAGAAGAGTAGTGAAGCATTTACAGTTAAACTTTAATATTCTATTACCTGCTAAGATGTTGTCAGAGCAATGGAACAAAATATATGAGACATAAGTATTAACACATATAAAATAATTTAGTATATGAAAAAGTAGTGTTTCGAAATACTGGTGATAGGATAGTTTATTCAAAAAAAGCTATTGGAAAAAAATTGACCAACTAAGAAAAGTTTAAAAAATCACCTTCCAAGGCGACACTAGTGGTAAAGAACCTGCCTCCCAATGCAGGAGACAAAGAGAATGTGCTGGATCCCTGGGTCGGGAAGATGCCCTGAAGGAGGGCGTAGCAACCCACTCTAGTATTACTGCCTGGAGAATCCCAGGGACAAAGGAGCCTGGCAGGCTACAGTCCATAGCGTTGCGAAGAGTTAGACATGACTGAAGGGACTTAGCATGGATGCAAAAATGATTAAAAAATAAAAGGGAAACTAAAGAAGCACTAGAAGAAAATAATAGATTCAGAAGAAAGTTGGGATGATGATGATGAACATACCAAACATTCCACCAAAGCCTAAATTAAAAAAAAAAGATTAATAAAAATTTTTTATAAAACCTTGATTTTAAAACACAAAATTAAGAGGCAAAGAAAAGCTGGGAACAAATATTTAGACCTATGTAAAAATTGCTTTTGAAGAAGAAATTATTCTAATTACATACTATGATATCAGGTTTGTTCTAAATGTGAATCATTGATGGCCCTTTCTCTCATAAAGTTTTAAATCTAGTGAAATTAAACTTACTTTATTTTATTAACAAATATCTACATGGGTTAATATACAGGTAGAATCCATAATAAAATTTGTGAAGAAAAGTTGCATGATGGTATAAAAAAATAAGCCAATCTAATTTGTATTTTGTGGTCAAGAAGACCACATTAAGGTAGTTGGGTTTGTAATGTAATTTTAGTATATTCATACTAATATTATTAAGCAATTAATTTTAATTTATTCATATATCAGTACTTACAAATATATGTTGTGAAAATGTTAGTCCATCAGTCATGTATGATGTGACCCCATGGACTGTAGCCCACCAGGCTCCTCTGTCTATGGGATTCTCCAGGCAAGAATCCTGGAGTGGGTAGCCATTCCCTTCTCCAGGGGATCTTCCTGAGTCAGGGATCAAAGCCAGGTGTCCTGTATTGCAGGCAGATTGCTTACCATCTGAACCACCAGGGAAGCCACTACAAAATACTTAACTGTGAATATTTACATGTAAATGATATTATTATAATTTACTTATCAGTCTGTATATTAATATATTATGTTTTATAGTCCATGTATTCTCACCCCCTGTGAATGAATTCACATTAATACAATTCGTAAGAATTATATATATATATATATAAACACATAAACTCCAGTTTATTAGTTTTACTGAGTATATATAACTGACATGAGGACAAAATATTTGTGTTCACTGACAGCTGAGAAAAAAATCTCCTTGTGAAAACAAATAAATACCAGAAAGTTTTTTATTTGCATTGTGTCAGGGGAAAAAAAAGTGATGGTACTAAAAGATAAATTATTTTCAAACTGAAATAGTCCCATTATACCATTTTCTATATTTGAAGGATGCATTTTCCTTTACTGCTGAATGTACACTGATAACTTTTTCCTTATTTTTTCCATACTTAATATAGATTCTACATTTTATTTTATCTTTCTTATAATTTACATATTGGTTCTAAATTTGAAAGAATCTTGTTTACAACCATTCACAAATCATTCAGTTCAGTTCAGTTCAGTTCAGTCGCTCAGTCATGTCCGACTCTTTGTGACCCCATGAATTGCAGCACGCCAGGCCTCCCTGTCCATCACCAACTCCTGGAGTTCACTCAAACTCATGTCCATCCAGTCGGTGATGCCATCCAACCATCTCATCCTCTGTTGTCCCCTTCTCCTCCTGCCCCTAATCCCTCCCAACATCAGAGTCTTTTCCAATGAGTCAACTCTTCACATGAGGTGGCCAAAGTTTTGGAGTTTCAGCTTTAGCATCATTCCTTCCAAAGAACACCCAGGACTGATCTCCTTTAGAATGGACTGGTTGGATCTCCTTGCAGCCCAAGGGACTCTCAAGAGTCTTCTCCAACACAATTCAAAAGCATCAATTCTTTGGCACTCAGCTTTCTTCACAGTCCAACTCTCACATCCATACATTACCACAGGAAAAACCATAGCCTTGACTAGACGGACCTTTGTTGGCAAAGTAGTGTCTCTGCTTTTCAATATGCTATCTAGGTTGGTCACAACTTTCCTTCCAAGGAGTAAACGTCTTTTAATTTCATGGCTGCCACAGGTATACATGTGTTCCACATGTACACCTGTGGCAGATTCATTTTGATATTTGGCAAAACTAATACAATTATGTAAAGTTTAAAAATAAAATAAAATTAAAAAAAATAATAATTTCATGGCTGCAATCACCATCTGCAGTGATTTTGAAGCCCAAAAACTGAAGTCTGACACTGTTTCCACTGTTTCCCCATCTATTTCCCATTAAGTAATGGGACCAGATACCATGATCTTCGTTTTCTGAATGTGGAGCTTTAAGCCAACTTTTTCACTCTCCTCTTTCACTTTCACCAAGAGGCTTTTTAGTTCCTCTTCACTTTCTGCCATAAGGGCGATGTCATCTGCATATCTGAGGTTATTGATATTTCTCTCAGCAATCTTGATTCCAGCTTGTGCTTCTTCCAGCCCAGCGTTTCTCATGATGTACTCTGCATAGAAGTTAAATAAGCAGGGTGACAATATACAGCCTTGACGTACTCTTTTTCCTATTTGGAACCAGTCTATTGTTCCATGTCCAGTTCTAACTGTTGCTTCCTGACCTGCATATAGGTTTCTCAAGAGGCAGGTCAGGTGGTCTGGTATTCCCATCTCTTTCAGAATTTTCCACAGTTTGTTGTGATCCACACAGTCAAAGGCTTTGGCATAGTCAATAAAGCAGAAATAGATGTTTTTCTGGAACTCTCTTGCTTTTTCGATGATCCAGCGGATGTTGGCAATTTGATCTCTGGTTCCTCTACCTTTTCTAAAACCAGCTTGAACATCTGGAAGTTCACAGTTCACATATTGTTGAAGCCTGGCTTGGAGAATTTTGAGCATTACTTTACTAGCATGTGAAATGAGTGCAATTGTGCGGTAGTTTGAGCATTCTTTAGCATTGCCTTTCTTTAGGATTGGAATGACCTTTTCTAGTCCTGTTGCCACTGCTGAGTTTTCCAAATTTGCTGGCATATTGAGTGCAGCACTTTCACAGCATCATCTTTCAGGATTTGAAATAGCTTGAGCTATCACCTCCACTAGCTTTGTTCGTAGTGATGCTTTCTAAGGCCCACTTGACTTCACATTCCAGGATGTCTGTCTCTAGGTGAGTGATCACACCATGGTGATTATCTTGGTCATGAAGATCTTTTCTGTACAAGAAGTTCTTCTGTGTATTCTTGCCACCTCTTCTTAATATCTTCTGCTTCTGTTAGGTCCATACCATTTCTGTCCTTTATCGAGCCCATCTTTGCATGAAATGTTCTCTTGGTATCTCTAATTTTCTTGAAGAGATCTCTAGTCTTCCCCATTCTGTTGTTTCCCTCTATTTCTTTGCATTGATCGCTGGCGAAGGCTTTCTTATCCCTCCATGCTGTTCTTTGGAACTCTGCATTCAGATGCTTATATCTTTCCTTTTCTCCTTTGCTTTTCGCTTCTCTTCTTTTCACAGCTATTTTGTAAGGCCTCCACAGACAGCCATGTTGCTTTTTTGCATATCTTTTCCATGGGGATGCTCTTGACCCCTGTCTCCTGTACAATGTCACAAACCTGCGCCCAAAGTTCATCTGGCACTCTATCTATCAGATCTAGGCCCTTAAATCTATTTCTCACTTCCACTGTATAATCATAAGGAATTTGATTAAGGTCATACCTGAATGGTCTAGTGGTTTTCCCTACTTTCTTCAATTTCAGTCTGAATTTGGCAATAAGGAGTTCATGATCTGAGCCACAGTCAGCTCCCGGTCTTGTTTTTGCTGACTGTATAGAGCTTCTCCATCTTTGGCTGCAAAGAATATAATCAATCTGATTTCAGTGTTGACCATCTGGTGGTGATGTTTTGCATGTGTTTTCTATGAATCATTATCCTAAATAAAGCATATTTTTAAAAAATCTTATTCTGTAATTCTGACATACCCTACTAATTCATTGACTTTATAGGTAGTTTTGTAGAAACTGTCAGATAGGGGTTTTGTGATTATGTATGTATGTATGTATAGATTTATTTAATACAAAATGTTTTTCATTGATAGAATTATTTTTTGAAAATAGGAAAATATTTCTTACTTTTAGTGTTACAAATATTGTACAACTATTTCATTGGTGAAAAATACTCACTGCAGTTTTCCATCCCCACTCCCAATTCAATTCCTATTCAGAGTGAAACATTGTTAAAAATTTGATGAGAAGAGAGGAAGGGATAAATTGGGAGATTTGGATTGACATATACACAGTACTATATAAAAATAAATAACTAATAAGGACCTACTGTACAGCAAAGGGGACTCTACTCAATACTCTGTGATGGCCTATATGTGAAAAGAATCTAAAAAGAGTGGATATATGTATATGTGTAAGTGATTCAAGTTGCTGTACACCTGAAATCAACTCAACATTGTAAATCAACTATACTCCAACAAAAACTTTTTAAAAATTGATGTATACCATTGATGCTTTTGAACTGTGATGCTGGAGAAGACTCTTGAGTGTCCCTTGGACTGCAAGAAGATCAACCCAGTCAATCCTAAAGGAAATCAACTCTGAATTTAATTGGAAGGGCTGATACTGAAGCTGAAGCTTCAGTACTGTGGCCACCTGATCAGAAGAGCTGAGTCATTAGAAAAGACCCTGATGCTGGGAAAGATTGAAGGCAGGAGGAGAAGAGGATGACAGAGGATGAGATGGTTGGATGGCATCACCAACTCAATGGACATAAGTTTCAGCAAGTTCCAGGAGATGGTAAAGGACAGGGAAGCCTGGCATGCTGCAGTCCATGGGGTCACAAAGAGTAGCACACGACTGAGCAACTGAATGACAACATTCTAACCCTTTACCTATGAATTCACACTTAAACATATGTACTGTAAACAATGTTCAAACATAATTGTGATCATGATTAACACACTGCTTTGCTACATGCTATATTTTATTGTTATGATTGACTTGGAGAGACTTTTAGGGCTCCACAGTGTGCTTATAACAAATTGATCAATACAGTACCTACTTTAATAGATGTGTTACTAATTAATGTTTATTTTGATTAGCAATTTTTACTGCCTTATTTTTCCTGTCATCTTATTAATTTTTAAACAAATACCTCATCATTCAATATCTGTTTATTTTGACGTCTTCCTCTTTTTTTGAGTTTATTCACGTTTATTATTTCAATCTTCTTATACATTAATTATAATTAAAACAGAAAGGGTCTGTAGTTATTGACTTCTTGAGACCTGACTCTGAAAAATATTTTCAATATAGGGAATTTCTTTTATTCTTTGTTCTGTGAGCAAAGTCCCCCACAGAGCCCGAGAGGGAAAGGAGTTTCAGAAATACAGAATTCCTAGTCTCTAGCATGCAATAGGGTATGTTACAAAGAGGTTAGAACAGAGTTGAGAAGAAATCTGAAACATTTGACACATCGTAGTTTATTTCTTCTCCTGCATTTTCTTAGTCCTATCCTTCTAGAACTCCTATTAGACAAGTAGTGGAAATCATAACTATACCTTTTGTGCTTTGGTGTTTCTTTCATATTTTCCACCTCTAGGTCTTCTGGTGTTAAATTTTAGAGATGACTTTAGTTTGATCTTCCAACTCATTAATTCAATCTTCAAAATGTATCTATTTTGTGCTTCAACTCATATATATCAAGCTGTATTATTTAAATGATCACATATATCAATCAGGGTTTCAATCAATCTGGCTAGATAAGGTAAAAAATTCTTAGTAGATTAAATTAGATGTTTACAAAATCATCTGAAGATCAGGAGGAGCAGTCTGTAATTGGGAAGTGCTGGAACGACTTCCAGAACATGATGGAACTGGCCACCCTGGGGGCCGCTGCTTCTGCTCCTGTGAGGAATGCTACCACGAGGGCTGGCTCCATGACTAAGTGCCTCTGCCCCAGTCCAGGGATACAGTGCCATTACATTACACCTCTGCTGGCTACAGGACCCTGCAGCCTCAGCCCTGACATGTAGCAGTAAAGAGATGTCACATGCTGCTTCTGGGGGCCCCCGAAGCCAGAGGATAGACACTTGGAAGTTGGCGAGAGCTGCCTCAGAAAAGCCAGATGCCTCCCTGACTGTACTTGCCAGCAGACACAACAAGACCAGCTCAAGTGTGGCCTCCACGTCGGCATGTTCTCCTCTGCCCTCCAAACCTCACACACAACATTCTCCTTTTAAGAAGTGAGCCAAGAGTCCCCCACAGAACACAAGAGGGAAAGGAGTCTGAGAAATACAGACGTCCTAGTCTCTAGCACACACTAGGGTATGGTACAAAGGGTTAGAACAGAGTTGAGAGGAAACCTGCCACATTTGACACTTTATAGTTTTACTTTTGGGGCTTCCCTGGTGGGCCCAGATGGTAAAGAATCTGTCTGCAATGCAGGAGACCGAGTTAGACCCCTGGGTCAGAAAGATCCCCTGGAGAAGGAAACAGCATTTTTAATTTTTTAATTTTTAATTTTTTAATTTTTAATTTCAGGCTTCCCAGGTGGCTCTAGTGGTAAAGAATACGCTTGCCAATGCAGGAAATGCAAGAGACGAGAGTTCGATCCTTGGGTCAGGAAGATCCCCTGGAGTAGGAAATGGCAACCCATTTCAGTATTCTTGCCCAGAAAATTCCATGGACAGAGGAGCTTGGTAGGCTACAGTCCATGGTGCAGCAAAGAGTTGGACATGACTGAACACACACACATTTTTAATTTTATGAGGGTTTATTTCTCTTTCTTAGTAGCTTAATTTTATTTTATAGATGCAATATCTTCTTAACTCTAAGTACATTAAATGCCAATTTTAAAGTTTGGTTTTCATCAAATGTTTGGCAAGTTTGGTTTATTTGTTCATATTTGTACTTGATCATTCCAATTTGCCTTTGGGCAAGGTAGGTGCTGATTGCATAGGTGAACTTACTTCTGACTTGAGTAGTTGCATAGGCGAACTATTTCTTATGTGTGTTTGTGCACAGAATATGTATAATTTGAGATATATGAGTGGCATGTTTTTAGATTCTATATGTCTTGGAGCACTATCCTGATACCTAGGTCAGAATTTTCAATACAGACTTTATCCTAGGAGCAAATCTTAGTCCTTTTTTTTTTTTTTTTCCTCTCTTAACTGTCTTTATGGCTTTGCCCTGCTTATTTTTCTAGTGTCAGTATTCACTAGGGACTTCCTCTCAGCCAAACTCTTTAATTTGTTAAAAAGAAAGTGAAGATTTTTTAACATTCGTTTAACATGAATAGTTGAAAGGAAAAAGAACTAATTTTGCTAAATACTCCAAGGAAGTATTTTAAATCACGTTTATAGAGCTTAAACTATTTGGAGACATTAACATGACTCCCAAATTACAAAGAATCTTAGAAAAAAATCATATGGACACAAAACTCACTGGGGAGTTAATTTCTTGCATACTTTTCAATGGAATGTATGTTCTGGTTCAAATATTCCCCCTTCGTTGAAATTATCTAAAGGCCTTCAAAATACATTATAAACATGAAAAAAAAATGTCTCTCTATGGGTTTACTAATGACATGATGACACTCATGTCCATCTGGGTTTGATACCAAATGCCAACATCAAGTACACTTCCAGAACATAAAATAGGCACGTGCTTTTAACAAGTTTGGGGGTTGCTGAGGAACACGTGTGGATGTCTCAACAACATTTTAAAAGGAAAAAAACATCATTAGCTCACTTGTTTAAGAGAAGTGATGAAGTGTAATTGAATTCAACTTGTTCAAACATACTTTACAAAGCTTTGGGCAGCAGAAGTCTGCTTCTAAGAGTTCTGGGATAGAGAAATGATAGAAGACAGAAAAAGAAAAATTATTTTGCTGAACAAAACTTTCCAGTCCTTTGGAGAGCTGGCTAACATATAAGCAGTCACAGCAGACTGGAATATGTAAAATAAGGGACCCTGACTTTTAAAAACATAATTAATTAGGAAAGAGAAAACAAACAAGATCAAATGCAGTCTATTCTTACTTAGCAATAACAATAACTTCAGACAAATGGGCTAAATTGATTTTACAATAAGTTGAGGATTTTTCAAATACTCCTTCAAATTTTCTTTTTTATTCTGGGTAAGAAATTATGCCAAATTTTTGGCTACATCAAGTTTCGCTTCATATCTATATTTATACTTCAGACAGTGATTTTTGTCAGAGTGATGATGTTATTTTATTTGTTAGTCTTATAAACCCATTATTCCTACTCCACATGTCTCCTCCCTACTCAATAGATGTTTAAATGAACTCCAGTTTTCTAAACTTCTGAAATCTATGTCAATAAAATCAAAGTCTTGATTCATATAAATTCTGTCTCATTTGGTACAGATTTAATTGATGAGCCATTTATATGTTTTATTTACAAATCCAGAAGATTTATTGTTTGAAAAAGACACCTACTTCCAAAAAATGTATTGGGATAAAAAAAAGATGTCCTTCCTGTAAAAACAGATAGAGAACTACTTTGGCCATTTCTTGCTATCCTATACACAATGCTCTTTGATTTAAAAGAAAAAAAAAAAAAAAGAATCCTTTGAAGAGTTTAATATAGTTTTAAGAATAAACCTCTAAACCCCAGAAAAATTCCTTTGTTCATGGAAACCTGCCTTTCATAAATCTAGCTGTTGAGTGACAGAAAATTGCTTCTCAGTTTATGATGTCAAAGACTCAATATAATGATTTTTGTCATCTATTTAATGACAATCTAAACTTTGGAAATATAAACTGTTTTCACTTGTGTTAAGTGGAATTTCATCATGTAGATTTTCACATGGATATCAACATTTGTGCATACAGGTCTAGTAAATATTTATATAGATCCTATTTAATATGTGATGATAGGTTTTTGCATTTGTCTTGTATAATGAAGTGTTAAGATTAAAATATTTTAAATTTTTATTTATTTATTTATTTATTTTGTAACTTTACAATATTGTATTGGTTTTGCCATATATCAACATGAATCAGCCACAGGTATACACGTATTTTTTAAAACAACAGTTTTCTCCTCTAATTTAATATATTCTGAAAGTTAAGAGAACAATAGAATAGAAAATAACACTTCACATGGATTGTCAATAATCTCTTAAAGAAATGTCTGCCAACTTTAATGAGCAGCTTATAAATAAACAAATTAGTGATACTGTTAGACCCAAATGTGAAATATGAAACCAATATACATTGTAATGATTAGTGTAGAAGTTGCAACCATATTGTAGTCAGTCTTTAGAATAAGTTGATCTGAAAGTTATTTATGTAAATAATGATTGACCAAAGTGATTCCTCCGTAGCCATTCCAATACTAGGTGAATGCTTCCTCTATTTGAAAATAATGGATGAACTATTTCTGCTAATTTGACCATATTGGTTCTTTGCACTGGATTGCAAGTCCCAGATCAGTTTGGAAAGCTCTAAAGGGGTATCAAGCTCTTTGTAGGGCCATGAAAATAGTAGGTGACTCAGTAAGTTGAAATTGAAAGTGTTAGTCACTCAACTGTGTCCTTCTCTTGCAAACTTCATGGACTGTAGCCCGCCAGACTCCTCTGTCCATGGAATTCTGCCAGCAAGATTACTGGAGTGGATTGTCATTTTCTTCTCCAGGTGGTCTTCCCAACCTAGGGATCAAATCTGGGTCTCCCACATTGCAGGCGGATGCTTTACCATCTGAGTCACCAGTGGAAGAAATGGAAGCTACTTTTCATGACAAATTTTAGTGCTTCCACCACTTTTAGAGCCTCCTTCTTCAGTTTAAGTGCCATCTCATCTGAGACACTTTCCTTGCTCAATTCCAAAGGAGGTGACTCTTTTCTGTAATATATAATCTCTCAACATACAAATTTCTATCAAAACATTTGTCACCTGTACCTTAATAGTGTCAATACATCCAACCACAAGAGGAAATCTTGTGGGATGTAGGGACTATGTGTGCATAGAAGCTTATGGTACCTAACAGGTGGTCAATAAATGTTGAAGCAAAAAAAAAAAAAAAAACCAAGGCAATCAGAAAACAGTTCCTTCCAGCTATGACTCAGTGGTTGACTCATCTTACTGGGTACATGATAGACATATATTAGTCACTATTTTTACAAGCTTAATTTTTGGAAATTTTGAATGTATGTATTACTGACTCATTAAAAAGAGACTTTATCTCCCACTGTTGAAACTATGTGGCTGCTATTGTAATTCCCTTTGATAGAACCTTTTTGTTTTTCAGCCACTTCATATATTGCATTTTCATGGATTTATTACTTCTGGTGTGTGTGTGTGTGCATGCAAGTTGCTTCAGTCGTGTCTGATTCCATGCGACCCTATGGATCATAGTCCTCCTAGCTCCTCTGTCCAAGGAATTCTCTAGGCAAGCATCCTAGAGTGGGTTGTCATGCCCTCTTCCAGGGGATCTTCCATGACTCAGGGATCGAATCCAGGGTCTCTTAAATTCTCAGGTGGGTTCTTTACTGCTAGCACGACCTGCAAAGCTCATTACCTCCCATAATCCTGCATTGTTCTAAGCTTTCTTTTTTAAGCTCTCTCTCTCTTTTTTTTTTTTTTTATGATTCCTTTTTTACCAAATTTCTGCCTTTGTGTTTTATTCTGCTTTTATACCTATTCTCCTTTATATCAATTTTCTGGCTCTGGGTCTTCAGTTTACACCAAAATTAACTTCTCACATCGAAAGTGCCAAATGCCCTACCTTCAATCTTAGAAGCCATTTATATCCAGCTCTCCAGTAATATAGCATTTCAACTCACTGCCTTTTCAACTATCCCGGAATTGACAGATCACTTCTCTTAATGACCACAGATTTATGAGTCAGCCAGCTATGGCAAAGGGGATAGTCTGTAGCTGCAAAACTAACCAGGCCATAAGGAGATCAAACCCATGGCCTTAGTCATGGTCTTTGAAGAAATAAATAACAACACGTTGGTGCAGCAGTCACTAACACATCCGTCATTTTAACTTTTACAGCAAATTTGGATTACATGTTTTCAAGCACGCGAACATTTTCATCTAAAGAATTTACATGAGAAACAAATTATTATCATAGCTGAACACAATATATATAATTAAGTCATGAGTTAAAGAATAGCTTCACTATGACAGCAATATAATTATATATAATTACTATATTTGTTTGGGGGAATATATCATATTTTTTCAATTGATGTTAGATACAGATGTTTCTGGCTATTCAGGTGACATGTCTCACTGAAAAGGTATTTAAATATACAATTTGCATATTTTAATATGTAATTTGTTGTTATTATCATTTAGTCGCTCAGTTGTGTCCTGCTCTTTGAACCCCATGGACTGCAGCATGCCATGCTCCCCTGTCCTTCACTATCTCCCAGAGTTTGCTCAATGGACTCTTGTCCACTGAGTCAGTGATGCCATCCAACCATCTCATCCTCTGTCACCCCCTTCTCTTCCAGCTGTCAATCTTTTCCTGCATCAGCCTCTTTTCTAATGAGTCAGCTCTTTGCATCAGGTGGCTAACGTATTGGAGTTTCAGCTTCAGCATCAGTCCTTCTAATGAGTATCCAGGGTTGATTTCCTTTAGGATTGACTGGTTAGATCTCCTTGCAGTCCAAGGAAGTTTCAGGAGTCTAAAAATATCTTGACATTTAAGTGAATTGTTTTTATGGCAGATCTTTCAATAAATTTACAGATTCTTATTATTCATAACATTCAGAGGTGATTTGGACCAATTAATATTTATCACATCCTACAGTGTTAAAGCCTTTGACTGTGTGGATCACAATAAACTGTGGAAAATTCTGAAAGAGATGGGAATACCAGATCCCCTGACCTGCCTCTTGAGAAACCTATATGCAGATCAGGAAGCAACAGTTAGAACTAGACATGGAACAACAGACTGATTCCAAATAGGAAAAAGAGTATATCAAGGCTGTATACTGTCACCCTGCTTATTTAACTTCTATGCAGAGTACATCATGAGAAACGCTGGGCTGGAAGAAGCACAAGCTGGAATCAAGATTGCTGAGAGAAATATCAATAACCTCAGATATGCAGATGACACCACCTTTATGGCAGAAAGTGAAGAGGAACTAAAAAGCCTATTGGTGAAAGTGAAAGAGGAGAGTGAAAAGGTTGGCTTAAAGCTCAACATTCAGAAAACAAAGATCATGGCATCTGGTCCCATCACTTCATGGGAAATAGATGGGGAAACAGTGGAAACAGTGTCAGACTTTATTTTTCTGGGCTCCAAAATCACTGCAGATGGTGACTGCAGCCATGAAATTAAAAGACGCTTACTCCTTGGAAGAAAAGTTATGACCAACCTAGATAGCATATTGAAAAGCAGAGACATTACTTTGCCAACAAAGCTCCGTCTAGTCAAGGCTATGGTTTTTCCAGTGGTCATGTATGGATGTGAGAGTTGGACTGTGAAGAAGGCCGAGTGCCGAAGAATTGATGCTTTTGAACTGTGGTGTTGGAGAAGACTCTTGAGAGTCCTTTGGACTGCAAGGAGATCCAATCAGTCCATTCTAAAGGAGATCAGCCCTGGGTGTTCTTTGGAAGGAATGATGCTAAAGCTCAAACTCCAGTACTCTGGCCACCTCATGCGAAGAATTGACTCATTGGAAAGGACTCTGATGCTGGGAGGGATTGGGGGCAGGAGGAGACGGGAATGCCAGAGGATGAGATGGCTGGATGGCATCACTGACTTAATGGACGTGAGTCTGAGTGAACTCTGGGAGTTGGTGATGGACAGGGAGGCCTGGCGTGCTGCGATTCATGGGGTCGCAAAGAGTCGGACACAACTGAGTGACTGAACTGACTGAACTGAACTATATGCCAGGCAGTCTATATAAGTGTTTGACATGTTCATTAGTATTCGAAAATTTCACCAAGACTCTAAAATGTGGATGAAATGATTAGAGCCACTTAGATGAAGATATTGCACCTCAAACTTGTTACACCACTGGCCTTCAGTCATACAACTGGTGAGTAATGTGACTGGACTTGAAACCTGGACGATCTAAATTCACGAGGCCATGTGCATTTCCAAATACAATATTGATGTTAGGAAGGGATACACCAAGAAGAGTAGTTTAGGGACAGCTTTGGAAATTTGTGAAAGCCAGGTATGGGAATCTGGTCTCTAATCTGTAAGGAATGTGGTCACTGAAGTTTTATAGAGGGTGTGTTACATGATAGAAACAGGGAAATGGGAACATTGCACCAATGGTTAGTGTCCAGAAGACACTGAAGAATGAGGGATCTTTTTTCTTTTTGATTGGAGTATAATTGTTTTACAATGATATGTTAGTTTCTATTGTACAATAAAGTGAATCAGCTATATGTGTATATATGTATATATATATATATATATATATATATATATATTCAGTTCAGTTGCTCAGTCGTGTCCAACTCTTTGTTACCCCATGAACCAAAGCACGCCGGGCCTCCCTGTCCATCACCAACTCCTGGAGCTTACTCAAACTCATGTCCATCGAGTCGGTGATGCCATCCAAACATCTCATCCTCTGTCATCCCCTTCTCCTGCCTTCAGTCTTTCCCAGCATCAGGGTCTTTTCCAGTGAGTCAGTTCTTCGCATCAGGTGGCCAAAATATTGGAGTTTCAGCTTCAGCATCAGCCCTTCCAGTGAATACGCAGGACTGATCCCCTCCCTCTTGAGCCTCGCTCTCACAGTCATCACAGAGTTCTGAGATGAGCTCCCTGCACTATATATTATAGCAGGTTCCTACTAGCTATCTATGTTACACATGGTAGTGAGTACATTTCAATCCCAATCTTCCAATTTCTCCCACCCTTCCCTTTCCCCGCTGGGCCCTCATGTCTGTTCTCTATGCCTGTCTGTATCTCTGTTCCTGTCCTGCAAATAGATTTACCTGTACCATTTTTCTAGATTCCACATATATGTTAATATATGATATTTGTTTTTCTCTTTCTTACTTATGAGGATCTTATTGCAGTCTGCTAAGAAGACATTTGCATGAAGAATCTTTGCAGTCAATAATATCTTTGCAGTCAAGAATCGATAACTTCCTAAACCAGGACAGGGGTAATTATGATTCATTTCAAACATACTCTTGGAGGGAATCATCCTGGCTATGCAGAGAGCCCTCTTTCCCTTCTCTCTTTCTCTTTCATAGAACATAAAGAGTCTCTGTATGCAGTTAAGAAAAAGTATGAAACATTATCATAGAGCAATGGCGTGGTTTACTCTGTGGACAATTTTACTTCCTTAAAAGTTGTACTTTTTGTCACCTAGATGGAAACAACGCAGGCCTCCCATTCCCTCCCAAAGGATTTAGCTGTAATACACTATCAACAAAATCATGAGTGATCCCTTCCCATGTAATTACAGGGTGTGCCAAGGTACAGATGTCTTGGTGCAAAGCAAGGGTAGCCTGCAATTAGCCAGAAGAATTCTGCAGCAAATGTGGTTAGAGGCAAAAGGTTTACTCTAAATTTGACAGCTTGAGCTATAGTTAAAAATAGTTTGTTGGGCTATTTTTTTTTTCTTTTGGTCTTTGTCAGGACATTTTTGCTTCATCGGAGCGTTTTCTGCAATATAGTGAGTGTTACAGCCATGGATGCCATATGTAAAAGCTGTTTTTGCTTTGGATTGGTTCCCCCCCGCCCCCCACTCAAAATGGTCTGAATAATCCATTATGAAAATATCTCTGCATTTTCCCTGCATCTGGAAGGTATGCATATGAATTTATAATGCTTATGTGAGGCATAAGTCAGTGGCTAATCCATCTGATTGTAAATCATGGGACTATGTACCATGACCACATTAAAACTTAACCACAAATAAAAAGGGAGAATAAGTTCTAACCTATAATTGTGGCTCTTAGAATCAAGACTCTCGCAAGCCTCTAGTCCTAAATGTGTCACATGTAAGAGATGCTTATCATATAAGTTAATGTCTAACATGTGCAACGCATGAAGTGGCAGGTTAGCAGCATTTGAGATGCTTATTTTATGGAAAGACAGGAAGGGATCACTACATACTCAATGCAAAAGCATTAGAGCTGACCGCATAGCGTATACTGAAATCAAAGATCTTTACTTCACAAAACTCAATAAATTTCCTGCATGTCAGAATCAGCAATGTATTTTAGAATACTGTGGAGGATACATTTGAATTCAATATTAAGTTGAACTTCTTTTTTTTCATGAGATTCAGGTGCTTTTCTATAGGAAAATAATTTAAAATACAGGCTGACAAACATATCACCATGTTGGTATTTCAGGTTAAACTAATGCTCCCACCGTTAGGCATGCAAATGCCTTCACAAAGGTCATCCAGGGTCGCAGCATATGAGGATCTTTGAGCGCCAAATTCCTTCTTCAGATAGAATTCTGATTGGTAACCAATGAATATGGTTTTGTCATAATGGTGAACATGTAGATCTTAGGAAATTTTAATGGCCAAATTAATTGGTTCGACTCAATACTTCAGCGTTTCAGTATCAAAATGAAAATACTGGAATGCAGTCTTACGAACTTTTCAATATTTACATACAGAAACCTTTAATAGATGCATACAATTTTTTTCAAGTTCCATATTATAGAACAAAGTGCCAATTTCCCCCTCTGTTTTCTTTGCTCCTGACTGACAGTGTTTAAATTCCTTGCAGTCCAGGAGCAGTTTCTCTTCCTGGGTTTTCGTTTTTGACATCTGCATGAAAATTTTTGAAATAGGGGAAATTCCTACCAATGAGGTTCCCCCTACCTACATCCCGTCCTCAATCCTGACTTTTAATTGTGATGCAGTGAAATGGGTTATATTTTCATTTTAATCCAAGATGTATCATTACTGAACTGAGGCTCCCCGGTATGAAAGCTTTGAAACATCTGAAAAAAATCTCATTAGTGAATTCCTTAGTATTTTCACATTATATTTGATTCAGTGTGTTACTGCCATAGGAAAGTTCTTCAAGGACATTTTCACAACTCCAGACCCTAGTACAGGGTCTGCTACAAAGTAAATGTTCAATAAATACCTAATAGACTGAAGTTAAGTGACATGGTTTTAGAAAGCAAGCAAAGAGTCTTTTTCTGATAATGTAAACAGAGGCATAAGATGAAGAATTATGAATTAATTTCTTTAACAGGACCTGATGCTAAATAATATCATTGGCAGTGTGCCAACCAATGACTGTGAGCTAGTGACTGACACACAGAATGCATTCAATAAATAGTCATTTTCAATCACTAAATCAATCAGCATGATTTGATTGGCCTCATTTTTAAGAATATACAGAGAGAAGTGAGTGCACAGCCTCCTGGAGTTGCTATTTGGTATTTTACTGTTCTGGCATTTAAGACTTCCTTCTTATAGCTGATTGATTATTATTTTACATGTTATTAATTACTACAATTCTCCCTAAGAATGTTATGGAATTCTTGAGTGCAGAGATTATTATATTTGTCTGTATTCTCAGAGCTTTTAGCACATTACTATCCACTGAATAGGCATTCAAAGATTATTTCCTAAAGGTAATTCTGCTTTACTTTAAAATCATTTATTTTATGAATTAAAGATATGTAGTCCTTGCTTTCACGAAGCATTATAATTCAGTGGAAAGACCTTATTTATATCACTTTTCCTCTGAAGGTTTGTGGTTTTTTTCTTTTTTAAAATGTGTGGTGACCAAAATTGCAGTCTGGTAAGACAGTTACAAAGAGCGTAGTGAAGACATGTAAATGTAATTTTTCTGTCTCTTAATATCATCTATAATGGATCCCATTCTCAAGATGTCTTTAATATATACAACCTACACATTACACCCTGAAATTTGTTTGTGTTCTCAAAATGAAAAATTTTAATAATGACAATGTAAAGTTTAGCTTCTCTGTATTTTAGTTTCTTGTCTCTATAAAGTGGAAATGATAATAATGGGGATGAGGAAAGATTAAGTGATAAAAGAATAAATTCTCAAACAAGGCAGCTGTCATCTCTTTACATGATATTTTCTGTGAGTTTGACTGTTCTCGTTTTTCAAGGTTATCTAGAATATAATAATACTCTAAGATAGTAATGTTCCTTGAAAATGTCTAGAGACCAATTATATAAATAAAGGAGATAAGGAGCATGTGTAATAATAGCAAATCAGTAGAAATAGTGTTGAAACAGGGGAGAAGAATGAAATTAATAAATAGTTAAATGTTTAAATTTATGTAGTATCTTAATGAAAATTTCACAAACCACAACAGAAGTCTATAACTATATGGAAAGAAC
Organism: Bos indicus x Bos taurus; assembly: GCF_003369695.1. Classification (NCBI taxonomy): domain Eukaryota; kingdom Metazoa; phylum Chordata; class Mammalia; order Artiodactyla; family Bovidae; genus Bos; species Bos indicus x Bos taurus. The sequence continues at coordinate 95,120,092 of NC_040081.1, read as the reverse complement.
AAAGTAACTTTTCTTAAGTTCAGTCATATTTGCTAATATACTGACAATACATATGCCACCATTAGGCTTACAAATTGATTAGCAATGCCACTTAAAGCTATTTTTCCTACTATTTCTAATGAGTCTGCTGTTAGATACACAGGTAAAAAACAGATAGGCAAACTCTCATTTACCTAGCTAAGCTATGAGTACTCTAGTTAATTGAATATTTTGGTTATAAGAGTGTTATTGCCTCACAATTTATACATAAATGATCAATGTTCAAGAGATTATAGCTGACACTCATAAAATCTAAGAGTATCCTAAGCACTACTTGCCAGGAGAAATATCAATAACTTCAGACATGCAGATGACATCACCCTTATGGCAGAAAGTGAAGAGAAACTAAAAAGCCTCTTGATGAAAGTGAAAGAGGAGAGTGAAAAAGTTGGCTTAAAGCTCAACATTCAGAAAATGAAGATCATGGCATCTGGTCCCATCACTCCATGGGAAATAGATGGGGAGTCAGTGGAAACAGGGTCAGACTTTATTTTGGGGGGCTCCCAAATCACTGCAGATGGTGACTGCAGCCATGAAATTAAAAGACACTTACTCCCCTGTATACGAGACAGCAAAAGAGACACTGATGTATAGAACAGTCTTAGGGACTCTGTGGGAGAGGGAGAGGGTGGGAAGATTTGGGAGAATGACATTGAAACATGTATAATATCATGTATGAAACGAATTGCCAGTCCAGGTTCGACGCACCATACTGGATGCTTGGGGCTGATGCACTGGGACGACCCAGAGGGATGGTATGGGGAGGGAGGAGGGAGGAGGGTTCAGGATGGGGAACACATGTATACCTGTGGTGGATTCATTTAAATATTTGGCAAAACCAATACAATATAGTAAAGTTTAAAAATAAAATAAAATTTAAAAAATAAAAAAGAAGACATACAGATGGCTAACGAACACATGAAAAGATGCTCAACATCATTCATTATCAGAGAAATGCAAATCAAAACCACAATGAGGTACCATCTCACGCCAGTCAGGATGGCTGCTATCCAAAAATCTACAAGCAATAAATGCTTGAGAAAAGGGAACCCTCTTACACTGTTGGTGCGAATGCAAACTAGTACAGCCACTATGGAGCACAGTGTGGAGATTCCTTAAAAAACTGGAACTAGAACTGCCATACGACCCACTGCTGGGCATACACACCAAGGAAACCAGAATTGAAAGAGACATGTGGACCCGAATGATCATCACAGCACTGTTTACAATAGGCAGGACATGGAAGCAACCTAGATGTCCATCAGCAGATGAATGGACAAGAAAGCAGTGGTACATATACACAATGGAGTATTACTCAGCCATTAAAAAGAATACATTTGAATCAGTTCTAATGAGGAGGATGAAACTGGAGCCTATTATACAGAGTGAAGTATGTCAGAACGAAAAACACCAATACAGTATAATAACGCATATATATGGAATTTAGAAAGATGGTAATGATAACCCTGTATGTGAGACCACAAAAGAGACACAGATGTACAGAAGAGTCTTTTGGACTCTGTGGGAGAAGGCGAGGGTGGGATAATCTGAGAGAATAGCATTGAAACATGTATATTATCATATGTGAATCAGATCGCCAGTCCAGGTTCGATGCATGAGACAGGGTGCTCGGGGCTGGTGCACTGGGATGACCCAGAGGGATGGGATGGGGAGGGAGGTGGGAGGGGGGTTCAGGATGGGGAACACATGTACACCCGTGGCAGATTCATGTCAAGTATGGCAAAAACCACTACAGCATTGTAAAGTAATTAGCCTCGAATGAAAATAAATAAATTAAAAAAAATAAACTAAATTCCTTTTGCTTAAAAAAAAAAAAAGACTCTTACTCCTTGGAAGGAAAGTTATGACCAACCTAAATAGAATATTCAAAAGCAGAGACATTACTTTGCCAACAAATTTCTGTCTAGTCAAGGCTATGGTTTTTCCAGTGGTCATGCATGGATGTGAGAGTTGGACTGTGAAGAAAGCTGAGCCCTGAAGAATTGATGCTTTTGAACTGTGGTGTTGGAGAAGACTCTTGAGAGTCCCTTGGACTGCAAGGAGATCCAACCAGTCCATTCTGAAGGAGATCAGCCCTGGGATTTCTTTGGAAGGAATGATGCTAAAGCTGAAACTCCAGTATTTTGGCCACCTCATGCGAAGAGTTGACTCATTGGAAAAGACTCTGATGCTGGGAGGGATTGGGGGCAGGAGGAGAAGGGGACGATAGAGGATGAGATGGCTGAATGGCATCACTGACTTGATGGATGGGAGTCTGAGTGAACTCCGGGAGATGGTGATGGACAGCGAGGCCTGGCGTGCTGCCATTCACGGGGTTGCAAAGAGTCGGACATGACTGAGCAACTGAACTGAACTGAACTCTAAAGCCTTTACATTTATTAACTCCACTAAGCGTCAGTTTTACCGAAGGGAAAAGTAAAGCACAGAGAGTTTAAGTAACTTGTCCAAAGACTCACTACTAGTAAGTATTAGAGACAGGATTTACACCAAAGAAGACAGACCCCAGGATCACTGCTCTTAACCCATACATTATGTTGCATGGAGTCAAGCATAAAATACTTAGGGTAAGAAGACAGTCAACCAATACATTAAAAAAAAAATGTTTTATTGGAATATAGTTGCTTTACACTGCTGTGTCAGTTTCTGCTGTACAGAGGAGATGTATGTATACATAAAGTGAATAAGCCATATGTATACATATATACCCTCTTTTTTGAATTTCCTGCCCATTTAGGTCACCACAGAGCACTGAGTATATAGAGTTCCCTGTGTTACACGGTAAGCTCTCATTAGTTATCTAATGTATACAGGTCTGTGTGCTAAGTAACTCAGTCGTGTCTGACTGTGACCCCATGGGCTGCAGCCCGCCAGGCTCCTCTCTCCATGGGATTATACCAGAAAGAATACTGGAGTAGGTTGCCGTTTACTCCTCCAGGGGATCTTCCTGACCCAGGGATTGAACCTCCATCTTCTGTGACTCCATCACTGACATGAGAATTCTTTATCACCCAGCCACCTGAGAATTCCCAATATATACACAGTAGTACATATACATATCAGAGAAGGCAAAGGCACCCCATTCCAGTACTCTTGCCTGGAAAATCCCATGGACGGAGGAGCCTGGCAGGCTGCAGTCCATAGGGTCGCTAAGAGTTGGACACGACTGAGCGACTTCACTTTCACTTTTCACTTTCATGCATTGGAGAAGGAAATGGCAACCCACTCCAGTGTTCTTGCCTGGAGAATCCCAAGGACGGCGGAGCCTGGTGGGCTGCCATCTATGGGGTCGCACAGAGTCGGACACTGAAGCGACTTAGCAGCAGCAGCAGCAGCAGAAGCAGTGTATATATGTTAGTCCCAACCTCCCAATCCATCCCACCCTTGCTTTTTCCCCATCAGTATCCATATGTTTGTTTTCCACATTTGTGGCTCTATTTCTGCTTTGCAAATAAGATCATCTGCATCATTTTTCTTGATTCCACGTATCTGGGTTAATATACCATATCTGTTTTTTCCTTTTTCTGACTTACTTCACTCTGTACGACAGTCTCTTGATCCATCCATATCTCTGAAAATGACACAAATTCATTCCTTTTTCAGTTCAGTTCAGCCACTCAGTCGTGTCCAACTCTTTGTGACCCCATGGACTGCAGCACGCCAGGCTTTCCTGTCCATCACCAACTCCTGAAGCTTGCCCAAACTCATGTCCATCAAGTCGATGATTCCATCCAACCATCTCATCCTCTGTCATCCCTTTTTCCTCCTGCTTTCAATCTTTCCCAGCATCAGGGTCTTTTCCAATGAGTTGGCTCTTTGCATCAAGTGGCCAAAGTATTGGAGTTTCAGCTTCAGCATCAGTCCTTCCAATGAATATTCAGGACTGATTTCCTTTAAGATTGACTAGTTGGATCTCCTTGCAGTCTAATGGATTGTCAAGAGTCTTCTCCAATAACAAAGTTCAAAAGTATCATTTCTTCAGTGCTCAGCTTTCTTTATGGTCCAACTCTCACATCCATACATGACCACTGGAAAAACCATAGCCTTGACTAGACGGAAATTTGTTGGCAAAGTAATGTCTCTGCTTTTTAATATGCTGTCTAGGTTGGTCATAACTTGCCTTCCAAGGAGTAAGCGTCTTTTAATTTCATGGCTGCAATCACCATCTGCAGTGATTTTGGAGCCCCCCCAAAATAAAGTCTGACACTGTTTCCACTGTTTCCCCATTTATTTCCCATGAAGTGATGGGACAGATGCCATGATCTTAGTTTTCTGAATGTTGAGCCTTAAGCCAACTTTTTCACTCTCCTCTTTCACTTTCATCAAGAGGCTCTTTAGTTCTTCTTCACTTTCTGCCATAAGGGTGGTGTCATCTGCATATCTGAGGTTATAGATATTTCTCCCAGCAATCTTGATCCAGCTTGTGTTTCCTCCAGCCCAGTGTTTATGATGTACTCTGCATATGTTAAATAAGCAGGGTGACAATATACAGCCTTGATGTACTCCTCTTCCTATTTGGAACCAGTCTGTTGTTCCATGTCCAGTTCTAACTGTTGCTTCATGACCTGCATACAGGTGTCTTAAGAGGCAGGTCAGGTGGTCTGGTATTCCCATCTCTTTCAGAATTTTCCACAGTTTATTGTGATCCACACAGTCAAAGGCTTTGGCATAGTCAATAAAGCAGAAATAGATGTTTTTCTAGAACTCTCTTGCTTTTTCCATGATCCAGTGGATGTTGGCATTTGATCTCTGGTTCCTCTGCCTTTTCTAAAACCAGCTTGAACATCTGGAAGTTCACAGTTCACGTATCGCTGAAGCCTGGCTTGGAAAATTTTGAGCATTACTTTACTAGTGTGTGAAATGAGTGCAATTGTGTGGTAGTTTGAGCATTCTTTGGCATTGCTTTTCTTTGGGATTGGAATGAAAACGGACCTTTTCCAGTCCTGTGGCCTGGAAAACTGGACCTTTTCCAGTCCTGTGGAAAACTGCTGAGTTTTCCAAATTTGCTGGCATAGTGAGTGTTGCACTTTCACAGCATTATCTTTCAGGATTTGAAATAGCTCAACTGGAATTCCATCATCTCCACTAGCTTTGTTTGTAGTCATGCTTTCTAAGGCCCACTTGACTTCACATTCCAGGATGTCTGTCTCTAGGTGAGTGATCACACCATCGTGATTATCTGGTTCGTGAAGATCTTTTTTGTACAGTTCTTCTGCGTATTCTTGCCACCTCTTCTTAATATCTTCTGCTTCTGTTAGGTCCATACCATTTCTGTCCTTTACCGAGCCCATCTTTGCATAAAATGTTTTCTTGGTATCTTTAATTTTCTTGAAGAGCTCTCTAGTTTTTCCCATTATATTGTTTTCCTCTATTTCTTTGCACTGATTGCTGAGGAAGGCTTTCTTATTTCTCCTTGCTATTCTTTAGAACCCTGCATTCAGATGCTTATATGTTTCCTTTTCTCCTTTACTTTTTGCTTCTCTTGTTTTCACAGCTATTTGTAAGGCCTCCCCAGACAGCCAATTTGCTTTTTTGCATTTCTTTTTCTTGGGGATGGTCTTGATCCCTGTCTCCTGTACAATGTCACGAACCTCCATCCATAGTTCATCAGGTACTCTATCAGCTCTAGTCCCTTAAATCTATTTCTCACTTCCACTGTATACATGTATCACAAGAGAAATTAAGAAAAAATCTGCAGAGTAAGCTCAAACTCATATCCATTGAATTGGTGATGCCATCCTACCATCTCATCCTCTGTCATGCCCTTCTCCTCTTGCCTTCAATTTTTCCCAGCATCAGGGTCTTTTCCAATGAGTCAACTCTTCACATGAGGTGGGCAAAGTATTGGAGCTTCCACTTGGGCATCAGTCCTCCAATGAATATTCAGGATTGATTTCCTTTAGGGTTGACTGATTTGATCTCCTTGCATGTATTAGAGAACCCATAATTCTATTATTCTTATAAAATGAAATATGATAGAATGAGAATAAGAAATGGAAAATAAACAATACCACAGTCATATATACCACAACTCAAAGCACTCACCCACTTCTAAAAACACATTTCTTGAGCAAAGCCAGGCCTCAAAACAGATACGCTTGTGTTTTAGAACATCTGTCCCATTGCATTCAAAATTCATTTAAAATTAGTTATTTACTCCCTCTTTCCATTTCTACAATCCTAGCATCTAGTGTTCACTTGTTAAATAAACAAGGTGTTGGAGATAAGAATGTTTTCAAATTCTTTAATTAAAATGACGAATAAAACAATCCTGTTTTGAAAAGTCTTAGGCTAATTCATTTTGAACATTTAAATCATTTTAAAAAATACAGTGCTTTGTTCTTTAGGTTAATTTGTGACTTACTGCTTCAGCAAAAAAAAAAAAAAGGCTTCATAGAGAGACACAACATGTTTCTCTGACATCAAAAAGTGCTTGCAAAACATTGTTGTGCTGAATTAGTTGAAAATGAATCAGAAACATAAGGATTGCATTTCTACTGAATGTCACAGGAGCTTGAATGTGAGAATGCAAAGAGTGCTTTGGGAAGAATGGTTTTGAGATTTTACTTAATATATTCTTGTGAGCGTTAGAGGCATCTTTTTATGCTCAAAGTTTTGCCTGTTTCAATTTGGTGGACAACTAACTTGCTTTCTTTTGTCCTTCTTCCCAGTTGATGATATAACTCTACAGAACTTGAGAAGAATCTGAAAACAATCCACCAGTGATAAGTGGAGCATGACTGATACCACTTCATGATTTCTCTATTAGCTTGGAAAAAGCAAGATTCTGACTTAATAATTCACAAAACTGACTTGGAACATATGCTTTAAAATGCAGCCTTTATTCTCTTGTATGTATGTAAATTTAATGAACAGCCTGTTAACTTCTTGTCAATCACTTTTTTAGGTAATGACCCACAGTGCATTTTTTTCCTCTTTATTTGAATTTCACTCAATAGAAGACTTGATTAAAATTTTTAAAGTCATAAAAGATGCCCACTTTATTGATTAAAAAAATTGGTACACTTCAACATTTGTATTGGTATTCATGAGTTTTATTTCATAAACTTTTGTTGGGGAGGAATAACTGTCATAGGTAAAAAAGTCTCAAAACCATTTTTTCAAAAAGTAATCATTTAATAGCATAAAGTGCTTTTTAAATCTCAAAATTCATTGTCTTTGCTGTTGCATAAGAAATAGGTGTCCCTCAATTACATGGTCATAAAATAAACAAACTGGATATCATTAGATCCCTTGTTTATTTTAATCACTAAATCATGTCAGACTCTGCAACCCCATGGGTTGTAACCTGCCAGACTTCACTGTCCATGGGCTTTCCCAGGCAAGAATAGTGGAATGGGTAGCCATTTCTTTCTCTAGGGGATCTTCCTGACCCAAGGATCAAACCCATGTCTCCTGCACTGGCACATGAATTCTTTACCACTGAGCCACCAGAGAAGTCCTGTTAGATCTCTACTTTTAGATAAACATTATGGGAAGAGCAAGCTCAGAATCTCCCTTTGAGTCCACAGCTAAATACACCCAAAATATTGGATGACAAAGTTTTCAGTTAGACATAAGAGTCGTACATAGATATATGTTGATCTTGAAAAATTCAAATTGCCTACACAAACTGGATTATGGATAGAATAAATGTAGAAAACCTATCTGAACAAACGTTTCAAAATACCGATTTTGTTTATGTAGGGATATAAAGAAAAGAAATTCCAAGTGTGGTTAACTTAACCTTTGACTAGTTGCCTAACAATACTGTCTCAAACCCACAGCCACCAAAAAAAATAACATTTTAATGATTAAATCAATGACATTATGCTTAAAATTCATAATCACTATAATGACAGCATCAAATACCAGCACTACAATTTGCCCAGAATTTCTAGAGTTCTAATGCATTTCTATCTTCTCTAAATGTTGTTTAATTCACAATCACTAGTATGCATTTTTGTACTCACTCATCTAGTGATAGTTTAGGAATTTAACCCAAAAGAATACTAAATCCCACTGCAACTCAGTCAGAAAACTCAACTTTTGTATGGGACCAAATCAATCCAGATATAATTTTGCTGTATAGTTTTACCAGGCTCATATGAGCATGCTCTGTTTGCTTCAGTTGTGTCTGATTCTTTGAGACCGAGTGGGTTGTAGCCCACCAGGCTTCTCTGTCCATCGGACTTTCCAGGCAAGAATACTGGAGTGGGTTGTCATTTCCTCCTCCAAGAGATCTGCCTGACCCAGGGATGGAACCCACATCTCCTGAGTCTCCTGCATGCAGGTGGATTCTTTACCACTGAGCCACTGAGGATGTCCATAGTTCTGCCAGTTGCCTACAAAAGCTTTAGTAAGTCAGTAGTGTAAAACAGAGATCATAGTCTCATTTTTTTGTTACTGAAGAACCAACTCTGTGCCACTGAGACTCCATTTTTTAATTTAATTTCAAATAAATATTAATTTTAATATTCACAAGTAGTAGATGGCCATATTCGAAAATTATTGCCTGATAAAAATTTAAAGTCACATACATAAAATTACATATAGTAATCTGATAACTACACTATGGAAATTTTCGGATAAAATGTATTGTGACTTCAAGTAATGAATTTCAAAAGATTTGGGGTGCTTTCTGTTTAGTAGCTCTTGGTCAAAGTTGTTTATATTTGATAATCCTGCTCTTTAATGTCTTCTGCCATTCTTTTAAGAACATGTGGATAATCAAAATTTTATGCATTTTAAACATATATCTGTCAATATTTCATTCTGAGAGGGAATATGGTCTCGATTTCCTTTTTTGGTGAGGTTCTATAGCTTATATGGATCATTTATGTAGGCAACAGTATGACTTAACTCTGAAATTTCTAGTCACTGGCAATTACTCCCAGACTTATTGTCTTTCTAAGTCAGCTTGCATGTATTTAAGGGTTTGCCAAGGTGCAGTAAAGCATGTGTTATTTTACTTTTTCTTCATCAATAATGTATTCATTCCCTGATTTCAAAGTTAAGTTCTAATGTGCATGGAGGGTTTATTTTCAACTTATCAAAGCATGTACCATATCTCAGTAATTGCTGTAACTACTAAGACCAAAAAAAATAACATTTTCATGATTAAATCAATGACATTATGCTTAAAATTCATAATCACTATAATGACAGCATCAAATACCAGCACTACAATTTACCTAGAATTTCTAGAGTTCTAATGCATTTATACCTTCTCTAAATGTTGTTTAATTCATAATCACTAGGATGCATGGAACTAAATATTTTCTGTGGATTATCTCACTTAATCTTCACTACTGCTCTTAAAAGTAGGTATCATTATCTCCATGGATATTCCCATGACTAAGAATCAATGAGGTTAAATATTTGTCCAAGTTCACACAGTTAGGAGACATAGAGGTAGGAATCAAATCCAGCCTGTCTGACATTTAAAGTTGGTGTATTTAAACAGTTCCCCCCCCCCGCCCCTAAATTCCTCATGTATAACAGGGAAATTTTGTCTTTTATATTCATGAAACAAAAGGAGACTTGCTAAGTAACATATCTCCTTTCTCTAAAATAATAACAAAAATTGCAACATCAGAAAATTCAACTTCAGACTTTGTTCATTTTTTTAGGCAGTTAAGACCTAGTCATTGAAAATTTAAGAGGTTGTTTGTTTGTTTGTTTTTTTCCTGAGGGAGGAGGCATGTATGTTTGGCATTATACAATTAGAAATTGCAAAGCCTCACTTACATAGCTCTTGGTTTAAGATGTATTCAAATATAAGTATTCCACTAAAATTTTAGCATGAGAACCATTTCTGCTATTTAGTATTTTAGGTGAAATATTACTAATCTCATGCATGCTCAGTCTCTCAGTCATGTTTGACTCTGCAATCCCATGGCCTGTAGCCTGCCAGACTCCTCTGTCCATGGAATTTTCCAGGCAAGAATACTAGAGTGGGTTGCCATTTCCTTTACTAATCTCATTGCCATTACTAATCTCATCCTTAATTAAATATTCTTTGCCCATATCTGATGGTTGTGATAGCTTTAACAGGGAAATCTAGTTTATCATGTGTATGGAACCTGGCGGGCTGCAGTCCATAGGGTCATAAATGGCCAGACATGACTAAAGCAACTTAGCATGCCCACACTCATGTGCTGATGGTGGTTCAAGATGAGAGTTCCACTGTCTACGAAAAAGAAAATCACATTGTGACAATTAAGACAAATCTGTGTGCAAAGTGGTGGTGTGAACTAGAAAACAGTGGAGAACACTCTTTGGCCACAGGTAAATTCGTATTTCAAGGAAACTGTGCATCTAATGGAAACTGGTGGTTTTCAAACTCTTAAATAGCTTCAGTAAAAATAACACTTGATCTTACTTTATGCAATAAAGAACAGGAATCTGCATGGAAATGCAAAAAAAAAAAAAATGGATATGTGGGGAGAGTCTATTGTGATATAGACTGAATTATTTGTTGGATAATCCTGAGCAAGTCTCCTACTGATTTATACTAAGGAAATAAAGTACTAGTATATTAGTACCTGGGCTTCCCCAGTGGCTCAGTGGTAAAGAATCCACCTGCAATGCAGGAGCTGCAGGAGACTTGGGTTCAATCCCAGAGTCAGGAAGATCACCTGTAAGGGAGCATGGCAACCCACTCCAGTATTCTTGCCTGGTAAATCCCATGGACAAAGGAGCCGGTGGGCTGCAGTTACAAAGAGTCAGATATAACTGAAGTGACTTAGCATGCATGCATGCATATTAGCACCTGGGCTTCTCATGTGGCGTTAGTGGTAAAGAATCCACCTGCCAATGCAGGAGATGCAAGAACTGCAGTTTTGATCTCTGGGTCTAAAAGGTCCCCTGGAATAGGAAATTACAACCTGCTCCAGTATTATTGCCTGGAAAATTCCATGGAGAGAGGAACCTGGTGGACTACAATCTATGGGGTCACAACGAGTCAGATACAGACATGGCTGAGTGACTAAAAATATTAATACCTACCTTTACCTAGTCATGACAAGTTGAATATGTAAGTGTAGAAGGCACAATTCCAGTTTTTCAAAAGCAAGTTAACTTTTAAGTGAGTGGTCTATAATCAGTAAAATAATTGAAGAGCTAACATATAAAGAAAGTTAATGCAATTTTAAAATATATGAACAGGCGAATAGATTTTCATTCTTGATAAGGAGGATTTAGTTGAAATGTGTTAAATTCTAGACTTGCAATCAGGAACTGGTCCCAGGTCTGCTTACTAGGTGTTATTTTCTTGGGCAAATCTCTGGCTCTTATTTTTTTATTATTGGAGTATAATTTATTTATAATGTTGAGTTAATTTCTGCTGTACAACAAAGTGAATCAGCTATATGTACACATATATCCCCTCCCTTTTGAGTATCCCTCCCACCTACCCCTCGTCCCACCCCTCTAGGTCATCACAGAGCAATATCTCTTATTCAGAGCTTCTATTTGCTCATCTCTAGGGCAGTGATGAACATCAGCCATGTAAAGAATAAACTCATGTCCAAGAGCTTAAATACAGCACACACTTAGTAATGTTTGGTTTTTCATTTGCAGATGGTGAAAGTAATTGAGCATTGATTTATAAGGACGTTTAGGAGAGAATGATTTAGCAGAATTTTAACAAACTCATCTTCTAATAATTCTATATCAGGTAACTTTCTATCAGTATTAAGTTCTACCAAAGTTAATGAGACAATTTAAAGTAAGAGCAGATTAGGTTCTAACTGAAATCAACTGTCTTTTCCTAAAATTCATTCTGCTTTCCTCCTAACTGCCCCCCGCGGCCCCAACCTAAGTATACTAAGAAATCAGTTTGGCATTTAAATCACTCCAACATAGGAGCAAGATACCTCTCAGTTTTCAGGATTTGGATGGTGAGAATAGCTTCAGTGACATCTCTAAGACCTGACAGATTGAAGCACCTTTTTTCCTGCCCAACACTGGTTGCTGCTGCTGTTGCTGCTAAGTCACTTCAGTCATGTCCAACTCTGTGTGACCCCATAGACGGCCTCCTACCAGGCTTCCCCGTCCCTGGGATTCTCCAGGCAAGAACACTAGAGTGGGTTGCCATTTCCTTCTCCAATGCGTGAAAGCGAAAAGTGAAAGTGAAGTCGCTCAGTCGTGTCCAACTCTTAGCAACCTCATGGATTGCAGCCTACCAGGCTCCTCCGTCCATGCGATTTTCCAGGCAAGAGAACTGGAGTGGGGTGCCATTACCTTCTCCCCAACACTGGTTAGAAGAGGACAGTTGTATATTTCAATCAATAATAGCTATTCCTAGAATCTGAGATTTTCTCTTAGTCAGAATCCCTCAGGGTTTAAGTGTACACACATGTAAAATCTCCAGATGGAAAACTAACCTCACGCTATATGTTAATCATTACTCAAGAACTGTATTTCAGCAACTCTCCAGTGACTTGGCGGTATTCCAAGGAGAGCAGATATAGGAGATGAAGAAAGTATTAGATGTTTATGTTAAGTTAACCACATTTAATTTAAAGACTTATCCATTCCAATGAAAACCAAAGCTTTGAAAATTCAAGAACATATTGTCTAACCCTAAACCACTTTTAATAAACAAGGACTTTCCAGTTACCACAGCAAATCCTGTTTCAGGGACCTACCATGTGTCCTCCAGTTCTGTATAGAATAATTTGTTCTTCCTCTTGTTTCCACTGACCAGTCCCATGCCTCCATAGAAGCTGACCAGTACAAGTTGTGCAGTTAATGAGGTTAGTAGCCAGAAGAAAGACTTTCAACCAAGTTTATTCATAATTCTAATAAGAAACCGCTTACTAAGTACTTAAGATGCACTAACAGTGAGCTTATCATTATACACACACACACACACACACACACATAAAACAAAACCAGTAGAGAGGATTATATCAAACATATATTTATATATGTAATGTGTCAATGCATGCATGCATGCTAAGTCACTTCAGTAGAGTCCAACTCTTTGAGACCCTATGGACTATAGCCCGCCAGGCTACTCTGTCCATGGGCTTCTCCAGGCAAGAATACTGGAGTGGATTGCCATGCCCCTTGAGCCCCACCAGGGGATCTTGACCCAGGGATTGAACCCACATCTCTTACATCTCCTGCGTTGGCATGCAGGTTCTTTACCACCAACACCACTTGGGAAGCCCAACATATGCCAACAATTTAATTTAATAAAATAAGCAGATAATGTGTGTACTAGTTTTTAATCCTTAAGTATAGATGAGCAAACTGAAGACTTGACAGCTAAAGTTAGATACCCAAGTTCCTGAACAACTAGTTTAGCTAGTTATTGGTACAACAAAATGCATTTCAGCCTGCCTCCCAATTCTATAATCTTTTATTTGTCAGCATCATTGATGGGCTTCCCTGGTGGCTCAGATGGTAAAGAATCTGCCTACAGTGTGGGAGACCCAGGTTGAATCTCTGGGTTAGGAAGATGCCCTGGAGAAGGGAATGGAAACCCACACCAGTATTCTTGCCTGGAGAACTCCATGGACAGAGGAACCTGGTGGCTACAGGCTGTGGGATTGCAAAGAGACGGACATGACTGACTAACACTTTCACTTTCTTCACTTTTCATTAATTGCTTACTGAGTGTCAGGCAGCATGCTCAAGTACTGAAAAGACAACTGGATTGTTGTCCTTCAGCATCCAGAGGATGATTGGTTTCAGGACCCCCTCAGACACCGAACTCCCTGGTTCAAGTCCCTTATATAGAATGTCATTATACAATAGGCCCTCCACATTCACGGGCTCTGCATCCACGGGTTTCAGACCAAGTCCTTTGCCTTCAAGGGGTCACAGTTGACTTGGGGAAATTCTACATAGTCTTATAATTTTTCCATGTTTGATTAGAACTTGGAACAGTGAGTCTTGAAGTGTATCCCTACATTCCCAGCATCAACTTCCCCTAGAGACTAGTTAGACATTCAAAACCCCAGGCTGCATTTCAGATCCACTGAAACAGAAACTCAGGAATCTGTACTGAAACAAGTCCTCTAGGTTATTTCAGTGCACACGGAAGTTTGAGGGCCTAAACACACAGGGATTACCAAGAGACAAGAGAGAAAAGGTTGGTACAGCCAGTATGGAGAACAGATGGCATTTCCTTTAAAACTAAAAAATAAGATTTATAATCATATGATACAGAAATCCCACTCTTTGGCATCAAATATCCAGACAAAACTATAATTCAAAAGATACATTACTCCAATGTTCACAGAAGCGCTATTTTCACGGTAGCTAAGATATATAAACAACAGAAATGTCCCATTAATGGATGAATGAATGAAAAAGATGTGGGGTGTATATATATATATATATATATATGTGTGTGTGTGTGTGTATACCCCCCACACACACACATGGAATATTACTCAGTCATGAAAAGAGAACAAAGCAGTGCCATTCTCAGCAACATGAATGAACCTAGAGATTATCATACGAAGTGAAGCAAGTCAGATAGAGAGTCAAATACCATATGGTATCACTTATATGTGAAATCGAAAATGTGAGACAATTGAACTTATCTAGAAACAGAAGCAGACTCACAGATGTAGAGACCAGACTTGTGGTTGTCAGGACAGGGGATAGGAAAGGGATGGACTGGGAGTTTGGATCATCAGATGCGAACTGTTGTACCTAGGATGGATCAACAACAATGTCCTACTGGATGGCACAGGGAGCTATATTCAATATCTGGTGGTAAAACATTATGGAAAAGAATGCGAAAAAGAATGTCTATCTTTTTCATATTCTGAAATATAAAAACTGAATCACTCTGAAGTACAGCAGAAATTAACACAATATTTTAAATCAGCTAAACTTCAATAAAAGAAATTTTAAAAAAGAAACACACAGGTGAACTAAGATTTGGGAGAAGGCTTCCTGGAGGAACCGACACTTGAGGTGTGGGGAGGATTTGTAAATGTTTTTTCCAGGCAGAATGGACACCATTAACAAAAGCAGAGAGGGAAGAACATCACTGGTAGGAATTGAAAGTAAGAGACAGGGGATGAGAATAGATAAACTGGAATTAGAGTCTGTGTGTATGCCTTAAATATTACAGGTTTTGTCTCATATGCTGCTTGATATAAGGCCTGGAGCAAATAAGGGACCCACTGTGAAAAGGACCTAGAATTGATGCAAAATTTGGGTTTCTTTTTGGCTACCTGTTACAAATTTCTAGAGCTTCCTCAGGATGTTCTTAGACAGTGTGCAGGAGACGCTTTGCTGTCCAGTGATGGCAGAGAAGGAGATAACCATAAGAAGGGAATCCTGAGACTCAGGTGCTTCCAGATAGTTGCAGCTCAGGAACCCAGCTAGGCTGGATACACATAAGCAAAGGCGACTGAGATGGAGTAAACAGAGGGAGGAAGAGGGGTGGAAGGACAGTAAAAAGTGATTTTAACTAAAGTTCAAGTTAGCTTTCTTCTAAATAAAACATATATACACATACACACAACAATAACAAAACTCAGCATGGGGGAAAACCAAACCGACTTGGAGGTGGGAACCTCCGGGGTGGATGATGGCTGAAGCAGAAGGATCAACTACAGCAGTGCACCAAATAAAAAAAGCCAAAGTCTTCAGAAAATAAAGAATCTGTCGAAGAAGAGAAAAGCAAAGACACTCCAATTCCTGAAAGAGCTCTGAAACATAACAAGATCATGAAACTGAATACCACTAGAGTACCTTGGTTACTTGGTGGCTCAGTGCTAAAGAATCATCCTGCCAATGGAGGAGACACAGGTTCGATCCTTGGGTTGGGATGATGCCCTGGAGAAGGAAATGGCAACCCACTCCAGTATTCTGGCCTTGGAAATCCCATGGACAGAGGAGACTGGCAGGCTATAGACTATAGGGTCCAAAGAGTTGGACATGGCTGAAGTGACAGCACACACACATGGATAGATCATAGATCAGAAGACAGGAAATAGTACTTTATCGGCAGAATTATTAATAACCTCAGATATGCATATGAAACCACCTTTATGGCAGAAAGCAAAGAGGAACTAAAGAGCCTCTTGATGAAGGTGAAACAAGGGAGTGAAAATAGTGACTTAAGATTCAACATTCAAAAAACGAAGATCATGGCATCTGGTCCCATCACTTCATGGCAAATAGATGCGGAAACAATGGAAATAGTGAAAGACTATTTTCTTGGGCTCCAAAATCACTGCAGATGGTGACTGCAGTCATGAAATTAAAAGATGCTTGCTCTTTGGAAGAAAAGTTATGAAAAATCTAGATAGTGTATTAAAAAGCAGAGACATTACTTTGCCGACAAAGGTCCATCTAGTCAAAGCTATGGTTTTTCCAGCAGTCATGTATGGATGTGAGAGTTGGACCATAAAGAAGGCTGAATGTCAAAGAATTGATGCTTTTCAGCTGTGGTGTTGGAGAATACTCTTGATAGTCCCTTGAACAGCAAGGAGATCCAACCAGTCAATTCTAAAGCAAATCAGTCCTGAATATTCACTAGAAGAACTGATGCTGAAACTTCAATACTTTGGACACCTGATGCAAAGAGCCAACCCATTGGAAAAGATCCTGATGGTGGGGAAAATTGAAGGCAGGAGGAGAAGGGGGTGACAAAGGATGAGATGGTTGGTTGGCATCATGGAACCAATGGACATGAGTTTGAGCAAGCTCTGGGAGATAGTGAAGGACAGGGAAGCCTGGTGTGCTGTAGTCCATGGGGTCACAAAGAGTCAGACATGTCTGAGTGACTGAACAATAGCACAACTCCAGCATTATCTATGGAACTGCTAATAATTAGAGGCTCAAGCGTGAGCTCTGCACACTCATTTATTCCTTCCTGTTGCTCTCCAGCAATTTGTTATTTGCAAGTTGGGGAGTATTATTTTATAATCATCAAACCCATTTCATAGGGACAATCTCTGAATATATTACCTGCCCATTTTATTGATTGTGTCAGAAGGACACGATCCTTAACAAAAATGGTATAAACATTTTGAGTGGTGAGGTAATATTCATTTTAAAGGTAAAATGAATATTTGGGTTTTTTGATGTTGAGCTCCATGAACTGTTTGTATATTTTGGAGATTAATCCTCTGTTTGCAAATATTTCTTCCCATTCTGAGGGTTGTCTTTTTGCCTTTTTAATGGTTTCCTTTACTGTGCACAAGTGCTCCGTGTTGACCTGGGGGAAGTGGATGAGGGGAGGGTGGGAGGTAGGTCCAGAAGGAGAGTATATATGTATGCATGTGGCTGATTTACTTCATTGTACAGTAGACACTAACATAACATCCTAAAGCAGTTACATTCCAAAAAATTTTTTTTAATTTAATAAGTGAATATTTTTTATTAGTTACTGCGGAATCTGAGTGACAGAATGTGGCTGACTTCAATAATGGGTAGCACACTAGCAACCAAAAAACACTTTCCCACTCTGGGGCCTCCAGTGGCCGAGGCACAGCTACAAATTTAGCATTCCCTCATTTTAAGCATTCCAAAATATTTTAGTGATTGTCTTGATAGGATTCCAGTAAAAAACAGCTGTCAAAATGTATCATATATTTGCAAACCTCCTACACAGCACTGTTACTATAATTGGTTGAGGGTTTTTTGTTTTTTTGTTTTTTTTTTAACTTTAAAAAGGTTGTGGAAAGCATAATTTAGATTTGGTCAAACTTTTATTAATGTTCATTGGAGGACTATAATCCATAATTGGACCAGGTCTTAAGTATTTCATATTTGAAAAGTAAGCAAGCATATAGGTGGCAGTTTTTCTTTACAGCTTCATCAATCTGAAAGTCAACAACTCTTGGACTGTAGTATGTACACAGTATTGCAAATCACCACTTTTTAATCTGATGTATCTGCCCCATCAAAGAGCCAAAGTAATTTGGTCAGCAGTGTTTTCATTGGTTTTAATATCTCCTCCACGTCCTTTCCACTCCAAACTATGACTTAATTGCACTAGCATTATCCATTTAAAGCCATAACATCAAAATAGTCTGGAGGACTGCAGTTCTTTCTGCAAAAACCATAGTCCACTAAACAGAGGGTCTTTTTCACCAGCCACATGTCGATCACGAGTGTCTTAGAATTTAGGTTAACTAGTTTACTGTTAAATCAGAGCCAAATACAATAGCAATTCCAAATTGCAAGTGTTCTAGAAAACATGTGGAGGTCCTCTCTGACACTAAAAGAAAAAAATAAAAAGACTTACTAGGTTTTTATTATTATTATTATTATGTTCTGCTTGGCCCTGAACATTGTGTTTTATTGCCTGACTCGAGAAGGGTACCTCAAAAATATTATTTTAGTGCTCTGAGTTACTTTAACTATGTTTTGAAGCTAGGCACTTTCCTATATTGATGAAACCAATTATAGACTCCGTCAATTTAAAAAAAGTTGCACTGTGAGAAATATTGGCTCCAGTAATCACTAGGAAAAATATCTATTCATATGGCTTCCATTTTTAAAAAAAGTTAGTTGTGAACAATCACTCAATTGTGTCTGACTCTTTGCAGTCCAGTAGACTGTAGCCCATCAGGTTCCTCTGTCCATGGGATTATCCCCCCAAGAATACTGCAGTGCATAGCCATTTGCTTCTCCAGGAGATTGTGACCCAGGGATTGAACCTAAGTCTCCTGCATTGCAGGCAGCTTCTTTACCATCTGAGCCACCATACTCACTGGGAAAAATATCTATTCATATGGCTTCCATAGGCAACTCTGTATATGTCAAAGGTCAGAATTTCTATCCTGACATTTTATGCTCCATGCCCTCTAAGGACTCTTACTATTATTGCTATGTCATCATTATCCAAAAGAAGTGTGTTTATATAAGACTCCATAATTTCATATCTTCATTTTAGTAAATAAATGTTTAGGGCATTTAATGCATGAGCCCAGCAGAGACTTATCAAGGTAATTAGACTATGGACTGAAATTTTAACCATGGAAACAGAAAGAAAATGTGGTCCTAGAGATGACCTGAAAGAAAAATTCTAGACATACTGTCCTTAGCTCAAGGACAGAGGTAAGGGGGATACCATTGGTATATGTGTAAAGTAGGGCGCCATATACAGAAAGTGTAACCATATGTTTTGTCAGGGAACATTTAACATATGTAAAATAAGAAACCCGGGTGGCACAGTGGAAAAGAATATGCCTGCCAATGCAGGAGACACAAGAGATGCCGTTTCTATTCCTGGGTGGGGAAGATTCCCCTGGAAGAGGAAATGGCAACCCACTCTAGTATTCTTGCCCGGAAAATCCCATGAACAGAGAGCCTGCTGGGCTACAGTACTTAGGGTTGCAAAAAGTTGGACACTACTGAGCACAAAACACACAGAAAATAACAATCTTTAAATAAATAATAAAAAAATGAAGATAAGCTAATGATGAAGTGCCAAAACCACAATGATGAGAAAAACACTTAAAGAGTTTTCTTTTTGTCATTCAGTTCAGTTCAGTTCAGTCACTCAATCGTGTCCGACTCTTTGTGACCCCATGAACTGCAGCACGCCAGGCCTCCTGTCCATCACCAACTCCCGGAGTCCACCCAAACCTATGTCCATTGAGTCGGTGATGCAATCCAACCATCTCATTCTCTGTTGTCCACTTCTCCTCCTGCTCTCAATCTTTCCCAGCATCAGGGTCTTTTTCAATGAGTCAACTCCTTGCATCAGGTGGCCAAAGTATTGGAGTTTCAGCTTCAATATCAGTCCTTCCAATGGACACCCAGGACTGATCTCCTTTAGGATGGATTGATTGGATCTCCTTGTAGTCCAAGGGACTCTCAAGAGTCTTCTCCAACCCCACAGTTCAAAAACATTAGTTCTTCAGCACTCAGCTTTCTTTATAGTCCAACTCTCACATCCATACATGACCACTGGAAAAACCATAGCCTTGACTAGATGGACCTTTGTTGGCAAAATAATGTCTCTGCTTTTTAATATGCTATCTAGGTTGGTCACAACTTTCCTTCCAAGGAGTAAGCGTCTTTTAATTTCATGGCTGCAGTCACCATCTGCGGTGATTTTGGAGCCCAAGAAAATAAAGTCAGCCACGGTTTCCCCATCTATTTAACATGAAATGATGGGACGGGATGCTATTATCTTAGTTTTCTGAATGTTGAGTTTTAAGTCAACATTTTCACTCTCCTCTTTCACTTTCATCATGAGGCTCTTTAGTTCTTTTTCACATTTTGCCATAAGGGTTGTGTCATCTGCATATTTGAAATTATTGATATTTCTCCCAGATATCTTGATTCCAGCTTGGGATTCATCCAGCCCAGCATTATGCATGATGTACTATGCATTGAATTAAATAAGCAGGGTGACATATACAGCCTTGATGTATTTCTTTCCCGATTTGGAACCAGTGTGTTGTTTCATGTCCAGTTCTAACTGTTGCTTCTTAACCTGCATACAGATTTCTCAGGAGGCAGGTCAGATGGTCTCGTACTCCCATCTCTTAAACAATTTTCCATAGTTTGTTGTAATCCACACAGTCAAAGACTTTGGCATAGTCACTAAAGCAGAAGTAGATGTTTTCCTGGAACTCTTGCTTTTCAATGATCTAGCAGATGTTGCCAATTTGATCTCTAGTCCCTCTGCCTTTTCTATATCCAGCTTGAACATCTGTGTTTTCTAAAGCCAGCTTGAACATTCATAGTTCATGTACTGTTGAAGCCTGGCTTGGAGAATTTGGGGCACTACTTTGCTAGCGTGTAAGATGAGTGCAATTGTGCGGTAGTTTGAACATTCTTTGGCATTGCCTTTCTTTGGGATTGGAATGAAAAGTGACCTTTTCCAGTCCTGCGTTCACTGCTGAGTTTTCCAAATTTGCTGGCATATTGAATACCAATATTATTTTCCTCTATTTCTTTGCATTGATGACTGAGGATGCCTTTCTTATCTCTCCCTGCTATTCTTTGGAACTCTGCATTCAGATGCTTTTATCTTTCCTTTTCTCCTTTGCTTTTCACTTCTCTTCTTTTCACAGCTATTTGTAAGGCCTCCCTAGACAGCCATTTTGCTTTTTTTGCATTTCTTTTCCATGGGGATGGCCTTGATCCCTGTCTCCTGTACAATGTCACAAACCTCCATCCATAGTTCATCAGGCACTCTATCTATCAGATATAGTCCCTTAAATCTATTTCTCACTTTCACTGTATAATCACAAGGGATTTGATTTAGGTTATACCTGGATGGTCTAGTGGTTTTCCCTACTTTCTTCAATTTAAGTCTGAATTTGGCAATAAGGAGTTCATGATCTGAGCCACAGCAGCTCCTGGTCTTGTTTTTGCTGACTGTATAGAGCTTCTCCATCTTTGGCTGCAAAGAATATAATCATGCTGATTTCGGTGTTGACCGTCTGGTGATGTTCATGTGTAGTCTTCTCTTGTGTTGTTGGAAGAGGGTGTTCGCTATGACCAGTGCGTTCTCTTGGCAAAACTCTATTAGCCTTTGCCCTGCTATATTCTGTATTCCAAGGCCAAATTTGCCTGTTACCCCAGGTGTTTCTTGACTTCCTTCTTTTGCATTCCAGTCCCCTATAATGAAAAGGACATCTTTTTTGGGTGTTAGTTCTAAAAGGTCTTGTAGGTCTTCATAGAACCGTTCAACTTCAGCTTCTTCAGTGTTACTGGTTGGGGCATAGACTTGGATTACTGTGATATTGAATGGTTTGCCTTAGAAATGAATAGAGATCATTCTGTCATTTTTGAGATTGCATTCAAGTACTGCATTTTGGACTCTTTTGTTTACTATGATGGCTACTCCATTTCTTCTAAGAGATTCTTGCCCACAGTAGTAGATATAATGGTCATCTGAGTTAAACTCATCCATTCCAGTCCATTTAAGTTTGCTGATTCCTTACATGTCGATGTTCACTCTTGCCATCTCCTGTTTGAGCACTTCCAATTTGCCTTGATTCATGGACCTAACCTTCCAGGTTACTATGTAATATTGCTCTTTACAGCATCGAACTTTATTTCTATCACCAGTCATATCCACCAATGGGTGCTGTTTTTGCTTTGTCTCTGTCTCTTTATTCTTTTTGGAGTTACTTCTCCACTGATCTCCCATATCAGGTGGCTATGTTGCCACCTACCGACCTGGGGAGTTCATCTTTCAGTGTCCTATCTTTTTGCTTTTTCATACTGTTCATGGGGTTCTGAAGGAGAGAATACTGAAGTGCTTTGCCATTCCCTTCTCCAGTGGACTATGTTTTGTCACAACTCTCCACCATGACCCGTCCATCTTGGGTGGCCTTACATGGCAAGCTCATAGTTTCATTGAGTTAGACAAGGCTGTGGTCCATGTGATCAATTTGGTTTGTTTTCTGTGACTGTGGTTTTTATTCTGTCTGCCCAGTGGCACCCCACTCCAGTACTCTTGCCTGGGGAATCCCATGGACGGAGGAGCCTGGTAGGCTGCAGTCCATGGGGTCACTAAGAGTTGGACATGACTGGGCGACTTCACTTTCACTTTTCACTTTCATGCATTGGAGAAGGAAATGGCAACCTACTCCAGTGTTCTTGCCTGGAGAATCCCAGGGACAGGGGAACTTGGTGGGCTGCCGTCTATGGGGTCGCACAGAGTTGGACACGACTGAAGTGACTTAGCAGAAGCAGCCCTCTGATGGATAAGGATAAGAGGCTTATGGAAGCTTCCTGATGGGAGAGACTGACTGAGGGGAAACTGGGTCTTGTTCTGATGGGTGGGGCCATGCTCACTAAATCTTTAATCCAATTTTCTGTGAATGGCTGGGGCTGTGTTCCCTCTCTGTTGTTTTATCTGAGGCAAAACTATGGTGGAGGCAATGAACATAATGGGGATCTCCTTCAAAAGGTCCCATGCACACACTGGCGCACTCAGTGCCCCCAACCCTGGCAGCAGGCCACCATTGACCCACCCCTCCACCGGAGACTCCTGGACACTCATGGGCAAGTCTGGATCAGTCTCTTGTGGGGTCACTGTTCCTTTCTTCTGGGTCCTGGTGTGCACAAGGTTCTGTTTGTGCCCTCCAAGAGTCTGTTTCCCCAGTCATGTGTAAGTTCTGGTGGCTCTATGGTAGGGTTAATGGTGACCTCCTCCAAGAGGGCTTATGCTATACCCAGGTCTGCTGCACCCAGAGCCCCTACCCCTGAAGCAGGCCACTGCTGACCTGTACCTTCGCAGGAGACACTCAAACACTGTTCTGGCTCAGTCTTTGTAGGGTCTCTGGGTCCTGGTGCACACAAGGTTTGTTTGAGCCCTCTGAGCATCTCTGGTAGGTAAGGGGTTTGATTCTAAATGCGATTTCATCCCTCCTACCACCTTGCTGGGGCTTCTCCTTTGCCCTTGGATGTGGGGTATCTTGGAATGTGGGGGATCCAACATTCTCCAGTTGATGGTTGTTCAGCAGTGAATTGTAGTTTTGGAGTTCTCACAGGAGAAGATGTGCTCTGCATGGGGCTAATTTTTCACTTTACTTACAAATCACTTATTTCCAAGTAAGCTGTTTGCTAATTAAAGGTGTAGGGATCTGGGCTCATAATTCTCTTGCTCTGTGGAACTTCTTTGCCTATTTCTGCCTGGCTCTGTGCTCTGAAGGATAACCCTGAGAAGTGCATTCAAGGCTCCAAAACTGGCTTGTTTCTGATTGGGTTTAGCCAATGGAGACACCAGGGTAGTTGTTCAAAATGTTTTAATATACATGAAATCTTTTGAAACAGACTTTTGCAAGGATACATTGTCTTAAGCCTTCTGATACATGTTTCAATATTAAAGTGATAGAGACAGACATTAAGTTTTATATTCTATGTTCTTACATTCACTTAGGAAGGCAAATGAGTTGCTGGATACATGATAAGTAATAAAGGATAACTTCTACTGAGATAGTTAACCAGAAAGCATTGCATTGTGAATAAGAAAGTAGGTCCTGGACAAAAGACTAGCTAAGTCCCCAGTCATGTTCAATCACTGAACAGCTATTGACTTTGGACAAATTATTTATTCCAAGTCTTAGTTTTCTAATATTTAAAACAGAGATAATGGCATACTCTGTGTGGTTAGCCAGACCCCAACAGTCCCTGCCTCCTGTATTCACATCCTTATTGTAGCCCGCCCCTACACTATATAGGAATAACTTGTGTAAGCGATAGGATGATATGTAAGTGACAGAGTGTCACTTTCAGTACTCAGTCATGAAAGACAGTGAAGCTTCTGCCTCTAGAGGATCAGTTATTTTTCTAGCTTGAAAGTGGATCCTCCAGCCCCAGTCAAGTCTTCAGATATTTGCAATCCCAAAAAATATTTTAACTGAAAGCTCTTGTTAAGACTATGAGTCAGACCAGAATTAAATAAGCTGATCCCTTATTCTGTAAGCTCCTGACTTACTGAAACATAAATGTTAAACTTTGGTGTAATTTATTATGCCACAATAGGTAAAATAAAATACCTTGCCTAATAGATTGTAAGGATTACATGAGATAATTATATGATGCCAACAGAACAAGAACAGTATCTAGAATATAATGAATACACAGAAGTGTTATATTCCTGAGTACCAGTGTGCATTTTTCCTGTCCACTATCCTAGTTTATATATATAAAATAGGATAGAGGAGATATATATATATATATATATATATATATATATATATATATATATATTCTCATGTAAACCTCATCTGGTTAGCATTCTTTCTACTTCAGGGGTCAGAAGACCCAACTTGGACTGGCTTAAACTCAACCCT
Organism: Bos indicus x Bos taurus; assembly: GCF_003369695.1. NCBI lineage: Eukaryota > Metazoa > Chordata > Mammalia > Artiodactyla > Bovidae > Bos > Bos indicus x Bos taurus. The sequence goes on along the minus strand of NC_040081.1, from coordinate 95,095,280 downwards.
CCCACTCCCCTTGTGCAATAAGGAATTTTGCAGTTCAAGTAACTAAAAGTAAAAGGCAACCTTCTTTCACAAACTGCTGGATTAGGGGGCTTAAACAATTTCTGCCTGGTCTAACTCCATGCTTAGGCTCCACCTTCCTCCCGTGTTATTTTAGTTCTCAAGTTCTTCCCAGTGATATGGCTCATTGCAATTTCAGAGTCACATTCTTCTAGATTCCAGTCCAGTGGCAAAGAAAATGTCCCTCTCTCCCAAAAATCCTAGAAAAATTCTCTCTGTGTCTCTGTTTTTCTCACTGGACAACGTCTCTGACCCAATCATAGAGCCAGGTTGAATCACATGCTTTCTGTTATGAACACAGGTTAAAAGTGGGAAAGGGGTGGCTTACCAGATAAAAACTGAGATACCAAGGACTCAGGATTAGAAGAAGGGTAAAATGGATACTGGGCAAAAAGAATAGATCTCTCCCCTGACTCATAAGAATTACATGACCTAGTTGGTATGATTATCACATTCCACAGAGGACATTAAGGCACAATGCTTGAGTGGCTTTCCTGGAATTGCATAGATACACCTGGAAGGGCCAGATTCCAGACTTCATGTGCTACACCACGTAATTGTATTACCTTTCTAAGTGATGCTATGAATTATTATTCGCTGTGGCTTAGTGATTTGGGTTAATTTAGACACTACACCTGTTCCACTCCCTCTTTTGAAATGATATGCCTGTCCTGTATAATCAGCCCAATTACTTCAACTATCCTGTCTACTCAACTATGAAATCTCAATGTTTGCATCATGGGCTTGGCCAAAGAAAATCAATGTATAGTATGTTAACTTAAGCTGTCCTTACAGTTACTGGATGAACAATAAAAGTCTCAATCATTTCCCCCTCAAGTCTTGCAAATGCTCTTATTCTAGTTTCCAACATATTAGATCAAGAGTGGTGACAGACAAGTTATTGTTGGCTATCCTTTCTCTACTTTATGGAATGTATCCCTTGAAGATTAAATCTCAAAAAGAATCTACTATTCTAGAATATTATACAGAAATATAGGTGCTTACCTATTCCTCACCAAATTGGTGCATAAAGCACACTCTGTACACTCTGTAGAGATGGTTTGTGATTTTCTATTGCACTTCAGCTAAGAAGTCTTGTACAGTGCCTACAGCATAAATTTGAAAGAATTTTTTCTTTCTGGCCAAACTGTGCAGCTTGCAGGATTTTAGTTCCCTGACTGGGGATGAACTCAGGTCCAGAACAATTAAAGCCTAAATAGGGGAGGCTTGATTGATTTAATCATTGATCATCTGCTTGAACTCATATCAAATCTCTGCCCTTTCATCCCTCAAGGTTAGGCTTGCTCCAAGCCCCAAGCCTCTTGGTTGGTCTTTCTGGTGCCCAGCTCCCATCCTGAGTCAGTTCATCCCTTAGCATAAACTGAGGGGTGATCCAAGGGGCTCATGAATAACTAAGACACTCCTATTACTCAGGAAATTTCAAGGATTTAGAAGGTTCCTTCCAGGAACCAGAAAGATTCTTATACAGCAATGATGCATACAAATAGTGTCTCTTTGAAATGATGATGTATTAATGTTAGACAAAGGATGTACAGAAATTTTAAAACACAATGTTTTTTTTTTTTTTCTCTAATTTTATTTTATTTTTAAACTTTACATAAATGTATTAGTTTTGCCAAATTTGTTTATATTCTTGGTGGTCTGAGTCTTAACAGTTGGACTGCCAGGGAGTTCCCAGAAGAAACAAAAAATGTGATCCTGAGTCACTATTAAAAAACTGAAACTTTGGAATCAGGAACTGTTGCTTTGACTTTGTTTCTGAGGAAATACCTGGGACTTAGGTGTAGTAAAATAATTCCACAGATACGCCTTTTTAAATGTGAATTGCAAGCTCATTTTGTTCAACTCAAAGAGCTAAAAGCTATTTTTAGCTATTTCTTTCTTTTTATGATTTTGCCTTTTTATTACAGAAAGGTTCTAAAATACAAATATGGTAGTATATTTCTGGTATTCATCAACAGCTTCAAAAATTATCAACGTGGAAAATCTTGTTCATCCATTTAGCCACACCTCCACTGAATTATATTAAAGGAAATAATAAATATCATATTGTTATCTGTGTTCAGTTTGGTACATATCTCTAAGAGTTAAGGGCTTTTAAAAATATGTTCTTTAAAGAGGGAGGGGCTATATTATACATATAGCTGATACACATTGTCGTATGGCAGAAACCAACAAATTATTGTAAAGCAATTATCCTCCAATTAAAAATAAATTTAAACAAAAAATAGGATTATCACACCTACACTTCACCAGCTGTTTCACAAATGTCTTTTCTGAGTTTATCGAAATAGGATACGTGCAAAGTTCCAACAACGCATAAGGTTAATATGCATTTCAAAATAATTTCCCCTCCTCCGCTTCCTCTTTTTCCTCCCCCTCCCCCTCCCATTCCTCTCCCTCTTTTCCTTCTTCTTCCTTCTCTTCATCCTCCTCTTTCTACCTTTCTACAGTAAGTCCCCTACATACTAACCTTCAAGTTGCAAACTTGCAAAGATGCAAACACGTGTTTTCCTGTCCCATCACTTGAGTTAGTTCATGTGTCTGGCGTACATTGTCACATGCGTGCATCCTCGACCAGTGCTTGTGCCGTTGTGTACTTTACTGTATAGTACAGTAGTGCAGTGTCTTCAAGCCCAGGATGTCCAGAAACAAGTGTGAAAGCAGCAGTGACAGGCATCATTAACCTGTTACAGTACAGGACTACATAGTTGATTGTGTTAGTGGCACCGAGGCTCATTTTGTTGGACTTCTGAGCCAACTGGACTTATGAACAGGCTCCTAGAACAGAACTCATTCACGTGTAGGGAACTCACTGTGCTTTTCTCCTACTTCCCCCTCCCCCTCTCCTTCCCTCTCCCCATCTCCTCCCCTCCTCCTCCTCCTCTTCCTAGATTTCTCCTCTCCTCCTCCACTCTTCTCCTTCTCCTCTTTCTTCTTGACCTTCTGGATTTGGTTGTGTTTATACCTGGTGATGGGGCTTCCCCAGTGGCTCAGCAGTAAAGAATCTGCCTACAATGTGGGAGTCACAGTAGACGTGAGTTCGATCCCTGGGTCAGGAAGATCCCCGGGGAGGAGGGCACAGCAACCCACTCCAGTATTCTTGCCTGGAGAATCCCGTGGATACAGGAACCTGGCAGGCGGTGGTCCATAGGGTCACAAAGAATTGGACACAACTAAAATGACTTAGCAAGCACAGCATGGCAGACCTGATGACATTTAATATCATCCTGTAGCTTTTGTAGAACTTTGATCAGATTCATCAAATTTCCATAGTTCAAGTTAATAGGTGCCAGTCTTACTGTAGCTTCATTGACGGAAATGTAGTTTTTTTTTTTTTTCTTTCTGTCTCTGGCTGTTTTTACAGTTTTCTCCAGCTTTACATTTTCAGAAGATATATGAAAATGTAGAAAGTATAGCTTCTTTTCATTTATTTATAATATATTTTTAAAAACTAGTATCTCTTCAAATTGTGTTTCCACCTCATTCTCTCTCTCCTCTATATTAGAGCCCATATGACAGGCATTTAGGCTTTTCATCAGGACCCATGTCTATTACCCTTCCTTGTATGTCTTCCATCTTTTTTTTTTTTTTTTATTGCTTTAGTCTAGTTGTTATCTACTTGCTTCTCCAACCGCTCAAAAATAAAGAATCCACCTGCAATGCAGGACATTCAGGACACATGGGTTGAATCTCTGGGTTGGGTTGGAAAGATCCCCAGAGGAGGAAATGACAATGCGCTCTAGCATTCTTGCCTAGAAAATCCCATGGACAGAGGAGCCTGGCGGGCTACAGTCAATGGGGTCACAAAGAGTCAGACATGACTTAGCGACTGAATACACAAACATATCTATTGTGCTCTTCCTTTCTTTATATTTTTTAACACCAGAAATATTTTGTATTAGGGTGTAGCCGATTAACAATGTTGTGACAGATTCAGGTGGATGGTGAAGGGACTCAGCCATACATATACATGTATCTATTCTCTTCCAAACCCCCTACTTTGGTTAATGGTATTTTTCACTTTAAAATTTGTAGTTTGGGCCTTATTATGGTTCTGTGGTGAGTTACAACTACTGTCATTTATTTTCTTATATATGTTGCTCAGTTCCTGTAACTGGTAACTTCACTATCTTGACACTTTTAGGTTCCTTTTTATTATGTATTTGTTTTCCTCTCTTATTTTCCCTTGTGCTGTCTCCTGATATTTCTGGTAGTTATTGACTATATATCAGGCACTGAATATGGAAAGTTGTAGAAGTTCTGGATAAAAGTTGTATTCTTTCAGGAAAGATTTATTACTCTTCAGTTGGTTAAGAAGAGTTGGTATAAATCAAGGTCTTCAAATCCATTCAAGGACTGAGAGGAAGCAAAGTTGGGTGTTGCGTTTTGTGGAGTCTATCTTGAATTTGGTTTTAGTCACAGTATAGCTTTTCAGAGGTCTCAGCTGAAAGACGTGTTTTCCAGCACTCCTTGACACTGTGATATTCCCTTTCTAGTTTGTTACTGTTGTCCAGTTGCTAAGTCTTATTCAGCTCTTTGGTACCACATGCAGTGTAGCCTGCCAGGCTCCTGGGATTGCCCAGGCAAGAATACTGCAGTTTATGGGATCTTCCTCGATCAGTGATTCAACCCAATTAGCAGCCCTAAAATCCAGGATTTTTCCTTCCAGTTCTGTGAAAGAAACATAAAGACATGTCTGATTTACAAGCTAGGAAGTCTGATAAATCCTTTCAACTCTGCCATTGACCTCCAGAAGCAGCCACAGATATTATGTAACCCAACGAGCATGGTGTGCACAACAGACCAGATCTGGCCCTCGGGTAGCAGTTTGCTGACCCCTGCTTTAGGTTATTGCTTTCTGCTTCACCTTAGTGCTGTGTCTGAGATTTGACTAATATTCTATGAGGAAAACTGGCAGAAAGAGTTGAGTCATCTAAATTTCTTTCTGGAATGTGAAGCTCTCAAATGCTGGCCACCTTGGTAATTCATTGATTAACTTTAAAACATTTTATTTATTTATCAATTTTTTCATCCTGCCTTTATAATAATACTCAATAAAAGGGATGGCCTGATACAGATTACTCCATAATAGCCAGAAACAGATGTTTCATCTACGTATCCTTCTTCTTTTTGATGATGAAACTGTCTTCCATACAACCCTGGTCTTGTTTGAGAGCTTCCATGATTTCTAGCATGTCAGGGTATTCAAGGTTTATCTCCTGTGTTTGGAGGACAGCAAGTGCTATGAAGTTGACAGGCTGGCTTCACTTGAAAAATAAAGACATGAAGTAGGAGATAAGAAATACTTCTTTAATTGGAAAGAAGGGGGAGGGAAGCAGGGAGTGATTCAGATAAAGTGAACAGCAATTCAAAAGCTTTGAAATGGGAGTTTGTGTGGAATGTTTTAGAAACAGTAAGAAAGCCAGCATGGCTAAAGCTGAAGAAAAAGGACAGTGTGGGGTGTGAGGCAGTAGGAGGAGAATACGTTAAAGAGTAGAGGCATGCATGTGGTATGAGGCCTAAAATTCACTAAGCATTTACTAAGCATTCCTCAGTCTTCTTCTATAGGCATATAATATAATAAAAATACTAACACTGTTAACAGTTGAATGTAGAAAGGGGAAAGAATAAAGTTAATCTAAAAAAAATGTATAGCCAATCTTCTCTAATTCTTATAATGCTGTGAATTGGATATTAATATTTCCACTTTATAGATGAAGAATGCTTTGATGTTTTGAAATGTCAACTAAACTATTAAAGATCATACAATGATTTTTAATAATAAGAGACAGAACTAAGAATCAAACTTCAGTGTTTCACATCTGTATGACTTGTATTTCTCTATATGCTCTCCTGGGAAATTTGGGAGGAAATAAGATCAGCAGACAGACAACTTTGCCTGCTCTGAATGAAAAGTCAAAGCAAGCACAAGAGTGACTCGACAGAAGGTGAGGCTAAACAATCAAATGTCCTAGTCATAGAAAAGAGAAAATAAAGTAGCTGGGGGAGCTGGAGTAAGAACAAAAGTAAAAGTGAAAGTTGCTCAGTCATGTCCGACTCTTTATGACCCTGTGGACTATACAGGCCATGGAATTTTCTGGGTCAGAATACTGGAGTGGGTAGCCTTTCCCTTCTCCAGGGGATCTTCCCAACCCAGGGATCGAACCCAGGTCTCTGGGGATGCATAATTTCAGTTTCCTTTATGGAATTAAGCAAATATTACATCTGAATACAAAAAAATTATTTGATATTCAAAGAGGAGAAACATTTGTTATGGCTCCCTCCAAAAGGTAAGTATCTCTCTATTAATATAAGATGAGTGAACAGAATATGAGGAGAATTAATCCTCCTTGTTGTGTGTGTGGATAGGATAACACCTGAAATTTGCATAGATGGAACCACACTTCAAGAAGCAATAATGATCAAAGTGGAGTATGTATAAAAGAGCGTGGCCATGGTGATGGGGCAAAAAGTCATCAGTAAGGAAACACTTAAGAAAATGAGAATGTTTAGAGTGAAAGAGATTTTAGGAATAAATAGTGAAGCGACTTAGCAGCAGCAGCAGCAGTGAATTTGTTGTTCTATTGAAAGGGTTATAAACAGATCAAGTGACTAGACTTATTCTGTTTTGTTTCAGAATTTATATATGTATGTATGATGCCATTTCCTTCTCCAGGGGATCTTCCCAACCCAGGGATTGAACCCAGGTCTCCCGCATTGGAAGCAGACGCTTTAACCTCTGAGCCACCAGGGAAGCCGTGTATATATATATACACATATATATATATATCAGTTCAGTTCAGTTCAGTTCAGTTGCTCAGTCGTGTCTGACGCTTTGTGACCCCATGAATCACAGCACGCCAGGCCTCCCTGTCCATCACCAACTCCTGGAGTTCACTCAGACTCACGTCCATCGAGTCGGTGATGCCATCCAGCCATCTCATCCTCTGTCCCCCTTCTCCTCCTGCCCCCAATCCCTCTCAGCATCAGAGTCTTTTCCAATGAGTCAACTCTTTGCATGAGATGGCCACAGTACTGGAGTTTCAGCTTTAGCATCATTCCTTCCAAAGAAACCCGAGGGCTGATCTCCTTCAGAATGGGCTGGTTGGATCTCCTTGCAGTCCAAGGGACTCTCAAGAGTCTTCTCCAACACCACAGTTCAAAAGCATCAATTCTTCGGCGCTCAGCCTTCTTCACAGTCCAACTTTCACATCCATACATGACCACAGGAAAAACCATAGCCTTGACTAGATATAAAATCCAGTTTTTCAATTACTCAATCTGCTTGAAAAATGTAATCAGCTACCTCTGCAGTGATTTTTAATATTTTGAGGATTCTGATGTTTTGGAGAATTAAGGCATGAAAACTAACACAGGAATCAAAAAATGTGGATGTAACTTCAAGGTGTTATCTGATACCTAAAGCTCAATTGGGCACTCCTTTGGTATCTGTGGGGCTTCCCTGGTGGCTCAGACAGTAAAGAATCTGCTTGCAATGCTGGAGACTTGGGTTCAATCCCTGGATTAGGAAGATTCCCTGGAAAAGGGAATGGCAACCCACTCCAGTACTCTGGCCTCGAAAATTCCATGGACAGAGAAGCCTGGCGAGCTACAGTCCATGGGATCACAAAGAGCAGGACACAACTGAGTGACTAACACACACACACACACAGAATATCTGTAATCCCAGTTGAGAACCCAGGAGAGACTGAGATTTCTCTGTTGAGCAACCTCTACGACCTGAGATTATTGTTGTTGTTGTTGTTGCTCAGTCGCTCAGTCGTGTCTGACTCTGCGACCCATAGACTGCAGCATGCCAGGCTTTTCTGTCCTTCACCATCTCCCAGAGTTTGTTCAAACATTGTAGAGAAGCACACTTTGATGAGATTTTGGCTATAGTCCTAAAATAAGCGTGAAAATTGCCAAATTAGCATGATATATCTGTACGTTCCCTCTCTTGATCACCTGTACAAGGGTATCCTTGTATCCTAAACAGTTATAAAAGCCTCATTACCTTGAAGCATTTCATGCATTGCACCTTTTAAATTATTTCCATGGTGTTAGAGTTGGCAAGAGAATACTTTGAACCTGGTGGCAACCATCTCCATCCAGAGGAGAAAAAAAAAAAAAAGAAAAAGAGATGCAACCCAAGCCAGAACCACGATCTACTCTGCAAGACAATTTCTTTTATAAAATGCCAATATCCTCAAATGGCATCAAATTGTCATATTTATTTTGTTGATTCAGTTGGTTCCTAAATTGCAATTCAAATCACTTACTGGAATATTTCAACGTGTTAAAAATAATATCGAAGCAAACAAAGACTCATGCCTTTCTCACTTCATATAACCATTTTGTTTATGAATTTACATCTCACACAAACTTGTTTTATTTGGATACCAGTTTTTCAAAAATATTCTCCAAAATTCTTACAAGCCCAAGATTTGAAACTTTCGTACAAACATATTTGCACTGATTTCTTTTTATTCATTTTTAGTGTTCTGGTGCTTCTTTTAGTTAATTTTCAAATTATTTCCTTTTTTGCAATGTAGTCTCAGGCAAAGAATGCTTGGTTGGAATTTGGAAGAATGTGTTCTAATTTCATTCCCCAAATTTATTAACTAGATGATCTAAAAATATATCAACTAAACAGAGCCAAATCACAAGAAAATAAACACAATGTGTGAAAGATGGAAAAGGTGTAGTGATGAATTAGTGGGTAAATGAATGAATGATTATATAAAATTCAATATCCATTATTTGTATGATTAAATGTTAAATCATTGATTATTTATAATTATTAAGATAACATATGACCACTGAGGAAGACCTGGATATGTTTATAAGTAAAACACATTTTAAAATCTATAACTCTAGCACCCTGAGATGCTAAAATTATGATGTAATAGTTTCTAGTCTTCTTTTATACTTACAAATATCTCTCTCCATATTACATATTCATTTTGATTAGAAGCATATTTATACATAGGCTTATTGCTTAGTTTTCCACTAAGCAATATTCTCATGCAGTTGTTCTGAAAACAAAGTTTTTAATAGCTACATCATATATAGTTCACCAAATGAAGACAGCTTTTTAATGAGTCCTTTCTTTGGACATTTAGTTTTATTCAATTTTTAAAATAAGTATGATGGTGATGAATGAGCTTCCCAGGTAGTGTTAGTGGTTAAGAACCTGCCTGCCAAGGAAGAAGACTTTAAGAGTCGGGAAGATCCGCTGGAGTAGGAAATGGGAACCCACTCCAGTATTCTCACCTGCAGAATCCCTTTGACAGAGGAGCCTGGCAGGCTATGGTCCATAGGGTCACAAATAGTTGGACATGACTAAAGTGACTTAGTAGGCACACACGTGATGAATATCTTTGTCCATAAATATTTAGAAATAGCAAATAGATAAAAGAATATGAATGTTCTAAGCTATCTGATATATACCACCCAAGTATCTGCCAGAAAGTTTGCCTATTTTTCAAATTAATTCTAGCAGGCCATTATTACCCTGATACCAAAACCATAAAAGACACTACAGAAGAAGAAAAATTACAGGTCAATATCTTTGATGAATACAGATGTAAAAATCCTCAACAATATTAGCAAACTGAATCTAGCAATATATAAAAAGTATCATACACCATGATCAAGTGGAATTTATTCTAGGGATGCAGGGATGGTTGATTATCTGCAGTCAATTAATGTGATATGCCACATTAACCAAAGAAAGAAAGTCACATGATCACCTCATTAGACACAGAAATAGCATTTGATAAAACTCCATATCCATTCATGATAAAAACCCTCATCAAAGTTGGCATAGAGGGAACACAACTCAATAAAATAAAGGCCATTTATGATATCTAATAGAGAAAATAAAGCATTTCTTTTAAAATCAGAGACAAGGATGCCCATTCTTGCCACTTTTATCTAACATAGTATTGGAAGTCCTAATCACAGCAATCAGACAAGAAAAAGAATATGCAATGGAGAAAAGACAGTCTCTTCAATGAGTGGTGCTGGGAAAACTGGACAGCTACATGTAAAAGAATGACTGCCACATTTTTCTCACTATATATAAAAGTAAACTCAAAATTGATAAAGGCCTAAATGTTAGACTGAAAACCATAAAATTCTTAGGAAAGAATATAGGCAGAATACTCTTAGACATAAATCATAGCAATATTTTTTGATCCATCTCATAAGACAACAGGAACAAAAACAAAAATAAACAAATGGGATCTAATCAAACTTAAAAGCTGTTGCACTGCAAAGGAAACTGTCACCAAAATGAAAAGACAACCTATTGCGTGGGGGAAAATATTCACAAGTGATATGACTAATAAGGAGCTAATGTCCAAAATATATAAACAGTTCATACAAATCAATATCAAAAAAAAAAACAATCAAATTAAAGGATTGGCAGAAGATATGAATAGACATTTTTCCAAAGAAGACATACAGATAGATGGCCAACAGGCACATGAAAAGATGCTCAAAATCACTAATTATCAGCAAAATGCAAATCAAAACCAAAATAAGATAGTACTTCACATCTGTTAGAATGGCTATCATCAAAAAGACCACAAATAAAAAATGTTGGTAAAGATATGGAGCAAAGAGAACCCAAGTACACTTCTGGTGGGAATGTCATTGGGGCAGCCACCATGGAAACAGTAGGGACTTTCCTCAAAAAACTAAAAAATAGAACTAACCAGGAATACATGAAATAACAACGAAATTGTTAGTCGCTCAGCTATGTCTGACTCTTTGCGATCCAATGGACTGTAGCTTACCAGGCTACATTGTCCATGAAATTCTTCAGGATAGGATACTGGAGTGGGTAGCCATTCCCTTATCCAGGGGATCTTCCCCACCCAGGGATAGAATCCCAGTCTCTCGCTTTGCAGGCAGGTTCTTTACTATCTGAGCCACCAGGGATAGTATGGTCCAGCAATTCCATTCCTGGGTGTATATCTGAGGAAACTGAAAACCTTAATTTGAAAAGACATGCACCTCAATGTTCATGGCAGCATTATTTATAATTTTTTTTTAAGTGAAAATTAGCTATTTGCAACAACATGGATGGACCTGAAGGGTAATAGGACTTCCCAGGTGGCTCTAGTGGTGAAGAATTCGCCTGCCAATGCATGAGATATGAGAGATGTGGGTTCAGCCTCTGGGTTGCGAATATCCCCTGGAGAAGAAAATGGCAACCCATTCTAGTATTCTTACCTGGAGAATCCCATGGACAGAGGAGGCTGGCAGGCTATGGTCCCTAGAGTAACAAAGAGACACAAATGAAGTGACTTGAACACATGCACGCAGAGTAATAAGCCTAGTAAAATAAATTAGAGAAAGACAAATACTGTTTTCACTTATATGTGGAATCTGAAAAATAAAACAAACAAATGAATATAACAAAAATAGAAATGAACTCACAAATATAAAGAATAAAATAATGTTCACCAGTGGGGAGAGAAAAGTGGAGAGGGACAATATAGGTGTAAAGGATTAAGAAGCACAAACTAGTAAATACAAAATAAATAAGCTATAAGGATATATTATACAGCACAGGGAATACAGCCAATATCTTATAATAACTTAAAATGGAATATACTCTATAAAAATATTGAATTACTATGTTGTACACTGAAATTAATACAAGTTATAAATCAACTATACTTCAATAAAAATCTTTGTCCAAAGAAGTATTTTTGCAAAAAAAAAAAAAAAAGAGAGAGAGAGAAAATAAACTTGAACTATAATACTTATAAATGTATGCATTTATTGTATGTATGTAGAAAAGTGTGAAAGGATTTATGATACTGGATGAAGGCACAATGATATTTGGTTTTTATATGCACTTGTTTAAATTAGTATTACTTTTATTTTTCAAAATATAAGTATTACTATCCTTCCCATATGGATGTGAGAGTTGGGCTGTGAAGAAGGCTGAGCGCCGAAGAATTGATGCTTTTGAACTGTGGTGTTGGAGAAGACTCTTGAGAGTCCCTTGGACTGCAAGGAGATCCAACTAGCCCATTCTGAAGGAGATCAGCCCTGGGGTTTCTTTGGAAGGAATGATGCTAAAGCTGAAACTCCAGTACTTTGGCCACTTCATGCGAAGAGTTGACTCATTGGAAAAGACTCTGATGCTGGGAGGGATTGGGGGCAAGAGGAGAAGGGGACGACAGAGGATGAGATGGCTGGATGGCATCACTGACTCGATGGACGTGAGTCCGAGTGAACTCTGGGAGTTGGTGATGGACAGGGAGGCCTGGTGTGCTGCGATTCATGGGGTCACAAAGAGTCGGACATGACTGAGCGACTGATCTGATCTGATCTGATCTGACCATTTGTTATTACTCAAACAAGCTTCTAAATAATAATATAAACTGAAAAGATGCACACAATGTACCAAAGTGCTTTTTATTGGTTGAGATCATGTAATAGATTATATTCAATTGAACTGATTGAGTAGGAAAACAAATTTAGTTATATTAACTCTATCATCCAGTATTTCAATTAATGTTTATGTGTGTAAAATGTTTCTGTATCAAATACCTATATTTCTTAGCAAATATGGATTTATCTCTTTACTGCTACTGCTGCTGCTAAGTCGCTTCAGTCATGTCTGACTCTGTGCGACCCCATAGACTGGTTGGAGGTAAATAAATTTGACCCGTGCTTGATACTTTGAAAAAGCATATACATCGATTCTGGCTTGAACATATTAAGTTACTAAGAGAGTCAATTCTTCTTCCCTAATTCCAGAAAGAATGAAGGGATGGAGCCAAAGCAAAAACAACATCCAGTTGTGGATATGACTGGTGATAGAAGCAAGGTCCGATGCTGTGAAGAGCAACACTGCATAGGAACCTGGAATGTTAGGTCCATAAATCAAGGCAAATTGGAAGTGGTCAAACAGGAGATGGTAAGAGTGAACATTGACATTCTAGGAATCCACAAACTAAGATGAACTGGAATGGGTGAATTTAACTCAGATGACAATTATATCTACTTCTATGGGCAGGAATCCCTCAGAAGAAATGGAGTAGCCACAATAGTCAACAAAAGAGTCCGAAATGCAGTACTTGGATGCAATCTCAAAAACGACAGAAGGATCTCTATTAGTTTCCAAGGCAAACCATTCAATATCACAGTAATACAAGTCTATGCCCTGACCAGTAACCCTGAAGAAGCTGAAGTTGAACAGTTCTATGAAGAAGTTCTACACCTACTAGAACTAACACCCCAAAAAGATGTCCTATTCATTATAGGGGACTGGAATGCAAAAGTAGAAAGTCAAAAAACACCTGGAGTAATAGGCAAATTTGGCCTTGGAGTAAAGAATGAAGCAGGGCAAAGGCTAGTAGAGTTCTGCCAAGAGAACGCACTGGTCAAAGCAAACACCCTCTTCTAACAACACAAGAGAAGACTCTACACATGGACATCACCAGATGGTCAACACCAAAATCAGATTGATTATATTCTTTGCAGCCAAAGATGGAGAATCTCTATACAGTCAGCAATTCTTAGGTAGATGATAAGAAGTCTGGGGTCCCCAAGGAGGAGAAAGGGGTCTGGGGTTCTCAAGGAGGAGAAAAGGACAAACTATTTTTACTACATTCCTCAGTCTTAGTCACATAAAACATATTCTTTTTTCTCTAAACCCAGAGCTATGAGTACACAACAAAACAACTCAGCTTGAACTCTGTACTAAGGATTATATAACAACAGTGTATCCTGCTTGAGAACCTTCTGCCTAATCCTGTGATCTTAAAATGTATATTGTGGGAATGAGTCTGGTAAGATCTTTCTATTGTTAGTTCTAATCCTGTCATCTTAAAATGTAAATTGTGGGAGTGGGTCTGGTAAGACCTTTACAACCTTGAAAGATTCTTTTAATTTACTATAATAACCAATTGAAAAAGTATATAGCTCCCTTGCTAAGACTAGTGGGAGGGGCGGGGGGTGGGGGGGGTGGGGGGGCACTCTCCGCCTTCTGATGTCTATGTTAGAAGCTTTTCCTGTCCTTTTTCACTGTAATAAAACTTCTGCCTCACAAGACCCCTGACTGGTCAAGCCTGGTCGCTGATCCTGAAGCTAAATTTTCTTCTTCAGAGATCACAAATCTGATGTGGTTCACTGTAAGCTATCATTACAAAATATGCCTCAAAAATAACTCTAGAAGATGGCAGTATAACCTAACATTAAAAGAAGGAGCTCCAGAGCAAAAGAGGCCTGTGTTTAAATTATGGCTATTTTAAGAGATCAATTGTCTCACACATTTCAACCAAACTAGAGGACCTCTACAAAGAGGAGCCAAAGAAAAAGGAGTTATCTCAAAAAGATTTGTAAATATGACTTTTGTCTAAATGGAGTCAATGTCATACAAATCCATGGAAGGCCCTAAAGTCCTTGAAAAGTTTTCTATTAGTACAAACATTTCAAGCTTGGTGAAAAGGACAGTGATGTGCTTAGTTGCTCAGCTGTGTCTGACTCTTTGTGACCCCATGGACTGTGGCCCACCAGGCTCCTCTGTCCATGGAATTCTCCAGGCAAGAACACTGGAGTGGGTTGCCATTCCCTTCTCCAAAGGACAGAAGTACAAGATGAAAGGAGGCTGTGGGATCACCACCCTCCTGTAACCAAAATTCTACTGCCAATAAGCAGGTGGATAAACTACTCATCTGCAAACTTCTTTTCATTAAAAGAATGACTTAGACAGTGAAACATAGAGCCAGGAGGGTGCAATGAAGACCACAGAGAATTACTCACAACCTTTAACAAAGTAGTCAAGAAACTCCAGGTTACAGAACTGCTTTGGACCAGTGATTCAGTTTGACCTTCCATTTCTCTTCTTTTGAGCCAAATGTTTACAACTATCATCTGATACACTTGTCTCATCAGATACATTGGGAATGCTGTGAACACACTACTTTTCTATTCTCTTTAACAAGTCCACGGAGGGAGGGCAGTATGTCCTAGGAGTTGTATTTATGGATTATAGTAGAAACCTCATCTGTACCTTCATTAAGATGATTTGGATGATGAAATGTTTGTACTTTAAGCTAAGGAGACTGCCAAAGAATTGATGCTTTTGAATCATGGTGTTGGAGAAAACTCTTGAGAGTCCCTTGGACTGCAAGGAGATCAAACCAGTCCATCCTAAAGGAGATCAGTTCTGAGCATTCTTTGGAAGGACTGATGCTGAAGCTGAAACTCCAATATTTGGCCACCTGATGCGAAGAACTGACTCATTGGAAAAGACCCTGATGCTGGGAAAGATTTGAGGGAAGGAAAAGAAGGGGATGACAGAGGATGAGATGGTTGGATGGCATTACCAATTTAACTGACATAAGTTTGAGCAAGCTCGGGGAGTTTGTGGACAGGGAATCCTGGTGTGCTGCAGTTCATGGGGTCGCAAAGAGTCAGACACAATTGAGCAACTGAACTGAACTGAACAACAAATGAGCTTGGAGGAGGTCCTGAGGCTTCAGATAAGAACCAGGCTTGGTAAGACCCTGAACAGTAGACTGAGCTGGGCATGTACTACTTACGAACTATAAGACTGTGAAATAATAAATGGAAATTTAGCCACTAAGTTCATGGTAATGAGTTACACAGCAATATAAATCTAATAAAAAGTGAAAGTGTTAGTTGCTCAGTGGTGTCTGATTCTACTAATAAACTGCGTCACCCTCATAAAACTCTATAACAGACTCACTAAGCCAAAGTTAGTGAATCAGTAAAATAGGATAGTAATACCTGTTTTATAATATCTCATACTATAATGTATCAAATGAAATAACTCTCATTAAGCCAAAGTGAAATGTCAGGTAGCTGGTAAGCAATTAACAATAGGTACATTATGGGCCTTACTCCTTGGAAGGAAAGTTATGAGCAACCTAGATCAGATCAGATCAGATCAGTCGCTCAGTCGTGTCCAACTCTTTGTGACCCCATGAATTGCAGCACGCCAGGCCTCCCTGTCCATCACCAACTCCTGGAGTTCACTCAGACTTGTGTCCATCGAGTCAGTGATGCCATCCAGCCATCTCATCCTCTGTCGTCCCCTTCTCCTCCTGCCCCCAATCCCTCCCAGCATCAGAGTCTTTTCCAATGAGTCAACTCTTCGCATGACCAAAGTACTGGAGTTTCAGCTTTAGCATCATTCCTTCCAAAGAAATCCCAGGGCTGATCTCCTTTAGAATGGACTGATTGGATCTCCTTGCAATCCAAGGGACTCTCAAGAGTCTTCTCCAACACCACAGTTCAAAAGTATCAATTCTTTGGTGCTCAGCCTTCTTCACAGTCCAACTCTCACATCCATACATGACCACAGGAAAAACCATAGCCTTGACTAGATGAACGTTTGTTGGCAAAGTAATGTCTCTGCTTTTGAATATGCTATCTAGGTTGGTCATAACTTTCCTTCCAAGGAGTAAGCATCTTTTAATTTCATGGCTGCAGTCACCTAGACAGCATATTAAAAAGCAGAGACATTACTTTGCCAACAAAGGTCCGTCTAGTCAAGGCTATGGTTTTTCCAGTGGTCATGTATGGATATGAGACTTGAACAATAAAGAAAGCTGAGCACAGAAGAATTGATGCTTTTGAACTGTGGTGTTGGAGAAGACTCTTGAGAGCCCCTTGGACTGAAAAGAGATCCAACTAGTCCATCCTAAAGGAGATCAGTCCTGGGTGTTCATTAGAAGGACTGATGTTGAAGCTGAAACTCCAATATTTTGGCTACCTGATGTGAAAAGCTGACTCATTTGAAAAGATCCTGATGTTGGGAAAGATTGAAGCCAGGAGGAAAAGGGGAGGACAGAGGATGAGATGGTTAGATGGCATCATCGACTCAATGGATATGTGTTTGGGTAAACTCTGGGAGTTGGTGATGGACGGGAAGGCCTAGCATGTTGCAGTTCATGGTGTCGCAAAGAGGCAGACAGGACTGAGCAACTGAACTGAACTGAATCCCTTACCCCTCTCTTGTCCCTTCTGGATAGTATTTTTTCAAGTTCTGCTTCACTGCCATTCTCTCTATTCTGTCCTTCTGAAACTTATAGTAGATTTGTGCTCAACTTCTCATTTTGTCATCTGTGTATTTTAATCACTCTATTAATTATAAAGTTTTATATCTCTGTACAGCATTCTGGCTAATTTTTAAAATTTTATCTTCTGAATTACTAATTTTTTCTTCCATTTCTTTAAAGCTATTTTATCTGTCCCTTGAGGTTTTCACCTCCTTTAATTGCAGTATTTTTATTATGTTTTAGAAGCTCATGTTAGTTCTTTTAAAATTTAACCTTTTTTATACTGTCTTCTTCTTTCTGATGACCCACTTGTTTTATTTGTTAAATCTGTTCATTTACAAACACTAATTTTAAACTCTCAATCTAACTATCTTACATTCTTGCAACTCTATTTCTTTATTACATTTATGTTTACCAATTAATCTATAGCGAATTTTCTTGATATGTTTTATAAAGTATAAGGCTTCCTGAACCACATGGATGGAGTAAATTTTGACCTCAACATGGGCTAGGCCCACATTCAGAAAATATTTCTCAAATTGTCATTTCCCCCCCTTCCTATGGATCTTTGCATCAGATTGCCAACATACTGGCAAACTTCAGCTTCAGCATTGATGACAGGTGGAGAAGTGGGCAGCAAGATGAGATGGTTGGGCAGCATTACTGACTAATGGACATGAGTTTGAACAAACTCTGGGAGATACTGAAGGACAGGGAAGCCTGGTGTGCTATAGTCCATGGGGTCGCAGAGGTTGGACATGACTTAGTGACTGAACAACATCCAGAATCTTGGAAAAAACAAGTAGCCTTCCTGTGCCATTAGGCAGGAAGATTGAATTACTTCTAATTCAATCTTTCACCCAGTAGACATGTCAAAGATTGGTTTCTCTGAAATACAGACTGAAAAAAAATTTAGTCCTCAAGTCATTTCTTAGGAATGCTCTTGGTATTAACATCTCTGGAAGGAAAAGGAAGGAAATAAGATCGGACCGTGGAGAAGTTGAGCTGTGATACAGTTATGTTAAATGCCTCTCCTGACCTTACGTGTGGCTTTGGATTTGGAATGGCCCTTTATAGCTGTTTCTTCACTGAAGAAACAGGGTCAGGCCCTTATACCCATGCTGCTTAGTCACTGGGAGCCCTGTGCTTTGGTGAAATAGCTCTCTTTAGTTGAGACAATTTCCAAAGGGCGTGTAGCAAAGGTCTCTCTGCCAGGCACTCCTAACAACTGGAATAATAAATCTTTTATTAAAAGGGGATCTAGAAGTATATCATTCTCCATAGTACAGACATCAAGGGCCCCAGTTCCCCTCTTCCAGTGGATTCAAGACTTCATCTCCTATTCCTATATGAGCATTAAATTTATGCTCTAATTTACTGACATCAAAATTACAAACTCCCTTCCCACGGCATTCTACCCCCCACACCAGGACCAGGTGCATTAATAGTTCATGAGCTTCTAGTTCCTGTTTATAATTACTGGAGTCATCCAAACCGAGATATTTTTGGAAGTCCACTTACGCTTGGACGGCAGGACTGTTCTAGGCAGAAGGGGAAGCATGTTATTTATTTCAAGTATCTTTCTTTCTTGTGATTTTTATCCATGAGGGCAATTTTTGGTTTTTATATTTCATCCTCAGCATCTCTATGTTCATGTAGGAAGTCTTTCGTGTTATCTTAGTTCATCAACTTGCAAGAAAAGAAATGTAGGTTTTGAACTTCTAAACTTAACCTGAATTGATCAGAATTGCATCAAATATAATATATGTACATACTGTTATGTTTTATACCAAGTTAAAATCCAGCACCATTTATAGAACAATTAACCACTTACCTATTGATTTAAAATACTTTATTACATTTGAATCCCAAACACACATAAATGTGTATAAAGATATTCATATTTCTGTTCTTGTATTTTCTATCCCTCCCTATTCATCTATTTCTGTACCAATATCACGTTATTAGATATTGTAGATTTGTGGTTTTTTTTTTTTTTTTTTTTTTACTATCTAAGATCCTCTATGGCCTCCTAACATAGGCTATTACCTAAAAGAAATACTAAAATCATCTTTAAAACTGCATAGAGTTCCACTGGAAATTGGATTGGAGCTTATTACATTATTTTGAACCTCCATATTTTTGGTAAGCTGTCTAATTATTATTTTCTTGTCTAATTATTTTATATTTATTATTAAGTTTTGTCCCTTATAGAGTTGATCACTGTAGAAACAGAGAAAATCTTTTATTTTTTTCTGTATATAATGCATAGTCATCTACTTCACTAAATATCCATTTTAGTATTTATACCTTGGGTATTTGAATCTTAGGTGAAGCTTTCTCTTTATACCCCCTTCCCTACAAATACATCAGTTTTTCAGTTTTGAATAGTGTAGTACATCATGACCATGCTGATAATAACCACAGGAAGTAATACATGATTGTGGTTTCTTTAGTAGTCTAATTCTAAGCAAAATTCCACTGTGGTTTAGTTTACAGGAGAGTCCTCCTATATTTTCCTTTGTATAAAAACAAAGACCACCATAATGACCACCCAGAAGGAAAAGCCTTGTTGCTAAGAGGATATGGAGAGAGAAGAAAAAAACATTTGCTTAAACATATGCTCTTGTTTATATTATACTCTTAGGCAAATTTAAATTGAGATTTTAAAATAAAATGCAGTTTCTATTTGATATATTTCTAGAACATCTGCTGTGAGAGACAATTCTACTAATCAAAATGCACTCATCCAGGATCAGAAGAACTTTCATATGACAATCTTCCAATAACTGAATTACTATCAAAATGAGTATGGGGACAGGAAAAAAATTAATTATATGTGTAACAGTCCCCTCTCCCCCACCACCAAAACCAGTAATTTGTTCATCACAGGTTACCCATTCCTCCTGAAGTCTCGGTATTCTAGTTATCCTGAACATTTCTCAGTTCTCCCAAGACACCGTGATGTCTCTTGGTTCTGGGGCATTTCACATTTTACTTCCCTTCCTGCATTTCTCTCCCCCACGCATCACCTCTGTCCACCAATCAGGTATTAGTTTAGATGCCTCGTTGCCCAGGGAGGCTTCTCTGGTGAACTCTTTGGGGAGGGTCTCGCCATTCTCTCTCATTTTGACATGTACTTCTACTCACACTTTTATTTTGTTTCTTACATTTTTTTTTTTGTCCCTAAAAAATGTTGAATTTTGAGAAGATGGGGAATTCTTGTTTAGAATTGTATCTTCAACAGCTAACAAGGAGCTTGTATGTGCTCTTTGCGACCTGCAGTTCTTGTGTCTCCTGCATTGACAGATGAGCCTTTACCACTGAGCTACCTCAGAAGCCTCCAACAAGGAGCTTGGAAACCTGTAAATGCTTATTAAATAAGGGTAAAATAAATGAAAGTATATTATGTGATTTTTTAAAAAAGAGCAATATGGTAGTTTTGTCCTTCCTTGGTGGCTCAGATGGTAAAGAATCTGCTTGCAATGGGGAGTCTTGTGTTTGATCCCTGTGTCTGGAAGATGCCCCAGAGAAGGAACCGGCAACCCACTCCAGTATTCTTGCCTGGAGAATCCCATGGGCAGAGGAGCCTAGCAGGCTAGAGTCCACAGGGTCACAAAGAGTCAGACATTACTGAGCAACTCACACACATTATGTGTGTGTGTGTGTGTGTGTGTGTGTGTGTGTTTTAAAGAGCAGTGTGATAGTTTTGTACTATTTCAATTTAGCTAAGTTGAAATTGTGTCTCAGAATCCCCTTCCCTGTATAGTTCTTAGCTAAAGGAGCGCTAAAGAGAAATTTGCACAAGGTTTAGAAATTACCTAGTGGTTATTGGGCTTTGAATGTCAGTGAGGTTAGACATGTTGGACATAGTTACAAGGGGTGGTGGGTCCTAGTTTGTTCTATCTCTCTTTGCTCTATACCCAGCTCATCTTCCTCCCAGACACTTAATTACTCATCATCTTCTTTTACAACTGTGTAACATCTAAGGTCCCATTATTGTAAGGTCCCATTATTCCATGATGTCCATTGTAGTTGGCTTTTCTGATTGAAGCCCTAATTGATACAAAGAGTAATAAGCACTACTCTCTCTTTGAGGTTATTTCATACTTTGCTAAAAATGCTAGAGACCAAAATTCAGGTTAGTGATTTCCAAGGAGATTTTCACTGCAGAAATAAAAATGGAACCAATATGGAAATTTTAAAAAGACAGTCTAGCTTTATGAAAAGTTTATGGAAATCATAAAGCCAACTAAATCAGGGTGAGCTAAATAATTTTTCTCTGGCTTTGGACATGCTTTCCAGACTTGTCAACAGGCTGTTTGCAGTTGTGGGCAAACTTACCCATAACATAATCCCAAGTAAAAAGTTGCTGTGATGAATCTAGACAGTTTTTTAATATATACTGAAAAAAAAACTTAAGGAGAGTAGGTCCATATTGAGGTGAATAATATTATGGAAAATCAGAAATAAATATGGGATAAAGTTGCAGACTTAATTTTGTGAATAAATTCAGTGTAAAAGTTGTGTACATCATCATTATTTCTATTTTTTTTTTAATCCCTGTAACACAGACATCAAATAATTCCAGTTGTCTATGTTTATGGAAAGTTTGTCCTATACTCTAGCAACAGAACTACAATAAAACAATTCCAAAAAGATATAAAATAATGGTGGTGTCAAAATTGCCATGGATACACAACAGTAAATATTATTAACTTGATATCTTTATCCCAACTTCTAAACATAGGTGAGAACAGTGGTTGAAAGGAGAAAAATTAAATGACAACCAAACAAATGAAACAAGAGACAATCTTGCTCACATTTTTCCTTCTATGATTTTTAACTACAATTATAATCATAACTGGGCTTCCCAAGTGGTGCTAGTGGTAAAGAACCCTGTCTGCCAACGCAGAAGACATAAGAGACATGCGTTTGATTCCTGGGTCAGGAAGATCCCCTGAAAGAGGGCATGGCAAGCCACTCCAGTATTCTTGCCTGGAGAACCCCATGGACAGGAGAGCCTGGCAGGCTATAGTCCATAGGATCACAAAGAGTTGGACATGACTGAAGCAACGTAGCATGCATGCATGACCATAACTACCTTCCACTCAAAAGTTTTTAATGAGGACAAATGAAGTTCAGACATTGTACAGGAGACAGGGATCAAGACCATCCCCATGGAAAAGAAATGCAAAAAGCAAAATGGCTGTCTGGGGAGGCCTTACAAATAGCTGTGAAAAGAAGAGAAGCGAAAAGCAAAGGAGAAAAGGAAAGATATAGGCATCTGAATGCAGAGTTCCAAAGAATAGCAAGAAGAGATAAGAAAGGCTTCTTCAGCGATCAGTGCAAAGAAATAGAGGAAAACAACAAAATGGGGAAGACTAGAGATCTCTTCAAGAAAATTAGAGATACCAAGGGAACATTTAATGTAAAGATGGGCTCGATAAAGGACAGAAATGGTATGGACCTAACAGAAGCAGAAGATATTAAGAAGAGATGGCAAGAATACACGGAAGAACTGTACAAAAAAGATCTTCATAACCCAGATAATCACGATGGTGTGATCACTGACCTAGAGCCAGACATCCTGGAATGTGAAGTCAAGTGGGCCTTAGAAAGCATCACTACGAACAAAGCTAGTGGAGGTGATGGAATTCCAGTGGAGCGATTCAAATCCTGAAAGATGATGCTGTGAAAGTGCTGCACTCAACATGCCAGCAAATTTGGAAAACTCAGCAGTGGCCACAGGACTGGAAAAGTCAGTTTTCATTCCAATCCCAAAGAAAGGCAATGCCAAAGAATGCTCAGACTACCGCACAATTGCACTTATCTCACATGCTAGTAAAGTAATGCTCAAAATTCTGCAAGCCAGGCTTTAGCAATATGTGAACCATGAACTTCCTGATGTTCAAGCTGGTTTTAGAAAAGGCAGAGGAACCAGAGATCAAATTGCCAACATCCACTGGATCATGGAAAAAGCAAGAGAGTTCCAGAAAAGCATCTATTTCTGCTTTATTGACTATGCCAAAGCCTTTGACTGTGTGGATCACAATAAACTGTGGACAATTCTGAAAGAGATGGGAATACCAGACCACCTGACCTGCCTCTTGAGAAATTTGTATGCAGGTCAGGAAGCAACAGTTAGAATTGGACATGGAACAACAGACTGGTTCCAAATAGGAAAAGGAGTTCATCAAGGCTGTATATTGTCACCCTGTTTATTTAACTTATACGCAGAGTACATCATGAGAAACGCTGGACTGGAAGAAGCACAAGCTGGAATCAAGATTGCCGGGAGAAATATCAATAACCTCAGATATGCAGATGACCCTACCCTTATGGCAGAAAGTGAAGAGGAACTAAAAAGCCTCTTGATGAAAGTGAAAGTGGAGAGTGAAAAAGTTGGCTTAAAGCTCAACATTCAGAAAATGAAGATCATGGCATCTGGTCCCATCACTTCATGGGAAATAGATGGGGAAACAGTGGAAACAGTGTCAGACTTTATTTTTTGGAGCTCCAAAATCACTGCAGATGGTGATTGCAGCCATGAAATTAAAAGACGCTTACTCCTTGGAAGGAAAATTATGATCAACCTAGATAGCATATTCAAAAGCAGAGACATTACTTTGCCAACAAATGTCCGTCTAGTCAAGGCTATGGTTTTCCCTGTGGTCATGTATGGATGTGAGAGTTGGACTGTGAAGAAGGCTGAGTGCCGAAGAATTGATGCTTTAGAACTGTGGTGTTGGAGAAGATTCTTGAGAGTCCCTTGGACTGCAAGCAGATCCAACTAGTCCATCCTGAAGGAGATCAGCCCTGGGATTTTTTTTGGAAGGACTGATGCTAAAGCTGAAACTCCAGTACTTTGGCCACCTCATGTGAAGAGTTGACTCATTGGAAAAGACTCTGATGCTGGGAGGGAATGAGGGTAGGAGGAGAAGGGGAAGACAGAGGATGAGATGGCTGGATGGCATCACTGACTCGATGGACGTGAGTCTGGGTGAACTCCGGGAGTTGGTGATGGGAAGGGAGGCCTGGCGTGCTGCGATTCATGGGATCTCAAAGAGTCGGACACGACTGAGAGACTGAACTGAACTGAACTGAAGTTCAGAGAATCACCATGGCATTCAAGTTTTTCTCTTTAATCAGATCTCACACTACCACTCTAAATCTCGTTTCTGATAATCTTATCTGACACACATTTGGCCATGTAAGAACTGTCAAAATTCTACAGTAACTGTTGAACTATAACTATCTGTAGAGTCAGGTCTACATACTGACCAACTTTACCTCCTCCTTCAGAACCTAACATAGTGCCTAATACCTAAGAGGCATTTGAAAAGATTTATGAAATGAAAGTTATTTGAACCACACTAAAAAAAAAAATAATCAGAAGTTTCAGGCACGAATATGACACAAACCAATTTTTATGTCTTTTTGTAGTCGTGACTTTATTTTTTATAAAAATATAAATATGCTTTTCAAAATAACTTGAATGAGCTTCACCATTTCTTTTTCAAAGTTAATTTTAAGCATAAGAACCCAGGATCATACAAAAAAATATTAATAATGCTTTCCTGCTGTTTTAATATTTAGAAGGTGATAGGCATTTGGGGGGTCCAGTATACCCTTAATTTATCCATATCTGGGAAAGTTTACATCTGCTTTCTGGCCATCTTTGATATAAAATTCTCTGTTTTGATAGCCTTAAAATATATACCATCTGTAATAAGACTGACATACTTTTTTTTTTTTTTGCAATCAAATTAATACAAATTTTGAAAGGGAAGTATTGTTATGTTTGTATTGCTATATTTAGGTCCACAGAATTAAGTCGTTTAGAAATAATTATCCTTTATTGTTTATGTAATGAATGTGTTAGGAAACATAAGTCCATGAGGAAACATCAGTTTAATTCAATTTAGATTGGGAATATGAAAAAAAATCTGACTTTGTGAAAAAGTAGGAAATACTTTTTAACAATTAAGAATGCCTACATTAACTTGCTAATATATAATACTGAACTAGTAATATGAATAATAGCATCTTTGCTTTGGTAAGAAACTACTGAAGCTTTCAGGATTAAAGGCATTGTTTTGACATTAGGAAAAAAACTGTAAAAGAATAAAAGGTTGCCATAAATAAGTTAGCAATGAGTAAGTATTTTGAATAAATAAACATAAAATAACAAAAATTCTTACAGAAAACTTCCTGAAACACTGATATCCCCATTGGTGAGAAATCCAATTGTTTGAGTCATGAGAAATACAATTTTTAAATTACTGTTTACTGAATTTTCAATGTGAAATAGTTCACTGATTAACAATATATTTAAAAAACTGAGCTTTAAGTACTTATCAAATAGCTGATATTTTATTTCTAATTATAATATTGCTTTCTCTTTTTTAAAAAATTCTGTCTAATGTCTTATATGTGTGTGCGTGTGAGTGTTTAGTTGCTCAGTCGTGTCCAACTCTTTGCGAGCCCATGGACTATAGTCTGCCAGGCTCCTCTGTCCATGGAATTTTTCAGGTAAGAATATTGGAGTGGGTTTCCATTTCCTCTCCCAGGGGATCTTCCTGACCCAGGGATGGAACCCTTGAAAAGAATACTGGAGTGGATGGCCATTTCCTTCTCCAGGGAATCTTTGCAACCCAGGGACTGAACCCATGTCTCTAACATCTTCTGCATTGCAGGCAGATTTTTTTTACCACTGAGCTACCTAAAAGGTCTGAGCAAACTCTGGAAGATAGTGAAGGACAGGGAAGTTTGGCGTGTTGTAGTCCATGGGGTCACAAGAATTGGACACAATTTAGTGACTGAACAACAACAACAACAAATGTCTTATATAAAATGATGAAAGATTATAAAAACTGATGTCATAACACAAGAAAAACCACACAATGATTATGAGAAAAGAAAAACAGTATTGATTTCTAGGTGTGGTTTGAGTAATCATTGTCATTATTTTAGAGTTGATTAGAACTCAAAACATGGTGTGTGAATTCTTGAGGTGTTATCATTATTAGCTGCCTGCAGGCATGCTAAGCTGCTTCATTCATGACCAAGTCTTTGCCACCCCATGGACTGTAGCCCTCCAGGCTCCTCTGTCCAGGGGATTCTCCAGGCAAGAATACTAGAGTGGGTTGCCATTACTTCCTCCAGGGGATCTTCCCCACCCAGGGATCAAACCGTGTCTCCTGTGTCTCCTGCACTGCAGGCAGATTCTTTATGCTGAGCCATTGGGAAAGCTCAATACTAGCTGCATGTACCCACAAATATTAAATACATTATTTTGTAAATATATAATACATTTTAGGACATCGTGAATCCTATGTAATGATAGCAATATCCAGTCCCTTGCATCATCTACTGTTTGCCACACTTCTTTCTTTTGAAATATTCTTGAACTTGATCAATCTAGATTATATACAGCAGAGGCCAGCAAACATCTCTTGTAAATTGGCAGGTACGTATTTTAGGTTTTGCGGGCCATACAGTTCTGTGGCAGCTACTCTGCTCTGCCATCATAGCAGAAAGCAGCCATCAAAGTATTTCAAAGACAAATGACTATGACCATTTCAATAAATTTTTGAAAATATTGAGCAAACATAGAGCCAATAAAACTTTATTTATGGACATTGAAATTTGAATGTCACAATTTTCTTTTTTTTTTTTTTTTTATGTCACAATTTTCATGTGTCATAAAATATTACCCTCTTTTGATGTTTCTTAAAAATAATTTTAAAGACATAAACACCATTCTTAGCTCCTGAGTACAGAGAAACAAGTGATGGACCGGATTCGGCCTGTGGGCCACAGTCTGCCAAGTCCTGTCACAGAGTACGGAGGAGTCTGTCAACTGAGTTTGCTTGTGGGGTAAAAATCTTAAGCTCCCTGATGGTGGTTGAATGAAGAAAAATAATCACACATTTTTATCCTTAGTGAATAAATCATATTATTCTTTATATAAATAAAAATAGATGCAGTGACACTGTGCAAAGGCAACTAGCCAAATATCTGAACCGTATTTCCTTTTAAAGAAAAAAATGAAAACCTTGGGGCACAGAAAATAAAAAGTAAAATTAGTGAAGCCACACAGATGAATCTAATATATTTGATTTTCTAGTTGGAGAACTACTACAATTGATTCACAATAGGCACAGTATTTTCTGTGTTAAAACTACCTAAACTGCAAAGCAGTGATACACGGGCCCCTTTGAAAATGAGGCGACCTGGGGCCTGGGATCCTTCACTGCAATGCTTGCACCTGGACAAAAGTCTCCTCCAGCAACAAAATACAAAGACACTATAAGGCACTAAAAATAATTGCATGCATGTGCAGTTGGGTCAAATTATGAAAAACAAGATACAAAAAGACCAAAAACCCAACTGCCACTTCTGAGGTGTTGTGGGCAAGAGCAGGGTCCTCACAATATAGTTCTCTGATATCTCTAATGAGAGAGGCCGCAAGCAGCACAGGAAGCCTTCCCTAAGACTGACACTAGCCCTTTGTTAACAGAAGCACCAGAGGGAAGAAACGGGTCTGCTTGAGCCAGTTTTTTTTTATTTATTCATGTGAGAATACAAAAATACTTGCTAGTAAAATGAACCAAACGGATGTTTCTGCTGGCCATGGAGTTCTAATGAAAACCACGGCTCATTGCACAAAAGTTAGAAAGGCAGTCTTTGAGATACTCAAGCACTGACAAAGATCTATCTAGGATTTATCATTAATTGGGTTATGCTGGATTTCCACTTCTTATTTAGCTCAACTTCTACTTTCATTAACCACTTATCACCCTGAGGAGTAAAGGGTGACCTTAATAATTGAATGGCTGAATTTTCTACACGATCATCTAAGTATTTGTTCTACATGATTTATGATCCTTTCATTTCATTCTCAAAATACTCTGTCACAATATATAATTGAGAAAACATTGAAGAATAGTTGCAAAATCAATCAAATGAAATGGAAAGAAGTACTAAGTTTTAACGTCTTACATTTTTAGCACTTTTACATGTTTAGCATTTTTCACCGAGGATATTTGTTTGGTTGTTTCTCTTCTTTTGTTAGCTCTGACTCCAGAGGAGGCAATTTTGTATTTAGCCTAACACCTATGAGCTTCTGCAGTGGCTCAGAAGTAAAGAATCTGCCTGCAATGCAGGAGACCCAGGAGACAGGGCTTTGATCCCTGGGTTGAGAAAATCCCCTGGAGGAGAAAATGGCAACCCACTCCAGTATGCTTGCCAGGAAAATCTCACGGACAGGGTATCCTAGTGAGCTGCAGTCCATGGGGTCACAAAGAGTTGGACACAACTGAGTGTGCATACAACAACACAACTGTTGGTTCTACTCACCTCTTTCAAAGAGCAGACCAAATGTTACAGTTTGATTCTTTCCAAAAAACAATCAGGCAACAATAGTAGAGAAATGACACCACTGCTCACTTACCTAACTCTTCAGTCTGGGCTCTATCTCAAGTAGTTACTGAAAGTGAAAGTGTTAGTCATTTACTCATGTCCGACTCTTTGCAACCTCATGGAGTGTAGCCCACCAGGATCCTCTGTCCATGGAATTCTCTAGGCAAAAATAATGGTGTGGATAGCCATTCCCTTCTCCAGGGGATTTTCCAGACCCAGGGACTGAACCCATGTCTCCTACATTGCAGGCAGACTTTTTACTGCTTGAGGCAGGCACCAGGGAAATCTCGTTTGATTACTACTGACCTAGAAAACCTTAGACTGCCTGGACCTCTAAGATTAAGATTCTTATAACCTCTTGACTATCTATGACTTAAAAATGAAAAGCTGGTTCCACACAGGAGGTAGGTAAAAGGAAAGAGAATCGCTGCCACTCTTACAACACCTTTGGCAATCTGCATACATACAGCTTTTCTTGAACATACCAGAGAGTTGAATTCAACAAGAAACCTAAGGAAAGGCAGGTATCTCCACAGACAGAATACATGCATTTGCTTACCTACAGGGGAGTAGAGCTAAGTGAACATCTAGAAGAATTCAGCTAAAATTTTTAACAAATTGCTGAATGCTGACTGTGGGAGAGCAGGATAATATAGAAGATGATGAGAACCACAAACACAAGAGAAATTCATGCAAACACTTGGGCTCTTCTTGCAAAAATGACCAATGAGAGTCATAAGAAAGTACATATGAGGTGCAGGCCTACAGAAGTTGCAGAGCAACCACTTTTAGAAAAGGCATAACACCCAATCATATCATTCTTATTTCCTTTGGGCGGGGTGGTTGGGAAGCCTGAAAATGGTGGCGAAATGGGAACAAACACTATCACCATAGGAACATTTTGATAACTCATTGTAACTAGAAGAAGAAAACTAGGAAAAACCTCCACTCTGCCTCTGGGGCAGGAGGGAGGTGGAGGATACATATATAGTCCAGACCTGAATCCGGTATTAGAAGGTATTAGAAGCAGAAGGTAATAAAGCAGAAGTAGATGCTTTTCTGGAACTCTCTTCCTTTTTTGATTATCCAACGGATGTTGGTAATTTGATCTCAGATTCCTCCACCTTTTCTAAATCCAACTAAACATCTGGAAGTTCATGGTTCACATACTGTTTACTTGGCTTGAAGAATTTTGAGCATTACTTTGCTAGTGTGTGAGATGAGTGCAATTGTGAAGTAGTTTGAACATTCTTTGGCGTTGCCTTTCTTTGGGATTGAAATGAAAACTAAAATGTTGCAGTCCTGTGGCCATTAGAAGATATTAGATCTGATAGAGTGCCTGAAGAACTATGGACTGAGGTTTGTGACACTGTACAGGAAGCAGTGATCAAGAACATCCCCAAGAAAAAGAAATGTGAAAAGACAAAACAGTTGTCTGAGGAGGCCGTACAAATAGCTGTGAAAAGAAGAAAAGCAAAAGGCAAAAGAGAAAAGGAAAGATATACCCAATTTGAATGCAGAGTTCTAAAGAATAGCAAAGAGAGATAAGAAAGCCTTCCTCAGTGATCAATGCAAAGAAATAAAGGAAAACAATAGAATGGGAAAGACTAGAAAGCTCTTCAAGAAAATTAGAGATACTGAGGGAACATTTCATGTAAAGATGGGCACAATAAAGGATAGGAACGGTATGGACCTAACAGAAGCAGAAGATATTAAGAAGAGGTGACAAGAATATACTGAAGAACTGTACAAAAAAGATCTTCACTACCCAGATAGCCACGATGGTATGATCACTCACCTAGAGCCAGACATCCTGGAATGTGAAATCAAGTGGGCCTTAGGAAGCATCACTACGAACAAAGCTTGTGAAGGTGATGGAATTCCAGTTGAGCTATTTTAAATCCTAAAAGATAATGCTCTGAAAGTGCTGCACTCAATATGCCAGCAAATTTGGAAAACTCAGCAGTGGCCACAAATCTGGAAAAGGTCAGTTTCATTCCAATTCCAAAGAAAGGCAATGCCAAAGAATGTTCAAACTACTACACAATTGCACTCATCTCACAAGCTAGCAAAGTAGTGTTCAAAATTCTCCAAGCCAGGCTTCAAGAGTCTGTGAACCGTGAACTTCCAGATGTTCAAGCTGGATTTAGAAAAGGCAGAGGAAACAGAGGTCAAATTGCCAACATCCACTGGATCATTGAAAAAGCAAGAGAGTTCCAGAAAAGCATCTACTTCTGCTTTACTGACTATGTCAAAGCCGTTGACTGTGTGGATCACAGCAAACTCTGGAAAACTCTTCAAGAGATGGGAATACCAGGTCACCTTACCTGCCTCCTGAGAAATCTGTGTGCAGGTCAAGAAGCAACAGTTAGAACTGGACATAGAACAACAGACTGGTTCCAAATCGGGAAAGGAGTTTGTCAAGGCTGTATATTGTCATGCTGCTTATTTAACTTATGCAGAACATCATGTGAAATGTCAGACTGTATGAAGCACAAGCTGGAATCAAGATTGCTGGGAGAAATATCAGTAACCTCAGGTACACAGATGACACCACCCTTATAGCAGAAAGTGAAGAACTAAAGAGCCCCTTGATGAAATCGAAAGAGGAGAGTGAAAAAGTTGCTTAAAACTCAACATTCAAAAAACTAAGATCATGGCATCTGGTCCCATCACTTCATGGCAAATAGATGGGGAAATAGTGGAAACAGTGAGAGACCTTATTAATTGGGGCTCCAAAATCTGCAACCATGAAACTAAAAGACACTTGCTCCTTGGAAGAAAAGCTCTGACCAACCTAGACAGCATATTAAAAGCAGAGATGTTACTTTGTCAACAAAAGTCTGTCTAGTCAAAGCTATGGTTTTACCAGTAGTCATGTGTGGATGGGAGATTTGGACTATAAAGGAAGCTGAGTGTCAAAGAATTGATGCTTTTGAACTATGGTGTTGGAGAAGACTCTTGAGAGTCCCTTGGACTGCAAGGAGATTGAACCAGTCAAACCTCAAGGAAATCAGTCTTGAATACCCTTTGGAAGGACTGATGCTAAAGCTGAAACTCCCATACTTTGGCCACTTGATGCGAAGAACTGACTCATTGGAAAAGACCCTGATGCTGGGAAAGATTGAAGGCAGGAGGAGAAGGGGACGATAGAGGATGAGATGGTTGGATGGCATCACTGACTCGATAGACATGAGTTTGAGCATGCTCCAGGAGTTGGTGAGGGACAGAGAAGCCTGGTGTGCTGCAGTCCATGGGGTGACAGTCAGACACGACTGAGCAACTAAACTGAACTGAACTAAATCTGGGGTTGGGACAGGATCACTGAGAATCCCCTATTTCAACACCCATTGACAAAAGGCTTACCTAAGCCTAGGTCTAAAGAAAAAATGCCCCTTTCCCTCACCCCCAGCAGGATGGCAAGCATTGCCTATAGTCATTTTCTTACCCCTGGGAGAAGGACAGGAAGTTGTAGGAAGACCACCTAAGGCACTGTTGAAAGGGAAGACCTAAAGTTCAGGGTGGAGCCACCTAAAATATATTAGAAAAGAAAAAAAATCAAGGAGAAAGATGAAGAAAATCAAAATCCCTAAGCATTAATCTCAGAGAGAGACAGAAAAACAATAAAAAATAAATGAAGAAAAACACCATGAAGGGAATAAAAAAGATAAAAGCAATAGAGAGAACCTTAGAGAAACATTTGGATTTTTGATAATAATAATAATGTCATCTGGTGATACTGGCTTTGAGAGAGAGAGAGAAAGAATAATCAGTTGGAAGAATGAACACTACTTCAGATTATACAGACTTTAAAAAGGTCATAAAAGAATTTTACAAAAATTATGCAAGAAAATTGGAGAATCTGTGATGATATAAAATTCCTAGAAAAGCATAACCCACTACATTGAAATAAGCAGAAAACAATTTCATTGAATCCATAAATAAAAATCTTTCTTACATCAAAACTCTGCCTCATAGTTTCACTATTCATTTGAGGAAGAAACAATGTCAATCTCATAAATACTTATTCTGAATACTTAAAAAAGAAAATACATCCAAACTTGTTTTATGGGGCTAAGATACTCTTGATGCCAAAATATGAAAAATAAACCATTATAGCCAGAGAAAATTACAGGCTGATCTCATTGATGTATATCAGTTTTCAGTCGCTCAGTTGTATCAGACTCTTTGCGACCCCATGAATTGCAGCACACCAGGTCTCCCTGTCCATCCCAGTTCCCGGACTTCACTCAAACTCACATCCATCGAGTCAGTGATGCCATCCAGCCATCTCATCCTCTGTCGTCCCCTTCTCCTCCTGCCCCCCAATTCCTCCCAGCATCAGAGTCTTTGCCAATGAGTCAACTCTTCGCATGAGGTGGCCAAAGTACTAGAGTTTCAGCTTTAGCATCATTCCTTCCAAAGAAATCCCAGGGCTGATCTCCTTCAGAATGGACTGGTTGGATCTCCTTGCAGTCCAAGGGACTCTCAAGAGTCTTCTCCAACACCACAGTTCAAAAGCATCAATTCTTCAGCGCTCAGCTTTCTTTATGGTCCAACTCTCACATCCATACATGACTACAGGAAAAACCATAGCCTTGACTAGATGGACCTTTGTTGGCAAAGTAATGTCTCTGCTTTTTAATATGCTGTCTAGGTTGGTCATAACTTTTCTTCCAAGGAGTAAGCGTCTTTTAATTTCATGGCTGCAATCACCATCTGCCATGATTTTGGAGCCAAAAAAAAATAGTCTGACACTGTTTCCACTGTTTCCCCATCTATTTCCTATGAAGTGATGGGACCAGATGCCATGATCTTCATTTTCTGAATGTTAAGCTTTAAGCCAACTTTTTCACTCTCCTCTTTCACTTTCATCAAGAGGCTTTTTAGTTCCTCTTCACTTTCTGCCATAAGGGTGGTGTCATCTGCATATCTGAGGTTATTGATATTTCTCCTGGCAATCTTGATTCCAGCTTGTGCTTCTTCCAGCCCAGGGTTTCTCATGATGTACTCTGCATATAGCTACAAATATTTATGTTCAAAATATTGACAAATGAATTGTAGTCATATATAACAGAATAATATGTCATTATCTGGTTAGGCTTATTGATACTAGAAAATCAGTTTAGGTAATTCAACACATTAAGCAGAATAAAATGGTGAAAGTAAAATTATTCTCTCAGATAATATCTAGAACAAAGCATCAGTAAATCTGTGATTTTAAACATCCCAGCAAAATTAAGATTAGAGGGGACTAGTCTCAATCTGATAAAGAAAATCAACAACAACAAAAAAATCTAAGCAAACCTCATATTTAGTAGTAAGTCTTTCCCTCTGAAATCAGGGAAAGAATATAGATGTCTACTGTGAGCATTTCTATTCAAATTCTAGTGGAAAGCCTCCCCAATGAAATTTTTTAAAAAGGAAAAAAGAAAAAAGCAACATCTATGAGTTTTAGAAGAAAAATAATAGCTTATTTTTATATAACTGTGTATATAGAAAATGCAAAAGATCTTTTTTAGAGTAAATAAGTGAGTTTAACCATTTGGCTTGATAGAAAGTTAATATTAAAAAAAAAAGCAACCATATTTGTATTTAACAGCCACAGGAGTAAAGAAAAGGACATTTTCAAGTTACCATTTATAATGAGGACATCAAACACTTAGAAATAAATCTAATAAAATTTTTGTAAATGTTGAATAGAAGGAAATATCATATCCATAAACTGAAAAGGTCATGCTTTACAGGCTCTCAATTTTCTCAAAATTGTTTTAGAAGTCAGTACAATTCAGAATTCATCCAATTTTTTGTGAAAATTGACAAAATGTCTGTAAAACAGTTATGGATGTGTAAAGGTCAAATAGCTCCCTTCTAAGTGGTTGGTAAACTTAAATATGAATGGCAAAACAACACAACAGAGTATCTGCACGTTATCAGGACAGGGAAACATTTCTGAAACATGGCAGGAAAAACGCTAACCACAAGAAAGAGACTAATAAATAGGAGTACATTTATCTGGGGACCTTCCATTTATTCAAGACACCATTAGTGAATGCAAATGCAATCTACACAGCACAGACGACATGTGCAACCCATGTGTATCAGCTTCTCTAGCTGAGTACCAAAAACCCAGTGAATTAAAAGAACAGAAACATATTCTCTCCCAGTTCTGGATGACTATGGTCTGAGATCAGCATCGGTGGGTCAAAATCAAATTGTCAGCAGACCCTGGAGGGAGAATCAGGTTCTTGCTTCTTCGGGCTTCTGAAGTCACATTAAGGAGGCTCTAACACCTTGTCGCCTTATCTTCTATGTCTGTGCCAAGTCCCCCTCTGCTTTCCTCTTAAAATGATACATATGACTGTATCATTCACAGTCCACCCAGATCATTCAGGAAAATCTCTTTATCCCAGCATCCTTAATTTAATCATATTCGCCAAATTTTTATCATACAAGCTTAGGGATTTCTGCCTACTGCATAATGTAACTAACAGAGGACTCAAATCAAAACAAGATAAAGAACTCTGACAAATCAACAATAGAAAGACAACTCAATAAAATCTGAAACGCACAACTTCACAAAAGAAGATATCCAAATGGCCAGTGAAGATTTTTTAAAAAATAGTCAACTCTATTAGACTTTGCAGGGAAATGCAACTCACTAGAATAGCTAAAAAAGAGACTGACAGATCTCAAAGTTTGCTGAGACTCTTGAGCAACTGTAAACCTCACACATGCCTAATGGGAGTATAAAGTGTTAGAACTACTACGGAGAACTGCCAATACACTTCTCCTACATGAAACATTAACAACAGATTCAATGTCTGGTGAGAACCTGCCTTCTGGTTCACTGATGGCTGTCCTCACATGGTAGAAGGGAGAAAGGAGTTCTCTGGGTCTCTTAGATAAGGACACTAATCTCTTTGATGAGGTCTCTGTCCTCAGGACCTAATCACCTCCCAAAGGCCCTACCCAACCTTCAAATACCATCACTTTGAGGGTTAGGTTTCAACATATGAACTGAGAGGGGAATGAGCATTCAGTCTATAACAGACATATTAAGTTAATACATAGGAAAAATAACAGTAATTACACTGTAAATGCAATCTTTCCTTGTCATTATGGATATAATTGCAAACAACAGAAATGTAGGCTGAACTTAAACCAATCTGACTATGTTTTACAAAAATAGAACTCCATTCCATTTCAAAAGAAGATTTCACATTTATCAAAAAGAATATAACTCAAATTAGAATGCTTGCACACCTTTACAAGTTTTTATTTGTTTATAACAATTTTTTAAAACTTAAACATAATAAAAAATGGAATTTTTCCCCTTTTAAACTAAGTATACCTCTTTTTCATTTAAAATCTTTATTCCAGAGTGATAGCAAAGAGGTAAAACTACAGGGAAACATATTAGTGCACATACATTTGGAAATAATTTTGGAAGACAGCCTATGTATGTGCTTATAACTAAAACAATCTTTGATACAGAAGGTTTCTTTGAATTGAATATTAATGCAGAGGGTTTGGAATGTTTCAACATTTCTCCTGTATAAATAATAGCTAAGGACATTATACTTAGTTTGCTTCCTGAAAAGTTAACCTGACTCATACATATATTATTATACTTAGTATATTAAGTATTTGTTGAAAATGCCCTTAGCCCTAAAATTCAAACCTGTTATGTGATGATATGTATATGAACTTAAGAATACATATTCTCTCTACCATGAAGCTCTCCCAAATTTCCTTGGCTGGAATTAATTGTTCTACTGTCTTTGTACTGTAATTTACTCAAAAATCTATTATAGAAACTAGAATTGTATTCTCCCCAAATCCACATGTTGAAGTCCTAAGCCTAAAATGAGGGATTGGCGTCCTTAAAAAGAGAGGCAATTATGACACAGAAATACACAGAAGGATGATCACATGAAGACACGAGAAGAAGGCCATCTACAAGCCAAGCTCAAAAGGGGCCTTGGAAGAAATCAACCCTGCTGACACCTTGATCTTGAACTTCTAGCTTCCAGATTGTGAAAAAAGACATTTGTATTGTTTGAAGCCAGCCAGTGTATGGTCCTTTGTGATGGCAGCCTTTGTAAACTAATAGAGTACATAATTGTACTCTTTAGCTAGAGATAATTGTACATGGGAATATTTCAGACATCCGAGAGCCGAGATTGCATCCTTTCCTTTTTGTTCTACTTCCTCTTTCTGTCTTCCCTTTGTCTTCATATGCTTCCTTCCCTTCTTCTTCTACTCCCCTTGCAGCCCATGTTGGTCAGTTAAGCTTTTAATAAATAGTGAGCCATGACTCTGATATTCAGTGAAGGCAGAGTAGAAAAAAATCACTGACCATTTTAGAAAATAATGAAAGTAATAACATTAATCTGAAATTTTCAATGAATACATTTTAAAAGATAAAGAAAATTAGAAAGATAATATCTCTTTTTTTAAACAAAGCTTCTCACTCCCTTCAATTTTCACTGCTCTGCAGGCATGCTACTTGATAGACTTTGTGTTTGGAAATTGATTATGCTGACTGGACCCCATACTTTCCTTTTCCTCCTTCCTCCTTTATCAAGCCTCTGTCATAAACTGTCTAGAAAAGGTTAACCAAACTCCTGAAACTCTGAACATGATATTAACTTGCAACAGGGACAGGGGAGCCCGGTGGGCTGCCGTCTCTGGGGTCGCACAGAGTCGGACACGACTGAAGTGACTTAGCAGCAGCAGCACATAATCCAAAGCATGTTTTGTTCCTGATGTCTTCACAACATGATCAAACCATGATATTGCAAAAGTAACTCACATAGGGGCTAAGGCTTTCAATATAACTTAAATCAAACACAAAGTCTGTCCTGTAAATAATACTAATTAACTCTAAGCCCATAAGATAAAGAAAGAATATAATTAATGACCACTGTGTTTTCCCATCTGATAGACAGGTGTACTTTCATTGGTTTTGAAAAACTATGGCTGAGTTCCAAGACCATAAAGCCACAGGTGGATTCCTATTATATAAGATTTATGGTTCTTATGGATGGATTTCATTGTGATCATTCATGTAATGATCTTGATAACAGCATTATTCCACATGTAAACTCAGCAGTTATATGAAAGTATATTAGAATGCTACAAAGTCTAACAGTAACTTGAGAACTAAGAGTAGAAGCCTCTTCCCACTTAAGTATGCAAATCACTAACAATGATCTAGATATGTCAAGTATATTATGAATACTTTAAAGTGACACCCTCTAGTTTTTAAAAATATTACCATTTTCAAATGTAATTCTATAAGGGTATCAGTGAGATTTTCATTATAATTCTTTTTTATGCAGTCTAAATAATTTATCATGCATTTGTATAACCTACTCTTACAGTATTAGAAATTATACATTAGAAAAACTAAGTAGTGAAATGTGCCATATTTTAAAATATATTTCATAGCATAAATGATAATTTAAAATGAGAGATTTATCTTCTTAAGTTTTACTTTAGTAATTGCTAAGATTTACTAATTGCATACCAAGTTAAATAAGCAGGGTGACAATATACAGCCTTGACATACTCCCTTCCCAGTGTGGAAACAGTTCATTGTTACATGTCTGTTTATAACTGTTGCTTCTTGACTTGCAAACAGATTTCTCAGGAGGCAGGTTAGGTGGTCTCATATTCCCATGTCCTTCAGAATTTTTCTCAGTTTGTTGTGATCCACACAGTCAAAGGCTTTAACATAGTCTATGAAGCAGAAGTAGATGTTTTTCTGTAATTTCCTTGCTTTCTCTATGATCCAGTGGATGTTGGAAATTTGACCTCTGGTTCCTTTGCCTTTTCTAAATCCAGCTCGTACATCTGGAAGTTCTTGGTTCAGATACTGTTGAAGCCTAGCTTGAAGGATTTTGAGCAAACTACTATGGATACCTGTTAATATTTTCTACTAAATGTGGACCTAAAAACAATCTATGGCCCAGCAATTCTACTGATATTTCATAAATATGTCTATTGATTCAGCTGACTGTATAGAGCTTCTCCATCTTTGGCTGCAAAGAATATAATCAATCTGCTTTTGGTATTGACCATCTGGTGATGTCAATGTGCAGAGGCATGTCTTCTGTTGTTGGAAGAGGGTGTTTGCTCTGACAGTCCATTCTCTTGGAAAAACTCTATTAGCCTTTGCCCTGCTTCATTTTGTACTCCATGGCCAAACTTGCCTCTTACTCCAGGTATCTCTTGACTTCCTACTTTTGCATTCCAGTCCCTATGATGAACAGGACATCTTTTTTTTTTTTCAGTGTTAGTTCTAGAAGATCTTGTAGGTCATCACAGAACTGTTCAACCTCAGCTTCTTTGGCATTAATGGTTGGGGCATAGACTTGGGTTACTGTGATATTGAATGGTTTGCCTTGGAAACGATGTGTATACACACACATATGTATAGGTACATACGTGCAATATTTCCCATAGTAATGTTTGCACAAGTCCCCGAGAATTATTTGTTATAGCCCAAATCAGAGACAACTCAAATGCCTGGTGTTTCCTCTATCTTCTTAACAATCCCAATCTTTCTCTTCCAAAGCTCTGCTCAGTTTTAAATCATATTTCATAAGAACTATGTCATCTCTCATATACATCACATCAAACTCACTGAAATGAAGGAATCCCCTTATTCATATCAGAAAGCATTTTAATTAATTAGGTAAAATTTGTGTCAGAGTGGAATAGGCACACATGTATGCAGAAACACAATCATCACTAGTTGGTTAATACTGCCTCTTCCTATCCCAAGACAAACTACATGGCTGAAACCTGTGGAAATATGGAAAGCACCATTGCAAGAATGAAGCAATTAGACGTGGAAAAAGGGAAAGAGAAAGAACATGATAGATATCAATCTTTGCTTGTGATTTTTAACAGACAAGTGCCTGTTAAATCCCAGCAACTCTACTCAGTGGGATAAATCATTTCATTGATGTGATAAGTGTGTACCTAGTAACTGCTGGGTACTCAAGGACAGCTCCCTTAAACCACTGATAATCCCACTGAGCAGATTAGGAAGCCCTCTGCTGACAACTGCATAGCTCTGAAGGCATACCACTATGCTCAAGGTTAAGTTCCAACAGTCTTGGCACCCTCCTTTCTTTTTAAGTGACTGCTCCTTGTCAAAGTAATTTGATTAGTACTGAAACTAGACTGTTTGTAACTATTGCTTTGCTTGAGGGAAACAGGTCTGGATGCTTAGGCTATTGTTCATAGACATGCTGATGTCATGGCATCTGGAGTGGAAACAGAAAATGGACTCATCTCATCTGTAGGCCAGCTGGACTCTAAATACAAGGTTGCCACTTGGTTGCTCATGGATTCATTTCATTAAGGCTTTCTAGTTCCAGTTTGCTCTACCTTTGAAAATTAAAGAAAGCTTGGACCCAGGAATATTTATTGTTTGTGCATGTAGCCATTACTGTTATTTTTTCCCCACTTTTGCAAAATGGGGAATTCTAGCTATATTGGAAATTAGAAATATTAGCTATATTGACCAGAGAAGGCAATGGCAACCCACTCCAGTACTCTTGCCTGGGAAATCCCATGGACAGAGGAGCCTGGTAGGCTACAGTCCATGGGCTCGCGAAGAGTCAGACCCGACTGAGAAACTTCATTTTCACTTTTCACTTTCATGAACTGAACATGGAAATGGGAACCCATTCCAGTATTCTATCCTGGAGAATCCCAGGGACAGAGAAGGCTGGTGGGCTGCCGTCTATGGGGTTGCACAGAGTTGGACATGACTGATGTGACTTAGCAGCAGCAGCTATACTGACAATCTAAAAGTTCATTAATTTTAATATTGTTTTGTTCTTTTGAAGCAATAAACAATGAGACTACCAAATGAGTCTGAATTCTTTGTGATTATAATTATTATGTAGAAACATGTTCAGTGTGAAGGCTGTTGAATGTGCTAACTTGGGAGGAGCACATTCCTTTAACAGAGACATTAATATTTGGTTTCCATAGCATGTATGCTCAGTTGCTCAGTCATGTCTGACTTTTGTGACCCCATGGACTGTACCCTGCCAGGCTCCTCTGTCCATGGGATTTCCTAGACAAGATTACTGGAGGGGGTTGCCTTTTCATTCTCCAGGGAATCTTCCTGAGCCAGGAGTTGAACCCATGGCTTCCTGCGTCAGCAGATGCATTCTTTACCACTGAACCACATGGCATTTAGCAATTTTCTAAGTGCTTTCATTTGGAGCCTATGCCAGATTCAATTAATCTGCATGCCAATATTATTTACAGATAAAAAATCCCAACTTAAGGATGGTTCCAACATGAAAAGGTTTCTTCAAAAATAAGAGATTTTGTCAACAAACCTAGCTAGAACTCAAGATCCTGGTCAAAATGCCTTTTTCTCTGATCTCAACTTTTATTTTTACTATATATTAATACTTTTAATGTGCTAAATTGCATTCTTTAGACCTTATTTATATAAACAACTCATTAGGATATAATAAACATCACCTTAGATTCATGCAATCATTCAATTCATTAACTGAATATGTTCTGTGTAATTTTTGGTTCCTCTTATTCTAACAGTCAAGTTTGACCTTGTAATACAAAATGAAGCAGGGCAAAGGCTAACAGAGTTTTGCCAAGAGAACACACTCATCATAGCAAATGCCCTCTTCCAAAAAAAAACACAAGAGAAGATTCTACACATGGAGATCACCATATGGTCAATACTGAAAACAGAGTGATTATATTTGTTGCAGCTGAAGAAAGAGAAGCTCTATACAGTCAGCAAAAACAAGACCAGGAGCTTACTATGGTTCAGATCATGACTCCTTTTACAAAATTCAGACTTAAATTTAAGAAAGTAGGGAAAACCACTAGACCATTTAGGTATGACCTAAATCAAATCCGTTATGATCATATGGTGGAAGTGACAAATAGATTCAAGGAATTAGATCTGATAGATGGAGTGCCTGAGGAACTATGGACAAACATTCCTAACACTGTACAGGAGGCACTGATCAAAATTATCCCCAAGAAGAAATTCAAAAAGGCAAAGTGGTTGTCTGAGGAGGCCTTTAAAATAGCCAAGAAAAGAAGAGAAGCTAAAGACAAAGGAGAAAAGGAAAGATATATTCATCTAAATGCAGAGTTCCAAAGAATAACAAAAGAGATAAAGTCTTCCTAAGTGATCAGTGCAAAGAAATAGAGGAAAACAACAGAATGGGAAAGACTGGAGATCTCTTCAAGAAAATTAGAATTACCAAAAGAACATTTCATGCAAAGATGAGCACAATAAAGGACAGAAATGGTATGGACCTAACAAAAGCAGAAGATATTAAGAAGATACGTAGAAGAACTATACAAAATGATCTTAATGATCCAGATAACCACAGTGGTGTAATCACTCACCTAGAACCAGACATCCTGGAATGTGAAGTCAAGTGGGCCTTAGGGAGCATCACTACAAACAAAGCTAGTGGAGGCGATGGAATTCCAGTTGAGCTATTTCAAATCCTGAAAAATGATGCTGTGAAAGTGTTGTACTCAATATGCCAGCAAATTTGGAAAACTTAGCAGTGGCCACAGGACTAGAAAAGGTCAGTTTTTATTTCAATCCCAAAGAAAGGCAATGCCAAAGAATGTTCAAACTATTTCACAATTGCACTCATCTCACATGCTAGCAAAGTAATGCTCAAAATTCTCCAAGTCAGGCTTCAACAGTACATGAACCAAGAACTTCCAGATGTTCAAGCTGGTTTTAGAAAAGGTAGAGGAACCAGAGATCAAATTGCAAACATTCATTGGATCATCAAAAAAGCAAGAGAGTTGCAGAAAAACATCTATTTCTGCTTTTTTTGACTATGCCAAAGCCTTGACTGTGTGGATCACAACAAACTCTGGAAAACTCTTCAAGAGATAGGAATACCAGACCACCTTATCTGCCTCCTGAGAAACCTGTACACAGGTCAAGAAGAAACAATTAGAACTGGACATGGAACAACAGACTGGTTCCAAATTGGGAAAGGAGTACATCAAGGCTGTATATTGTCACGTTGCTTATTCAACTTATATGCAGAGAACATCATGTGAAATGCCAGACTGGAAGAAGCACAAGCTGTAATCAAGATTGTGGGAAAAAATATCAATAAGTTCATGATGGACAGGGAAGCCTGGTGTACTGCAGTCCATGGAGTCACGAAGAGTCAGGCACGACTCAGTGACTGAACAACAAATTCTATCTGAGAGCTCTTCCACTCAAAAATGACAACTCTAGTCCCTATACCTGGAAAGAAATTATTTTTTTTAATCTCATCTGCTTATGTTTTAATATTTCACACATTTAATAATTGTTTATTTGAGGTATTTCTGCCAATTGTTTCAATCAGTTTACTTCTGTGTCCACCTTAGAATTTGGTGTCTGGAATTGATGTGATAATTGTTATTGCCTTTGTGTAAAACATAATTTGACTACATTTAGTAAGATTAATATCACTATCAAGTTAGTATTTACATTTATTGAAAAATTAGAAATGTTGAGCAAGTTCATTTGTAAATTTCTTAGTCACATACTCTTTATATATTAAATCTTAAAGTTTCTTCCATAGCAGATATATTCAGAAACTTTATTTAGTAAAATGTTAAGAAACATTTTTGCCATAAAACACATGTATAAACAACCACTATATATTGCTTGGAGCAAATCAATTTATATTCCTACTGGACTTACCTTTTGCAACCCCTCTTTATATTTAGATATACTTTACAAATACATGGAATCAATAAATGGAAATTTGTCTAGTAAGTCAAACTATTACAGTTCATTTTTGACATTATTACATTTCTATTCTAATAATGGAGGCTAGATTAGTTAAACTATGAAACAGAAACAATCAAACACCCCACTCATGCAGGCAAAAGCTATAAATCTCCTTTATATTAAAGAGCATCAAAGTATAACTGTAAAGCTTTCCACATTCTCCCTGACATACACCAGTGGCGCCCTCTCCTTTTTTCCTATGTCTTTCTCTGCTTTGCCATATCTGTAGACTCAAAACCAACCATCTTCCACCTGCTTCAGATAAACTTAAAATTGTCCTGTAAATAGAGATTTGTTCCCAAAACCAAATTAAATAGAAAGCAGAAAGAAGAAGCAGAGAACATTGAATTTCCTTTAGGCTCCCTGCCTAATTCTTCTTGGGCTCAGAGCCCAATTTCCACTGAGCCCATTCTGGTTTCTTTAAAGCCATAGACACAAAGGCCAGTACTTACTATCATGATCATTCAATCTTACCCAGCTTGTCATATTCTGACGACCATTTCCTAGTTTCTAGTTTGCTTTTCTAATGGCCTTATTTGTGCAGACACACTCTGAATGGGCTTGATTACGTTACTTATCCCAGGCTAAATGAAAAATGCATTACAAATAAGACTATATACTATCTTTTCTATTTTCATTACACACTTGAATAGATGTCTATAAAATCAGCTGGTCTGTTCCAATACCAGATTATTTTCACTATAGCATTAATTGTTGTTTGACTATGAATGTAATTTTAATAATTAGTTACTTAAGAATGATGAGATACCAAGGAGCTGACCCATCTCTGCTCCTGAAAGAAGTCTTGTCAACCTGATTGATATCAACCTCTAAATTTAAGGAATAACAAAAATTTTGCACTGTAAAAGCTGAATAGATTCTAGTAAAACCAAGTGCAAAAATGTTAATTCCTGTAGGATAATAGTATATATTTCCAAATTAAATATTTTCACAAACTAAGTCAGCTTACTTCTCAAATCACTGCAGATGGTGACTACAGCCATGAAATTAAAAGATGCTTACTCCTTGGAAGAAAAGTTGTGACCAACCTAGATAGCATATTCAAAAGCAGAGACATTACTTTGCCAACAAAGGTCCGTCTAGTCAAGGCTATGGTTTTTCCTGTGGTCATGTATGGATGTGAGAGTTGGACTGTGAAGAAAGCTGAGCACCGAAGAATTGATGCTTTTGAACTGTGGTGTTGGAGAAGACTCTGGAGAGTCCCTTGGACTGCAAGGAGATCCAAGCAGTCCATTCTGAAGGAGATCAGCCCTGGGATTTCTTTGGAAGGAATGATGCTAAAGCTGAAAC
This sequence comes from Bos indicus x Bos taurus, assembly GCF_003369695.1. Lineage (NCBI taxonomy): Eukaryota > Metazoa > Chordata > Mammalia > Artiodactyla > Bovidae > Bos > Bos indicus x Bos taurus. The sequence continues at coordinate 95,050,574 of NC_040081.1, read as the reverse complement.
TCCAATACTTTGGCCACCTCATGCGAAGATTGAACTCATTGGAAAAGACTCTGATGCTGGGAGGGATTGGGGGCAAGAGGAGAAGGGGACGACAGACGATGAGATGGCTGGATGGCATCACTGACTCGATGGACGTGAGTCTGAGTGAACTCCGGGATTTGGTGATGGACGGGGAGGCCTGGCGTGCTGCGATTCATGGGATCGCAAAGAGTCGGACATGACTGAGTGACTGAACTGACTGACTAACTGACTTCTCAAATCACTAATTTTAATAGACTCTTATTAAACCCTATTCTGTGTCCAACTCTTTATATGTGATATCTAATAATATTTTATATTTAATAATATAGAATAATAATAATTTATCTAATAATATTATTATTTAATATTTATCCAAATTATTATTTAATAATAATTTATCTAATAATATTTTAAAACTACTACTTATTAATAACTTATTATGTCAAGGAACTATATTAGAAACTTAGTGTGAGTTCTTTCTTTTAATCCTTAGAATATTCTCTAAAGTAGAAAGTGCCCTTGACTGACGAGTAAACTGTAATATTAAATTATTTGCCTAGATACAAAAACCTAATAAGTGGTTGAAGACTCAGGCAGAGATCCTTTTTATTTTCTGTGATATTTCCAATTTTTTACTTGCAGAAATGCTACAGGTCCTAAATTGATTGTACCTTGGGTTTTTTTTTTTTTTAACTTTACAATATTGTATTGGTTTTGCCAAATATCGAAATGAATCCACCTCAGGTATACATGTGTTCCCCATCCTGAACCCTCCTCCCTCCTCCCTCACCATACCATCCTTCTGCTCGTCCCAGTGCACCAGCCCCAAGCATCCAGTATCGTGCATCGAACCTGGACTGGCGACTCGTTTCATACATGATGTTATACATGTTTCAATGCCATTCTCCCAAATCTTCCCACCCTCTCCCTCTCCCACAGAGTCCATAAGACTGTTCTATACATCAGTGTCTCTTTTGCTGTCTTGTATACAGGGTTATTGTTATCATCTTTCTAAATTCCATATATATGCATTAGTATACTGTATTGGTGTTTTTCTTTCTGGCTTACTTCACTCTGTATAATAGGTTCCAGTTTCATCCACCTCATTAGAACTGATTCAAATGTATTCTTTTTAATGGCTGAGTAATACTCCATTGTGTATATGTACCACAGCTTTCTTATCCATTCATCTGTTGATGGGCATCTAGGTTGCTTCCATGTCCTGGCTATTATAAACAGTGCTGCGATGAACATTGGGGTACACGTGTCTCTTTCCCTTCTGGTTTTCTCAGTGTGTATGCCCAGCAGTGGGATTGCTGAATCATAAGGCAGTTCTACTTCCAGTTTTTTAAGGAATCTCCACACTGTTCTCCATCGTGGCTGTACTAGTTTGCATTCCCACCAACAGTGTAAGAGGGTTCCCTTTTCTTACACCATGACTAGACTATCTCAACTCAGATAGGATTGAAAGCCAGAATATTCTAGGAAATTTTTCTAGATTGAATTCCTTAGGAAATTTCTTAGCTCAAGACACACATCAGGCAAATTAAAACTTACAGGAAAAATCCCTACTGAGACATGTTCTGATAAGTACTCATCAAAACTGTCAAATCTTCAGAAACAGAGAAGCCATGGGGAGCCTAATGAAAGGCTCCTGGAACACAAAAAGGCTCTTCAGCACAGACTATGGAAATCTGAATATAGTAGGACTTTAGTCCATAATGATGAATCATATTGGCTCATTAATTCTGATGTGTTTCACACTGATATAAGGCATTATTAGTACTGTAAACTGAGTATGTGATATCTGGGAAATCTATATTATCTTCACAAATTTTCTACAAATCTAAATCTATTCTAAAATAACAATTTTATAAACAAGTAAAAAATGCTACTCTCTAATTCATTTTTACTAAAGGAGACATTAACACAATTCTCAAATTGAATGCAATATTTTTAGTGAAGACTTACTAGAAACATGGGCTTCCCTGATAGCTCAGTTGGTAAAGAATCCACCTACAATGCAGGAGACCCCAGTTCAATTCCTGGGTATGGAAGATCTGCTGGAGAAGGGATAGGCTACCCACTCCAGTATTCTTGGACTTCCCTGGTGGCTCAGGTGATAAACAATCTGCCTGCAATATGAGAGACCTGGGTTCAATCCCTGGGTTGAGAAGGGAAAGGAAAGTTCAACCCCTGGAGAAGGGAAAGGCTACTCACTCCAGTATTCTGGCCTGGAGAATTCCATGGACTGTATAGTCCATGGGGTCACAAAGAGTTGGACACGACTGAGCAACTTTTACTTTCACTACTAGAAACATATAAAGGCAATTTTGTTTGGTATAGCATATCCATGTACAATATTTCAAGCTGCAACTTAATTAAGGTTTGGTTCCTATTCTGTTTGGATCTGCTGGTCATTTTAATGATATCATTTTTATGTAACCTATATCATTAGTTTCATACTTACTGTCAAGCATTAGCCTTTCATTGACTCCTTAACTCTTCTCATTCTGTTTCCTTGTGTGCAAAGTGGGTATAACAATGGATAACTCATAGGATTGCAGGTGGGATGGAATGAGATAATGATATCAAGACTAGTTGAAGATCTTTATATAGGTTAGCTCTTAAAATACAATGTTACCCTATTCAAACATTATTTTTCTTGAATATAGGATATCAAGTTTTGCTTCACTGCCTGTAACTATCTGAAAACTTTCAGAGGACCAGATTAGAAATATCCATTTAAGATTTGACTGCACGATTGGCTAAGGTACATGGGCTTTGGCTGAATCACCAAACATGAGTATTGACATGTTACAGCGCAGGGATGTGCAGTCACCATTTCTGAATGTTTGCTTCCCCGCTGCTTAGACATCATGTCCTTCCCTCTGACTGAATACCCACCTACACTGTGGAATTGGCTTAGCCACTTTGTATGTTTATGATCTTCATTTCAAAGTCAGTTTCTATCTGTCCTTTTCAATTATTATTACTATTACTTTTTTAAGCCAGATGAGTCGTTTGGTTTTGTCCTGGTTGAAACCAATAATACACTGGAAATTCCATTTGGTAGGGCAAGCCTTAGTTCAGGATGTTTTTATTCATCTATCAGAAACATTTCCTTATCCTTAAGAAATATTCAGTGCCACATACAAGGTGACCAACCCAACTTCTCAACCAGTGGAGTAGTATTTTGCATAATTTTTAAAAGTGATCTGTATTAGAGATGATTTGGATTCTTTCTAATCATGAAACTCACTTTCTCAAGTTGAGGAGAAATTTGAGGCTCATCATTATTATAATAGGTGGTCAAATTCTTAACAAATCAATGTACTTCGTATCAACCATGTAAATGATTCTTGAAGAATAATTTATATGCTGGGTAGATCTTGTGTGTTAATAGGAATAAAGCAAACAGCCTTACAAAAGGAAAACAAACAAACAAAAACACAAAAGATAAGAAAGGAGGTGTTCATAGGCAGGGAAGCAGAATTATTTGTCAAAAATGGTGCTTTAGCATGCAAAACTGTGATGGCTGAACTGCATTAGTAAAATTTGTAAATCAGGTTTTTCAAAGGTGAAAATGAGTGCCTAAATAACTATTTTCCACTATTTTACTGTTGTTTGTGGGGCTGTTGTTTGTGCGGCTCAGTGAAAAAGAATCTGCCTGCCAATACAGGAGATGCAGGAGAGGTGAGCTCAGTCCCTGGGTTGGGGTGATCCCCTGGAGAAGGAAATGGCACCCAGTCCAGTATTCTTGCCTCAAAAATTCCATGGACAGAAGAGCCTGGTGAGCTACAGTCCATGGGGTGGCAAAGAGTCGGACACGACTGAGCACACACACACATTGCCTAAAAATCTCTGAGCTGACTGGTCAGGTTTGGAGGAGGGCTAAAACAGAGACAGAGAACACAGAAGGGATTGCAGTAAGGACCTAAATGAGGCACAATGTCTCTGGATTCTTTCTAGGACATCTGGAAGATAGAAAGACAGCAATAGCACTCTGATAAGGTCATTATATTGCTGTCTTTAAAATGAGATAGATGTCTCTATTGTGAAGAAACTGCCATCTTATTTTCCTATCCTTTTCTTCTTTTACAGAAAATCATGAAGATTTAGTCCTAGCTTGAATCACATATATAGTGTTATCATATACCTTTAAGAGATAAATTAAATAATATAATTTACAGTTTGTAGCAAAGTACAAAGATATTATCTTTATGGAAAACTCACATCTGTAAAGAGTTGAAAACAGATTGGACTAAATTTCCCAAGGAAGAACCTGGGTCCATATTTACAATCTGGCAATAATCATATTTACTATAAGTGACGAAAAAGACCACTTGTGTTATACTTGTAGGCATGAAAGAACTTTAGATACATTTGCTTTTATGGCTTCTGACATGTGGCAAATTAAGTCATATTTTATAGATTTCAGTTCTACTCATTCTCAAATACCACTGTGCAGCTGAATAGTCTCTTATAAAGATTCCTATGTAGACTAAGCCAGAAACTAGCTCATGAAAACCAAGTGTGGACCCCAAATTCAATTTAACATTACTTTATATTTATAATCATTTATACACATATATTAATGGCTATCATCAGATATATCCCCTATTTTATCAGAGGTCAAAGTTAACCATGGGATCAGATAAACCTGTGTTTGGGTGTATGTGTGTGTGCATAGAAAATGGTATAAGTAAATATATTGTCTAAAGAATTAGGTTTTGTTATGATGTTTAAAGTTTGTCTTCCTTTTTTTGTCATTTCTAGCAACAAATTAACATGTGTATAAGTCATAGTTCTACAAATATTTTTTGCTGAATGTTTCTGTGCTGGCTTAAAATTGCTCCTTTAGCATTCACATTCCAGGTTGCAGGATTGCTGCTGCTACTGCTAAGTTGCTTCAGTCATGTCCGACTCTGTGCAACCCCAGAGACGGCAGCCCATCAGGCTTCCCCGTCGCTGGAATTCTCCAGGCAAGAACACTGGAGTGGGTTGCCATTTGAAAATTCAACGAATTATGTACTAAAAGTGATCACTGATAACGTGGAGTGAAGCCTAGCTTAGGACCCCACATAACAGTACATTAACTTTTTGAAATCAAGTGTATTTCATGAATTTAAAAGCACATTTCACAGTAATCTTTATGATTTTTAGGGCAAGGATTTAGATCTCCTTTATAAAGAAGAAATAAGAATTGCCTTATCTATCTAGATATATTGTTTTAAAAACCAATATTTATTAATTCCTTGCATAATCAATATCTCAGTAAGTGTGAGGGAAACAGCTTGATTTAGTTTTATTGGCAACATGTCCTCCGAGATCCAACTCTCAACTGCGGATGAAGAAAACATGTAAATCTATCTTGTCTGAAAATGTTACCAGCTATCTAAACTTAAAACAAGAAACCAATGACTTCAACCCACCTTCTTCCTAGAAATAAAAATAATATCCAATTTTTTTGCCATTGAGTTATTATTTTCCAGTTTATCTCAAAGAAACCCTAATATTTTAATGATCTTTAACAAAATAAGTTTGAAAGTTGTTTGAATCTTGCTATGAATGAAACATATCATTATATAACTGATATATTGTGTGTGTGTGTGTGTGTGTGTGTGTGTGAACACACTCAATGTATGTATATATAGATATATACTCATAACTTTTAATGAAATATAAATATTAAATTTGACAATAAACTACACAATTACTTTGAGTCAATGACAGAAACAGATGCAATGAAGTCAACTGATATCACACTATTTCTAAGATAAATTTTTTACATAATATCCAATTTTTTTCATAAACAGTACTACCGTCAACATACATACCTAAATCACCTTTTCACACATGAAAGATCAAGTTAAGTTGCCAAAGGGAGTCACATTTTCTGAAAGATACACCACTGCCTCTTTCTGAGTTGAATTTGTCTTGAGCTTTTAAATGTAGGACACTAAAGTGGTCTACATGTCTAACTGAATTAAGACCAATATTTTTTGGCTTCCCTGGACATCTACAGTTGGTCTCCTATATCTCACTCTTATCTAAAGTCATATAGTCTTGAATGCATAAAGAAGCTGTGGAGTATATATATACAATGGAATATTACTCAGCCACAAAAAGAATGAGTAATGCCATTTTTGGCAACATAGATGCACCCAGAGATTATCATATTAAATGAAGTAAGTCAGAGAGAGAAAGACATGATATGACATCACTTATATGTGGAAACAAAAAATGATATGAATGACCTTATTTACAAAATAGAAACAGAGTCACAGACATAGAAGACAAACTAATGGTGACCAAAAGGGAAAGTGGGGGGAGGGATAAACTAGAAGTTTGCACTTAACATATATATGCTACTGCTGCTGCTGAGTCGCTTCAGTCGTGTCCGACTCTGTGCGACCCCATAAACGGCAGCCCACCAGGCTCCCCTGTCCCTGGGATTCTCCAGGCAAGAACACTGGAGTGGGTTGCCATTTCCTTCTCCAATGCATAAGAGTGAAAAGTGAAAGTGAAGTTGCTCAGTCGTGTCCGACTCTCAGCGACCCCATGGACTGTAGCCCACCGGGCTCCTCCATCCATGGGATTTTCCAGGCAAGAGTACTGGAGTGGGGTGCCATTGCCTTCTCCGAACATATATATACTCCTATATATAAAATAGGTAAACTGCAAGGACCTAGTGTACAACAAAGGGAACCATACCCAGTATCTTATAATAACCTATAATGGAAAATAATCTAAAAATATATACATACATATATGTATAACTGAATTGCTTTGCTGTACACTTGAAACTAACACAACACTGTAAATTAACTACTTTTCAAAAAATGTAAAAAATATAAAGTCATATATTCTCTGAAATTCTCTCACTTGTAGAAAACCTTTTCAGCTCCTGACATCTTCAGCCTGATAAAGAGTTCTCCCCTTACCATCTACCAAAATAGCCCATCATTCTCTGACCCTTCAGTTTTCTTCATTGTACTTATCAGATGCTGATGTTATTCTTTCTTTCTATTTGTCTGTGTCAGTTTATCAGTCTATGACAGATATGCTTATTGGCCTCTATCCACCAATGTAATTTCACCTCCTTGAGGACAGGGAATTTATTTTATCTCCTGTTACATCCTAGAACTATAATGACACCTAGCACTTTATAGGAACTCAGTACTTATTTCCTGAATGAGGAAATGAATAAATACATTTAATAATTTTTATTAGAAAATGCCTCATTTTTCCTATAAGGATGCTGGACACTTTTTATTTTATACCCTTTTTCATGCCCTATGTTAAGCTGAGAGTATATTAGTTGGCATAAGTTTAAACAGTAATTTAATAGTTCATTAAAAGTTTATTTGCATGCTTTTACAAGTGTTAATTTATATTTAATAGCCATTCATAGATTTTCAGTTATTGTTTAGGCTGGTACATTTATATAGATTTCAAAATTATTATATGCAGAACATAATATATTATGGTCTCAAAATTATAGCCATACAGATAGATGATAAGCAACCATAATTACATTATGGGTGCGGGGCCCCACATTACAGATGTGGGCCCAATTAATACTGATTTAGTAGTATACATGTATATTCCTGGTAGCTTTAAATGTAATCCATATCAAACACCTCATAACGCTTATAATTAATCGAGTTAGAATTAACTCTTTAGAATAATACTAAAATTGTCATAGCTATTAGAAGATGATGAGAATTATACACAGAAATTCTTTCTTCCATTCTTCAAAACATTTGTTGAGAGTCTATTATATAACAGACTCTTTTCTAACATAAAGAATACAGAAAAGAATGAGCCCAAAGTCTAAATAGAAAATATTAATGCAATGTGATAATTACTCAGTGTGGAGACCCAAGAAAGGGTGTCAGAAAATACATGCTTCAAGGAAAATTCATGGGGAAAAAAGAGAAGAATAATTACCATTAGAGACAATTGCTACTCGGCTTCTAAAAGGTGAATCAGAACAGTAATAATTAAACATTGTGTGCATGCTTACTAAGTCACTTCAGTCATGTCCAACTTTTTGTGACCCTATGGATGGGATTCTTCAGGCAAAAATACTGGAATGGGTTGCCATGCCCTCCTCTAGGGGATCTTCCCAACCCAGGGATCGAACCCACATCTCTTATGTCTCCTGCAGTGGCCAGTGGGTCCTGTACCATTAGTGCTACCTGGGAAGCCCAATTAAGCATAATAGTATTGCAAAATAATTTCTCTCCAGTTGCTGTTTCTTTTCTTTACTGGCTAAAAACTCATATGCATTTCTTAACTAATCCTCTTATGTGTTCTCACTGTGTTCTGTATTTCCAGTCAAAAGGGAAGACAATATCTCAATTATTAAAAAGTTGAGTAACCCTCCAGGCTCCTCTGTTCATGTGACTTTCCAGGCAAGAATACTGAAGTGGGTTGCCATTTCCTTCTCCAAAGGATCTTCCTAACCCAGGGATTGAAGCTGCCCATCTTCTACATTAGTAGGCGGATTCTTTACCACCGAACCACGTGGGAAGCCCAAAATGCAAAGGAAGCAAGGTTAATGTGTAATCGAAAAGTAGGCAGCAGGTCATTCTATGGCCTGCTGGAAATGCAAGGTCATTTCCAGACCTTGCATCTGGAAACAGCAAGCAGAACTCATAGTTCAAGGTGCGTGATTCTTTAAGCAAACTCCCAGAGTATCTGTGGCTTTTCTCCAAGTAAACAGCAAGATTTATGAAGGAAAACCATGAAAGTGAGCCATTTCTTTCAAATATTCCACCCTTTCTGGCACACTTCCAATCAGATTGGTCGTTTTTCTGCTTTCAGTATCTACAACTCAAAACACACAATATTTTTTTTTTAAATGCAGGGAAATCTTTGTCCAAAATTTTAAAGGAGAAAACATTTATAACACAGAGAAAAGTTTATGGAAGCTTTCAGAAATGAAGCAATTAGGGGTTATAGTATAGCAAACACATGAGAAGCTGATAATAAAAATTATGAAAGATAGAAACAAGTTAGCAAAGAACCACACTGAGGGTTGATGATAAGGTTAAAAGTCAGTGGTTTTTCAGAGTTCTATACCTAGAAAATGAACTGGTCATAATCTTGACATTATGAGGAAAACCATGAAAAGTTGATGAAAATCAACTCTGCCAAAGTCTTTATAGTTTTAAGCCAATGAATATAAGAATACTAGGTCACTCCCTACTAGATAATGATGAAATCAAGGAACTTTTTCCTTTGCATTGGTAAACTGAGCTTGCCGAGGCAGTGCTAAATGAGTGAAGGATGAGGGCGAACAGATGGAGTGGGTACTGGGGTAACAGCCAGTGATAACTGGATTAAGTAAAAACAAAACATGTTAAGAGCCAACTGCACCTGCACCCATTAAAGCTTGGTAATGGCCACTGGGCCCTGACAGAAACCAGAACGTTTGACTCCTTGTAATTTGAAAGTTATTTTACAAGCCATTATTGTGCATTTCCTCAGGCATGCCTTTCTTTTTATTGTCAGAGGAGGTTTCAAGGAAAACTGCCCGCAGGGCATTTTTAAAATGCAAAAGATCTGGTTGTTTGACTGTGCCTGTTTTGTTTATCCATGTAGTCTAACTGAACGTTCATTTTAACGATAGGAAAAACAATACTGGACCTGTTTTAGTACTGATTTGATTGACATATCGAAGCTTTGAAAAGTTAAAAAAAATAAATCAGGCAACTACTACCCTCACCTAGGTTTTACTTTTTATTTTCCGAGAAAAGAAGTGTCATCTTTAAACACACACAGAGAGAAAAGAGGCACAGAGAATTAGGTTATGTGTTTGTGAGTCAGAGGATCTCTCAAATCATTACAATAGAATGTCAACAATAGATACAAAGCGTAGAAGTAACCAGAGGAAGTACATGTCTAAGTTTACCATCTCAGGAAATCTCAAGACAAGACTAGAAAACAAGTGGACACGAAAGGCAGACAGGAAGAAGACAGGCATATGAAAAGGAGGGAAGAAATGGAACAACTCAGTGTATATGGTAATTTCTAAAGCTGTTCAGTACTTTGGCAGTGTAATTAGCCTAAAGGCAGCCAGTGTACTGCTTGGGGTATGACAGCTGTAAGGAACAGTGTATTGGTTATCCAGTGCCCAAATGACTCCTAAAATCTAGCAGCTTAAAACAACAAATGTTTATTATTTCACAGTTTCTGTGAGCCAAGAATCTGGTCCTGGGTGCCTCTATCTCAGGGTGTCTCATGAGGTTGTAGTCAAGCTGTTGGGCAGGGCACCAGTCATCTTAAGGCTTGACTCGGAATACAGGATTCACTCCCAAGCTCATTCAAGTGTTTTCCTCCCCAGGCCTGCTCATAACATGTCAGCTTGCTTCTCCCAGAATGAGTGATCTAAGACAGAGTGCTCAAGAAGGAAGCCACAGTCTTTTTATAACCCAATCCCAAGATTGACATACCATAAATTCTGCTGTATTCTATCTGTTAAAAGTGAATCACAAATCCAGCTCAATCAAGAGAAGATGATGGCATCAGCACCTGAATATCAGAAGATGATTTGAAGCTGCCTGCTGATGAGACTGCCAGCCACAAACACATGCGAATTTCCTTCCAGGTATGCTTAAGGTGGCAATGCTGAGGCTGAGGGGTCAGCAACCAAAAAGAGCTCTGACCTGGCATTGTGTGTGTGGAAGTCGCTCGGTCATGTCCAACTCTTTGCGACCCCATAGACTGTGGCCTACAAGGCTCTTCTTGAAGTCCATGGAATTCTCCAGGCCAGGATACTGGAGTGGGTAGTCATTCCCTTCTCCGGGGGATCTTCCTAATCCAGAGATTAAACCCAGGTCTCCTGCATTGCAGGCAGATTCTTTACTGTCCGAGCCACCAGGGAAGCCCACCTGGCATTGGTATAAACCAAAGCTGTCATACTGTTCTGCCTACGAGGCCAAACTGGTGTCCTCACTCCTACAGATGACTGTTACGTCTGTGAACGCTTTGTGGCAGCTCCAAGAGTACAGATACTTACTAGGATAAAGATACAGCTTACTTTCCATTCTTTTGTGTAATTTCAACCTCACCATTGAAGAAGGACAGTCAAGAACAGCAACCTACAATCTTCTTTTTCATCTATCTAAGAAATTTTGTCTTGGTTAGTCAAACTCACTTTCCCTGATGTCAGCAAAAAGGAGTTGATCTCTTTTGGTTGAATGTGGGTTGGGGGAGCAAAAGCATCTTTTAAAAACTGAGTATACCTTTGGTGCAAAGGTGAGAACAAGATACTGATCGGGTAGGCAGGAACCAGCAAAGATGGGTTTTGTCTCTCACACTAAAAAGCTTAGATTTATTCTGTGGGCAATGTGTGACTTCTAAAGGGATCATGTTTTCTAGAGAGCATACTGTCAATAATGTAGAAAGAAGAATGGGTTTGAGGGCTATGTTTCAAGGATGATTATTTCTTCAAGTCCTCATGTTTGGAGCTGGAACAGAAACTAAGACAAGGACAGAAAAGACAGAGAGAGGAACAGAATTGACAGACTGTTTAAAAGCAAAATGCATGACATGATGACTGACTGAATGCAGAGTGTTTGGAAGAAGGAAGGAATTCAGTTTCCAGTCTCCTACTTCACTTGATGAGATCAGTTGGGAAGACAGAAGGAAATGTAACTTTGAGTGAAATTATAATAGGAAAAGATAAGTACAGAATACGGCTCTGAATAGTTTCATAAATCAGAGGTCAAGAGCAAATGAAAGAATTATCATAAATGTTGCTATTGGAAAAAGAGTATTGTTTTTTTAAAGAAAACAGAATCCATGGTAACATTTTCAGTCTACTGGTTTTTGCTTTTCCAGAATATATTTTAGTTTATTACTCCATTGTCACTGAAATATGTGGAAGGTGCTAAGCCAAAGTTTTTCAGACTCAAAACTGAAGAAAAAGCTTTAAGATTATAAGAAATAATATTTCACAAGTTTGGAAAAATAAGAGGATTAAAAAAGAATATCACTACTGTATAATAAATCATATCAGTTTTAAGATTACTAACTGAGGTTTGAATATGGAAATAATAAGGATAATTTCCTTTCCAAAACCAACTAAAACTTTGCTATTGCTATTAATTCTTAAACTGTAATATGTTCTGACATTCATGGTTTTATACATAGAAAGTGTTCTTTTGTGATTCATTAAATGCATGTTTGAGTTTTTCCTAGAATGCCAATTAATGGCTGCAAAAAGAAATTCTATTTACAAATTCATTAATATTGCTATCACTTCAAAATAGGATGAGAAATTTCCTAACATATTTTCCCAGTAAGTTCATATTTGTTTTCTAGACCATTCTCAGAAATATATTTTGCTCATCAATGGATGCCTAGGAAGTCAGGAATCAATACCTAAAGAGCTGTCCCAAATCTAACAACAGAATAAAGGGAAATATCTTAAAATGATCTGCTGTGACTTGGTGATAATGATAATAATAATAATAATATTTTAGTTTATGATAATAATGACAATTATTACATAACATTTATTGAGTTCTTATTAAGTAACTGGAGCTATGTAGTGCTTTTTATGTGTGTTGCTGCTGCTGCTAAGTCGCTTCAGTCGTGTCCGACTCTGTGCGACCCCATAGACGGCAGCCCACCAGGCTCCCCTGTCCCTGGGATTCTCCAGGCAAGAACAGTGGCATGGGTTGCCATTGCCTTCTCCAATTCATGAAAGTGAAAAGTGAAAGTGAAGTCTCAGTCGTGTCTGACTCTTCGCGACCCAATGGACTGCAGCCCACCAGGCTCCTCCTTCCATGGGATTTTCTGGGCAAGAGTACTGGAGTGGGGTGCCATTGCCTTTTCTTTTTGTGTGTTACCCTTCTTTAAATGTCTTAACATTTCTATGAGGTACTATTAGTAGCCTTATTTTTAAAATGAGGACACCAAGGGCCATTCTTCTATAAGATAATAAGTGGTGGGATCAAGGTCTGAATCCAGGTAGTCTAACTCAAGAGTCCATTGCACTTCCCCTCCTCTACATAATTTTCTAGGCATTTGTTGTCCTTAAAGCAATAATACATTACAGCATATGTAAGTTAAAAAATTCATACTCTATATTCTTTATCCTTTAGGGTAGTAAACTAAAGTACAGCCTAGTTAAATAATTTTCTGCAGATATTGTAGCTATTTTAAAATACTATAGTAGTAAAATAGTAAATAAAATATTCTGGAAGAAAAATAAAAACATGTAGACACCTTCATTAAATGACCTGGAATGCTGAACTATGGAATATCTTACTAGTGAGCTGAATAAAAATATTTTTTCTAGAAAGGATACACAGAAGTTCTTTCACATTGAAAGTAAATATTTTCCTTTAAAAAATGTTATCTTGGAATATATAGCACATTGCCCTAACTTAAGATGATTTATTTTCTTTTATTTATTTTTTAGTTTAGTTTTGCTGGAAGCCTGGGGGATAGGGTGTGGAAAAAAGAAACCTTTAGATTTTCTCTGAAGTAAATTTCTGAACTGAAAGAAAAACAATACAATCATGAAAAGTATTCCTAGATAAGAACAAATCAATTGATAAACACATATCTGTATCCAACTGATTATATAATATCTCATGGGTGCTGTGGTAATGCTGTCAAGACATGGCTTGTATCTTTGAAATATCCGATTTAATTTAAATCAATTTCAAGCTAACTACTTTAGTCCCCATCAGTGAGTAATATAGTCAGCCCCCACAATGTTTAAGTTAGTGAAGAAATGGAAAATCAGGGAAAGAACATATGCTAGTTTTGATCTGCATGAACTGAAGTGCCAAAAGCATTACAAAGAAAGATAGCTCATAACACATTTCAGCACCAGTGAAGTGTGTGGGGAAAAAAAAGTATCTTCTTGATACATTTTATTTTTACTTTTAACCCTCATTATTTGATAATTATTTATTCAACTTTGAACACAGGTTGTATAAACATATGTTTTATTTTTAAGTATATTTAAAGTAAGTATGGTAGAAAATTAATGTATTTGGAGGCTTTATAAGAGACATTTTCTTTTCTCTTCTAAGTTAAATTTAACAGGTATTAGTGATTGCCGAATGGAACAGCTTTTTAAAATGGCCAAAGAAAACCTACCCAAACACTTGAAAATTACAGACAGCTTCAGTATATAAATTGTAATGTTATTAATTTAAACATGTCATACAGGAAGAGTCCAAGCTTCTGGATAAATTTGGCAGATTGAACACACCCATCTACCTCTGCTCCTCTGGAAAGCCTAAGAAGTAACAGTAAAGGGATAAAAATCATCTAAACTCACAAGGGCAAAGAGAATTATGAAGTGAGGGACAAAGAGACTATACTTTGTCCCTTACTTGGCATAGTGAGATCTATACTTCTGTATCTTTGGGAAAAAATCAATCACAGGGCTAGAGACCTTCCAAATTGACTTTTTCAGTGCATTCTCTTAAATATAAATAAACCAAAGATCTCTAGGCATTGGAGGAGAGTTTCTAACATAAAACAAAGAGGATAAAAAAAAAAAAAAGACAAACTGAAAAGGAGATTCAGAGGAAATATAGTCTCTTGATGCTAATGAATAAAGTATAATAAAAACCTCAAATTATATAAAATTAGTATTCCCAAAGGGTTCAAAGGGTGTAGTTCATCCATAATATAAAAAGAGAAACATTCAGAGAAAAAAATATTTTGGGAATTAGAAAAAAATGGAAATAAACTACTCAGTAAGAAATATTAAGAAGTAATTGGATGTAATGATATATCAAGGAAGGGACAAAGGCAGTGGTCCTATAGGCAAGAAAGGGGTGTGCGGTGTATAGAAAAATTAAAAAGAATAAAACCAACTAAAAGTAGTTAGCTTTTTATCATTAGCATGAGCCAACAATTCTAAGCCACGTCAGTGATAAAATAGTCTTATCCACAACAAGTGTGTGTGTATCTAACTTCTAAATAGTTGTTGCAGTTGCTGTTATGTCTATGAAGAAATGAACTCAAGGAAACAAAGATATGAACAGTAGCAAAATTTCTGGAATATTTTGAAATGATATTTTTTGTTTTGATGGTGATTTACATATTATCATTTCTTATTTTGTATAATTTTGTGTCCCCTCACGTTTTTGCCTTATGAAATTAGCTGGAAGTTTGTCTATTTTGTTAGTTCTTTTCATAACACCAAGATTTTGAGTTATTTGTTAGGTAGACTTTTTCCATTGTCTACCTTATTGATCTTTACTTTTATACTTAATAATTTCTCCTTTGGTTTGTTGTTTATATAGATTTTTGGGGGGGAGCGGATGTAGGTATTTAATCCATTTATTTATTTTTATATTTTAATAGGTGCCATTGACATACATTAAAATATGCACATATTTAAAGCGCACTATTTATGTTTTACCTGCTTAAAATCTGTAAAAACTTCCTGACAATAAGGATAATGAACACACTACCCACAAAAGTTTTCTTGTTGCCTCCATAACCTTCCTCCTACCTCTCTCCAACCTCTCATCAGGAGACAATCATACAGCTTTCTTACACTATAAATTAATTTGCATTTTTAGAATTTTGTATAAATGGAATCATCTATGGACTCTTTTTATCTGGCTTCTTTCACTCTGCATAATCATTTTGGATTTCATTCTCGTAGTAACAGTATCAGCAACTCATTCCTTTTTTTGAGAGGAGAAGACTCTTGAGAGTCCCTTGGACTGCAAGGAGATCCAACCAGTCCATTCTGAAGGAGATCAGCCCTGGGTGTTCTTTGGAAGGAATGATGCTAAAGCTGAAACTCCAGTACTTTGGCCACCTCATGCAAAGAGTTGACTCATTGGAAAAGACTGTGATGCTGGGAGGGATTGGGGGCAGGAGGAGGAGGGGACGACAGAGGATGAGATGGCTGGATGGCATCACTGACTCGATGGACGTGAGTCTGGGTGAACTCCAGGAGTTGGTGATGGACAGGGAGGCCTGGCGTGCTGTGATTCATGGGTCACAAAGAGTCAGACACGACTGAGCGACTGAACTGAACTGATTCCTACTTGTATTTGTATGAGTAGGCTACTGTATTTTTATCCTTTTGCCTGCTAAAGGATACCAGAGATCAAATTGCCAACATTTACTGGGTCATAGAATAAGGAAAAGAATTCCAGAAAAACATCTACTTTTGCTTCATTGACTACGCTAAAGTCTTTGACTGTGTGGATCACAACAAACTGGAAAATTCTTAAAGAGATGTGAATACCAGACCACCTTACCTCCCTCCTGAGAAACCTGTATGCAGGTCAAAAAGAAACAGTTAGAACAGGACATGAAACAATGGACTGGTTTCAAATTGGGAAAGGGGTACGTCGAGGCTGTATAGTGTCACTCTGCTTATGTAACTTATATGCAGAGTACATCATGCAAAATGCCAGGCTGGATGAAGCACAAGCTGGAATCAAGATAGTCGGGAGAAGTATCAACAACTTCAGATATACAGATGAAACCACCCTTATGGCAGAAAGTAAAGAAGAACTAAAGAGACTCTTGATGAAAGTGAAAGAGGAGAGTGAAAAAGCTGGCTTAAACCTCAACATTCAAAAAATGAAGATCATGGCATCTGGTCCCATCACTTCATGGTAAACAGATGGGGAAACAATGGATACAGTGACAGACTGTATTTTCTTGGGCTCCAAAATCACTGCAGATGGTGACTGCAGCCATGAAATTAGAATATGCTTGCTCCTTGGAAGAAAAGCTATCACCAACCCAGATAGCATATTAAAAAGCAGAGACATCACTTTACTGACAAAGATCCATCTAGTCAAAGCTATGGTTTTTCCAGTAGTCATGTATGGATGTGAGAATTAGACCATAAAGAAAACTAAGTGCAGAAGAACTGATGCTTTTGAACTGTGGTGTTGGAGAAGACTCTTGAGAATCCCTTGGACTACAAGGAGATCAAACTAGTCAATCCTAAAGGAAATCAGTCCTGAATATTCATTGGAAGGACTGATGCTGAAGCTGAAATTCCAATACTTTGGCCACCTGATGTGAAGAACTGACTCATTGGAAAAGACCCTGATGCTGGGAAAATTGAAGAGGGGAGGAGAAGGGGATGATGGAGGATGAGATGGTTAGATGGCATCACCAACTCGATGAACATGAGTTTGAGCACGCTTCAGGAGTTGGTGATGGGCGGGGAAGCCTGGCATGCTGCAGTCCGTGGGTTCTCAGAGCTGGACACGACTGAGCGACTAACCTGAACTGAGCCTGTTAATGGACATTTAGGTTGTTTCCAGTTTGGGGCTGTTATGAATCATGTTCCAATGACCACTCATGTATAAGTCTTTGTATGAGGGTATCTTTTTGATAACTAACTAGGGCAATTACTAAGTCATTTAGTAGGTGAATATTTAGTCATTAAGAAACTGTCAAAAAAGTTCTCCAAAGAGACTGCCCCATTTTACATTCCCACTAGCACAATATGAGCATTCCACATCCTTGCTAACAGATGGTATGATCAGTCTTGTTTATTTTAGACATATTAATAGGTGTGAAATTGTTTCTCATTATGATTTTAATTTTCATTTCTTAGTGAGATTAGTAACACTAATTCAAGTGTTTATTTGCCATTTCTGTATTGTTTTTGGTAAGGTATCTGTTCAAGTTATTTGCCTGATTTGATTACTGCATTGTTTGTTGTCTAATAATTAAATTTTGAGAGTTCTTTATATATTCTTGATACAGATCTTTTATCACATAAATGTTTTAAAAGTATTTTCCAAGTCTATGGCTTATCTTTTCACTCTACTAAGAGCATCGTTTGAAGAATGGCATTCTAAATTTTTATAAAGTACAATTTATCAATTTTCCTTTTATAGTTTATGCTTTTTCATATGTTAGAAGACCCACAATTTGTCATTATTTTTCCTTTAAACAGTTTATTATCTATTAAATATACTTACGTAAGTAAATGAAAGTCTCAGTCATGACCGACCCTTTGCGACCCCATGGACTATAAAGTCCATGGAATTCTCCAGGCCAGAATACTGGAGTGGGTAGCCATTCCCTTCTCCAGGGGATCTTCCCAACCCAGTGATCAAACCCAGGTCTCCTACACTGCAGGCAGATTCTTTACCAGCTGAGCCACCGAGAAGCCCATTAAATATACTTAAATACATCTTAAAATATATTTACCCACATACTTATCATTTCTAGTGTTCTTTGTTCCTTTGTGAAGATCCAGGATTCTGTCTGGTGTAATTCTCCTTCTGCTAAATCCTTTAAAATTTCTTTTAGTACTGGTCTGGTGGTGAGTAATTATTTCAGCTTTCCTATGTTTGAAAAGGTCTTTATTTTGCTAGTTTCTTGAATAATAATTTTGTTGGGTAAAAAAAATTCTAGGTTGACAGTTTTTTCTTTCAGCTGTTTAAGGACATTTCTACACTGTCTTCCCCTTTGCATTGTTTCCTAACAGAAATATGCTGCCTCCTTTATCTTTCTCTGCATATAATGTATCTTTTCTCTCCTCCCCTTCTTTTTGCTACTGTCAAGATTTTTTTCTGTATCACTCAGTTTAAGGATTTTGATTTTGATGTGCCTTGGTATAATTTTTTTTATTCTTCTTATACTTGGGGTTCATTGTGTTTTTTGGATCTGTGGGTTTATAGATTCCATATAATTTATTTTATATGTTTTCATCCATTTCTTTAGCTGTTGCATGAAGAAGGTAAATCTGGTACCCATTACTCCACAATAGTCAGATATGAAAATACTTTAACTATTTGTTAACCATCTGGGGTTGATATCTCATTCATCTGCTTCTCCTCCTACTTCTCTACTTATACACTAAGATAGCAACAGTAAAAGTCTTAATTTGGTAAGTTTCAGATTTTCTTCTGATTATTGTTTAAATGCATGCTGTTGGTCTTGATATGTAGTATTTTTATTATTACTTTTTGCACATTCTATTCTATTTTCCCCCTTTATCTGAAAGTTGTTTAATGGAAGATTTTATTTTTAATTTACAGATGAAAAAAATCTTTTAGTATTTATTTTATGAATAATTGATAATTTTATTGCTTTATGATTGAAGAATAATTTTGTAATATTTTTACTTCAGGACACTGATGTTTTATTTGTAGCTTAAGATATAATTGATTTTTTAAATACAAATACATCTGTAAGAATTACCTTATTTTTTGTTCTTATTTTCAATACTTTTAAAACCTTCTCTCTGACTTATGTTAAATCCCCTCAAGTCCCTCTATCATCAATTTTTCAGTCTTGACAACTGCTCCAAAATATTATACAGAGACACTGCTCCTATATGTTTCCACTGATGAAAATAACCATTTTAAACACATTTCTTATTGAAGAGATTATTTCCTCTCCACCTGTATATTTTTAGGTTTTAAATTTTTTAATATTTAATGGAGTATAGCTGATATACAATGTTGTGTTAGTTTCAGACCACCTGTATATTCTTCAGTTCACCAAAAATTTGAGTATAATGTAGGAACAACAGATACCCAGTTGAAGACTTGGTCCTTGTCCCAGAAGAAGCTTGGTAATCTGCCATGCTTTTCTTTTCTTTCTCCTTGAGTATTGTTAGAACCACTCATAGTTTTTGTTCCCTATATTTCAGTGCAGTGTCCCAAAAACTTACTAATGCCATATAGTGTACAGCCAAATTATTGTACAGCCTATGTAGAAAAACTATATTGATGATCACCATAACACGATTGGGTATTATTCACCTGTTCATGTTCTCTCTTACCTTTCCTTGAGTTACAAACACTCTGGCTTCAACAAATAGTAGGGCATTGCTATCACCAAATATAAACTTAAAGGAGAATTTACAGAAAATAGTTGATACTGGAGAATTAACACACAATTATAATTGTAAAATAGAAATGGTCAAAAATTATGGTGATTAATAACAAGAAAGTATTTGTGAAATGGGGGAAGTCAAATGTTTCAACTAGCAAACAGTCACATGTAATATTTTATAAAAATTTCCTGATTAACAGAATAAAATAAGAATTAAACAAGCTGTATCTCAGTTTTTATTTGTACAATATGGTGATAAAAATATCAGTTTTATGAGGTTGATGAGATCAGAACTAATGAATGCAAAGGCTTTCTTGATACATAGCAGGCACTGGAATATGGTAGCACTTGTTTTCATTATTATTAGTGTATTCTTATATAAAGTTAGACATTTTTTTAAACAATGATCCTGAGACATAAATAACTTGCAGGCCTTTCCAGGATACATTTTGAAGGAATTTAGATGTTTTGTCTACCAGTTGTTGGAAAGAAAATCTAGTAGTCATATGTGATTTCTGCTGACCTGAGTTTATTTCCAGTAACACACAGTGGTCACAACAAAGCATTCAAATATGACTTTGTATATCTCAAGTGTCATGGGAGAAGCTGGAACTACACAGAAGAAAATCACTGCCAGACGTTCTGGTTCTCTTCTCATTTAAAAACAGCCAACTCAACTCATCCTTCAGTTTTCTGCTTTAACACTCACTTCCTTAGTGAAGCCATTCCCTTTAGGCTAGACTCCTCGAAGTGGTCCCATGCCCTAACCTAAAATTTTCCTATCATAATATTCATCATATTTTTTCATAGTTTTTTAGTTGTATATCTTCTCAATATATTGTAAAGTCCACGAAAAGAAGAGATATGTCTGTCTTATTCATTGTTGTTGCCCCAGCATATGCAAACTGTATGGCACAATGTTGACAATTCATTATTTATCAAATCAGTGATTGAGTACATGAATAAATTCCCTAACAGATGAGCAAGGAGATCAAACCTGTCAATCCTAAATGAAATCAACCCTGAAATTCATTGGAAGGACTGATGCTGAAGCTGAAGTTCCAATACTTTGGCCATCTGACGTGAAGAATTGACTCATTAGAAAAGACTCTGATGCTGGGAAAGATTGAAGGCAAAAGGAGAAAGGATGGCAGAGGATGACATGGTCAGACAGCATCACCAAGTTAATGGATATGAATTTGAGCAAACTCTGGGAGACAATGAAGGACAGGGAAGCATGGCATGCTGCAGTCCGTGGCGTCACAGTGAGATGTACACGACTTAGTGAATGAGCAACAGATGTGCAAATTTCAACGTACAGCCAGAAGTAACTCTAGAATCTGGATCTGAAGCAGACAGAGAATATGCAAGCACATCCCTCCAAAGGTCTAGATACAATGATCACATTTTATTTGCATCCTCAAGTAACTTCTCTACTATTGATAATGATGTCAGACCTTCAGAGACCTTCAGGACTGGCACTGCTTTAGAACTAGCTAAGTATCTTTAATCCATAGCTATGAATTGAATGTATACATACTCAAATTTAACTAAACTAGATTATAGGAAACTAGCTATGTACCAGGCTAAGAGCTATGTGCTTTATCATGTCATTTTACTTTACTCAGTGGCATAAACTATAAGGGGGTAGGATGATCATTTCTATTATAAATAAGAAAAGTGGCCGCAAAATATATCATAAATGAAGAAAAGTCATGTAGCTTGGTAATAGAAGAACTGGGACGCATATACAAGATGTAAATTTACATATTGGGAGTGAATGCTTTAAGGTAAGACATAATGAAGTGATTACATTCAAATTGTCTTTGCATGGGTATAAGCAGGTCTGCACATGTCATCAATGCACTCAAAGCTCAAATTAACTTAGTTATGGCATATATTACAAGTCAGACTTATTCTTACTGATATTCACTTGCTGTCAGACATTAGATATCTTAGCTTTCTAAGCTTCCTTTTTCTTCTCTGCAAAGGAAACTACCATGCCCCTTGTTTCTCTCACAGGGCCACTGAAAGGAACAAATAAGACACCTGTACAGAAGCCACATTGTGTTAATATAGCACTTTAAATATTTAAAGGGATTACTAACACAGCTATCATGTTGACATTTTTACTCTATTTTACTGAACAAAGTCTGTTCTCTGCCTTATTTCCATTTGGACTTTTATAGACTTACAGGTTACAACCTATAAGAACCTATAAGTTCTTTCAGTCTTATGAAAATTATGCCATTATTAGTAGGTTTACAAATAGAATCATTTTCAGTTTCTGACATAATGACAGTCAAATCAGGGTCCAAGAAAAATAACAATTGCTGGTACTAAAGGTTTGCTATGTCTTTGGTACACTGAAGTGGGTACAAATTCAAAGGTTGATGGAAACAACATTGGATGTGACTTTTAATCACAGCTTTAAATTTATGAGTGTTGCCATCCTTGCCAATAAAATGGGGATAATAAACTCTAAACTGCTTAAAATCATTATATTCCATTAAATTGTACATAGCAATGTTATAAAGAGTGTATGGGGTGCTCACATGGTCAGTATTTAAGGAAGACATACATTCAAGTGAAAAATGTGTATTTTATATTTAAAATGAATTTTTAATTTTTTTAAAACAAATATCTATCTAATGGGAAGCTGCTATATAACCCAGGGAGCCCAGCTGGTGCTCTGTGATGACCTAGAAGGACAAGATTTGGAGTGGGTGAGAGGGAGGCTCAAGAGGGAGGAGATGTATGTATATATATATAACTATATATATAATTATATATATATATATGAAACCAGTGTTTACACAGTGTTTTACAGCAGAGATCAACACAACATTGCAAAGCAATTATCCTCCAATTAAAAAAAACACACACACACACAAATGCTTTATTTCTGAAAAGCACTCACCCATAATGTTAGCCAATGAGAAATGAAATATATTTCTTTGACCACACTTTGTAGGCTCATTTAGTCTTTCAGAAGTGCAATATTTATGATGACCCTCAGGAAATTAAAAGGTATGCTATTTCTAAACCATAAACAAAAATAATTTATGCCATCACAAACACAAAACAAAACCTTTTGCGGAAAATATTTCTTGATCTGTTATTACCAACAGCAAGCAGACCTAAGTATTTCCAGGATTTGCAAGGGAGATCAAAATATATCTGAAGTAAGCCAACTTGTCATTTTTTTCTCCTCTCAAAGGTTGGGTCATACACAAGCAGTAAAACTTTTTGTGTTTCTTTTACCGTGTTCCACCCAAATCACACAGCCAAGTTTCAATACCATTATGTTGATCTAGTGAACTTCAAATACCTATTTCCTAATTTGGATTGATCGGAACATCTTCAAAACATCTGCCCAACTTGGTACACTGCCCAGGAAGTCAAATAACTTTGAGAAGAGAAAATGAGATTTATTGTTTAAGACAGGGAACTACCTGGAAAATTATGAGGTTTTAGTAAGACTATCAGTATTCCTAACTTTGCCAAAAGTCAGCCATGTGGAATGCAGTAAGAACTCTAGGCAGCTTTAAAATAAACTCTTTGATGAAATGCAATTATAAAACATTGTCAGCTGTCAGGATTGATATTTTTCCTTCCAATAATTTAAGAAGTCATCAGTGTCGGAAGTATGATTAGGAGATTTCCAAAACTCACTCAATTTTCCTACATGATATGGTCTGAAGGTAATGGGAAGGCCAACTCTTTCTCAGAGCTCTATCTCCCTTCCTAGATGGAGACACTTACAATTTGAATTTCGAAAGAGGTCTTGTAAGAATTTCCAAAGGGAAGGGACATAGAGCAAGGTAAGGGTGTAATATAGGAAGACAAACTAGGTTACTGCCAAGGAGCATTGAAAGGGAGCATTTTCCTTGATGAAGTCACCATTACTTGAAGCCTATCATCAGTGTGTCAGACTTAGAGATTTGATCTGGGAGCATTCTGGAAACCCACTTGCAACTCAGAAACTGACTCACAGGAACCAAAGCTCATAACAGTTAAGAGCTAAAACTAGATGCCGTTTTAAGGTTGAAGAATTATAACCGCCTGTGTATCCAGATACTTGAACCTTTCCCCAGTGCACTCTCTCTAGGCAATCATATCCCAGCAGACGTCAGATTATAATCAGATATTTGCTTTGAAGGACAGAATCTGAATAAGGATTTTTTGTGCTGCAATTTTCATGCTTAAATTCATCACATGTGATGATTATTTTAAAATGAGTTAGTCCTTTTAGGAAGCAACTCTTTCTAAGTACTTCTGAAGCCTCTCTCTTCCCTTCCATCCTTCTATAACTCATGTTGCTGCTTATTCGCTAAGCTGTCTGACTCTTTGAGACCTCATGGACTGTAACCCACCAGGCTCTTCTGTCCATGGGATTTCCCAGGCAAGAATACTGGAGTGGTTGCCATTTCCTTCTCCACCTATAATACATTCTTCATATAAAAATATCCTTTAGGAGCAATATCCCACTGAGTCACTATTAAATATAAATGTTAAAATCAACTTCTCAGGTCACTTATATCTCAAGAGGTGGGAGAGACAGCATTAAATCACAGATAACCTAGGGAGGAGGATAAAAATCAACAAGAAATAAGGATGAACAGACAAAAAGGACTGAAGATGTATTCTACTACTTCATACATTTAATAGGGCTTGCTTGCAGCTTCCTTCTGTTTGGGTATAAGCAGATGCCTCTGCAGTTTAAGCACCTGTCAAAATGAGTTCAAACTTGGAAGTTAAATGCCTCTTTGAAGTATGGGCAGTTCAGTTCAGTCGCTCAGTCGCGTCTGACTCTTTGCAACCCCATGGACTGCAGCACTCCAGGCTTCCCTATCCATCACCAACTTCCAGAGCTTGCTCAGACTCCTGTCCACTGAGTCAGTGATGCCATCCAACCATTCATCTTCTGTTGTCCCCTTCTCCTCCTGCCTTCAATCTGTCCCAGTATCAGGGTCTTTTCCAGTGAGTCTTTTCTTTGCATCATGTGGCCCAAGTATTGGAGCTTCAGCATCAGTCTTTCCAATGAATATTCAGAACTGATTTCCTGTAGGATTGACTGGTTTGATTTCTTGCAGTCCAACAGATTCTCAAGAGTCTTCTCCAAAACCATAGTTCAAAAGCACAGATTCTTCAGTGCTCAGGTTTCTTTATGGTCCAACTCCCACATCCATACATGACTACTGGAAAAACCATAGCTTTGACTAGAAGGACCTTTTTCAGCAAAGTAATGTCTCTGCTTTTAACATGCTGTCTAGGTTGGTCATAGCTTTTCTTCGAAGAAGCAAGCATCTCTGAATTTCCTGGCTGCAATCGCCATCTGCAGTAATTTTGGAACCCAAGAAAATAAAGCCTGTCACTTTTTCCAATGTTTCCCCATCTATTTGCAATGAAGTGATGTGACTGGATGCCATGATCTTCATTTTTTGAATGTTGAGTTTTAAGCCAGCTTTTTCACTCTCCTCTTTCACTCTTATCAAGAGTGAAAATAGTCACAAAGTCTACTAACTTGACTACTTTAGTAGACAAATTTATTCAATTTTTATTCTGAAAGTCATTAGTATTTTATGCAAACAAATTTATAAACTAAATAAGCTTGGTTGCATAGCATGGTAGTTAAGACCATAGCTATAAGTTGATCTGGCCTGAGTCTCAGCTCACTCAGTTCCTAGTTGTGTGACCTTCTCTAAACATGGAGATAATAAAAGCACCTAACTCACAAAGTCACAGGAAGGATTGCACCAGAGCATGTAAAGTCTTGGCAGAGTGCCTGGCACCCGTAAGCGCTCTGTAAGTTCTGGTTGCTACTGATGTTACCATCGTTGCTATTGGTGATGCTTGTGCCGGATTCTCCTGATAACCTCAAAATCTTTCTACATTCTAGAAAACAATTTATTATTCTATGGAATAAAAGCAACCTATTTCAGACCATCATCATCTCCTGCTTGGCCTCTTGCCTTAACATCTGAGAGTTCTCTTCTCAAAATTGTACTCAGCTGCCTCCTGCACAGCTGGATATGCAATTTTTCTGACTTCAGCTCTTCAGTGCCCTCCCTACAGGGGTTCAAACCCATTAACTGAGTCCTTGTAGCCAAGCTTTTGCCATTCAACTCTTCCTTTTATAATACTTTATGGCCCATTAACACCATTCAGCTTTAGTCCTTTATACATCGAGCTGTCTCTCACCTCTGTGCCTCTGCTCCAGTCTCTCTGTTCCAGTTCTGAAACACACTCTTATGGCCCATCCATTGGGTTAACTCTTGCGTATTCTGGAACAGTCAGTGTTCACATCCTCTCCCTAGTTTCCCAACTCAACGGTTGGCTCACCACTATCCCCCAGAACCCAGAACAGTGCTTGGCACATTATTGACTATCAAAGAATGAAGAGATGGAAAAAACAGCCCTCTAATAGGGTACTCTAGACAGAGAACTGAGAAAATGAAGGCATACAAAAGCTTCTGTTTGCAGGTTCAAGGTTCATTGGTCAGAGTGCACAAAACAATCTTCATGTATATGAACAAGGCAGAATATTTAGTGCCATTTTGTTAAATCTATAGGTTAACAGATTATTTTTGGACAAACCATTCACTGACTTGTTAAATTAATCAAGCTATTATGGAAGGACAAATGATTCCAAATCATTTCTATATCTGATTTTTAAAACATTTTTGGATCTAAATTAAAAAAAAAAAGAATGAAATAATTCCATTTGCAATGACATGGACGGATCTAGAGATAGTCATATTGAGTGAAGTAAGTCAGAGAAAGACAAATGTCATATGATACTGCTTATATGTGGAGTTTAAAAATATGATACAAATGAACCTATTTACAAAACAAAAATAGAGTCACAGATGTAGAAAACAAACTTATGGTTGCCAAGGGGGAAAGAAAGGGAGGAGATATAAAATGGGAGATTGGGATTGGTATATACACACTACTATGGAATAGGGCTTCCCTGGTGGCTCAGATGGTAAAGAATCAGCCTGCAATGCAGGAGACATGGGTTTGATCCCTGGGTTGGGAAGATCTCCTGGAGAAGGGAATGACTACCCACTCCAGTATTCTGGTCTGGAGAATTCCATGGACAGAGGAACCTGGCAGGCTACAGTCCATGGGGTCACAAAGAGTTGGACACGACTGAGCAACTTTCACTATGTAATAAAATAGGTAACTAGTACTTTGGCCACCTCATGCGAAGAGTTGACTCATTGGAAAAGGCTCTGATGATGGGAGGGATTGGGGGCAGGAGGAGAAGGGGATGACAGAGGATGAGATGGCTGGATGGCATCACTGACTCGATAGACGTGAGTCTGAGTGAACTCCCGGAGTTGGTGATGGACAGGGAGGCCTGGCGTGCTGCAAGTCATGGGGTCGCAAAGAGTCGGACACGACTGAGCACTGAACTGACTGAAATGAATAAGAACTTACTGTATAGCACAGGGAGCTCTACTCAATACTCTGTAATGACCTACATGGAAATAGGATGTAAAAAAGAGTGGCTATAATGTATATGTATAACTGATTCACTTTACTGTATAGCAGAAACTAATACAACAGTGCAAATCAGTTATATCCCAGTAAATATTAATTTAAAAGTAAATAAATTTTTAAAAGAATAAGAAAATTTTTCAAGGCTTTGGATATATTATAATACATTTGGTTGACTTGAAAGTTTACAGTTTACTCATTTTATTGAAGAATATAATTAAAAATTGTTAAGTATGGATTATACAATTAGTCATTACTGACTTACACATTGAATTTGTTCAAGTCAAAACAAGGTTTCTTCTTTTTTCTTTTGTGCAGCCAGCAGTACAAGCTCAAGCTAGTAGCTAAGAAATGAAGATTGCCATTGTTAGCTGGTCTTCTTCATACTTTTATGTTATCACATGTAACCTAGATTCTGGACTTAGTACTTATCTGAAGTTTTTGTTGATATATAAGTTTAAATTACTCTAATCTACTCTGTCCTGGCTGTACTGGCTTTGCAATGTTAACAGTGGTACAGATGGAGGGTTTTCTTTTTCTCAGCATGCTAAATAGTCATGATTCAGACAGTACTTAAGGAGCAGATGTTAGGAGATAATGGTTCTCAGGGCAGTATGGTTATTGAGAAGTAACCAAATACCTTATAAGGGGGGCATTTCAGAGACTTGTACCTTCATTTTCAAGGACTGTGGCTACAGTCAAAACCACTGCTTCAGCGTGTGTAAACTCACCAGTTTAACCCAATTAATCTTCTCAGAATTTTTTTGAATGACAAGTTAAACTTATTGCCTCTTCAGTACTAACATGAAAATTTAATATTAGTAAAATTAACATTACAAAGGATAGTACATTTTAGAAATGCAAGCAAAAAATGAAACTTAAACACTGGGATAATAACCACAATTGTACATTTTAATCTGCTTTAAGAGAACAGAATTAATTCCTAGAACTTGTGTTCTACAATGCCCGGTTAAAGAAATCTCTCTTAAGCCTACTAAGAGGGTCTAACCTTGAAGTAACCTCATCTTGATGAAAAATAGTAACTAATTTCTCCAACATAATTAGAAAATATGTCACTCTGGATGAGAACACCAACTCCCGGAGTTCACTCAAACTCACATCCATGGAGTCGGTGATGCCAGCCAGCCTTCTCATCCTCTGGCGTCCCCTTCTCCTCCTGCCCCCAATCCCTCCCGGCATCAGAGTCTTTTCCAATGAGTCAACTCTTCACATGAGGTGGCCAAAGTATTGGAGTTTCAGCTTTAGCAGCAGTCCTTCGAATGAACACCCAGGGCTGATCTCCTTTATAATGGACTGGTTGGATCTCCTTGCAGTCCAAGGGACTCTCAGGAGTCTTCTCCAACACCACAGTTTAAAAGCATCAATTCTTTGGCACTCAGCTTTCTTCACAGTCCAACTCTCACATCCATACATGACCACTGGAAAAACCATAGCCTTGACTAGATGGACCTTTGTTGGCAAAGTAATGTCTCTGCTTTTGAATATGCTATCTAGGTTGGTCATAACTTTCCTTCCAAGGAGTAAGCGTCTTTTAATTTCATGGCTGCAGTCACCATCTTTGGTGATTTTGGAGCCCCAAAAAATAAAGTCTGACACTGTTTCCACTGTTTCCCCATCTACTTCCCATGAAATGATGGGACCAGATGCCATGATCTTAGTTTTCTGAATGTTCTAAGGTGGTTCTGAGGGTTAGTCTCAAGCACATAAAAGGAACCCAATAATTAGACAGTATTATTGTTCATTCTATCATTATCGGCAGGCACTAGTGGAATTTTAGAGCAAACAAACAAACAAAAACCCTAAAAGACAATAGAAAGAGAGGTAGAGAGGTTTGAAATTCAAACACTGTCAAGGGCAAAGCAAGTGCTCGTGCAAGGAGGACAAAAGGTGGAGCAAGGGAATCCTGATAGAAACAGGGAATGTATACAAGCTTCACTGAGACTTTAGATTCAAATCTAAACATCACGAACAAAAGTCTCACTTCAGTTCTTCAAGGGCGTCTCAGATGGCTCAGTGGTAAAAAATCTGCCTGCCAGTGCAGGAGATGAGGTTTGATCCCTGGATGGGGAAGATCCCCTGGAGGAGGAAATGGCAACCCACTCCAGTATTCTTGCCTGGAGAATTCCATGGATAGAGGATCCTGGCAGGCTGCAGTCCATGAGTTTGCAGAGTCAGACATGACTAACAGCTGAACATGCAATCATTTCTTCAAAGTTAAGACCAGGTCATCAATCTATAATGCTTGATACTGCAACATAATTATTTTAATAATAAGAAAGCCAATGCTCAGAGAGACGGTTACTTGTCTTAATCACCCAGAAGCTTATTGCCAGAGCTGGAATTAGAACTTGCTTCCCTAGTAAGTTTACTTGAGCTTCTTTCTTTCAGTCTCATGTTTGTCTCTTTCTGGCATCTCTAAGAATCAAATTTCCTTTGCAGTTTTCTGGATGCTGCTCTCAAAGGAAAACTATTTTCTTCAATCATCCTGGCCAGTGAGAAAACTTCACCTACTTCCACACTGGGCCTCAAGTAATGAAGTTACTTGATAAAATGCCCTCCCAGCTCACATTCCTCAGATTTTTTGACCTTGAGATAGCTGGTTACAGAGTTTTCCTCTCTCTTCAAGCCCTAATATTTAATCCCAAAAAAATTTGTTCAGCTGCTCTACTATCACCACAGCCTTATATAATTCAATCTTGATTTACCTTTCTCAGTATTCTGAAATCAATTTCTCCAGCTGGCATTCAGATAAATTTGATAGTTTCCTAATAGCTATTGATTATTATTGCTTATCAGAGACAGAATGAGAAGTCAATCAGTTGTACACTACTTACTATATATGCATAGCTGTCAATACACAGGTATAAAGTATATTATGCATAGCTGTCAATATACAGGTATAAGTATACATGGTCTTGTATGCTTTGGATGAATAACTGTGATTTATGTTATCGTTCACTATGTGCTTAATAATTGTCATGCGTGCGTGCATGTTTAGTCACTCAGTTCAGTTCAGTTCAGTCGCTCAGTCGTGTCCAACTCTTTGTGACCCCATGAATTGCAACACGCCAGGCCTCCCTGTCCATCACCGACTCCTGGAGTTCACTCAAACTCACGTCCATTGAGTCGGTGATGCCAGCCAGCCATCTCATCCTCTGTCGTTCCGTTCTCCTCCTGCCCCCAATCCCTCCCAGCCTCAGAGTCTTTTCCAATGAGTCAACTCTTCGCATGAGGTGGCCAAAGTACTGGAGTTTCAGCTTTAGCATCATTGCTTCCAAAGAACACCCAGACTGGCCTCCTTTAGAATGGACTGCTTGGATCTCCTTGCAGTCCAAGGGACTCTCAAGAGTCTTCTCCAACACCACAGTTCAAAAGCATTAATTCTTCGGTGCTCAGCTTTCTTCACAGTCCAACTCTCACATCCATACATGACCACTGGAAAAACCATAGCTTTGACTAGATGGAACTTTGTTGGCAAAGTAATGTCTCTGCTTTTGAATATGCTATCTAGGTTGGTCATAACTTTCCTTCCAAGGAGTAAGCGTCTTTTAATTTTATGTCTGCAATCACCATCTGCAGTGATTTTGGAGCCCCCAAAAATAAAGTCTGACACTGTTTCCACTGTTTCCCCATCTATTTCCCATGAAGTGATGGGACCAGATGCCATGATCTTCGTTTTCTGAATGTTGAACTTTAAGCCAACTTTTTCACTCTCCTCTTTCACTTTCATCAAGAGGCTTTTGAGTTCGTCTTCACTTTCTGCCATAAGTGTGGTGTCATCTGCATATCTGAGGTTATTGATATTTCTCCCAGCAATCTTGACTCCAGCTTGTGCTTCTTCCAGCCCAGTGTTTCTCATGATGTGCTCTGCATATAAGTTAAATAAGCAGGGTGATAATATACAGCCTTGATGTACTCCTTTTCCTATTTGGAACCAGTCTGTTGTTCCATGTCCAGTTCTAACTGTTGATCATGACCAAATCTTTGCAACCTTATGGACTGTATGTAGCCTGCCAGGCTCCTCTGTCCATGGGATTGTCCAGGCAAGAATACTAGAGTGGGTTGCCACGCCCTCCTCCAGGGGATCTTCTTGACCCAGGGATCAAACCTGGGTCTCCTGCATTGCTAGCAGATTCTTTACCATCTGAGCCACCAGGGAAGTCCAATAACTGTCACAAAGACTTTAAAATTAAAATAATTTTAAGGAAAATGAGAGTCTCTATTACCAAATGGCCTAAGCTTCCTCCCTTTCTCCCTCAGATATGCCCTGAGCACCTAATAAGGTTGAAGCATTGTTCTAGAAAAAACCAAGATTTTTTTCACATCGCCATCAACCTGAGAGAAATCTGGATCAATGGGTAAGCATTGACAGCAAAATATGCTTCCTGTTCATCCCTATTCCTGACAATTCAGAGGAGCCAGTCTGTGTTTGTGTCACATTTTACCTAGCTTCTAGATGGTGGGACATTATGGGCCTTTGCTGAATCAGACTGTCCAGCATCTGAACTGTGAGGGCATAAGTGAAGTGCTGACCCACTCAGACTGAAGAAGAAATTTAAACTTGGGAAGAAACTTCCTCAGTAATATTTCTTAATCATAGGGTTAGTGATTTATATCAAAATACGAATGTGGATAGCAGCAACATATAACAGTGCTTCTGACAACCTTCATGTTTAAGCCAGATTATTTATATGTATTACAGGCTTATACTTGTTTGCAACATTGACAAATTTTCTTTTGTCTTTATACTTTACAATAACATCATTTGCTTTCATTTACCCATACAACAGAGAGGCTGTAGTTCAAAATGTCTTTCAAAGGAGCCACATCTTTAAACAAATGTAAAACATGTGGAAGAATCAAACAGCTAAACTAAAAAAATAATAATAATAATGCATTTTCCAAGCTACTGATTGATATGTAAATGTAAAGAACATTTGGTTATAAGACTATATTTGCCTTCATTAAAACATTTACTGGATTCACTTTGGTTGAATATACTGTTTCTAGCTATTGGAAAAAAACAGCAAAAGTGTTAATAGCTATAGTATTTATAATAGTAAAACCAGAGCTGACATTTATTTTGTGTGACTTTTACAGGTTTAAGATTGATATGCTACAGATCAGATATCAAATTAACCATACTCTGATTCCCTCTCTAAATATATTTTTCTTTATACTTGAAAACAATGCTTATAGTCATCTATTCTAGTATTTTATGTTGTGCTTTTGGTTATTAATAACTAAAAGTTCAAATTCAAGAGCATGTCCTTATGATGTATCAACCATACATGTTATTTGCTCTTAACTACATTTTTACTTGGATAGTTTTTGTGTGCAAGTGATCACAGATTGAGTGTATAGTATAACAACTTTTAAAATTGCCTAAGTGACTCTCTCCACTGAACAAGCTATTTGGACAGGCCCATATGTACTTTGTTCAGTATGGTAAAAATACTAACATCAAAGACAATTTTCTCATAAATATTTTACACTAATTTAAAATAGAATCTTAGCAAACCTTGTAAGAAAAATACCAACTGACAGTCTTTCTCAATTGAACATCTCTACAAAGAGAATCGGAGAAGGCAATGGCAACCCACTCCAGTACTCTTGCCTGGAAAATCCCATGGATGGAGGAGCCTGGTAGGCTGCAGTCCATGGGGTTGATAAGAGTCAGACATGACTGAGCGAGTTCACTTTCACTTTTCACTTTCATGCATTGGAGAAGGAAATGGCAACCCACTCCAGTGTTCCTGCCTGGAGAATCCCAGGGACAGGGGAGCCTGCTGGGCTGCCATCTATGGGGTCGCACAGAGTCGGACATGACTGAAGCGACTTAGCAACAGCAGCAGCACAAAGAGAATAATTGCAACTGTAAATCATACATTGAATCTGATAAAGAAAATGGAAAATATCATGTGGCATGTTAGACTCAATTTTACTTACATTCAGTAAAGTAAAAAGAATTTGGTAATATTCACATAAAGAGCAAAAAGCCAAAAAAAAAAAAAAGCGTTTCCTACTAGGACTGGACTCTTATCTAGGTAGTCTGCAAAGACAACAAAAATGTGAAAGAAAACCAGAGAATATAGTGAATAATACTGTAACAACTTTGTATAGTGACTGATGGTAACTGGTCTCATTGAAGTGATCATTTCATAATGTACAAAAATGCTGATTCTCTATGGTACCACTGAAACTAATATAATATGTTAATTATAGCTCAATAAAAAGTATAAAATCATAAAGCATAATTTGATTAGTCCTTTTTTTTTTTTTTTTTTTTATTCCCTAGCTCAGAGGGTAAGAAATCTGCCTGCAATGCAGGAGACCCAGGTTCAATCCCTGGGTCAGGAAGATGCCTGGAGAAGGGAATGGCAATCCACTCCAG
Source organism: Bos indicus x Bos taurus (assembly GCF_003369695.1). Classification (NCBI taxonomy): domain Eukaryota; kingdom Metazoa; phylum Chordata; class Mammalia; order Artiodactyla; family Bovidae; genus Bos; species Bos indicus x Bos taurus. Next base: position 95,016,802 of record NC_040081.1, on the reverse strand, counting down.
TATTCTTGCCTGGAGAATTCCATGGACAGAGCCTTGTGGGCTATAGTCCGCATGATTGCAAAGAGTCTGACGTCTATGACTGAGTCACTAAACTAAAATCACTCACTCTTTTTTTATCTAGCCAGCTCAAGAGGAGAACTGATTAAAATCTAGCAGGAAAACACTGTGCAAACATGAGATGATCAAGCTGTGAAAATCACACCAAATGAAACAATTCAACTGAAAAGCTTGCCCCGTGTTGAGTTTGCTGGTGAGCAGCTGCCACTCAGTTATGCATTCCCATTTGCTATTGAAACTGGGTCCAGATTCATTTATTTGAAACCAACAATCTCAAGCTCAAACTACTTGTGCCTCATAGATGAAAATAAATGAAAGCTCCTGGTTTGTGTACCCTGCAACTTCAGAGAGTCCCTCATCAGATTCCTGAAATTTTCCTTGCTCCAAATTTTCCTCTTTCAAAGACCACTTAATCTAATTCATCACAGCTAGAGTAGTTGAGACATATGGCCAAATGACCAATGATACTTTCTGGAACCAGAAGAAATTGCTCTTTTACTCCAATTTTGCTTGCTGCACAGATAGCTATAATTTAGCAACTGACTCATTCAATGAAGTTTTAAAATATTCAAAGGTGGAAATAATGGGATTACTGTCCAGAAAAAAGACAGAAATAAAGTTGAATAAAACATCTGGAAATCTAGAATTTACTTTCAATGTCTAGAACCAGAAAAGTGAGGATTAAGAACCATTGTGAAATAAATAAATACTTGGCAAGATGAGTTATAGTAATGGTGAGGTTGTGAATGCCCTAGAAATTATAAAATTTTAATAAGCAAAATAAATGATAATTATGGCATTCTCTAAAGTAAAAGACAACTTAAACATCAAAGTACATTATTGGTGATTATAAAGGTTACAGAGAGAAAGATATGATGAAGTTGTGTTGGTTGAGAGACTGATAAAATGACTGATTAACCAATGTAGCTAAAAGAAGAAAACAAGTTACATAAAAATGAGACTGAAAGGACCTAATTAAACTTAAAAGCTTTTGTACAATGAAGGAAACTATAAGCAAGGTCAAAAGGCAGTCTTCAGAATGGGAGAAAATAATAGCAAATGAAACAACTGACAAAGAATTAATTTCCAAAAGATACACGCAACAGCTCATGCAGCTCAATACCAGAAAAACGAACAACCCATTCAAAAAGTGAGCCAAAGAACGAAACAGACATTTATCCAAAGACATTATCCATACAGATGGCTAATAAACATATGAAAAGATGCTTAACATACTCATTATTAGAGAAATGTAAATCAAAACCACAACGAGGTACCTCACACTGGTCAGAATGGCTGTCATCAAAAAGTCTACAAACAATAAATGCTGGAGAGGGTGTAGAGAAAAGGGAACCCTCTAACAGCATTCGTGAGAATGCAAACTGGTACAGCCATTATGGAGAACAGTGTGGAGATTCCTTTAAAAACTGGAAATAGAACTGCCATATGACCCAGCAATCCCACTGCTGGGCATACACACTGAGGAAACCAGAACTGAAAAAGACACATGTACCCCAATGCTTATTGCAGCACTATTTACAATACCTAGGATACGGAAGCAACCTAGATGTCCATCAGCAGATGAATGGATAAGGAAGTTGTGGTACACATACACAATGGAATATTACTCAGCTATAAAAATAATGCATTTGAATCAGTTCTAATGAGGTGGATGAAACTAGAGCCTATTATATACAAAGTGAAGAAAGTCAGAAAGAGCAATACAGATACAGTATATTAATGCATATATATGGGATTTAGAAAGATGGTAATGACGATCCTGTATGCAAGGCAGCAAAAGAGACACAGATGTAAAGAACAGACTTTTGGACTGTGTGGGAGAAGGTGAGGGTGGGATGACTTGAGAGAATAGCCTTGAAACATATATATTACTATACGGAAAATAGATGACCAGTGCAAGTTTGATGCATGAAGTAGGGCACTCAAAGTCAGTCTCTGGGACAACCCAGAGGGATAGAGTGGGGAAGGATGTGGGAAGGGGATTTGGGATGGGGGGACACATGTGCACCCGTGGCTGATTCATGTTAATACATGGCAAAAACCCACCACGTTAGTGTACAGTAATTATCCTCTAATTAAAATAAATAATGTAAAAAAATAAGATTAAAGACACAATATGCTGGAGAGAAAAAAACTGGAAGCTGCTAGGGCAAGGGTAACATAATTAATGAGAATGTAGGAAAGATGAAAATATTGGAGTTTCTTGCTTTATAAATTTGACAATGCTGGATATGAAGCAGTCTTGAATGACACATGTAGTAACCTTAGAGTGGGCAACTGGCATGGTGTAGCAGAAAAACACCTGTAGCTTCTTTTAGGCTTTTCCTAAAAGAGCTAGTAAGGACAAGAAACTGTATGATCAGAACACTAAGACTGTTAGTATATAAATGTTGAGTTACTAAAACTAAAACTAATGGGTAAAAGAAAAAAGGGTGAGTTTGCTATTAATATACTCAAGGAGAATAAATTAATTCATTGTTTCAAATAACCATGTAACATTTATTGAGTCCCTTCTACTTTTCATTAACACCGAATCAAGTATAAGAAATAACATAAGTTTTTACCTTAAAGGTGGGAACCAAATTTATATGGAAGTAACATGGATATCTAAAGAAACTCAAAAGAACTTATTTCTTTCATCAATAATAAACCAACCTTAAAATAAATGTTAAAGAGTCTTCTCTAAATAGAAAAAAAAATAAAAATATATGGGAAAGAAAAGTCTCACAGAAAAGGCAAATATATAATAAGGACTAACAATCAAACAATAAAATAAGCCAGTATAAAGATTAAAAGACAAAAAATTATAAAAGCAACTATAACTACAATAAACAGTTAAGGTATAACCACAAAGATATAAAATAGAACATCAAAAACACAAAAGGTAGAGGCAGGGAGTAAAAATGCATATCTTATAGAGTATGTGTGAAATTAAATGACTAAGTTTGCAACAAGTAGATACAATTATAGATCAACATAGATGAATCTCATGCTAACCACAAATCAAAAACCCACCATGGATATAAAACTAAAAAGAAAGGAACACAAGCATGCTAACAAAAATCATCAAGTAATAAGAATAAAAAAACAAAGAACTACAAAACAACCAGAAAACAAGTAATAAAATGGCAGTAAGTAAATACCTCACGGGTTTCCTTAAGGATCAACTGGTTTGATCTGGCTATCCAAATGATTCTCAAAAGTCTTCTTCAGCTTCACAATTTGAATGCTTCAGTTCTTCGGTGCTCAGCCTTCTTTATGGTCCAACTCTTACATCTGTACATGTACTACTGGAAAAACCACAGCTTTGACTACACAGACTTTTGTTGGCAAAACGATGTCCTTAAGGAAATCAACTCTGAATATCCATTGGAAGAACTGATGTGAAGCTGAAGCTCCACTTCTTTGGCCACCTGATGTGAAAAACTGACTCACTGGAGAAGACCCTGATGCTAGGAGAGATTGAGGTCAGGAGGAGAAGGGGACAACAGAGGATGAGATGATTGGATGGCATCACTGACTCAATGGACATGAGATTAAGCAAAGTCTGAGAGACAGTGAAGGATGGGGAAACCTGGCATGCTGCAGTCCATGGGGTTGCAAAGAGTCGGATACAACCAAGTGACTGAAAAACAGTAACATCTACAAAGAACCTATTTCCAAATAAGGTTATTCTCACAGATGTAAGACCTGAAACCATAAAACTCTTACAAGAGAACATAGACTGGACACTCTGAAATAAATCATAGCAATACTTTCTTTAGGTCCTAATGCAAAAGAAACAAAAGCAAAAATAAACAAAGGGGGCCTAATCAAAGTTAAAAGCTTTTGCACAGCAAAAGAAAACATCAACAGGATGAAAAGACAATCTATGAAATGAGAGAAAGTACTTGCAAATGATGAGACTGACAAATGCATTGTTCCCTATCATCAAAATCAACCACAAATGCTCATCCATTAATGCTGATCTTTAATGAGATTTTACATATTTCATGTTTGAAAATGAGTTTTTACAAAGACAAGTATTGCCAAATACTGATATCAATATACAAAAATATTATTTTAATTGAGTATATTCATCCCTTGGAAGGCATTTGTCTTCAGTTTATTTTCTCTGGATAAATTTCTTAATCTACTGCAATCAAAGATGATTTAATTAATTCAACATCAGAAAATGGCTTTCCTTGCTTAACTAACAAATGAATGACTCAGAAACTTTCTATGGTTGCATCTTCATTTTCATTTGTATTTTTGAGAAGGAATTCTTCTATGATGCAATATTAAATTTTAGTTTTCTAATTTTTATGAATGCTGTTTTCTTGTTAATTGGGAATATTACTGACGAGTGCTCAGTTTGGTGATGTTGACCTATTTTATTATTTTTGCAAAACCACAGTGCCACTGCTTTGCCAATCATGTGGTATGACCATACATGTGGCACTTGAAAGACTACAGAATTATAACGGTGTCACTGTGATTGGAACTGCACTGAACAGCAATGCAAAGAGATGAGAGCATAGTATACAGTCTCTGTGGCTGCTACTCAGCTTTGACATTAGAGTGTAGGAATAATCACAGGTGGATACATAAACAGATAAGCATAAATAAAACTAATAAAACTTTATTTTATAGCACTGAAATTTGAATATAATTCTCACATCAGGAAATATTCTTCTTTTGATTTTTTTTAACCATTTCTAAATGTAAAAACCACTCAGCTTAAAGGCCCAGCAAAAACAGACAGGCCATATTTGGTTCACAGACCATAATTTCCAGTCCTTGTTGGACAGCATAGATGTTTCATGCTCAAAGGCAAAACAGAGTGGGTTCTCAATCAGGAACTTCATGTGTCACTATAGAATTTAAGTTGAATATGGATGGCACGATATTCATTTCAGAAACATCATTTCATATAAGACTTTATGCAAGATGCATGATAAAAGTCAAACACTGAAATATTATTTGATGCACTCCTTAAGGCAGTGTTTCTTGACATGGAGCAAACATTAAGAGGTGGTGCTTAGTAAATGTATATTCATGGACCATAAACGTATATTCATGTTCCTTTAATTTGTTTCATTAGAAATCTGTATGTTTCATTAGGTATGAGGTTAGTTTCCATGCGTACTAAATTTCAAGAACAACCTCCTAGGTAAAGAGATATATTGGTAGGTATTATAAGTGATGAAATCAATGTTTCATGTTCATGATTGAAACCAAAGAAGTTCATGTGAATATCTAATTATCTACAAAAATGTTCTCAAAACTGACTGTAGCATAAGCCCATTTGGTAAATCTCTCTCTAACGAATTGTTATGAGAGCAAAGGGAAAATAGAAAACTCAGTCTTACATGCATGCTAAGCATACACACGTGGTATACACACAGAAGCATAAACATTGGCACGCAATCTTCTATGCCACAGTAGGAAGCAATTCAATGTATCTATAAAATTTTTATAAATTTCTCCTTATTTTATCCTTATTATTCAGGCTATAATTCCATATAGGACTTCATTTATGATTATCAGGAATTTGCATATTGGGAGGGCATTAGGAGAGAAAAGACTAATAATTCCAAATCTGACTTGAATTCATGTTTTTCCCAGAAAACTTTTCTTTTGGGCAAAATCTTTATTCCTTAAAACTCTGAAGCTTGTGCTAACTAGTGTGACCAAGACTTAATGTAAATAATTTTTCATTTAATCCTTAGACAGTACAGGGATTCTCCAATATTCTCATTTGTGTTAACTAAAAATTCTAACATTTTAAGATATGTTCACACAACTTCAACTCCAAAATATAAGAAAAATAAATAATATTTTCTTAAAACATAACACAGACTACATTAACAAAGGCAGATAAAGATGACAATTTTTTAAATAATGCATCTGGGTATACTTGCTACATACTAAGAGCTTATATTTAAAGTCAAAACTGTAAAAGAATTATAATCTGAATTTTGAAAATTCCATAGTAGCCTTTTAAATATAAGATATACATTAATATAATGTGTAGACTTACACACATTTGAGAAATCTGCACTCAACATTAAAAAGCAAGGACTTTTATTTATTGCATAAACAATACCGAAGCAATAGCAAAAATTTTTTAATGAAAAAATATATAAAATCTCACTACTTTAACAAATGAATACTATTATCCATTTCTCAAGTCGAAATGCACTCATTCTTCTCACATAGTGGGGATAAAAGTTTGTTTCCTTGAAAAACCAAGAATTTTCTACATTGCCTCATTGTAATTAAGAGTCGTTTATAGTAATGGGACAGGTCTTCCACAAGCCTCTTACGCTTATCCCTCAGAGGGCAGACAGAATGGAAATGACAAACACAGAAAACTAAGCAAACTGAACACTTGGATCACAGCCTTGTCTAACTCAATGAAACTATGAGCCATGCTGTGTAGGGCCACCCAAGACAGACAAGTCTTGGTGGAGAGTTCTGACAAAACATGGTGCACTAGAGAAGGGAACAGCAAACCACTTCAGTATTCTTGCCTTGAAAACTCCATGTACAGTATGAAAAGGCAAAAAGACAAGACACTGAAAGATGACAGAAGCAGAAAATATTAAGAAGAGGTGGTAAGAATACACAGAAGAACTATACAAAAAAGATCTTCACGACCCAGATAATCACGATGGTGTGCTCACTCACCTAGAGCCAGACATCTTGAAATGTAAAGTCAAGTGGGCCTTAGAAAGCATCACTACGAACAAAGCTAGTGGAGGTGATGGAATTCCAGTTGAGCTCTTTCAAATCCTGAAAGATGATGCTGTTAAAGTGCTGCACTCAATATGCCAGCAAATTTGGAAAACTCACCAGTGGCCACAGGACTGGAAAAGGTCCGTTTTCACTCCATTCGCTAAGAAAGGCAATGCCAAACAATGCTCAAACTAACACACAATTGCACTCATCTCACATGCTAGCAAAGTAATGCTCAAAATCCTCCAAGCCAGGCTTCAACAATACATGACCTGTGAACTTCCAGATGTACAAGCTGGCTTTAGAAAAGGCAGAGGAACCAGAGATTAAATTGCCAACATCCGCTGGATCATGGAAAAAGCAAGAGAGTTCCAGAAAAACATCTACTCCTGCTTTATTGACTATGACAACGCCTTTGACTGCGTGGATCACAATAAACTGTGGAAAATTCTTCAAGAGATGGGAATACCAGACAATCTGACCTGCCTCTTGAGAAACCTGTATGCAGGTCAGGAAGCAACAGTTAGAACTGGACATGGAACTACAGACTAGTTCCAAATTGGGACAGAAGTACGTCAAGGTTGTATACTGTCACCTGGCTTATTTAACTTAAACGCAGAGTACATCATGCAAAATGCCAGTATGGATCAAGATTGCCAGGAGAAATCTCAATAACTTCAGATACGCAGATGATACCACCCATATGGCAGAAAGCCAAGAGGAACTAAATAGCCTCTTGATGAAAGTAAAAGAGAACAGTGAAAAAGCTGGTTTAAAACTCAGCATTCACAAAACAAATATCATGGCATCCTGTTTCATCACATCATGGCAAAGAAATGGGGAAACAATAGAAACAGTGACAGACTTTATTTTCTTGGGCTCCAAAGTCACTGCAAATGGTGACTGCAGCCATGAAATTAAAAGACACTTGCTCCTCGGAAGGAAAGGTATGATGAAATTAGACAATATACTAAAAAGCAGAGATATTACTTTGCTGACAAATGTATGTATAGTCAAAGCTATGGTTTTTCCAGTAGTCATGTATAGATGTGAGAACTGGATCATAAAGTTGAGCACCAAAGAATTGATGCTGTTGAACTTTGGGGCTAGAGAAGACTCATGAGAGTCCCTTGGACTGCAAGGAGAGCAAACCAGTCAATCCTACAGGAAATTGGTCCTGAATATTCATTGGAAAGATTGATGCTGAAGCTGAATCTCCAATACTTTGGCCACCTGATACAAAGAACTGAATCACTGGAAAAGACCCTGATGATGGGAAAGATTGAAGGTAGGAGAAAGGGAAAATAGAAGATGAGATGGTTGGATGGCATCACCGACTCAACAGACATGAGTTTGAGCAGGCTCCAGGAGTTGCTGATGAACAGAGAAGCCTGGTGTGCTGCATTCCATGGCGTCACAAAGAGCTTGACATGACTGACCAACTGACCTGAATTGGTAGCAATGGTATTAAGTAGGTGAATTCTGAAATTATTCAGCAGTTTTTGAATGCTGGATAATGAGGTTAATTGCTAAAAATATATTCAAGCAAGAGCCAACTGAAGGGAAACCAGCCATGTTTTCCTAATCTTTAAATGGAGATTAGGGTTAGGTAGGAGATAACTCGGAGAAGGCAATGGCACCCCACTCCAGTACTCTTGCCTGGAAAATCCCATGGATGGAGGAACCTGGTGGGCTGCAGTCCATGGGGTCGCTAGGAGTTGGACACGACTGAGTGACTTCACTTTACTTTTCACTTTCATGCATTGGGGAAGGAAATGGCAACCCACTCCAGTGTTCTTGCCTGGAGAATCCCAGGGATGGAGGAGCCTGGTGGGCTGCCATCTATGGGGTCGCACAGAGTCGGACACGACTGAAGCGAATTAGCAGCAGCAGGAGATAACTTTCCCTATTAGGTGAATATACCAGTGCTTTTGTCACAACACTTACTAAGCAGTTAGTATGGCACCGACTATAAGTTGTTCCATACCTCTTTTCCTCTTCTCCTAGGCATACAGGTAGATTATATTCTTATCTTTCCTTACAGTGGGGTTTGGCCACATGACAGAGTTTTGGTAATAGAACATTAGCACAATCTATGTGCTCCACTTCTATATCAGCAAATCAGGCTTCCCAGAAGCCAACTTCCATGATCTTTCTCATTTTTTCACTGGAAGGAGACAACTGTACAACCTTGGAAACCATGTCTTTCATATGACAGAGACTTCCATTAAGCTGGGTTTCTGAATGACTGAGTGGAATGAAACATTTCTTACTTTCCACTAAACTGGAATAGCTCAGCAGTGTTTTGTGAGCAAGAAATAAACTAGTTGTTCAAATAGTGATAAATGTTGTGGACCATTTTCTACAGCAGCTACTATTACCCTATTATTATGTAATTGGGGATATAGGCAAAGAGGAAGTTGCATTTTCTCCCTTTCTTCTTTCCAAGACAAAACTGCTAGCACTCTTGTCCGTATCGCCTCTGATTTCACTGTCATTACCATTTCTAGTTTCTACTTGAACCTGTGGTCGAGTCTAAAGCCAACGACTATATGATCTCCTAGCTATTCAAAAACTGGGTGAGGCTTATCCAATTTCTATCATCACATCTAAAATGGTAAAATAATCAGTTTGTCCTTTAGTCTTAGTTCTTCTTAACTGACAACTCCAATAATATAAAACCATGTATATCAACAATCTCTAAAACAGAATGTATCAGAACTGACTGAAACCTCCAAAAGTTCTTGGTACATCTGCAAATATAGTTCTATCTAGGACAGGCTGCTATTACATGAGATTGTTTTAGCAACTAATATTTATCCATTTATTAAAATTAAAGGCTTGAAGAAAGGCACGCTGCTCCTGCAGTTTCAGGAATGTCTGATCTTTTGCCGACAATAACAGATCCCATGGTCTGTAGCCCACCAGGCTCCTCTGTCCTTGGAATTCTCCTGGCAAGGATACTGGAGTGGATTGCCATTTCCTTCTCCAGGGGATCTTCCCAACTCAGGAGTTGAACCCAGGTCTCCTGCATTGCCGGTGGATTCTTAGCCATCTGAGCCACCAAGGAAGCCTGCCAACAATAACACTGACATGTAATCATGCCTATTATCTGCTATATCTATCAGGAACCTAATCATAAAATATAACTGTACGGCATTATGCACTATTCTTAGAAATGAACAAAATATGAGATTCCTTAACTGCAACTTGCATCATCTCTATATGCAACTGACCTCAACTAGATCTTCAGTTTAACTTTGCATTCCTTAAATTCAGCTGACAACCTATCTTATTTCTTATGATAGCCCTTCCAGAACTTTTCTACTCTTCTGAAGTATCCTCCTCCAACCCTGTATTTCTCATTTTCAGCAGTTAAGTTCCTGAGAAGATGCAGGCCATTATAATGAGTTCACTCAAATTCTTCACCTTTCACCTATCTACATACGTCTTCAGCTATTCGTTCCTCCTTACTTCCCGAAGCAGATGAGTAACTTTACAGCATCTCTTTGAAGCCTTATCACACACAACCACCTAGATGCGAGATACACACCCCCATCTTACGTCCTTACTATTTATTTTCACCTCCTCCAGATTTTCTCTATCAAGCTTTCTCATTTTCCCAGGCTATACAATTTTCTCTTCCTCTCTATTAGTTTTCGAGTCTAAAGCAAAATTCTCTACACCTAATGAGGACAAAAAAAAGTTAAAGAGAAATCTCCCTCAGGGACTTTCAATATTATCCCCACCTTTTTCTTTTTGCTAACAAATTTTTAAAAGGAGAACCTACATTTTCCCCTTCTTTTCCTTTCTAGGCACTGGCTTTTTAATTTGTTTTAGTCTAGATTTATGAAGAAGTGTGCAGGATATTGTCAGCTGAAGACGGACTAAGATAGACATCAAAATAGAAGCGTAGAGGTAAGACAAAATGACAACATGTTTGGAGGGAAATACATGTATCTTCTTGGGCAGTTGCAGGGAAAGAAAGGAAAAAGGGCTGGAAAAGTAGAATATGATAGATGGCTGTTGTTGTTGTATAGTTGCTAAGTTGTGTTTGACTCTTTGTGACCCCATGGACTGTAGCCTGCCAGGCATCTCTGTCCATGGAATTTCCCAGGCAAGAATACTGGAGTCGGTTTCCATTTCCTTATCCAGGTAGAGAATTCAGAATATCAGTATTTATGTAGTATATCCAGTGGTTTCATTACAGTTTTTTTTTTTAAGCAAAGAAATATTTCACAACCTCTAAAGCCACCAAAATATGAGAATACACTTTAAATTCAAGAAAATGGGTAAGCCAGGGACCTCAGCTACCCTTCTTAGTCCCATATTCTCATCTTTTTCTGCTTCCTATCACTTATTTCTCTATATTCCTCTGCCTTTAGACCAGTTCTAGTTATCTACATACTTATCTCATGATAACAGTTCACAGCTTTCTTTACCACTATCATAACTGACATTTTCATACGTTATATTTCACTTAATATATGAAATACAGTGAAAAGAAATCTGAATGTGTAAATAAGCCACTAATATAGGACACTCTGGTTAAAAATGAGGAAAACTAACTGTTTAACATCACTTACAATATTTCTTATGGACTTTTAAGACATTCTTTCACAAGGTTGTTCAAACTATAATGGGGAACTTATTGAACCAATAATTTAGCCTTCCAAACAAATTTGCTCTTTTAGAAATATATATGTCGCTATTCCTTCTAAGGAAATGGAAACCCACTCCAGTGTTCTTGCCTGGAGAATCCCAGGGACGGGGGAGCCTGGTGGGCTGCTGTCTATGGGGTCACACAGAGTCGGACACGACTGAAGTGACTTAGCATAGCATAGCATAGCATAGCATTCCTTCTAAGTTTCCTCATGAAAGTGTGAAAGTATTAGTCACCCAGTTCTGTCCTTCTTTCTGAGACCCCATGGACTGTAGACCACCAGGCTTCTCTGTTCAGGGAAATCTCCAGCAAAGAATACTGGAGTGGGTAGCCATGCCCTTCTCCAGGGGATCTTCCCAACCCAGGGACTGAACCCAGGTCTCCCGCATTACAGGCAGATTCTTTACCATCTGAGCCACCAGGGAAACTCATTTTTTTCATGGAGTTATCATATATGATAGCTTTAAGGTGCCTGCTGTGGCAAAGTCCATAGGCTGACCTGATATGTGCATAACTATCTATATGCATTAATTCACTGATTTTTGACTTACTGATTTTCCTCTATGTTCTGGACACTGAATCATATTCTTTACATTGATTAAGTTAATTTTTAAAAGAATAAAGAAGAATAAAGGTGGCCCAGAGAAGTCAAAGGTTTTAGCTAAAGTGGAACAGACAGGATCTGCCCAGTCAGATGAGTACCTGGCCCACACTTCTTTCATCACACAATCGCACCAAAGGTTGCCACCTTTCCCAAGACCCAGTAAAAATGGTTGGTGCAGACAACAGAGGCAAGGAGCATTTTCACAGAAATATCACAATTTAAGGGAAAGTAACCTGAGAAAAGAGATGTTCAATTTTCTCACAGTAATAAGCAGATGTGTGCATCCATTTACCTGGTTTTCAGATTAGATATTGCTCTGTAAAAACTGAGCAGAAATTTGAGTATTTTTCTGTATGGAAGTGAAGGATCAAGATTATTCATGTACTGTTGATTGAAGTGAAAGTCACTCAGTTGTGTCCGACTCTTTGTGACCCCATGGACTATACAGTCTATGGAATTCTCCAGGCCAGAATACTGGAGTGAGTAGCCTTTCCCGTCTCCAGGAAATCTTCCCAACCCAAGGATCAAACCCAGGTCTCCCATATAGCAGGCGGATTCTTTACTCGCTGAGCCAGTCTTTCAGAAATTGACATCTCCTCGAGGTCATAGAGTAGTAGTTACAGACAGCAGATCAGTAGATCCAGGTCCAAACAAAGACCAGTTTTTGGTCAGAAAGATTTCAGTTTAATGAATAAGAAAACTACAGATGTTAATTGAAGTTAACCTGAAAAAGGACCTATTAACTTCTTTATTAGCAGACAAATGCTATGTTTGTGTCAAGGGGAGGGAGTAGATTCCCCTCTAGTCCCACTAAGACAGGACAGGTCATGGAGGTTGAAATAGACTTAAGCAGGAAAAAGACAGCTGAGTATATGTCGAGCTGAAGGTTGATCTAACTGTGAAAGATGGCATTAGCACAGTTTATTTCCATAACATCTTTCCAGAAAGTTAAGCAGTTTTTCTTCCATTATGTCAATTTTTCCAAGGCTAGTCTCGAAATGCTCTATGAATCAGAAGACAGACTCAACTGGAATAATTTCCAGTTTATCTGATGAGGCTTATTTGTTATATGATATAGGATTTTAAACCCCACTAGAAATTAACTAGGGTGAAATACTTAATATAGGAAAACTTAATTGAGACATCATATGTTTATTTTTTAAAAATCAAAATGCAAAATATTGGCAGATCCATTTATTTCTTACTTAGCAGATGCTGTAAGGCAAAATGGCCGGGAAAAAATATTCAGTAAAATTCCAGAATTTACCCAAATAGCAATGACTTTAAAAGGGACCCATAACTTTAAAAGGGACCCTAGTCAAAAAAAAAAAAAGACAAAAAAACAAAACAAAACAAAAAAAATAAATAAAAGGGACCCTAGTCATATGGTCTTATCTGAGTACAGTTTTCTAGAATGACCTAATATCAATCACAGACATGCAGATTAGCCTTCATTGATGCCAATATTTTAGACATTTGGTAAGATATTTATCTTCATTCCACTAAAAAAACAGCTTAGTGCAGTATATTAAAGCAGAGAAGTAATTTATTTCTGCAGAATTTCCAAGACAAATTTTCTGTGCCATACGTTTTCTTAATTGTTAAATGTTTCTTTAACAGAAGGGGAAAATGAAGTAAATTAAATATGGATTCATGAAACATATGTAAAAAGGGTTTCTGAAAAATGAATATTTATAAACATTGAATTACATTCTCTATACTGCATTAAGCTAAAGAAAATACAAAGATGTAAAGAGAACTTCCTAAATTTGTGATTAACTTGAGTAATGGAAAAGGGCTAAGAAGATTCTTGAAAGGCTATTATAAAAATAAATCTATTTATGCATCTCCTCAAGCATCACTGTAGAGTTTTTCCACTCTGCCTCATTCTCCCACCTGTTTGGAAAGATATGCCCTGGCAGTGTGTCTAGAACCTAATATCATTCCTAACCACATACAAATTGAATTCCAGCCTCATAGCATCAAATCTCTGGGGAATCAAATCTGGCCGTATACAAAGAACACAAACTGTTCCTTAACAAGATGGCAGGTATTTGGCACTTGGTATGGATTTTGTTTAAACAAGCTGATTAGCAGTATCACGTTGGCAAGTTCATTGTTTATAATCATTCTATTTCATTTGCCTATAAAAAGTAGAAGCACACATTCTGTTTTATAAGCCTGGTATGAATCAGTAGGAATTTTTTCCCCTTCTGGAGTAAATACTGCATAGCTAAAACAAGGGGGAAAACAGATAATTTAAGTACAAGGGATTTTAAAGCCCACCAACATTGCCATAAGGAAAAGGTTTCTGCTAACAATTACCCCGTTAACCACATTTAAACTCTGGTGGGAAAAAAAAAAAAAAAAAGACACACACCAGTAAATCTCTCTGCATTTTCTGCCTAAAACCAGTGTAGATAAATGGACTCTCATCTAGGATTATTACTTTTTTAATGTAAATATATTTCTTCTTTTTTGAAATTGAGATATAGTTGTTTACAATGTAAAGTTTCTGCAGTACAATGAAGTGAATCAGCTATATGTATACATATACATATATGTATATAGGCTATGGTTTTTCCAGTAGTCATGTATGGATGTGAAAGTTGGACTGTGAAGAAAGCTGAGCGCCGAAGAATTGATGCTTTTGAACTGTGGTGTTGGAGAAGACTCTTGAGAGTCCCTTGGACTGCAAGGAGATCCAACCAGTCCATTCTAAAGGAGATCAGTCCTGGGTGTTCTTTGGAAGGACTGATGCTAAAGCTGAAACTCCAATACTTTGGCCACCTCATGCGAAGAGTTGAGTCATTGGAAAAGACTCTGATGCTGGGAGGGATTGGGGGCAGGAGGAGAAGGGGACGACAGAGGATGAGATGGCTAGATGGCATCACCCACTCGATGGATGTGACTTTGGGTGAAGTCCAGGAATTGGTGATGGACAGGGAGACCTGGCATGCTGCAAGTCATGGGGTCACAAAGAGTCAGACAGGACTGAGAGACTGAACTGAACTGAACTGAACTGAACTGATATATATCCAAGTCCTTCCTCTTGAACTTCTCTCCAACCCCCTCATCCCATGCATCTAGATTAGGTTTAATACTTTTAAATATCGTTTTCAATCCTTATAGCCAAAGGAGTCTTAGCACTTTTTCAAGAGAATCAAAAATTTTAGGTAATTTTTTAAAAACAAGTAACGTCATTAAACTTTTTTGGTGATTGGGATTTGATAATTGAATATCAAGATTTAGGAATTTTTAATACAAATATAATTTCTATTTTAACAGGGGCCAAGCTATGAGAAGGATGGCATCACTGACTCGATGGACATGAGTTTGAGCAAGCTCCAGGAGTTGGTGATGGACAGGGAAGCCTGGAGTGCTGCAGTCCATGGGGTAGCCAAGAGCTGGACATGACTGAGCGACTGAACTCAACTGAAGGTGTGAGAAATCTGTTTTCTTTATCCCCTTACTCATTTAATATCTTTCTTTCTAACCCAACCCAAAGATTCTTAAATCATATCCTCAACTATTTGATGCTTTTGATTTTTCCATTTAAAAATTTTTATTGAAATGCAGTTGATTTATGGTATTGTGTTTGTTTCAGATGTACATAAAGTGATCCACATATATAAATATATATATATATATATATACATATACACTTCTCTTATATTCTCTTCCATTATAGATTATTACTTTTATTTTTCCATTTTTTTCTCTTTATTGTAATCTCTACTATTGTTTTTAGGATCACTGTCCATTATCCCTTTCATTCCAAGTATGGGAAGCAAAATCATATAGTACCTAAAGATAAGAACTTTGGTAACAGGCAGTCCTGGGTTCAAGGTCACACACTCCAGCTTAGCCTCTTAGACTTCAAGATTCCTCATCTGGTACCCATCTTGCTTGCTTCTGAGGGTCCAGTGAGATAATTCATGTAAATGCTTAGAACAGTGGATGACTCAGAATAAATGTCTTTTCCATTAGTAAATAGTTAATATTAGTTTTTATCTTGATTTTTATTAAGCATTTTCCTTTCCTTTCCCTCCTCTGGTTTTATACAAACTCAGTCTGTAAATATATTAAAGCTATTCTTTCATTTAAAATATTTAAAACTTTTATTTTTAAAAACTTTATTAAAAATTTCTTCCTCTCTCTGGCTACTGTCATACCTATTTTTCTCTCATCTATAACTTCTTGAAAGAATGTGCTAGATATTCTATCACCACATTCTCATTTTATTTATTCCCGATTATGTTTAGTTCTCAAACCCTAGCACATTTTTGAAGGAAACCTTAGCCTACTTACATTCTTCTATCCAGAGCCCTTGCTAGAACTGCAGGCTCATCTTCTGGTAGTACTTCATTAGCTGGAAATATGACTGACATCTCAGGCTCAGTAAGTCTAAATTAAAACATAATCTTAATTTTCAAGTATACTTTGCCTCTTCTATAGCCCATTCCAATTAGCAGCACCATTACCACCCATTTTATAATATTAAAATAATATAACATCAAGTACAAACTACAACAGCATTTATTTCTGCTTTATTGACTATGCCAAAGCCTTTGACTGTGTGGATCACAATAAACTGGAAAATACTGAAAGAGACAGGAATACCAGACCACCTGACCTGCCTCTTGAGAAACCTGTATGCAGGTCAGGAAGCAACAGTTAGAATTGGACATGGAACAACAGACTGGTTCCAAATAGGAAAAGGAGTACGTCAAGATTGTATATTGTCACCCTGCTTAGTTAACTTATATGCACATTTCCCATCATGAGAAATGCTGGGCTGGATGAAGCATAAGCTGGAATCAAGATTGCTGGGAGAAATATCAAAAACCTCAGATATGCAGATGATACCACCCTTATGGCAGAAAGTGAAGAACTAAAGAGTCCCTTGATGAAAGTGAAAGAGGAGACTGAAGAACTTGGCTTAAAGCTCAACATTCAGAAAACGAAGATCATGGCATCAGGTCCCATCATTTCATGGGAAATAGATGGGGAAACAGTGGAAACAGTGTCAGACTTTATTTTTTGGGGCTCCAAAATCACTGCAGATGGTGACTGCAGCCATGAAATTAAAAGACACTTACTCCTTGGAAGAAAAGTTATGACTAACCTAGACAGTATATTAAAAAGCAGAGACATTTGTCAACAAAGGTCCATCTAGTCAAGGCTAAGGTTTTTCCAGTGGTCATGTATGGATGTGAGAGTTGGACTGTGAAGAAAGCTGAGCGCTGAAGAATTGATGCTTTTGAACTGTGGTGTTGGAGAAGACTCTTGAGAGTCCCTTGGACTGCAAGAAGATCCAACCAGTCCATCCTAAAGGAGATTAGTCCTGGGTGTTCATTGGAAGGACTGATGTTGAAGCTGAAACTCCAATATTTTGGCCACCTGATGCGAAGAGCTGACTCATTTGAAGATTGAAGGCAGGAGGAGAAGGGGATGACAGAGAATAAGATGGTTAGATGGCATCACCGACTCAATGGACATGAGTTTGGGTAAACTCTGGGAGTTGGTGATGGACAGGGAGGCCTGGCGTGCTGCAGTTCATGGGATGGCAGAGTCGGACACGACTGAGTGACTGAACTAAACTGAACAACAGCAATAACTAAAACTATTTAAATTTTTATTGCATACCAAGTATTGTTCTAAGAATTTACAAACATTAACTTACTAGTGGTCAAAAAAAAAATCCTAGGAAGTAATAACTATACATATCTGATGAAAAGAAGGCTTAAGTAACTTGCCCAAGGTCACACAGCTAGTAAGTAGTAAAACCAGTGTTCTGCCTTGTGAATCTGTACATTTGACCAAACTTTACTTTTTTGACCTCAACTTGGAAGCTATGCAAGAAGATGAAAGTCACATTTAACTTCTCAATTTCCTTTCTACCTCCTTTATTGCGTTAGTATTCCACACTTGGCACATTTTAGCTCCTATATATCTAACAAAGAGATCTCTTCAGATTCTCATTTTATCTCACCTATATGGTTACTAGATTCTTTGCTTCTAGTTCTTTCCAATTCCCCCACCCTAATCCTGCCAAAAGGATCTGTCTAATATTAAATTCTGATGAGTTCCTTCCCTGCTTCAATGGTCCCAATTTACTTTGAGTATGAAACTAAGTTTCAGTATCAGAAACTGCTTACCTCTTCAGTGCCAACTCTTGTCAGTTTCATCCACATGTGTAACCAGGGAGGTCCAAATTGAGTACAGACTGTGTCCAGAGCTGAAGTTCAGGTATGTGTGATAACTCAGCAGTCTACTAAGCAGAGGACTGGGAGAGTTTAAACATAAGGACAAAAAATACATAAACTCAAAAAACCAAAAACTAGACAAAAAAGAAAAAAGGGACAGGAGATTAGGAGTCCGGGTAAGTGTGAAAAATAACACAATGAGTTAATTTTGGACATACTGAGGTTGAGGCACCAGTAGTAAATCCACATGGCAATGTACAACAAATGAACTTGCATTAGTAACAAAACCCTTGGCTATCAGAGGTAAGGAGCTCTTCCAAATAGATCACAATGACTATTTCTTCAACTCTTTCTTCTGGAACTTGACTGTCTATAACAACTGAAGACAAAAATATAAATAGTACCTGATGTGAAAAAGTTTTCCGCCCCCTGGTGGCTCAGACGGTAAAAATCTGCCTGCAATGCAGACCTGGGTTCTATCCCTGGGTCAGGAAGATGCCCTAGAGAAGTAAATGGCAACCCACTCCAGCATTCTTGCCTGGGGAATCCCAAGGACAGAGGAGCCTGGCGGGCTACAGTCCCCAGGGTTGCAAAGAGTTGGACACGCCTGAGGGACTAACACACACATGACAAAAATTGTCAGTGTCATAGCTGAATGTAGGAAGATTGAGGAATTGTGGAAGACTGCACCAATTGTGGCTCCAATATTTGGCCACCTGATGCGAAGAGCCGACTCATCAGAAAAGACCCTGATGCTGCAAAAGATTGAGGACAGGAGGATAGAGGGAAACAGAGGATGAGATGGTAGGATTAACTCAATGGACATGACTTTGAGCAAACTCTGGGAGATAATGAAAGACAGGGAAGCAGGCATGCTGCAGTCCTTGGGGTTGCAAAGAGTCAGACACAACCTAGCGACTGAACAACAATTGAAGAAGCTGTAAAATATCAGCTAACAGCATCTTGGGATCCTCTAATAAAGCCTAAGTCAGAGGAGAGAAAGTCACCTGCCCGTTATCCATTTTGCCACAGATTGCTTCCCATCTTGGGCACTATGGGAATTCCAAGTGTTTCTGGCACTTCCTGGTGGAATAGTAAGTGTGTTTCCTGCATCTGGAAGCAATGTGGCCATTGGTTGGGAACTGTTGGGTCTGGAAAAGCAGCCACAGATAACATGGTATCTGTTGAAACAGCAATGAAGTGCTATAGAGTGAAATGTTGACAGGCCACCCACAGCCCAACAGAGAGCCTGCCCAGTACAACAGAGCAAATGCAGAACCTGTTTGGAAGAAGTCTGTCATAAACACGTTAGAGATGATATTGACTAATCTTAGTCACAACTAGGTTGCCAGGTGGCGAGGTATATCAGTTATATCCCCCTGGTGTCAGGGAGCCTAAGGCACTTACTGTAAAGAAGAAAGAAGTTGCAAAATTTAAATATCACTGTTAAATGACTTCTGAGGTGCCAGTGAGCTTATAGGGACTCAGGAAATTCAAACTGTGCCAGTAATATTAAAGAATTTGTCATTTTCCAGATAAACCTGACCTGCTTACTGTTCATTCTAAGTCTACTTTTATTCAAAACTTTATAAGAGCATTAGTCCTTATATTGGGTAGGCCAAAATGTTCATTCAAATGTTTCCATAACACCTTACAGTCATTTTCCATAATACTTTGTAAAAAAAACTTTTTATTTTGTATTGGAGTATAGCTGATTAACAATGTTGTGACATTTCAGGTGAACAGCGAAAGGATTCAGCCATACACACACATGTATCCATTCTGCCCCAAACTCCCCTCCCATCCAGGCTGCGACATAATGTTGAACAGAGTTCCATGTGTAGAACAGTAGGTCCTCAAGGATTATCCATTTTAAATACAGTGGTGTGTACTTAACATCAATATGTTTCAAGGGTACTGAACTTCACTTCATCTTTTCCACTGACACAATAGACTATAATTCAAATTTCTTCTCTTCACAAAAGGTCACGTGTGATTTGTGTCTGGCCGCCCACTCCCATCCTCTTCTCATACTACTCTTCCAGTACTTGCCGTTCAAGCACATTGGCCTTTCTTACTTCTTCATGCACGTTAAGCTCATTTATGCCTCAAGGTCTACGCACTTACTCTTCCTTCTGCCTAGAACACTTTCATCAGTCCCTCCGTTTGCTTTTCTAGACATTCAGCCCTCCCCTCTGGAGAAGGAAATAGCAACCCACTATAGTATTCTTGCCTAGAGAATCCTGTGGGCAGAGGAGCCTGGTGGGCTGCTATCCATAGGGTCCCACAGAGTCGGATACAACTGAAGTGACTTAGCATGCATGCATGCATTGGAGAAGGAAATGGCAACCCACTTCAGTATTCTTGCCTGGAGAATCCCAGGGATAGAGGAGCCTGGTGGGCTGCCATCTATGGGGTGGCACAGAGTCAGACACGACTGAAGCGACTTAGCAGCAGCAGCAGCAGCAACAGCCCTCCCCTCAAATGCCACTGTCTCAGAGAAGCCTTCCATAACCACCCATTGTAAGTTTTTATCATACTTTGTTTTTATTCCCTTTTGCATTTATCCCATAAAATGATCAAGCTTATTTTTATTTGTGTGTTTAGTGTCTGTCTCCTCAAAATAGAACATAAATTATACAGAAAGAGGGGCTTTGTCTGTTTTATCCTCTGCTCTACATCTTTTTTAAAAAATAAAAATTTTATGGAACATTGATTTCTATATTTTTTAGCTGTGCTGGTTCTACATTGCTGTGCGGGCTTTTCTCTAGTTGTGGCAAGTGGGAGCTACTCTAGAGTTGTGGTGCATGGTTTCTCATTGCAGTGGTCTCTCTTGTTGTGCAGCACAGACTCTTGGGGATGAGGGCTTCAGTAGCTGAGGCATGTGGGCTCAGCAGTTACAGCTCCCAGGCTCTAGACACAGGCTCAGTAGTTGTGGCACATGGGTTTAGTTGCTCTGCAGCATGGGGGATTTTCCTGGACCAGGGATTGAACCAGTGAGTCGTGCCTTGGCAGGCAGATTCTTAACCACTGAATCACCAGGCAAGCCTTCTGCTCTAAATCTTCAATGTCTATATCCTTACTTCCTGTTCTAGATCCTCATTCACCATTCTGTATCTTTACTATCTAGAACTCAGTTCAGTTCAGTTCAGTCGCTCAGTCATGTCCAACTCTTTGTGACCCCATGAATCACAGCACGCCAGGCCTCCCTGTCCATCACCAACTCCCGGAGTTCACCCAGACCCACGTCCATCGAGTCAGTGATGCCATCCAGCCATCTAATCCTCTGTCGTCCCCTTCTCCTCCTGCCCCCAATCCCTCCCAGCATCAGAGTCTTTGCCAATGAGTCAACTCTTCGCATGGGGTGGCCAAAGTACTGGAGTTTCAGCTTTAGCATCATTCCTTCCAAAGAACACCCAGGGCTGATCTCCTTCAGAATGGACTGGTTGGATCTCCTTCCAGTCCAAGGGACTCTCAAGAGTCTTCCCCAACACCACTGTTCAAAAGCATCAATTCTTCGGTGCTCAGCCTTCTTCACAGTCCAACTCTCACATCCATCCATGACCATAGAAAAACCATAACCTTGACTAGATGAACCTTTGTGGGCAAAGTAATGTCTCTGCTTTTGAATATGCTATCTAGGTTGGTCATAACTTTTCTTCCAAGGAGTAAGCATCTTTTAATTTCATGGCTGCAGTCACCATCTGCAGTGATTTTGAAGCCCCCCCAAAATAAAGTCTGACACTGTTTCCACTGTTTCCCCATCTATTTGCCATGAAGTGATGGGACCAGATGCCATGATCTTCATTTTCTGAATGTTGAGCTTTAAGCCAACTTTTTCACTCTCCTCTTTCACTTTCATCAAGAGGCTTTTAGTTCCTCTTCACTTTCTGCCATAAGGGTGGTGTCATCTGCGTATCTGAGGTTATCGATATTTCTCCCAGCAATCTTGATTCTAGCTTGTGCTTCTTCCAGCCCAGCATTTCTCATGATATGCTCTGCATATAAGTTAAATAAACAGGGTGACAATATATAGCCTTGATGTACTCCTTTTCCTATTTGGAACCAGTCTGTTGTTCCATGTCCAGTTCTAACTGTTGCTTCCTGACCTGCATACAAATTTCTCAAGAGGCAGGTCAGGTGGTCTGGTATTCCCATCTCTTTCAGAATTTTCCACAGTTTATTGTGATCCACACAGTCAAAGGCTTTGGCATAGTCAATAAAGCAGAAATAGATGTCTTTCTGGAACTCTCTTGCCTTTTCCATGATCCAGCAGATGTTGGCAATTTGGTCTCTGGTTCCTCTGCCTTTCCTAAAACCAGCTTGAACAACTGGAAATTCACGGTTCACGTATTGCTGAAGCCTGGCTTGGAGAATTTTGAGCATTACTTTGCTAGTGTGTGAGATGAGTACAATTGTGCGGTAGTTTGAGCATCCTTTGGCATTGCCTTTCTTTGGGATTGGAATGAAAACTGACCTTTCCAGTCCTGTGGCCACTGCTGAGTTTTCCAAATTTGCTGGCATATTGAGTGCAGTACTTTCACAGCATCAGCTTTCAGGATTTGGAATAGCTCAACTGGAGTTCCATCACCTCCACTAGCTTTGTTCGTAGTAATGCTTTCTAAGGCCCACTTGACTTCACATTCCAGGATGTCTGGCTCTAGGTCAGTGATCACACCATCGTGATTATCTGGGTCATGAAGATCTTTTTTGTACAGTTCTTCTGTGTATACTTGCCACCTCTTCTTAATATCTTCTGCTTCTGTTAGGTCCATACCATTTCTGTCCTTTATCAAGCCCATCTTTGCATGAAATGTTACCTTGGTATCTCTAATTTTCTTGAAGAGATCTCTAGTCTTTCCCATTCTGTTATTTTCCTCTATTTCTTTGCATTGATCACTGAGGAAGGCTTTCTTATCTCTTCTTGCTATTCTTTGGAACTCTGCATTCAGATGCTTATATCTTTCCTTTTCTCCTTTGCTTTTCGCTTCTCTTCTTTTCACAGCTATTTTTAAGGCCTCCCCAGACAGCCATTTTGCTTTTTTGCATTTCATTTCCATGGGGATGGTCTTGATCCCTGTCTCCTGTACAATGTCACGAACCTCAGTCCATAGTTCATCAGGCACTCTATCTATCAGATCTAGTCCCTGAAATCTATTTCTCACTTCCACTGTATAATCATAAGGGATTTGATTTAGGTCATACCTGAATGGTCTAGTGGTTTTCCCTACTTTTCTCAATTTAAGTCTGAATTTGGCAATAAGGAGTTCATGATCTGAGCCACAGTCAGCTCCTGGCCTTGTTTTTGTTGACTGTATAGAGCTTCTCCATTTGGCTGCAAAGAATATAATCAATCTGATTTCGGTGTTGACCACCTGGTGATGTCCATGTGTAGAGTCTTCTCTTGTGTTGTTGGAAGAGGGTGTTAGAACTCAGTAGACAGTAATTGTTAAAGACAGAAACACTTTTGAGACCAGGTGATGAAGTTTTTGGATTCACTGTACTTTTACAGATCATGTGTTGCTTTCTTTATTTTCCTGTCTCTTATCTTGGTATTTGATTATCATTTGTCACTTTTGACTGATGTCAGGAGGTCCTCCTTTGCATGGGGCAGGAAGTCCACAGATTCATAAATCCATTTTCTTCTCTTTCTTACATGTCCACTGAACAAATGACTCAATAAACAAACAAATAACATTGAAATTAGTAACTTTAAGACATAGTGAATCAAATTGTTCTTCTATAATTTTAAAAATTCTACATATATGAGGCTTTGGTTTGTCTATGTCCAAGTTTTTATAGCATTTAAGATGATAATGATATGGTTTATATTGGTCAATTTCTGATACAGTCAACTCTAGCCTATTAAAGGAGGGGATCATTTGAGGATTTGGTGGTGGGGAGTAATACAAACAAAATTTATGCAGATGCTCATTTCCATTTGGGCCAGATTTTCATTTTAAAAAGAATATGCAGATGGATAGAACACAGGTTGGGCTTCCCAGGTGACATTAGTCATAAAGATTCTGCCTGCCAATGCTGGATATATAAGAAGTGTAGGTTTGATCCCTGGATCAGGAAGATACCTTGGAGGAGGGCATAGCAACCCACTCTAGTATTCTTGCCCGGAGAATACCGTGACAGAGGAGCCTGGTGAGCTGCAGTCCAGATGAGCTGGACATGACTAAAGCAACTTAGCATGCACTCACAGAACACAGGTTGCTCCATCTGGGTAGTGATGGTATGGCATAGATAGATAGAATGGCAGTTGGACCTCAAGACATGTGAGGAAGCTGCCCCTGGAATAAAGTAGTGGGGAAAATCTAGGTATTTAAAAAACAAACAAACAAACAAAAAACAAACAAAACAAAACAAGAAGTTTCTAGCAGTCCATATATTATCACTAGACTTAATTGGTAAGACCTGCTAATAAAATCAGTTTTCTAATATAGCTAAGATTATCCAGAGTAGTCCACACTATTAATTAACAACACATCAAATATTTCCCCACATGAATGGTGAGGTGTGAATGTACTATAGAAATATTTCCCTGTGCCCAAATAAGAAAACCATGTGCACATTCATATGTACTTGGCTCTCATCACATCTAAATGAAAACTTGGTTTGTCTAATGATGCTACTATGAGACATTTCCAAATACTACAGAGTGTATAGTATTTGTTAGCAAACCTTAAATATCCAGTAACCAATAGAACAATTTCAGCTCCCCAAACCTGGTCCCTGTGTCTAAAAAAAAGGTCAAGTTATGGAGACTCATTGAAGCTATGAAAATGAAGTTTTTGTTTCCGCTTTGGACTCTAAAACTTATCATACATTCGTTGCTGCTACTGCTGCTAAGTCACTTCAGTCGTGTCCGACTCTGTGCGACCCCATAGACGGCAGCCCACCAGGCTCCGCCGTCCCTGGGATTCCCCAGGCAAGAACACTGGAGTGGGTTGCCATTTCCTTCTCCATTGTGTGAAAGTGAAAAGTGAAAGTGAAGTCGCTCAGTTGTATCCGACTCTTAGCGACCCCATGGACTGCAGCCTACCAGGCTCCTCCATCCATGGGATTTTCCAGGCAAGAGTACTAGAGTGGGGTGCCATTGCCTTCTCTGATCATACATTCGTTATGCACAATTAAATCACAGTAGTTTTTTTTTAATGTTATTTTAAAAGTGTCAAATTCAAGACAGGCCCAAAACAAACACTTTCAACTAAATACATGGTATAGATAATCTGAGATTTCTTTAAAATAGTAAACAAGTTTTCTACCCACAATTAACATTTATAAATAATAAAGAAATGATTTCTAATGAAAGCTGAAACTTTTTAAAGGGCTACTGCCAAGTTAGAATTCAAGATATCAATTGAACATTAATTATCCTGACAAGTAATCATTAAATTCACAAATAATATGCAGATATTGGCAACTCTTTTGCACACCAGTTATTGCAAATTACAATGAAATTCAAATACTCAGAGTATTTGACAAGTCATCTGCTTTAAAGCTATGTTGGTAGATAAACAAAATTGAGAGAGGCATATAGATACATACAGTTCTTTTCTAGTGAGAAAACATCACCATATATAAAACTAGTGGAGATCACCATCTTGCCTTGCAAAATAAGAATAAGAAACACAGGCCCTTCCACTCTCAGTCAGGTGGTATGAGTGCTGAGCTTTTTGCTTTTCATTAGAATCTGCAGGAAAAGAGCTGAAGAACGCCTGTCTTGTGACACATATGTATTGACCTCAAAGGGTGAAATGCAGGGCACTATTTATTCAGGTGAAAAAATACAAAGCTTTGCATGTTGTTCAGCAGTGATCAAACAAAGAAGATTCCAAAGAATGTACTCCATGTGTGACTTTCAGAACTCAACGGTTGTATTTCCAATATTAAGTGGTGAGGCAGAAACACCACAATTGTTAGGGCAGTGACAATTTTATTCATAACAAACTTTAAAATAGAAGTTTTTAAAATCATTTTTATGTATAAATAGTAAGTATTAGCACTAGCTTCCATTATGATTAAATGCAGCTGTTTTTGATAGCTACTAATAGCTGTTTTTGATAGCACTAATCTGCTGAGATGAATGAATAATTTTTACAAATTATTTTTGTTGCAGCGTTTCTAATAATGGAAGCCAGTCCTCTATGTTTTCTACGTAGCCTTTACTTTGGATGATTAAAACTGCCCACCGTATTCTATCATGTAAAGCTTCTCAGGATGTCATCATCAAATTATCTACGAAGCACCCGTTTCATACTTGCTAGGTGACAAGTATAAGACGCAAATCCCGATCTCAAAGAATTTACAGTTGTGATTTCCTCCTCTCCCCAGGGATGAAACCTTTCTCTGTGTATTTTTTAAGCTTTTTGCAATAGCAAGCTGTTAATTTTATCTTCCATGGCTCTCAGTTTTCTTACTGAAATTTATTCAGACAGGTCACTTATAAAGCTCCCTTTAGGTATGCAACTTCTGAGATTCTACATAACTAATTTCAAGAGTTCTGAGGCTGAGGACATCATGGGTGGTAGAGCTGGAGTTTGAGATAAGAATGTGAAATATCGAGGTTTAATAAATAGAGTGGAGGGAGGGGCACATTCCAGGGAAATGGAATTGGGCAAGCACAGATTAGAGAAGAGCTGACCAAATAGTTTCAGAAGTCCAGTGATGGGTCACCCTTGCTCGAGGGTAGCAGGAGAGAAAGTGGACTGGTAAGTTAGGCCAGATGGCATAATGACTTGATTCTCTTGAAACTTGGGTTTCAGGATTTATTTTAGAGGCAAGAGTGTTTTCTAAGGAGAAGGGGTAACGTTTGCAAAGTACGTTTTATAGAGATTGACGAAACTGATGGGTGTGGGTGTTTTAGAAGTGATAAGTTCAGTTAGAAAGTTCTAGAGAAATAGGAACATGTCTGTAAGGCAGATAACTCAGGGGATTTCTGTTGTAAGTATAAAGGGAAAAACAAAAATGTTATACCATGCACATGGTCTACCAATCACTACACTGGAGGGTGGATATCAGTTTTACACGCATCTTTGGAGGAAATTTAGTCCATGCTTTCATTTCGCAGGACAGATGCTTCACATCACAGTAGAAATCTAGGCTCAGGAAAGTTCATATCCTGATAAAGTGCCAAAGATATGATCAATAATTGTATTCTCTGGAAATCTTTTTTTCTCAGAATTAAGAATGGCATCTAAGTGCTACCACTGCTCAATAAATCCTATCATTGTGCAATAGCAATGAAAACCCATGAAACAGTGAGAACCAGGGCAGCATTTCTTTTTTTATTGGGGTAGAGTTGCTTTACAATGTTGTGTTAGTTTCTTCTATACAGCAAAGTGAATCAGCTATATGTTTAAATATATCCCCTCTTTTTTGAATTTCCTTCCCATTTAGGTCACCACAGAACATAGAGTTTCCTGTGCTGTACAGTAGGTTCTCATTAGTTACCTATTTTACACATAGTATCAATAGTGTATATATACATATATATATGTATGTATGTGTGTATATATATAGACATATATATGTGTATATATGTACATACATACACATATATCGGAGAAGGCAATGGCACCCCACTCCAGTACTCTTGCCTGGAAAATCCCATGGACAGAGGAGCCTGGTGGGCTGCAGTCCATGGGATCGCAAAGAGTTGGACACGACTGAGCGACTTCACTTTCACTTTTCACTCTCATGCATTGGAGAAGGAAATGGCAACCCACTCCAGTGTTCTTGCCTGGAGAATCCCAGGGACAGAAGAGCCTGGTAGGCTGCCATCTCTGGGGTCACACAGAGTCGGACCTGACAAGCAACTTAGCAGCAGCAACACATATATATATATATATATATATCAGTTCCAACCTCCCAATTTATCCCACCATCCCCCTTTTCCTCCTGGGGGGCAGCATTTGTGTACCCAGTAGGGTAATAAAAATTTTTCTTCACAAGCCTTTGTATGATCATAATGAACCAAAATATTACTCATCTCTAATGATGATTTTAGTAGGAGAATAATATATGTAACAGGGCTTCCCAGGTGGCACTAGTGGTAAAGAATCTGCCTGTCAATGCAGGAGATGCAAGAGATGCAGGTTTGATCCTGGGTCGGGAAGATTCCCCTGGAATAGGAAATGGCAACCCGAGACAGTATCCTTGCCTGGAAAATCCAAAGCACAGAGGAGCCTGGCAGGCTATAATCCATGGGATCACAAAGAGTCAGACACAACTGAGCAACTGAGCACACAATACATGTAATGAAAATAAGAGGATTTTATAACAGAATCTCAAAAAAGGAGCGAACAAGAAGAAAATATAAAAATGTTAGAGAGGCGTATGAGCAACTGGAGGGCAGAAGGTTGTGAAACATGGCTTTCACTGGATAGGTCAGCAACCTAAAAAGTCCTCTTAGGGGTTAGCATTCAAACGAAATTTTCATCAAAGTTCTCATGGATTTACTTAATCCTCAATACATAGGTTATATCTACGTATTGGTTGGTTAGTACAAATTTGCAATTAAATCTTGAAAATGGTTTTTAGCATGTTACCTCTGGGGCCCTTTCTTCTAACTTAGTTCCCACAAGAAGATGAAAAATATTAAGAACCTGAATCACTCCGTATTTCTTGTGCCAGATACACTATGTAGATCCCATGGCAGGCATATGTAATGAGGGAGTCAATTGCTGCCTCAGTTCTCATTTGGCCTTTCCCAGTGTCCAATATGTTTCTCTCAGATGAACTGGTCCACAGGGAGCTTCAAAAAGTCAGGGTGTATGAAGAGAAGGAACAGAAAAAATTTCAGGGTTATGACAGTTTTCTGCAAGCTTTATGTTTTTACAAAGTTACGTTAATTGATTTCCACGGTTTAAATTAACCAGAGCATAGTCGCCTTAATTAATCAACCCCCCCCCCCTGCTATCAACTCACACACATGCTACCATTCCACTGCAGAGTAACATATTTCTGCATTGTCCTACATATGGTCCAAATTAGCACCTGCATAGTTCAGTTATTAAATGAAAAACAGCCCTTTACTTGACCTAGAGAGTTCTTGTATACAAGAGCCTATCCAACAGCATTATGTCTTCCCTTATCAGATGTGTGTGGTATGACATAATGAATGTAACACTTCAGTGCAATTGGCAAGATTTCAATTCCCAAGCACGGGGTCACATTTCCCTGCTCATTGTTTTGAAAGCAGACGTTATGCATTGGGTAGCTAATGGTGACGCTCTGGAGTTTTCCCCTCAGAGATCTCAAACCAAATCTAAGAAACTAGTAATCTAAATTTAATAACATTCTGAAAATTCATTTGCTGAACAAGAGCTTCTTAGGATAAGTGATGAAAACTCCAGAGAAATCTTAGGTGAAGGTGTGAGGCCAGCCTCAAAGTCTCTTTTATCTGAAAATTTTAAAGGACGACAGAACTGCATAGAGTGTTCAATTCTGGTTTTATGAATAAGTCTCCTATTTTTGTTGCCTTCAGAAAGCAACATTAGAAACAAATTTTAAATCATTTCTAATATACTTTAATTTGTGCATAATGGGCTAGAGTCCATGGGGTCACAATGAGTTGGACACAACTTACCGAATGAACCACCATCACACAAATAATACATATCAACATCATCACACCCTTTATATGAACTTTAGTATTTTACCATTTCTATCCATTAAAATTTTTTTCTGAGGCTTTACTGGGACAAACATATACACATATGTCTGAAGTGGATAGGCTTCAAGAAAAGAGAAAGAGGCTTTTGAGACTGTTAACAGACAGGATAGAATCTATAAAAAGATATTCTTTTACTCAGAAAAAGAAAAGTGTGAAGGTGATAGAAGTAAGAATTTTTAATGATGTAAAAGACTAGTAGTCCTGGCTAATTGTGGCCAAATCTTATCACTGGGTGAAGAACAAGAAAAAAAGGAATTCATTTGGAACAGAAAAGTTAGTATTTAGATAATATTAATGACTTACTTATTCTTTTTTTTAATTTAATTTTATTTATTTTAATTAGAGGCTAATTACTTTACAATATTGTATTGGTTTTGCCATACATCAACATGAATCCACCACGGGTGTACACATGTTCCCAATTCTGAATCCCGCTCCCACCTCCCTCCCATACCATCCCTCTGGGTCATCCCAGTGCACCAGCCCTAAGCATCTTGTATCCTGCATTGAACCTGGACTTACTTATTCTAAAGAACTGAACCAGCATGGAAAATCCCATGGACGGAGGAGCCTGGTAGTCTGCAGTCCATGGGGTCGCTAAGAGTTGGACATGACTGAGCGACTTCACTTTCATTTTTCACTTTCATTCATTGGAGAAGGAAATGGCAACCCACTCCAGTGTTCTTGTGCCTGGAGAATCCCAGAGACGGGGTAGCCTAGTGGGCTGCCATCTATGGGGTCGCACAGAGTCGGACACGACTGAAGCGACTTGGCAGCAGCAGCAGCATAATAGTTAGAAAGATTTTTTAAAAGATATGTCAGGATAAATGACAGAAATAAAGCAGAGAAAAATGTTTTGATGCCCTGAAGACAACCAATAAGGGTCACTCCGACCTGAAAGCTTACATTCTGATTAATCAGGTGTGGAACAGAAAAGATATAACTAATCTGTCAAAGGTTCAGAAATGGACAGCTGCAATGAGCAAGGATGGGATATACCTCTCATACAAGAGTATATTGGGAACAACTGAGACTCCAGTTTAGAAAGTGAAAGATAAAAACAGATGATTAAAGTATTCAAAATCCTAAAACTTACATAAATGAACTTCTCTCCCAATAGTAAGACTAGAAATGTGCACTCCTAGACACTCAAAAAAAGACATTTTAAAATACAGAAAAGAAAATGGACTAGATTTCCATATAATACAAAAGTTCTTTACATAAGTAATTATTGAGCATCTGCTATGGATAAGGCACTATATAAACAGTAAGAGCAGTAGTTATAGTCGCTAAGTCGTGTCTGACTCTGCGATCTCACGGACTGTAGCCTGCCAGGCTCCTCCGTCCATGGAATCTTCCAGGCAAGAATACTGGAGTGGACTGCCATTCCCATCTCCAGAGGATCTTCCCGACCCAGAGATAGAATCTGGGTCTCCTGCGTTAGCGTTAGGGAGATTCTTTATCATTTGAACTACAGGGAAGATATGTATTTAATTTTGTGCTATCCTTATTTTTCAAAACTAAAATTATTTAGAAATTAAAAAATAGTTATTTTAGGCAGTTAAGTGGTAAACATATGGAACTCATTAACTTTAAAAGTTAAGGTAAAAATAAAAATATGTTCAAGAGATATTTCATTGCATTCAATGTAGATAGATCCATATTAGGTTAGTTAAAAGAAAGTAGAGATTTTCCAAGCATACCTGTAGCTTTTATGTTATAAAATGAACATCGGTATCTTCTATTAAACATCTTTTGGTAATAATACAAAAGAAAATATTTGCTCCAATAAGGGGAACTTCTCCAGGACTTTTGACTTTGTGAAAATTTAAACATCAGGCCCTAGGTTTTGTCACTAAGAAGCACGAGGACTTATAGAATAAATGATATAATTATTAATGTAATGGTAAGAAAAACACATTGGGAGACCCCTTAAGATATTTTCACCTTGTGAACCTATAAATAATAGTTTACAGAGGCTTCATATTTATACTGTATTCTTTCCACCACCGTCACATCTGCCCATAGAACAGCAAATTTTTCTCATATTATCTTTGAGATAGATGTGTTATACTACAGAAGGAGAAAGAATTTGATAAAATCTGTGGACCAGATTTTTCTTAATGGGCTAAATGAGAGTTAATTCACAACCTGTAAGTCAACAGCACTCATAGAATGTTGATGGATAAATGGATA
This sequence comes from Bos indicus x Bos taurus, assembly GCF_003369695.1. Taxonomy (NCBI): domain Eukaryota; kingdom Metazoa; phylum Chordata; class Mammalia; order Artiodactyla; family Bovidae; genus Bos; species Bos indicus x Bos taurus. The sequence continues at coordinate 94,984,646 of NC_040081.1, read as the reverse complement.
CAACATGAGGAGTGTTCTCTGGCAGAGGACCTCAGGCTCTGCTCTTGGTACCAATCTGTTCAACCTTTTTATCAACAACAGGGATGATGACAGGGAAGGTTTTATCCACTGGCAGCCTTCAAGAGCTAGGAGAAAGAGGCGGGATGACAGAAACACTGGAAGGATCTCAATGGGCCAGAATTGATGGAGTGAAAGTTTAAAAATGAAATCTAAGTGATACGTGTAAAATGCTGCCTTGATGGAAAAGATTCAGGGGAAGAAACAATGAAAATAAGACCTTTGAGAAAGAGACTTCCCCTTCTAAGTCTCAGTTCCCTCATTTACATGAGGGAGGCAACAGTAAGTTTATTACAAAGAATAAATGTACATGCATATAGAATGCAAAGTTTAGCACTCAAGTTTTAGCTACTGTTCTTCTTATTCAAAAGAATATAAAATAAACAACAAAACAGAGTCACATTTTCCTACCCCAAATGTAACTTGAGACCTTATCTGGTGATAATAAATGCACATTAGAACAAGGGTTTGATTTAGACTGGACCAGACTCTTAAAAACTAAAAGTGAATTTGAATTAGCTATAAGACTATTTTTAGTGGGGGAAAAAAATACAAAATAAGACTGTGATACTGTCCAGGGAAAAGGCAGGCAGATTCCACAGGACAAATTTGAAGGCAGCGGTTGGAGGAAAACAAAATCAACCGTTTTTGTATATCTCACTGAAATCAGCCTGTTCAACAGGGAATTTCTCTCTTTTCTGTTTCACAGGTATTCCAATATCACCTTGTACCCTTTCTCTTCACCAGCTCCTGAAGTTATAAGTTTCCAAAGCCTTCCCCAAAGTTCTGGAGACGTCTGATGGTCTAACATTCTCCAGGCTCTTGAATCCCCAAGGGTTGCCTTTGCATCAGGCTACATGAATGCTGGCATGAAAGATAGCCCTTTGTCAGATTGCTATTGTTGTTTAGACACTAAGCCTCATCTGACTCTTTTGCAACCCCATGGACTGTAGCACACCAGGCTCCTCTGTCTATGGGATTTCCCAGGCACCAAAATGTTTCTCATACAAAAGCATTCATGAGCTTAGGGGACTTTACTGAGTATTTGGTAAGTACATGTTCAGTCATGTCTGCTTCTTTGCAACCCCACGGACTGTAGCTCGGCCAGGTTCCTCTGTCCATGGAATTTTCCAGGCAAGAATACTGAAGTGGGTTGCCATTTCCTTCTCCAGGGGATCTTCCTGACCCAGGGATCAAACCCGTGTCTCTTGTGCCTCCTGCATTGCAGGCGGATTCTTTACCACTAAGTCACTGGGGAAACGGAGTTACTGGCCAGCATCACAATAAGCATCTTACACATCTTGCCATCTGTTAAATTGCCTTTGGCTAGTGTATGCTATGTTACCTCTTCTTTCTAATTGCATCCTGTTTCTATGCTTCCCTCTTCCCTTTCAACACTTCAGGAATAGCTCTTTTTCTCGGTTTCTATATCTCTAGGTCCCCAGGCAACTAAAGAAGTGGGTAGTCCTAGTTCTAGTTCAGATACCTAAATAAAAGTATCCTCTACTGCCCCAGTTTCCAGCAGTCCAGTGCCAAACTTTTCAGTTCCACAGGCTTCCCACCTCCTTTCCTTGACTGGCCTCTCATTCTTGTTTGCCTCTGGTGCTAAACCTCTTGTGATTTTTCTTGTTTATGCAACTTACTCCTTTCTGCACACCTGGGTACAACTTGTCTTTCATCCTTTGTTAAACTTCCACCTCATCAATCTCCTGATTGATGGAACATTAACAAACATGAGCATGAACGGAATTCACAAGAGAGATTTCCCTCTGCCAGAGGAAGAGATACACATAATATACATTTGATGGACAGAAAGACTGTTTTTCATAAGCATAATATTAGCTAGGAATAGGCAGGGAAAGGAACTAAAACACTATCTTGCAGAGTTTCCAAAGATTTTACTTTTCATACAAATCTGAGTTAGAGCACATCTTAGAGATAATCAGTTTCAATGATCTCACTATGAGAAAAAAGAAACTGGGGCCCAGATGGATTAAATAGCTTCCTGAAGACCACAAAGGTAGTTAGAAGTTATAACCAAAATCTCAGAACTTCTCAACTGCTATTCCAAGGTTGTTTCCATTATATAACATTGTCTTCTTTGTATTCTAATGGTTTGTGTATTATTAATATCCAAAAATATTCAAGTTCTTTGACACTAAAAATTGATGGAATACTAATTGTTTTTATTCTTCTCGATATTTGTGTAACTAAGCTTCCCTGGTAGTTCAGCTGGTAAAGAATCCACCTGCAATGTGGGAGACTCTGGTTCAATCCCTGGGTTGGGAAGACCCCCTGGAGAAGGGATAGGCAACCTATCCAGTAATCTTGGACTTCCCTGGTGGCTCAGCTGGTAAAGGATCCACCTGCAATGAGGGAGACCTGGGTTTGATCCCTGGGTTGGGATGATCCCCTGGAGAAGGAAAAGGCTACCCATTCCAGTATTCTGGCCTGGAGAATTCCATGGACTGTATAGTCCACAGGGTTGCAAAGAGTTGGGCATGACTGAGTGACTTCATTTTCAAGCAAAGGGAAGATAAGAAATTTGGCTGACAGCTAAAATTCATCTGAAATCTCAAAGTATCCCAAATAGTTAAAGTAACCTTGAAATACAACAGAGTTGGAGGTCTCACATCTCCTGATTTCAAAACTTACTACAAAGTAATCAAACAGTGTGGTACCAGCTTAATGAAAGACATGTTGACAAAGAGAATAGAATATTGAGCCTTGAAATAAGCCCTCAAATGTATGCTCAAATGATTTTCAACAAGGGTGCCAAGAGCATCCAATGGAGAAAGAATAGTCTTTTCAATAGTTTTTTTCTTTTTTCTTTGAGAAAACTGGATATCCACATATAGAAAAAATAAGTTAGACCCTTACCTTCAAGCACAATCAAAAAATGAACTCAAAATGGATCAGAGACCTAAACAAAGATATAGAACTATAGAGCTCTTACAAGAAACAAAAGGGGAAAGCTTCATGCTACTGGTTTTGGCAATGATTTCTTACATATGACACCAAACTCATAGACAAAAAATGAAATGTAGATAAATTGGATTTTATCAAAATTGCAATTTTCGTGCACCAAAGGACACTATCAACAGAGTGAAAAGGCAATCCATAAAATGGAAAGTATTTTCAAATCATATATCTGATAAAGGATTAATATCTAGAATGTATAGAAGAACTTCTATAACTCAACAACAACAAAAACAAATAAACAACTCTATTAACAAATAAGGCAAAGGACTTGAATACACATTTTCCCAAGGAAGACATAAAAATGGGCAATGGGCACATGAAAAGGTGCTCAACATCCTTAATTATGAGGGCAATGTAATCAAAACTACAAGGTTATACTACTTCATACTTACTGAAAACAAGGGCTGTTACCAAAAAAAAAAGAAGAAGAAGAAGAAGAAGAAGAAAATAAGGAGTATTGGCAAGGATGTGGAGAAATGAGAGTACTGCTTGTGGAAATTTAAAATTGTACAGTACAGGCACAATGAAAAAAGTAGAGCAGTTCCTTCAAAAGTTAAACATAGAACTGTCATATGATCGAGCAATCCACTTCTGGGTATGCGTCCAAGATAACTGAAAGCAAGGACTTGAACAGATATGTGTACACTCATATTCAAAGAAGCATATTCACAACAGCCAAAACATGGAAGCAACCCAAGTGCACATTGATGGATGAAGGATAAACAAAATGTTGGTATAAACATACAATGAAAAACTATACAATTTTTAAAAAGAATGAAATTCTTTTTTTTTTTTTAATTTTATTTTATTTTTAAACTTTACATAATTGTATTAGTTTTGCCAAATATCAAAATGAATCCACCACAGGTATACATGTGTTCCCCATCCTGAACCCTCCTCCCTCCTCCCTCCCCATACCATCCCTCTGGGTCGTCCCAGTGCACTAGCCCCAAGCATCCAGTATCGTGTATCGAACCTGGACTGGCAACTCGTTTCAATTCTTAACCTGGATGAACCTTAAGGATACTACACTAAATGAAACAAACAGTTACAAAAGGACAAATATTGTGTGATTTTACTTACATGAAGAATCTACGGTAGTCAAATTCATACAGGCAGAATGTAGAAGGGTGGTTCCCCAGGGCAGGGGCTAGTTATTGTGAAATGGAAAGTTTTGATTTAACAGGTAGAAAGTTTCCATCTAGAAAAATGAAAAAGTCCCAGAGATGGATGGTGCTAATAGCTACACAATAACATGAATATACTTAGTGCAATTAAACTGTACAGTCAAAAAATAGCAAATTTTAGGTTATTTTACCACAATATAAAGTCTTGGTCAATAATTACATTCATACTTCAGTAATTTTTAATAAAAACCATTTATTCATCCAGAATATTTAAATATTCAAATTCCCAAAACTAAAAGATGTAGGGATACAGAGAAAATATAAACTACTTCTTAAGAAATTATAGAAGAGAAAAACCATCCTGTAAATAGATGAATTCCAGTGTATAAAATGATAAGAGAAGTGACAGAATTGAAGCAATCCAGGAACAGTAAGACTACATTTGTGGGGGTGAGGTTACAGCTCCATATGGGAAGAAAATTTGGAATAGATACTTAACCACATGAAATTATGATTTAAGTATGAACAATAAAAACAGTTCTGTCTGTCTGTAGTACAGAGTAATAGAAGGACAAAAAGAAAATAAAGGTAGATGAGCTGATCTGGGAGAGTCTTGAATGCCAGACTATGGAAATTGAAGGCAATGCAGAAGAAATGTGTAATCACTCTTCATTCCCTTGGGAATTTGAATGTTAGGGAGTCTGCTTCAGCTGTCAAAAAAAATCAGATGGAACCACCACAGTTCAACAGAACATACAATGCTTGTTGAGTTTGACCACTGCATCTTCTCGCTTATCTCTTCCCCAGAGAGTCTAGATGGAGAAGGCAATGGCACCCCACTCCAGTACTTTTGCCTAGAAAATCCCATGGACGGAGGAGCCTGGTAGGCTGCAGCCCATGGGGTCGCTAGAGTCGGACACGACTGAGTGACTTCACTTTCACTTTTCACTTTCATGCATTGGAGAAGGAAATGGCAACCCACTCCAGTGTTCTTGCCTGGAGAATCCCAGGGACGGGGGGAGCCTGGTGGGCTGCCGTCTATGGGTCGCACTGAGTTGGACACGACTGAAGCGACTTAGCAGCTGTAGCAGCAGCAGAGAGTCTAGAATTATGTAACTTTGTTATTTTCCAGCTCCTATTAATAGAATATGAGAAGTTAAAATAGAAAGGGGTTGGCATTGATATTGAATGAGACACTTGATAAGCCTTGATGAATACTGTGGGAGATAATCTGAGAAGGAAGATAGTATCTATAGGATGATGTCTGTGTTCCCAGCCTATTCAAGTACTAGTGGGGAAACATGGGGCTGGGATCAGGTGGAATAGAGGAAAATGAAAAATGATAAGTCTTACTTAGATAAGCTGAGTTTAACGTATTTGTAGAACAACTTAGTAGAGATTTCCAATAGCATTTTGATGATATGGTTCTGGAGTTCAGAGGAGAGAATCGAGAAGATCTGAGAGCCTTAAGCATAAGGTGAAAACTTGGGGTGGAAGGTGAAGAAGTACCCAGGGTAAACTTAATTAAGAAAGGAATATACAACCCAAATAAAATTCAGATAAAGTTAAGAGGCTAGCAGAGGCATGAGATGCTATGAAAAAGTACCAGGTATAGGAGTAGAGGGAGACTTTGAAAAAAGCAAAAAACTTAAATGACTAATACCTTCAAATGTGACAAAGAGAATTCAATCAAATCTTTAGAAGTGAGCAACAGATTTATCCATGCCTGATCTGCCTCTTGAGAAATTTGTATGCAGGTCAGGAAGCAACAGTTAGAACTGGACATGGAACAACAGACTGGTTCCAAATAGGAAAAGGAGTACGTCAAGGCTGTATATTGTCACCCTGTTAATTTAACCTATATGCAGAGTACATCATGAGAAATGCTGGACTGGAAGAAACACAAGCTGGAATCAAGATTGCCGGGAGAAATATCAATAACCTCAGATATGCAGATGACACCACTCTTATGGCAGAAAGTGAAGAGGAGGAACTCAAAAGCCTCTTGATGAAAGTGAAAGAGGGGAGTGAAAAAGTTGGCTTAAAGCTCAACATTCAGAAAACGAAGATCATGGCATCTGGTCCCATCACTTCATGGGAAATAGATGGGGAAACAGTGGAAACAATGTCAGACTTTATTTTTGGGGGCTCCAAAATCACTGCAGATGGTGATTGCAGCCATGAAATTAAAAGACGCTTACTCCTTGGAAGGAAAGTTATGACCAACCTAGATAGCATATTCAAAAGCAGAGACATTACTTTGACAACAAAGTTTCGCCTAGTCAAGGCTAGGGTTTTTCCTGTGGTCATGTATGGATGTGAGAGTTGAACTGTGAAGAAGGCTGAGCGCCGAAGAATTGATGCTTTTGAACTGTGGTGTTGGAGAAGACTCTTGAGAGTCCCTTGGACTGCAAAGAGATCCAACCAGTCCACTCTGAAGGAGATCAGCCCTGGGATTTCTTTGGAAGGAATGATGCTAAAGCTGAAACTCCAATACTTTGGCCACCTCATGCAAAGAGTTGACTGATTGGAAAAGACTCTGATGCTGGGAGGGATTGGGGGCAAGAGGAGAAGGGGGTGACAGAGGATGAGATGGCTGGATGGCATCACCGACTCGATGGACGTGAGTCTGGGTGAACTCCAGGAGTTGGTGATGGACAGGGAGGTCTGGCGTGCTGTGATTCATGGGGTCGCAAAGAGTCGGACACGACTGAGAGACTGATCTGATCTGATCTGATCTGAAACAATTCTAACCCAAGATATCTCATAATTTTGAGACATACAAATAATATATTTAAAAAAAATATTTCAATGATACACATCAGGTGGCTATTATCAACATTTGAAAAATGTTTATTAAATGTTGATAACAAATCAAAGTCATTTGCCACTTCAAAACTCATAATAATGGATATCAAAACATTTTTACACTTTAAATATTCTTTTTCCTTTCAAGGAATTCTTTAGCATTTAGAATCTTCATGAAACAGGATTACCATAGATAAAAGTTACATGTTTACAGTGTTAGTTTAAATAGTAGAAGCTGACCCCAAATACAAATGTAATCAATATTTTTCTTTTTGTTTGGAGATATTTTATGAAAAAAATCTGAAGCTATTTTATGAACAATAAATGACAAGTCAAGGTAATAATAAGGTATATTCAGAGAGCTAGCATTTTCAAAACATTAAAAATTTCAATAAATTAAAAAAGAAATGAAGTCAGGAAGACAAATACCATATAATATACCTTACATGTGGAATCTAAAATATGACATGAATGAACTTATCTACGAAACAGAAATAGACTCACAGACATAGAGAACTGAGCTGTGGTTTCCGAGGGGGTAGTGGGTAGAGGAGGGATGGGTTGGAAGTTTGGGGTTAGCAGATGCAAAATACTATACATAGAATGGATAAAAAATAAGATCTTACTGTACAACACAGAGAACTACAATCCATATTTTGTGATAATGGAAAAGAATATGAAAATAATGTATCTATATGTATACTTGACTCATTTTGCTATAAAGCAGAAATTAACACATCATCATAAATCAACTACTGTTGAAGTTGCTCAGTCACTCAGTCGTGTTCAACTCTTTGCAACCCCATGGACTGCAGCACGCCAGGCTTCCCTGTCCTTCACCATCTCCCAGAGCTTGCTCAAACCCATGTCCATTGAGTTGGTGATGCCACCCAATCATCTCATCCTCTGTCATCCCCTTCTCCTCCTGCCTTCAATCTTTCCCAGCATCAGGGTCTTTTCTAATGAGTCAGCTCTTGTCATCAGATGACTAAAGTATCAGAACTTCAGTTTTATCATCAGTCCTTCCAATGAATATTCAGAATTGATTTCCTTTAGGATTGACTGGTTTGATCTCCTTGCAGTGCAAGGGACTCTCAATAGTCTTCTCTAATAGCACAGTTCAAAAGCATCAATTATTCTACGTTCAACCTTCTTTATGGTCCAACTGTCACATCCATACATGATTATAGGAAAAACCATAGCTTTGACTAGACAGACCTTTTTTGGCAAAGTAATGTCTCTGCTTTTTAATACACCGTCTAGGTTTGTCATAGCTTTTCTTCCAAGGAGCAAGTGTCTTTTAATTTCATGGCTGCAGTCACCATCTGCAGTGATTTTGGAGCCCATTATCCCTACCATAGTTTGGTCTCAAGCCAAACTACAGGGAGGGAACACAGCCCCACCCATCAGCAGAAATTGGATTAAAGGTTTGCTGAGTATGGCCCTGCTTGCCAGAGCAAGACCTATTTTCCCCATGCCAGTCTTTCCCATCACAAAGCTTTCACAAGCCTCTTATCCTCATCCATCAGAGGGCAGACAGAAGGAAAATCAAAATCACAGAGAACTAACCAAACTGATCACGTGGATCACAGCCTTGTCTAACTCAATGAAAGTATGAGCCATGCCACGTAGGGCCACCCAGGATGGACGGGTCATGGTGGAGAGTTCTGATAAAACGTGGTCCACTGGAGAACAGAATGGCAAACCACTTCAGCATTCTTGCCTTGAGAACCCCATGAACAGTATAAATCAACTATACTTCCATAAAATGAATTTTTTAAAAAAATGATTTAAAAATAGAACAAATGTATCCTGGACAAACTCAAGAACTGAATTAAAAAATGAAAACTAATGAAAAGTCACAAAGTTTTCACTTTGTCCCAATAATGAAAAATATATGGCAGGGAGCATACTAATTATTTCACATGGCTTTGACAAAGCCAACTATTACCTTTGACAACCAAAAATGGTATTAATAATTTTAAGGGGCAATTATAAAGAAAATTAAATAGATTTTTTTGGAAACTTTGAAACCGAAAAATTTCTCTAGCTTTTGTCAGAAGTTGCTAAGAATTTTCAAAGTGAACATGAAGTAGCTTAAAATATGTCTCAAAGATCCCATAACAATAATAGTCCATTTTGCATGGTATCAAAATGCAGCATTAATCCTTCTGCCTTAAAAATGTTCAGTGCAAACTGAAATAGCCAAGAAGATAAAGTGAGACTTTCCTTTTGATTGGAGCTGAGCTTTGGTCTATGCATATTCAAAATGATGCTATACAATTTAGTGCAGCTGCTTATCCCAAACAAATGAGAGGAAATCATTAAAGCAACTTCCAACCACCTGACTTCCACCTTCAAATAGAAGTAAGTGGTAGAGAGCAAGGAGATGGTTTACATGTCAATAAAGGGAAGAGGGTGACAAAATGTAAATTTCTTTGTGATATGTGTGGCCGTTTTCATAAAATGCAGTTGGCAGCTTTCCAACTTTCTTTGGGGGGAGGGGCACATTTATAAATTCAGTAGTTAAAATCCACATAATTGCAATTTCAATTTCACTTTGAGGATATTGTTGGGCTTCTTTTGTGCCTGATCAACTGAACAGCTGTGTCTTCAAGTTGAAGTGTCTGCTCACTGTTTCAAACATTTTAAGAAAATAAAACGAAGATCATATTTGGGGCTATTATTAAAAGGGAAAAAAATATTCTCATGGCCTTGAACGATGAGGGGACTGCTTTATTATTTGCTCTTCGAGAACAACACATGCAAAGCATTTGCGAAGCCAACACAGCTGCAGCACCCACTTAGCATACCAATTCTGTCTACCCAGGATCCTTCTTAGCTTTTATATAGATTCAAATTTAAAGACACATGAAATGTATTTCCTGCAATGACTCCAGGATATTTGCTTTTAAAACGGTATTTCAATGATGTTATATCAGACACCTACGGAAGAAAGCTAATCCTTAGTACTTTCCAGTGTCACCTTTACTTCATGGTAAATCCTTTCTTTCTATCCATCATGCTAGAGAGACTGCTTAGCAAATAATTAATTACTGGAAATGATAAATAGACAATTCATACTTTATCAATAATTTAATGGAGAAAACCTATTCATATTAATCAGATTCTTTGGTAACTTTCATTATCTTCTGTTAATTCTGCATAACACAAACTCCTACCACATTAATTTTATAAATAAAATAAGCTAATACTGACAATTAGGTGGTATCACCCTAGAATTCACCCTTAATGTCTTTTACGAAAATATTCCCTTTGGTGGGGGTGTGGTTTGACTAAGGAGAACAGGAAACAGAAGTCTTGCAATATTTTTACCTATATAAATGGAATTATCTATTAATCTTTAAAAACAGTAATTAAGAATAATGAATATAAAATTGCAAAAATTAATAAATTAGTGCAATATAGATAGTGTATCTGTGGACATATTTCCATTGACATTTTCCCAGGTGGGAAGAGGAACTAAAAAGCCTCTTGATGCAAGTGAAAGAGGAGAGTGAAAAAGTTGGCTTAAAGCTCAACATTCAGAAAACTAAGATCATGGCATCTGGTCCCATCACTTCATGGGAAATAGATGGGGAAACAGTGAAAACAATGTCAGACTTTATTTTGGGGGGCTCCAAAATCACTGCAGATGGTGACTGCAGCCATGAAATTAAAAGACGCTTACTCCTTGGAAGGAAAGTTATGACCAACCTAGATGGCATATTCAAAAGCAGAGACATTACTTTGCCAACAAAGGTCTGTCTAGTCAAGGCTATGGTTTTTCCAGTGGTCATGTATGGATGTGAGAGTTGGACTATAAAGAAAGCTGAGTGCTGAAGAATTGATGCTTTTGAACTGTGGTGTTGGAGAAGACTCTTGAGAGTCCCTTGGACTGCAAGGAGATCCAATCAGTCCATTCTAAAGGAGATCAGTCCTGGATCTTCTTTGGAAGGAATGATGCTGAAGCTGAAACTCCAGTACTTCGGCCACCTCATGCGAAGCGTTGTCTGATTGGAAAAGACTCTGATGCTGGGAGGGATTAGGGGCAGGAGGAGAAGGGGACAACAGAAGATGAGATGGCTGGATGGCATCGCCAACTCAATGGACGTGAGTTTGAGTGAACTCCGGGAGTTGGTGATGGACAGGGAGGTCTGGGGTGCTGCAATTCTTGGGGTCACAAAGAGTCAGACACGACTGAGCGACTGAACTGAACTGAACAGTGGTCAAGTAGCCACCTGCCAATGCAGGAGATGCAAGAGATGCAGGTTTGATCTCTGGGTCAGGAAGATCCCCTAGAATAGGAAATGGGAATCCACTCCAGTATTCTTGCTTGGAAAATTCCATAGACAGTGGAGCCTGGAGGGCTGCAGTTCATGGAGTTGCAAAGAGTCAGATATGACTGAGCATGCACACACACTCTTTCATTCACTTACACCAGAATATTTCATGGTAAGGTTGCTGTTGCTGCTGCTGCTGCTAAGTCACTTCAGTTGTGTCCAACTCTGTGTGACCCCATAGACGGCCTCCTACCAGGCTCCTCTGTCTCTGGGATTCTCCAGGCAAGAACACTGGAATAGGTTGCCATTTCCTTCTCCAATGCATGAAAGTGAAAAGTGAAAGTGAAGTCACTCAGTTGTGTCTGACTCTTAGCGACCCCATGGACTGCAGCCTACTAGGCTCCTCTGTCCATGGGATTTTCCAGGCAAGGTTAATCAGATCTAAATACAGAGTGACCAAGAAGCTGAAAAAAGGAAAGAGACCAAGAACTGTAAACACATTATTTAGTATAGAGTGTACTGGTATGCATGTTTGCTCAGCTGTGTCTGACACTTTGCAATTTCCTACTCCAAGGGATCTTCCCTACCCAAGGATCGAACTCACATCTTCAGTGTCTCCTGAATTAGCAGATGGATTCTTTCCTACTGCACTACTTGAAAAGCCTCAGTATAGACTTTTAGTTCAGTTCAGTTCAGTTGCTCAGTCGTGTCCGACTCTTTGTGACCCCATGAACTGCAGCACGCCAGGCCTCCCTGTCCATCACCAACTCCCGGAGTTCACTCAAACTGACGTCCATCGAGTTGGTGATGCCATCCAGCCATCTTATCCCCTATGTCCCCTTCTCCTCCTGCCCCCAATCCCTCCCAGCATGAGACTTTAACAAGACCTAATAAAATCTATCAGGTCTCTGGAGCAATGCAGAGTTTATGAAATCTCCATGAGCCATCTGCACTGACCAATAAATACAACCTAAATACCTGCCATCTAACTTTATGTCTTTCTTTCTCTTGCCCCTCTATTTTAAGAGCATAATGAATCACTAAATATGCTTCATCTTCCTTGAGCATGAGCAGTTAGAAGATACACAGGAACCCAATAGTGTATCGCTACTGTTGATTCTATTAATCAGCTTTCAGAAGATCCATCATTCCCCAGTACCCCAATATTCATGGAGATTTATCATCAGGTAGCCACAATCTGAACAAAATCTTATAAGTGAAATATAGTAACTGCAACGAGTTACAGCTGAAAAAAAAATCAGCGTAATATTTGCTTACTGCATTTATATATGAAAATGAATTTTCCTTAATTAGCATGCTGCGTATACCTATCTACATAAGACTGGACACAGACTTCATGACAGTGAATGATTTCATAAAACACTCACATGAAATGTCCAGCAAGAGAAGAACACTACATTGTTGTCTAATTTATTGAAAAAAAAAGTCTTAGTCTGGGGGAAAAAATTCAATATTGGAGTATAATAATTCAAGTGATAAACTGAATAATTTTAGTGAAAATGAAAATCATTTTAATATAAAAGTGAAGTGTTTCTTGATACCACATCATGAATATCCATCTTGTATTATATAAAACATTATATAATTGAGTAATCACTTTTAAAATAATTTCTAAATTTCCCTTTGCTCTCAGGATGTCAGCTCATACATTTACTTTGCCTGTGCTAATCTCACAAGTACTTTCCTCTAGGAGAATTGGGAAACCAAACAGTGAACTTTATTATACATTATATTTAAGTTAGATGGACAGGATTTAATGAATAGCCCTTTTTATTTTATCAAAATGCTTAATTTTATCCATCCCTTCCTAAATAGCCTATATTCCATAAATATCCTAACTGTATGCCTGTCTTTGTTAACCTTTTAAAAATATGCACAATAGGCAAAAATAAAGCACAGAAGTATTTTACATTTGTGCCTTTTTTATTACTGAGACAAATGTATACATATATATATATGCATCATTTTACTATCCTGGATGTATGTTTAAACATACATCAAATATATATTTTTAAAGGATACACTAGAGATGAAATACAGAATTTTAAAAAATAAACAGGTATCATCCCACCCCCGGCCCCCATTTATACCTAATAGTTTCTAAAACAGTGCTTTTAAAATCTGATTCTACATTTGGATTCACCACCCACTTGCTCTTGATGTCTGTCAGAACAGAAAAAAGATAAACTCACTTAGATGCAAGTAGAAATAAGAAGGACAATACAGTGTGTGAACATGATGGGGAAAGGGGGAAAAAAAAAGTGGGGGGAGTACCTGGCATGTAGAACACATTAAGAAGCATTGACTATCACTGTTTTTAGATATTTTTTGTGATTTTAAAAATTACTAAAATATATTTTAACAGCTTATTCAAACAAAGCCTATGCATAATGCATATAAAAGGGATAATAGTAACAACAACCTGTGTCAGATCAGATCAGATCAGATGTCGCTCAGTCGTGTCCAACTGCCACCAATTTAAACATTCTCAGCACATTTGTTGCCCCTGTTTACCCACTTTGATCACACTCCCTCTTCTCTCTCCCAGAGGTAACTACTAACCTAAGATTCATGATTTTCATTTTTTACTTTTCTCTACAGCTTTGCCAACTAAATAAATATGTATTTTCTAAAATATTGTTCATAAAATATTTGTACGTGGTGAAACTTCACCTCATGCAGAGAATCCACTTGATGAAATATTTTTGGCGTTGTTGAAGCTCTACATCCATTAACAACAGTCTTTCATCATCTAAGATGTCCAGTGTCACTTCTAATGGGAAACATTTATTGGAAACCATGCAGTCAGCTTCAAGTTCTCATCAAATGAAAATTTTGTTGTGACAGTCACAGCCTAATTTGTCTTGAGTGTTTTGAGAGACTTAATCATACCACCGATTTTTATCTCTAAGCGTAAGAGTAGCTTTTCATTTTCCTAGGAATTCTCTCTTCTGTTCAATTTTCAAAATCACCCAAATACACCAATTTTGAGTAGAGTGTGTCCTAGTTTCTGATTGTAAGAGAAAGGAACCTTGCAACCTAAGTGAATCCTCGAATTCATAAATATATGGACTGTTTAAATAGGCTTTGACTTTGTCCTGAATGAAACTGAATAATATCAATACGTAGTAGATTAATATTTGAAAACTTATCTGAGTGCTTTTTCCTTTTATGTGCCTATTTACAGCCTCAGACCACACACATACACACGCATGTGCCATAAACAAAATACCAAAGCAAAGGACAAGAGGAGAAAACTGGAGAAGAAAATGGCAAGCCACTTTAGCGTTCTTGCCGTGAGAACCCCATGAACAGTATGAAAAGGCAAAAAGATCAGACACCGGAAGATGAGCCCCCCAGATTGGAAGGTGTCCAATACGCTATTGGAGGAGAGTAGAGGGCAATTACAAATAGCTTCAGAAAGGATGAAGCAGCTAGGACAAAGCGGAAATGATGCTAAGTTATGGATGTGTCTTGTGATGAAAGAAAAATCTGATATTGTAAAGAACAGTACTGCATAGGAACCTGGAATGTTGGGTCCATAAATCAAGGTAAATTGGACATGGTCAAGCAGGAGATGGTAAGAGTGAACATCGACATCTTAGGAATCAGTGAACTAAAATAGATGGAAATGGGCAAATTTAATTCAGATGACCAGTATACCCTACTACTGTGGGCAAGAATCCCTTAGAAGAAATGGAGTAGCCCTCATAGTCAACAAAAGAGTTGGAAATACAGTACTTGGGTGCAGTCTGAAAGATGAAGAATGATCTGTTTATTTCCAAGGCAAACCATTCAAAATCACAGTAATCCAAGTCTATGCCCCAACCACTGATGCTGAAGAAGCTGAAATTGACTGGTTCTACAAAGACCTATAAAACCTTCTAGAACTAACACCAATAAAAAATGTCTTTTTCATTGTAGGGAATTGGAATCCAAAAGTAGGAAAGTCAGATGACAAAAGGCATCATATAAATTCACAGGAATAATAGACAACTCATAAAAATGCAAATTGTCGATAAATGTAAAACAATCAATATCAAATAAATAATTTAAAACAGAAAACTCCAAAGGATTAAAAATAACAAAAATAATAATGAAATACTGATGATTCCTGGGATGGCAAAATTTAAAGAAAGTAGGCATTTAAGTTGGATGGCCTTTTCACTGCTGCTGCTAAGTCACTTCAGTCGTGTCTGACTCTGTGCGACCCTACAGACGGCAGTCCACCAGGCTCCCCGGTCCTGGGATTCTTCAAGCAAGAACACTGGAGTGGATTGCCATTTCCTTCTCCAATGCATGAAAGTGAAAAGTGAAAGTGAAGTCACTCAGTTGTGTCTGACTCTTAGCGACCCCATGGACTGCAGCCTACTAGGCTCCTCCATCCATGGGATTTTCCAGGCAAGAGTACTGGAGTGGGGTGCCATTGCCTTCTCCATGGCCTTTTCACACTATGAATCAAAAGCCTTAAGATGCTTATTGCCTACATCCCTGTACTGCCCTCTAGGAGATGGGGCCAAATATTTAAGTTTCAGGCAGTTCACCTTCATAGTTACATCAGGGGTGATAACAACAGTGTAAATGCCAACCACAAATGGCTGGCTAAATGAAATACAAAAACACCAATACAATAACCTTTATGTAAACCATTCAGATCAGATCAGATCGGTCGCTCAGCATGTCCGATTCTTTGCGACCCCATGAATTGCAGCACCCCAGGCCTCCCTGTCCATCACCAACTCCTGGAGTTCACTGAGACTCATGTCCATCGAGTCAGTGATGCCAGCCAGCCATCTCATCCTCTGTCGTCCCCTTCTCCTCTTGCCCCCAATCCCTCCCAGCATCAGAGTCTTTTCCAATCATTCAACGCTTCGCATGAGGTGGCCAAAGTACTGGAGTTTCAGCTTTAGCATCATTCCTTCCAAAGAAATCCCAGGGCTGATCTCCTTCAGAATGGACTGGTTGGATCTCCTTGCAGTCCAAGGGACTCTCAAGAGTCTTCTCCAACACCACAGTTCAAAACCATCAATTCTTCGGTGCTCAGCCTTCTTCACAGTCCAACTCTCATATCCATACATGACCAAAGGAAAAACCCTAGCCTTGACTAGACGAACCTTTGTTGGCAAAGTAATGTCTCTGCTTTTGAATATGCTATCTAGGTTGGTCATAACTTTCCTTCCAAGGAGTAAGTGTCTTTTAATTTTATGGCTGCAGTCACCATCTGTAGTGATTTTGGAGCCCAGAAAAATAAAGTCTGACACTGTTTCCACTGTTTCCCCATCTATTTCCCATGAAGTGATGGGACTGGATGCCATGATCTTCATTTTCTGAATGTTGAGCTTTAAGTCAACTTTTTCACTCTCCACTTTCACTTTCATCAAGAGGCTTTTGTGTTCCTCTTCACTTTCTGCCATAAGGGTGGGGTCATCTGCATATCTGAGGTTATTGATATTTCTCCTGGCAATCTTGATTCCAGCTTGTGTTTCTTCCAGTCCAGCGTTTCTCATGATGTAGTCTGCATAGAATTTAAATAAACAGGGTGACAATATACAGCCTTGACGAACTCCTTTCCCTATTTGGAACCAGTCTGTTGTTCCATGTCCAGTTCTAACTGTTGCTCCCTGACCTGCATACAAATTTCTCAAGAGGCAGATCAGGTGGTCTGGTATTCCCATCTCTTTCAGAATTTTCCACAGTTTATTGTGATCCACACAGTCAAAGGCTTTGGCATAGTCAATAAAGCAGAAATAGATGTTTTTCTGGAACTCTCTTGCTTTTTCAATGATCCAGCGGATGTTGGCAATTTGGTCTCTGGTTCCTCTGCCTTTTCTAAAACCAGCTTGAACATCAGGAAGTTCACAGTTCATATATTGCTGAAGCCTGGCTTGGAGAATTTTGAGCATTACTTTACTGGCATGTGAACCATTAAGATCCCATAATTTTAAAAATGATTTATAATATTAAAATATGCTAAAGGGATATGCTAAGAACTTAAGTTTTAAAAATGAAGTATCAATATAAATTTTATAAGAAAACAGTAAAAAATATAAGTAGGTTACATAGTTTTATGTATGCATAAAAGATATATCCTACAAAATATTTTGGGGGGATGGTAGGATAAAATTTTTTTTTTAATTTTACTGACATTTCTAAAAAGTTTTTCATTAAGTATTAATTTAAAATTGTTATTTTAAAAATAAGTACACTAATACACAAAAATTACAGCTCTCAATTTATAAATACTATGAAGTATGCAAATCTTGCAAATATTAACCTTCCCAATATATTTTAAATGATTCTACATGTGAAATGTATTCATATTTCTTATACCATAAGTATTATATAGGTATTTCTGTACAGTGAAGCTGTTTTGTCATTATTTTACTATTTACAAGCTAACCTCTTAACTGAAAGCCAGAACAATATTGAAAAAAATGATATAATTATACCTCTTTCTTTTATTAATCATGAATACAACTGAAAGTTCACTTCATAAGGAACATATTCTTCAGTGATTTATGTATGGCAAGTACTTAATGCCTAAACATACATGAAACCGAACCATATGACAACAATTAGTAACCTTTCAAAAACATTTAAAATCCAACTTTAATTGTCTTTTAATAATACAACAACTTGAGCAAACATTTTATCTTTCTATACAATAAAACTGTACTTTTATTTTACCTCTCATTTTATTTAGAAATAATGACTGGTTTTGAGAGAAAGATTTTTTAAATTAATTTTTTCATTTTAGTCAAATGACTCCAAGATGCTTACTTCATGGTGAACTTTCTGAATATAAGGGAAAAGGACAAATAAAGTAGAAGGACATGAAAATATCTTGAATTCCACGAATTTGGAATTTATTTTTAAACATCAACAGTAATTGCCTTAAAATTGACTAAAGAGAGAAATTGTTTGACTAAAGTCTTAAATTATTTTCCATTATCCATATCATATCCATATCACTGTCTCTGCCTCTAGTCTATTTTCCCTTCAAACTATGACCAACAAGCAGATCTGAAATATGCATCCATCAAGTTAAAATGAAGCGTCATCTCCTCTATAAAGAAGCTTTCCTACAGGCAGAATTAGTCACAGCTTCCCAGGTTCTTCTAGAATACTTTATACCCATCTAAACAGATGTTCCATAAATTGTGTCATTCTCAGACTTAGGCAACATCAGTGGTTCAAAAAAGCCACTTTATTTGACAGGACCAATGCCTTGGCCTTTAGGCAGCTCTCTCCCTCCCCAAACTCCAGGACCAATAGCTTCTGGTAGCAGTTGTGGTTTAGCCGCTATGTCGTGTCCGACTCTTGTGACCCCACGGACGGTAGCCCTCCAGGCTCCTCTGTCTATGGGATTTCTCAGGCAAGAATACTGAAGTGGTTTGCCATTTCCTTCTCCAGGGGATCTTCCCAACCCAGGGAGCAAACCTGTGTCACCTCCATTGGCAGACGGATTCTTTAACACTGAGCCACCAGGGTAGCCAACCAAGAGCTTCTACCCTTCTCTATAAATACTCTGTTTCTCTTGTACCATCCTTTGCTGAATTTCCTCTCTCGGAAATTACCTCTCCCTCTATTCGCCAGAAAATTTTAAGGCTGAGTTTAAACCTACTTCCTATGTGAAGTCTCCCCTATCGTCTTACTGAAAATGAAGCTTACTGATTCCCTTTGTGTCAGTTTGATAGCATCCTGTTCTTCCTCTGTTGCTAGGAAGCTCAAGTAGCATCTGAATCACTTTTCTACACTCTAAATTAGAGTATTTGAGACACAGTTTGATAAAGAAATACTTTTTTGATGAAAACTTACATAAATCTCTCAACCTGTTAAATTGTGTTTTAAAATCTCTTGCTTCTGTTTGCATTTATGATCTTTACATTTTTTTTTTTTTTGGTAGTTACTCAATGAAAATAATGAGGCTACTTTGAGAGACATTTGAAACAAGAATCAGAGTCACATTTATTTTCATGTCTATCACCTGTACTTTTGCTCTTATTTTTAAATTTTCTTTAGGTTGCACAATATTAAAAAAAAATTATGACTCACACAATTAAATTGAAAGTGGTAATAGATTTTTAGCACCTTTTCAATTTTGATATCTTTCAATAACATTGCCCTGGAAGCATTAAAAGAGGGGTAAAAGGAAATATCAGGATTGAGTTATGGTAGATATCCTCTCCACTGACTCAGTTAGACTGGTAAGTAGTCTATACATCAAAAAAAAAAAGAAAAAAAAAAACACTTACAGAGATGATTATAAAAGGATGCATGCATGCGTGTTCACTGGCTTAGTTGTGTCCCACTCTGCAGCCCACCAGGCCTATTTGTCCACAGAATTTTCCAGGCAAGAATACTGGAGTGGGTTGACATTTCCTCCTCCAAGGGATTTTCCCGACCCAGGGATCAAACCTGCAACTCCTGCAATGGCAGGCAGATGCTTTACCACTGAGCCACCTGGGAAGCCCTTTCTAGAAGATGATACAAACCATTCAATTTTTATGTAAAACATACAAAGGTTCGCATAGTTGCCATTTTAAAACTATGGATAAGGTGTTTTCTAAGTAAGCAGTTGCTCCTCAGAGCTTCTTACATTCCTTTTTCCTCCAGTGCATCACGTATGAAGTCTAGTGTCTTTAAGACATAGCGGAACTGAAAATACTTTAGAAGCAACTTGCACATGAAAACCATCTAGATTTTGATGATTCTTTTTCCAATAATTCACCATTTTTTTCTACACCTAATTTAGCTGTGATTGTAACTAAAGCTTTCCAAAGCATTTAACTTACTTGTCTTAGAAACAACATTTCTTTTTGTTCCCAAAATTCATCTCTTTTCATACCATTTAATTATATGAACAATTAAATATAAATTTAATGTATTAGTAAATAAAAGAACAACTAACACAGACAGGTTTGGAAACAAAAATAAATTGCTCTTGACCGGCTGGCATACAGCACAGCCAGAGGGAGCAGGAGTGCATGGGGCTTCTACCAAGTTTATTGCTAATTTTGAACATCAATACCATACTACTGGGGTTTCCCTGGTGGCTCAGATGGTAAAGAATTTTCCTGTAATGCAGTAGACCCAGGTTTGATCCCTGGGTCAGAAAGATCCCCTGGAGAAGGGAATAGCTACACACTCCAGTATTCTTGCCTGGAAGATTACATGGACAGAGGAGCCTGGTTGCCTACAGTCTATGGGGCCGAAAAGAGTTGGACACAACTCAGCAACTAACACTTTCACTTTCACTATCCTACCATGGTCTTTCAGAGGAAATGAATATTTTCATAGTTCAGGGACTCATGAAATGTAGATTTACAGGCTTACTATTGCATTAATTACTTAACAATATCTGGACTTTCGGTTAGAAATATAAAATACAGAAGAAAAATAAAATACATATGAAAACTTTCTATGATACCATTTTAGTACTTGCCATTAAAACACTGATATGCGGAGAAAGCAATGGCAACCCACTCCAGTACTCTTGCCTGGAAAATCCCATGGATGGAGGAGACTGGTAGGCTGCAGTCCATGGGGTCACTATGAGTCAGACACAACTGAGTGACTTCACTTTCACGTATTGGAGAAGGAAATGGCAACCCACTCCAGTGTTCTTGCCTGGAGAATCCCAGGGACGGGGAAGCCTGGGTGGGCTGCCATCTATGAGATCGCACAGTGTCTGACACGACTGAAGCGACTTAGCAGCAGCAGCAGCATTAAAACACTGATATGCTAGTTCTGCAAAAAAAGTTGTTGGTAATTTAATAGAGATAGCATTGAATATGTAGATTGCACTTGGTAATATAGTTATTTTCACAATATTGGTTCTTCCAGTCCAGGAACCTGGAGTATCTTTCCATCTGTTTTTGTTGTCTTTGGTTTCTTCCATCAATAGTTCTCTATATACAGCCCTTCTGTGTATTGATTTTGTATCCTACAACTTTACTAAACTCACTGATTAGCTCTAGCAATATTCTGATAGTATCTTTAGGGTTTTCTATGTATCATATCATGTCTCCTGCAAACAGTGAGATCTTTCTTCTTTTCCAATCTGGATTCCTTTTATTGCTTTTTCTTCTCTGATTGCCGCAGTTGGAACTTCCTAAACTATGTTGAATAATAGTGGCAAGAGGGGGCACTCTTGTCTATTTGCAGGTCAGCAATGGAGATGCAGACATAGAGAACAGACTTATGGACACAGAGAGAGAAAGAGAGGGTGGGACGAATGGAGAGAGTATCAGAGAAACATATACACTACCATATGTGAAATGGATAGCCAGTCGGAATTTGCTGTGTGACTCAGGGAACTCAAACCAGGGCTCTGAAACAACCTAGAGGGGTGGGAGGGAGGTTCAAGAGGAAAGGGTATATATATGTATATATATACACACACATACACCAGTTCCCATGGACAGAGGAACCTGGCAGGTGCAGTCCATAGGGTTGCACAGAGTCAGACATGACTGAAGTGACTAAGCAGCAGCATATATACACATGTATGTATATTTATGAATATTTATAAATTATGTGATGCACATCTGTACACATAATGGCTTATGAAATATGTAGAGTCACCTTTGCAATCTGTGGTTCTGAATGTGGTAAAATTGTTACTTCTGCAATTTTATATAAGGGAACATGCACAGAAATAAGTTTTTCTTTGTAACATGACCAGTGCAAAGATGAAGTCATCCTTTTGATGAAACAGTTATCATATGAGCCCACTTCACCTTGATGGTGGTGGGTGTTTAGTAGCTCAGTTGTGTCCAACTCTTTGCAACCCTGTGGACTGCAGCACGTTAGGCTTCCCTGTCTTGCACCATCTCCCAGAGTTTGCTCAAACTCATCATGGTGACGAAAAGAGAGTTTATTTCATGGTCTACAGTGAAAAAAAAAAACAAACCTGTCTTCATAAGTTGACAAACTGAAGGACCTAAAAAGCTTTACAACACACGTGAGAGTGTTTTAAATTATATTTTAAGGAATGTTTGTAGGGTCTCTACAAAACCCTAGCATTCACTAGCACCTGGTTTGAAGGCCACTGCTCTCTGCTCAGAGGCATGGAGTCCACTAACACAGATGTGCTCTACATAGTATTTATGATTTGATTCACATTATTTTAAAGAGAATTGCTCGTATACTTGAACAGAAAACTATATTGTGTACTTCATTTTTCAATGCCTTGGAAATACTTATACATTCAAAGAATTGAAAAACTGAATTGAAATCCAGTTTCAAGCCTTTTTGTTTCACTCTATGTTTCACAGCTCAGTTGGCAAAGAATCCACCTGCAATGCAGGAGACCCTGGATGCATTCCTGGGTTGGGAAGATCCACTGGAGAAGGGAAAGACTACCCACTATAGTATTCTTGGGCTTCCCTGGTGGCTCAGCTGGTAAAGAATCCGCCTGCATTGTGGGAGACCTGGGTTCAATCCCTGTGTTGGGAAGATCCCCTGGAGAAGGGAAAGGCTACCCACTCCAGTATTCTGGCCTGGACTGTATAGGCCATGGGGTCACAAAGAGTCCGACACAACTGAGTGACTTTCACTTTCACTATGTTTCAAAATCACAGTGTCAGATGGGAAAATTACTATAAAATTGAAACATCTGTTAATCCATTCTGCACTTATGTTACTTTATGAGCACAATTTGCTGTTGTTTAGTGGCTAAGTAGTGTTCAACTCTTTTGTGAACCCATGGACTGTGGCCCTCCAGGATCCTCTGTCCATGGGATTTCCCAGGCAAGAATACTGGAGAGGGTTGCCATTTCCTTCCCCAGGGAAGCTTGCTGATCCAGGGATAGAACCCGCTTCTCCTGCATCCCCTGCATTGCAGATGGATTCCCTACTGCTGAGCCCCCAGAGAATGATGCTATTAGCACAACTAAGTGTGGCTTAGAGTTTGAAAGGGGCAGAAAGAGGGAAAGGGAAGAGAGAGGGGGCAGAGGACGGGAGGAAAGGGAAGGTGGAAAAAAGAACAAACCAACATCAAGGATTCCCACATTATCTGGAGTCTATGTCTGAATGGAGACAGTGATTTCACCAGTCAAAATGCATGGTTTTCACGGACAAATGAACTAAAAAGGCATTTTTCCAAAGATGTTAAAAAGTGAAAATATGCTCAACATAACTAATCATCAGGGAAATGTAAGTCAAAATCGTATGAGATAGTACATGACACTTTTTAGGATGACTAATATCATCATTATGTTTGGATGACTAACATCATCATCATTGTTGGTAAAGATGCAGAGTTAAAGGGAGCCCTTGCACACTGTTGGTGGTAATGAAAATGGGGCAACCATTATTTTTCCTCAAAAAATTAAATAGAACCACCATATGATCCAGCAATCTCACTTTTGGGTATTTATCCAAAGGAATTTAAATTAGGATCTTGAAGAGACACCTGAATTTCCATGTTCACTGCAGCATAACTCACAATAGCCAAGATATGAAAGCAACCCAAATGTCATCAATGGATGAATGGATGCAGAAAGCGTAATACATATGTACACGTGAGTATATATGTATACCTCATATGTGTGTATATATGATATGGAATAGTATTATATATATAGTATATAGCCATATCGGAGAAGGCAATGGCACCCCACTCCAGTACTCTTGCTTGGAAAATCCCATGGAAGGAGGAGCCTGGTAGGCTGCAATCCATGGGGTCTCGAAGAGTTGGACACGACTGAGCGACTTCACTTTCACTTTTCACTTTCATGCATTGGAGAAGGAAATGGCAACCCACTCCAGGGTTCTTGCCTGGAGAATCCCAGGGACAGAAGAGCCTGGTGGGCTGCCATCTATGGGGTCCCACAGAGTCGGACACAACTGAAGTGACTTAGCATAGCATAGCATATAGCCATATAAAGGAAGGAAAATCTTCCAGTTGGGACAAAATAGATGGATCTGGATTTCGTTATGTAAGTGAAAGAAAGTTAGTTGCACAATCATGTCCGACTCTTTGTGATCCCATAGACTATAGCCTGCCCAGCTCCTCTGTTCATGGAATTTTCCAGGCAAGGGCATTGGACTGGGTGGCCATTTCCTTCTCCAGGGGATCTTCCTGAATCAGGGACTGAACTCAGGTCTCTTGCATTGCAGGCAGATTCTTTACCAGCTGAGCTACTAGGGAAGCCCAAGTGAAATAAACCAGATCCTTACAGTACATGAGCTTCCCTGGTGGCTCAGCTGGTAAAGAATCCGTCTGCAGTGCAGGAGACCTGGGTTTGATTCCTGGGTTGGGAAGATCCCCTGGAGAAGAGAAAGGCTACCCATTCCAGCATTCCGGCCCAGAGAATTCCATGGACTGTATAAACCATGGAGTTACAGAGTCGGACACAACTGAGCGATTTTCACTTTACAGTGCATGATTTTCCAGAAATGAATATGTGAAAAGTGTGACACATACCTTGTTTTCTGATAAAACTTTCAAAATGATTTGGATGACTTTTTTTCTAACTTTTCAAAACACTCAAAAATAAGAGTGGTTCACACAGGAGATAACTGATTAAATGCTGAAATTGTAAATGTGTAACTGGGAATAAGGGTCTTTTTGGAATAAATTACAGCACTCGTACTCCAGACAGTAGATCTATTATAATTAGTAAGTCACCAGCAGTCATCAATTTCAATTGGATACAGAAGGCCAGCCCTGGTGTGGTACTACTCAGTGACAGGAAAGACATGGTGGAAGAATTTCCAGCCTGACCAAATATCATATCTGGGTGAAGCACATCTGCTCCTTTCTTTTTTAAAAAAACAAATATTCCATGGGATGAAGGAATGTCAAGGCTAACCCCTCTAACACAGATGCAGAGCACATGCATCCGTGGCAACTCAAAGCAAGAGTACAGACACTGGAGGCACTGTTGTGGTTTGGCTGTTGAAATAGTCCATTCTCATTAACTTGTGGCTCAAAGATGGGACCATGTTTAGGGATGGATGTTGACTTTTCAGGGACTGTGTGTTAAAAGCTCAGTCCTAAAAGCTGAAGAGTGGAAACAACCACAAGTTGGGAGATCATGCTAAATTTCAAATATTTCAGACTGAAAGTCATTCAACCACAGTAAAAACAAGGGTTCTAAACAAAAATTCTTTGCAGATAACGTCTACCAAGCACTTTCCTCATTTTAACTTGCTATTTTTTGTTTGTGAGAAGAGGCACAACCAGTACTTAACCTTCCAAATCATGAAGGCCTTGGAAAATATGCCAGGTTATAGAAAGAACCTCACACAATAGAAGCCAAATGTCCCTTCCCCACCTCAAAATTAATCCGAGTGATGGGAAGATATTTCAAGTACCCAAAGAGCTATTAGTTCTCTCTTTTTTCCTAGTTATTTTACATTCCCTAAGTTAGATGACTTGCAACTGACTGTTAAAGGGTGACCTAAAATATTTATTAATTCAAAATCTGAAGATAACTCTAATTTAAATCAGCTATGACTCTAGGCAGTTACTTGCATCACATAAAGTCAAACCTCCTGCGCTCAGTGTCATCAAATTGAATAACTGACATTTTATCTATTCTTTCAATACAAAATAAAGTAAGATTACCTCTATAGTATGGGACCTTCCCTGGTGGTTCAGACGGTAAAGAATCCACCTGCAGTTTGGGAGACCTGGGTTTGATCCCTGGGTTGGGAAGATCTCCTGGAAAAGGAAAAGGCTACCTGCTCCAGTATTCTTGCCTGGAGAATTCCATGGACAGAGGAGCCTGGTAGAGGAGTCTACCAGAAGAGTCCATGGGGTCGCAAATAATTGGACACAACTGAGCAGTTAAGCACAGCACAGCATCTCTACAATTTAGAAGGGCGTTTTCCCTGGTATTATGATTTTAGACTAGCATTGGCCACAAATGTCTTCGGGTTGTGGAAGTGGAAGAGAATTTTTCATTTTCTAGGTGGAGACATAAGTTGTATTTTGCTGAAGAAAGGGAGCTAATAAAAGCAGGGACTCAGCTGGTGTTGATCTTCCCAATTGCATAGCTCCAGCCACTCTGAACAAGTGTGGCAACAGAAGATTCACTGTCACCAAATAGCCTAGACATGGGGGAAAGAATAAGCACTAATTATTGCCAATAACCAATTTGTGCCATCCTCTTAGTCTCCTGTGTTTCCAAAGGCATCCGCTGAACTCTTACTGGACAAGTGTGATTTTATTGGAACACCTAAGAACACATCAGAGGAGAGAATATTCCTGACCCCATCACCACTCACGCCATTCATGTTATGTTTGCTCCCACGTTCTCTCCCTTTGATTACTTGATAAGTATTTGACACCCCACTCTACTCTCCTTTTGGTGTGTGTGCATATCGTATTTGCATACATTTTTTAAGGGTGAACCCATGTGTTTGGTAGAATGCCATGCTATGCTGTGCTTAGTTGCTCAGTCCTGTCAGACTCTTTGCAATCCCATGGACTATAGCCTGCCAGGACTATACCCTTGAGGCCTCAGCAGGACTGAAGTCCTATCTTACCCCAGTGATACCTGTTTCAGGCACCCGACCTCCAGAATCTTAGAACAATGAATTTGTGTTAAGTCACCAGCTTTGTGGTAATCGGTTACAGCAGCAACAGGAAATGAATACAGTCTAAGGAAACAGAAAAAATCAAAGGGAATAAAAGATGCTAAAGACTGGACTTTCTGAAGGCTCAACTGGGAGAGAATCCACTTCTAAGATCACTCTCCTGGCTTCTGGAGGGATAAGATGAACTATTTCATAAACTGTTGAACTCTGGGCTGCACTTCTTTGCTAGCTGTTGAAGTACATCTCCACAATTGGATAAAGGATAGCCACGTCTCTGGTTCTCCCTCTCTTGCCTCTGTGTTTTACAGTTATAAGGACTCTAAGCATTTATAAGGCCCCTCAACATTTGTTGAGGCAGCAAACACTGGAGAACAGCAAAATGGGAAAGATGGCGAGCTCAGCTTGGGCAATGTCAGGTTTCAAGTTTTGATCTAGTGAAGAATATCTGTACCTAAAGTAGGTACTCTGAAACCCAGGCAAGAAGCTTGAACTGGAAGACATAACTGGGGTGAGACTTCTGTGGGAGTGCGTCATGTCATAGAGACTCAGTTAATGAAGCCTTCCAAGAAGGAAAACTCGACTCAAAGTGATAAACACTGACGAAAGATCAGTGTGGGGGGGGGGGTGAAAAATACTTCTGCAACTAATATCCTTTTTTATTTCTTTGCTCACATTTTGCTATGAATTAGGCATCTTAAAAATTATTTCATTTAACAACAAAGCATGAGAAATATTTGTTCATGAAGTTAGGCAACAGGCCCAGAGTCACACATAAGCCCATTTACAGGGGGAGCAAGTTGCCTCTGGCATAAAATTCTTCTAACCAGGTCACGAAGTACACCCGAGGAGCACAAGCTGCCATCCTGCTCATCTGAATTAGGCTTCATAGAACACATAGATACCTACTATTATCTCCTTCAACCCAAATACCAATTGATCTGTCATTCCATGGGGATACAGGAAGAAAATAGTAGTATGAAAAATATAGACTTCCTTGGAAGCTCAGTGGTAAAGAGTTCACTTTCCATGCAGGAGACATGGGTTCAATCCCCAGGGGTCAAGGAGATAAGGATAAGGAAATGGTAACCCACGCCAGTATTCTTGCCTGAGAAATCCCATGGACAGAGAAATCTGGTGGGCTACAGTCCATGGGGTTGCAAAAGAGATGGACACGATTTAGTGACTAAACCACAAGTGAAAAATATGAAAAAGTTAATATACTTTTCATAAAAAGAACCATAAAATGGAATTAAGTCTGTTAACAATTTT
This sequence comes from Bos indicus x Bos taurus, assembly GCF_003369695.1. NCBI lineage: Eukaryota > Metazoa > Chordata > Mammalia > Artiodactyla > Bovidae > Bos > Bos indicus x Bos taurus. Next base: position 94,956,547 of record NC_040081.1, on the reverse strand, counting down.
TAAGATATTGTGTTACATAAAGATGATATTGAATAATTCAGAATCTCTGAATCTGTTTGCTCTTTAATTTTTTTTTAATATTTGGCCATACCAGGAGGCGTGTGGGATCTTAGTTCCCAGACCAGGGACCAAACCCATGCCCCCTATGTTGGAAGCACAGAATCTTGACCACTGACTGCCAGGGAAGTTTCTTTAATTATTTATTTATTAAAAAAAAAATTTTTTTTTAATTTTATTTTATTTTTAAACTTTACAATATTGTATTGGTTTTGTCAAATATCAAAATTTTTAAAAAGTATACTCATTATCATCAGTGAAACAATGAAAAGAACTATAAAAATAAAGCTACTATTGTCTCCATCATGCCTTCATTCTCACTCTACAAAAGGCCGTTAATGCTAATATGTCACTATATATCCATTTTAATTGCTTTTTATATTAATAATGTGATATACAAAAATGCACACAAGATACTTGCTTCATTTTTATAAAATCTGGGATCATAATAACTACATTACCCGTAACTGGAACTTTTCTCACCTGACAAAGATACATTGGAAATCCCTCCAGTCAAGTAGCTGTGGAACTAACAAATTCATTTTCTAATAACTACACAGCAGTCCCCAGTGTGGATGGACCATAGTGCATCCAACTGCTTTCCCACCGAGGGACATCAGAGCCATTGATGCTTTATCTTATAACTCACAAGACACAAAAATCCATATCTCATACAGATACTAAAACATCCTATAATGCCTACAACTGTCTTTTAAAAAGGTGTATTACATTGTAAAACCAAATTGTTCTCTTTTTTCCACTAAATCTATTATACAATAATATCTTTATTGATGAGAGTTACACAAAAAACTCACTCTTAGTAACTTCTTTGATTCTTTTTATTCTGAAACAAAGAAAATAGAGGCAGTAAGTACAGACCTTTCACAAATTCCCTCAATCATATCCATCTACACTGGACTCCCAAACTCTGCTTTCCACTAGGATAAGTCATCCATCTTCCCATCCAAAAGCCAATTCCCCAACTTGTACGCTGGATGCTATTGCCCCTTATCTACTCAAAGACATTGCTCTAGAATTCCTCCCTTTACTTAATCATAACTTTTCCTTCTCTAATGGATTTTCTCATCAATAAACAAATATCCTACAATTTCATCCACTCCAAAACAGACAAGCTAAAGACTTCACAAACCCTCTATCAGCCCTGGCTTATTTCCATACTCTTCATTACACCATAATCATCTAATAAGCAGCTGAGTCTTTTATACTCATTCCCTCTTTTTTTAATTTAAATTGGACACACCCCACTCACCTACTGTCATAAAATCACCAACAATGTTCATCTTCTCAAATCCAAATGACAATTTATTTATCTTATTCTTACTTTACCAGTGGGATTCCCTCGTGGCTCAGCTGGTAAAGAATCCACCCGCAGTGCAGGAGACCTGAGTTCAATCCCTGGGTTGGGAAGATCTCCTGGAGAAGGGAAAGGCTACCCACTCCAGTATTCTGGCCTAGAGAATTCCATGGACTGTGTAGTCCATGGGGTCAAAAAGAGCAGTCATGACTGAGTGACTTTCACTCCACTTCACTACTTTACCAGCAGCATGTGGCCCAGTAGATCACTCTCTTTTTGTTTAAACAATCCCTTTGCTTCTATTCCAGTTTAGCATCTCTCTGGATTTTCCTATTTCGTTCAAGTGTCCCTTGCTGTTTTTCTAACACCAAATGTAAGCTCCACGAGGGAAAAGTCTTTATTTCTGTCTGTTTTATTAACCACTACATATCCCAGCACTTAAAGCAGTGTCTTGTATGTAGTAGACAATGTAGTTGATCTATGATGTGCTTGTAAAACTATTGACTTTTCACTGAAGTATCAAGGTAGACTGGTAATTTTGGCACAGTGGACCTGAAGAGTTTCTATTAATTTATAAAATGCCAAAACAGAATTAATTATATCTTCTCATAAGCCAACTTTTCTCCTGACTTTCCTAGTTCAATTAATAATGCCAGCATTCATTTCCCCAGCCAACTATATTATTCAGGACAGTGCTTAAATCCAAGTTCTGTCTGTTGCCAACTCCCCTGAGGTTTTCTGTTTACCGTATCCCTTCCAACTGGATCCTATGACCTCTATCTTTCCATAGTTTAAATGACTCTTCACACTCTTAACAGATTAATCTTCCCTAAACAGAAGATTTAGAATGATAATTTGCCATTTAAAAATTTTTTTTAACTTCCTAAAAGCCTCAGATTAACTACAAACTTCTCAGACTAGTCTTTAAGACCCTATTAAATGCAGAACCATTCCCCTCTGTTAGCTTCATTTAGTTATCCCTTAGTTACCCCTAAATATCCATGATTCCTGAAGTAGGCACCTACCATTGATTTTGCAGGTTCCTTGCCACCCGAATGACAACTTCATTAAGTACTGACAAACTGTACTTTGCTTAATTTCAGCTTACATAGATTCTTCTCATACCATTTGCTTAACTTATATGACAACTTTTCCTGTTCAGCTTCATGATTTGTGAATGTCCCCCACTCTGTGGCCATATCCATGTGATGCCCTCTCTACTGTTCCTTGTTACACTCATCTGCACTTTGGTATGAAATGTAAGCTGTGGGTAGATCAGTTCAGTTCAGTTCAGTCGCTCAGTCGTGTTCGACTGTTTGCAATCCCATGAATTGCAGCACTCCAGGCCTCCCTGTCCATCACCAATTCCCAGAGTTCACTCAGACTCATGTCCATCGAGTCAGTGATGCCATCCAGCCATCTCATCCTCTGTCGTCCCCTTCTCCTCCCGCCCCCATCCCTCCCAGCATCAGAGTCTTTTCCAGTGAGTCAACTCTTCGCATGAGGTGGCCAAAGTACTGGAGTTTCAGCTTCAGCATCATTTCCTCCAAAGAAATCCCAGGGCCGATCTCCTTCAGAATGGACTGGTTGGATCTCCTTGCAGTCCAAGGGACTCTCAAGAGTCTTCTCCAACACCACAGTTCAAAAGCATAGATTACTTATTCTTGATTAAATTCTGTTTAGCACCTAGCACAACACCTACTAAAGAGTATATACTTAATTTGTGTGTGTGTGTGTGAGTTCCTCAGTCATGTCCAAGTATTTGTGACCCATGGACTGTAATCCACGAGGCTCCTCTGTCCATGGAATTTCCCAGGCAAGAATACTGGAGTGGGTTGCCATTCCCTTCTCCTGGGTACCTTCCCAACCCAGGGACTGAACCTGCATCTCCTGCATTGACAAGTGGATTCTTACCATCTGAGCCACCAAGGAAGTCTGTACTTAATTTAAAAAGTAATTAAACTAAGGTGTTAAAAAGGATCAAGTGTTGTGAAATCTCCAGATAAATACCAGTGTGGTATTGAGTTTAAAAGAGAAAATGTTAATGTAGCTAAATATGCTATCAGGGCTTCCCTGATAGCTCAGTTGGTAAAGAATCTACCTGTAATGCAGGAGACCCCAGTTTTGATTCCTGAGTTGGGAAGATCTGCTGGAGAAGGGATAGGTTACCCACTCTAATATTCTTGGGCTTCCCTTGTGGCTCAGCTGGTAAAAAATCTGCCTGCAATGTGGGAAACTTGGGTTCAATCCCTGGGTTGGGAAGATCCCCTGGAGAAGGGAAAGGTTACTCACTCCAGTATTCTGGCCTGGAGAATTCCATGCACTATAATCCATGGGGTTGCAAAGAGTCAGACATGATCGCGTGACTTTCACTTCACTCATACTATGATGAATATATTAACTTTGCAGAAATGACTTTTAAGTTTTGGATATAATGATGTTACATCTGTACAGATACAATGATCTAGTCTTTAAAATGCTTGGATGAGCATAAAATAAGTCTTGCAAAATAGTACACTGTGTAATAAAATTTTTCAAACTCATATAATTCATCTGTAATCATATTTAGTAGATATTAATATTTTCTATCTATAGTGACAGAAATATACAGAAAATTTAATTAATGAACATAGCATATTTATTCACATATCACATTAATACATGCATGGAAATGTAAAATATTTTCATCTGGATTTTGCTGAGCAAAGGATGGATGATATTCTCTAACAACCTGCAAAAACCTATATGTCCATCAGCAGATGAATGGATAAGAAAGCTATGGTGCATATATACAATGGAATATTACTCAGATATTAAAAATAATGCACTTGAATCAGTTCTAACAAGTTGGATGAAACTGGACCCTATTATACAGAGTGAAGGAAGTCAGAAAGAAAAACACAAATGCGGTATATTAACACATATATATGGAATTTAGAAAGATGGTAACAGTGTCCTTACATGCGAGACTGCAAAAGAGACACAGATGTAAAGAACAGACTTTTGGACTCTGTGGGAGAAGGCAAGGGTGGGATGATTTGAGGGAATAACCTTGAAACATGTATATTACCATATGTGAAACAGATCACGAGTCCAGGTTTGATGCATGAGACAGGGCGCTCAGGGGCACTGCACTGGGATGACCCTGAGGGATGGGATGGGGAGGGAGGTAGAAGCGGGGTTCAGGATGGGGAAACATGTACACCCATGGCTGATTCATGTCAATGTATGGCAAAAACCACTACAATATTGTAAAGTAATTAGCCTCCAATTAAAATAAGTAAATTAACTTTAAAAAAAAAAGGCAATTGGTAAAAACAAAAAATAATAACCTGCAGAGGTAGTCACTTTCTATACACAGGGGGCCACTCATTAATCTTGAGTAACCCTCTAGATGCAGAATGTAAGTAATGTGCACACAGGAGGAAAATAATAATTCACCAGAAAATAGACACAGAGAAAAAACAGATGACATTTAAACAAATGCAATGAGTATTATAGGTGATATCTAGTGTCACTGCTGGAGTTCACTTCGGAGGAATTATACAATTCCCAGGACTAATCCTGAAACATGACTACATGTGTTTCGTAGCACTCCAAGGAGGAAAATATATGAAGACAAATTTGGGGCTGCCACTTAACTAACCACTGGCAATGGGAATCCTCTGAGTATTGCTCAGTTTTGATAGACTAATCAGTATTAAGCTCAGAACTTGAAACAGGATTACTGTGCCCAAGGGATGTATACCTGAACAAAACAGGTGGCTAATTAAGAGGAAACAAGGGCAAACCTCTTAGGGGAGGCAAGCGATACTGTGGGTCAGAATGACCTGGTCTCAGTCTACTGTTCCAGCTCTCATCTCCTGCCAGCCCAGGTACATGCGCGTGCACACACACACTCACACACACACACACACGCACACACACACACACACACTCCTCTGGCAATCCAGCAGATCTAAAGACTAAACATTTTCCTCGCTGCGAAAAACCAGAGTATACCTCCCAGAAGCCACATAGTGCCCTGGACTCAGAAGAGCCCCATGCTTGGTTCATTTATTTTTTTACTGTGGTAAAATAGCCATAACATAAAATTTACCATCTTAATCATTTTTAAATGCACAATCCAGGGGCATTAAGTCCATTTACATTGTTGTGCAACTGTCACCACCATCCTCTGCCAGAACTTTTTCATCACCCCAAACTAAAAGTCCTTAAAAAAAATAGTATCTCCTTCTCCCCTCCCTCCACCCCTATAGCCCCTCACCTATTTTCTGTCTCTTGGAATTTGACTCCTTTGGCTAGCCCACATAAATGTAATCATACAATATTTGTTCTTTGCCCATACTGGGTTTAATATTTCACTGTCACTGCCTTGAAATTCTTAGCAATTTTAGAAAAAGAGCCCCTCCATTTTCACTTTGCACTGGTCCTCTGACAAATGATGTAGCTGATCCTACTGTGAATGGCATCTCTGCATTCTCCACACCGAAAACACATCTCCGTGTCCTTCTATGAGAGGAATAACAGATGAAATGGCCCGCTACCCTCCTTAGAGTATTGGTATTTTGCTCACTGATGGCACTGTTTGCATTGTATTGTGATACTTTCTGTTGAAGTCCGTCTTCCCTGCTAGAGGAAAGGTCTATGTCTAACCCTTGTGTCCTTCGTGCTTGGTGTAGCTCCTGAATTGTGTTTCCCTCCCCAAAAATGCATATGCAGAAGCTCCCATCCCAACTGCGATAATATTTAGAGACGGGGCCCTTGGGAGGTAATCAGGTTTAGATGAAGTCAGGGGAGAGGGTTACAACACTCACGATAAGATTACTCTCCTTAGGAGAAGAGAAACCAAAGAACTTGTCCTTGTTCTTTCTGCCGTGTGAAGACACATTGAGAAGCTGGCCATCTGGAAGTCAGGAAGAGGGTCCTCGCCTGAAACTGACCATGTCAGGACCCTGATCTAAGAATTCCAGTCTCCAGAAAGTGTGAGGAAATACATTTCTGTTCTTTCCGTCACCTACTCCAAGACATTTTGTTACGGTGGCCTGAGTGGGTTAAGACAATCTGAAAAAGAATGAGTGCTCTGATATGTTCACCAAATATAAGAATCGCTGCTTGCTCCCTTAGGGAATCACACCTGGCATTGTTGCAGTACTTTACATTCAATGATAACTTATGGGGAAACAACAGAACACTGGGAAACGTGATAGCTTTGCTGATCCAGAAACTCTGGTCAGGGACTTGATCTAGTTACTGAAGACTGTGATCTAGCGCTTACAGTCTCAGGAAAATGTGACCCAAGACTCCACGTGTTAGTCATCTAATAGGCTTGTCCTAGTGCTTCTGAGTTGGGAAGTCTCCAGCTCCTTTTCTTTGGAATGAGAAGTAAGGATCAGGCTACCTTACTTGTTTGTATCTCTCATGCCCACCCTGTATGCTCATCTGGGGACCCATGACTAGACCTACCAAGAATGGCTAAACATGCTTCAAAACATATAGTATCATAAGCACCCATATCAATAAAGTGCACAATAATATTTAAACATTGAAGGAAATGTCCTCAAATCGGAGCTCTTTGTCATAACGTGACTCCTTGCCATATCTCAATAAGGAAACTGAATTAAAGTTCTCCAAGTGGGGAATTAGAGTGGCACTGTGAGAAGAGTCTATGACAGAGATTGGGGTCATTTGTTTCTTGCCTGCCAGCCACGCTCTCATTCATTGTGTAACTCTGGAAATAAAGGCTCTCTGAGCCTCAGTTTCCTCATCCATCAACACAAGATGGTTTGGTAAGGTGAATCACCCTGAGTTCTGAACACTGCAGAAGTCACCAGTTTCCCTCCCATCTACATGCTAAATACACATAGAAAGGTAAAAAAGAATTGTCTTTATTGCTAGAAATCAACCATAAGACTATACATTAAATATTTTGAGAGACAACTATATGTGACAAAAGAAATCAGAACAAAAGCATCAGAACATTGTACTGATGCTTTAATAATAATTTAAATAATATTAATTTAACAGTGGCTTCTCCAGTGAAAACTGGGAAGTAAGGCTCCATGACCTTTGGATGAACTGCTGCTTGGACACGTTATTTTTTTAAAGGACATGATAGAGATTAGAGACTTTGTTAATTACTCTTTCTGCCATTCTTTTAAGTTATCTAATAGGCTTGTTCTAGTGTTTCTTTTAGTTCCTTTTCCATGGAATGGAGCTACCTTACATGTTTATATCTTTCATGTCAACCTTATATTCTTATTTGGGGACCTATGACAAGTAAACGAGCCTGGCTGGTGAGGAGCTTTACATAAAATGAAATGCTATAGTGCTGGGAATTCTTCTTTAATTTTAACTTTAAACTCGATCTTTCGGTTGCTTGACTGACCACCTTATTATTACCTGTACTGAAAAAGGTCCCATCAGTACTGAATGTCTTAGGTCCACAGACCAAAGACAAATGCTGCCATTGTGCAGTGTGGTATAATCTGTCAAGGAAATGCACAGGCATTGACAACCATTTCTTTCCAAAGTAAGGGAGTTTCACAAAAATGAAAGTGCTTGTCTATCACTTCCCCTTCTTACTGTACATTATATCATATCTATTATCTATTATACCTTGCTGACAATGATTTTTTCTCATTTTCCTTCTATTTTGTTAGAATACAATTTAGAGAATATTATCCATACCTTTTATATAGCTTTTCCATACTAACATTTTATCTTCATTAAATGTAATACAATAGGTTTCAGATTCTTGATCTTTAAAAAATGAACAAAAGTAATTAATGAAAGACTCAGGCTTTATGACATTCATGGATGGCCATAATCTTTATTTTTGATTGGAAATTCAGAGTAAAGTTTCAAACTATTTTTGGATAGGCACATTGAACAACACTTTTTATAAAAGTATTTCAATTTTCTCTTCATTAGCATACCCTCATACCTTAGTTTTGTATACAGAAAAAGTTTGGTGAACTTTTTCTGTAAAAGGCCAGATAATATGTACTTTATATTTGGGGGGTATTACAGTCTAAGTAATATACTGTTAAATAGCACAAAAGTAGCCATAAGCAATATGATATTGAATGAACACAGATGTAAGCCAATAAACTTTCATTTACTAAAGCACACAGTAGGCTGGATTTGGCTCACAGGCCAGAGTCGGCCCACTCCTGCTCTATACCCTTCTATATATAGTGTTGTGCAAATCCTAAACATAGGAATGCAAGATATGCTCATTTAGAGCAACCTTTTCCATCAGCTATGTCACTTTGGGCATGCCTCTTAGCCTTTCTGAGCTTCTTCATTTGTAATGCGAAGTTGTCTGGTCCAAGTGAATGTCATCAAACCCTAACATTTCAATAGTCACTTGAGGATCCCCTTCACAACTTGTGGACAAATGCTAAGAAGCTAAATGCTACAACTTGTGAATAAGTTTTGTTTTGTTTTTTAAGTCCTTTTTGCAAATTATTTTATTTTTTATTGCTTTTCTTTGAAAAGTAAACTTTCAGAATCACTCAAAATTTTTCTAAGTAATTATAAATGCTCATCCATAACTGAAATTTTAATACTGAAAAGGAAGGGTTTGAGAATGTGGCATCTCATACCACTTGAGTAGCCAAGGTTAAGGCTGCTGTTTTGTCCTACCAGGCAGAGGCCCTCTTTTTCCCTCTCTAACTCCTGTCTGTACCCCTGAAGAAGAGAGTGAGCTTTCAGGGGAAGGATGGGCTGTTATTCTCTAAACCCTCTGAAGAATATTAGTGGCCATAATATATGACAACTGAGGTCATATCCAAAAGTTTTGTCATTTAGGTAATAATATAGTACTCCTATTAACTAGCTGAAATGCTGATACGATTTGCTTTTCATGGTACATTTACTTTGGGTATTAGTGAATTTATGCAAAGTTTCTTCCAGGAAACATATAATTTATAATTCTATCAGAATGTAAAACAATCCAATTATTAGTGGGCCATATTTAACAAAAGATCTAAGATCTCCAAATGCTCTGCAGTTGCTAAGGTAGTAAAGTTCAATAAGTGAGAGCCCATGGTTGTTAGAATACTATTACTGACAGATGAATGCCTGTTGCTACTTTCAATACTAACATGGGTCATAAAAATCCACTTCCTAACAAATTACTGCTGTATTACCTGAGGGGAATCAGAGAGCAGTTGGGAGAATGAAAATAAGCATGAAAAACAATGAAATAATCTGCTTTTTTAATTCACATTTTCTTTTATTAATTTAAAATCTAAAAATAAGTTACAGATAAAGAGTACACAGCAGTCATTAACATACATTAAGCTTGAGGGCAATTTTGTTTTGGAGAATTTATCTTAGCTTTTCATAAAATGTTGCATTTTTAAAAAAAATAAAAAATTAAACCTACCTTCCTCAGTGATCAGTGCAAAGAAATAGAGGAAAACAATAGAATGGGAAAGACTAGAGATCTCTTCAAGAAAACTAGATATACCAAGGGATCATTTCTTGCAAAGATGGGCTCAATAAAGGACAGAAATGGTATGGACCTAACAGAAGCAGAAGATACTAAAAGGAGTATCAAGAATACACAGAAGAACCATACAAAAAATATCTTCACGACCCAGATAATCACGATGGTGTGATCACTGACCTAGAGCTATATATCCTGGAATATGAAGTCAAGTGGGTCTTAGGAAGCATCACTACAAACAAAGCTAATGGAGGTGATGGAACTCCAGTTGAACTATTTCAAATCCTGAAAGATGATGCTGTGAAAGTGCTGCACTCAATATGCCAGCAAATTTGGAAAACTCAGCAGTGGCCACAGGACTGGAAAAGGTCAGTTTTCATTCCAATCCCAAAGAAAGGCAATGCCAAAGAATACTCAAACTACCGCACAATTGCACTCATCTCACATGCTAGTAAAGCAATGCTCAAAATTCTCCAAGCCAGGCTTCAACAACACATAAACCGTGAACTTTCAGATGTTCAAGCTGGTTTTAGAAAAGGCAGAGGAACCAGAGATCAAATTGCCAACATCTGCTGGATTATCAAAAAAGCAAGAGAGTTCCAGAAAAACACCTATTTCTGCTTTATTGACTATGTCAAAGCCTTTCCCTGTGTGGATCACCACAAACTGTGGAAAATTCTGAAAAAGATGGGCTACTAGACCACCTGACCTGCCTCTTGAGAAACCTGTATGCAGGTCAGGAAGCAACAGTTAGAACTGGACACAGAACAGACTGATTCCAAATAGTAAAAGGAGTACGTCAAGGCTGTATATTGTCACCTTGCTTATTTAACTTATATGCAGAGTACATCATGAGAAACGCTGGGCTGGATATGGCACAAGCTGGAATCAAGATTGCCAGGAGAAATATCAATAACCTCAGATATTCAGATGACACCACCCTTATGGCAGAGAGTGAAGAAGAACTAAAGAGCCTCTTGATGAAAGTGAAAGAGGAGAGTGGAAAAAGCTGGCTTAAAGTTCAACATTCAGAAAATGAAGATCATGGCATCTGGTCCCATCACTTCATGGGAAATAGATGGGGAAACAGTGTCAGACTTTATTTTGGGGGGCCTCCAAAATCACTGCAGATGGTGACTGCAGCCATGAAATTAAAAGATGCTTACTCCTTGGAAGGAAAGTTATGACCAACCTAGACAGCGTATTACAAAGCAGAGACATTACTTTGCCAACAAAGGTCTGTTTAGTCAAGGCTATGGTTTTTCCAGTTGTCAGGTATGATTGTGAGAGCTGGACTATAAAGAAAGCTGAGCACTGAAGAATTGATGCTTTTGAACTGTGGTGTTGGAGAAGACTCTTGAGAGTCCCTTGGACTGCAAGGACATCCAACCCGTCCATCTTAAAGGAGATCAGTCCTGAGTGTTCATTGGAAGGACTGATGTTCAAGCTGAAACTTCAATACTTTGGACACCTGATGTGAAGAACTGACTCCTTGGAAAAGACCCTGATGCTGGCAAAGATTGACGGCAGGAGGAGAAGGGGACAACAGAAGATGAAATAGTTGAATGGCATCACCACCTCAATGGACATGAGTTTGAGTAATCTCCGGGAGTTGGTGATGGACAGGAAGGCCTGGCATGCTTCAGTCCATGGGGTCACAAAGAGTCGGACACAACTCAGCGACTGAACTGAACCAAACTGAACTGAGTATTATTTAGTCTAAATATAATCAAGTAAAGTGGGCTTCCCTCACAGCTCAGTTGGTAAAAAATAGGCCTGCAATGCAGGAGACCCTGGATTGATTCCTGGGTCAGGAAAATCTGCTGGAGAAGGGAAAGGCTACCCACTCCAGTATTCTGGCCTGGAGAATTCCATGGGACATGACTGAGTGACTTTCACTTCACTTCAGTCAAGTAAAGTAAGAGTGCAAGCGACTGTTATAGGACAACTGTTTGTTATAGGATGACTGTTTGCAGTAGGGGAAAAAGAAGAAAAAGTAGATTCTAGATCTTTAATTTATGGTAGGGATAGTCCATTCCAGATTCAGTATTCTGTAGGGGTTGCTTTCTTTCACGAAGCACATTTTATGTTGAGAAAAGGTACATATGACAGTCACTATTTCAGCTGTTTTCATCTTAGTTTCATGTATACTAAACTCAAGATGAGCTAAAATGTTACAAATGAAAAATATCTATAAACATGAATGAAATTAATTTCCTACTTTATAATTCTAAGAATTACAGAATTTTATAAAACTAGATTACTCTAAGGATTACTCTAAGGTAGCAAAGAGTTGGACATGACTGAGCGACTGAACTGAACTCTGCTGCTGCTGCTGCTGCTAAGTCACTTCAGTCATGTCTGACTCTGTGCGACCCCATAGACGGCAGTCCACCAGGCTCCGCCATCCCTAGGATTCTCCAGGCAAGAACACTGGAGTGGGTTGCCATTTCCTTCTTCAATGCATGAAAGTCAAAAGTGAAAGTGAAGTCACTCAGTCGTGCCTGACTCTTAGCGACCCCATGGACTGCAGCCTACCAGGCTCCTCCATCCATGAGATTTTCCAGGCAAGATTACTGGAGTGGGGTGCCATCGCCTTCTCCAGAACTGAACTCTAAGGATGCCTATATTAAGAAAGTATGATTTTTGTACAATTAATCATTTCCTATATTAAATTCCTTTGGGAGATAGCATAATATGAAATGATTTGCAATGGTCTCAGTGGAATACATAAGGTTCGTTGTATTTCACTATTCACATTAATCATTTCAGGTTAGACAGTGGGTTTCCTACATCTTTTACATTTTAACAATTCAAGTTTAACTGGTCTTCACTAAATGGAACTCTTAGTCAACTGTAACTTTAATACAACTACAATTTAATGATGCTAGGTGTTGAGAAGATGCTCTGGAGAAGGCAATGGCACCCCACTCCAGTACTCTTGCCTGGAAAATCCCATGGACAGAGGAGCATGGTAGGCTCCAGTCCATGGGGTTGCAAAGAGTTGGACACGACTGAGCGACGTCACTTTCACTTTCAGGTGTTTATAATGGTGTCTCCAAAGAACTAAAAAAAAACGAGTACCCTAAATGCTAGAAACTTAGAAAATTCAAATTAGTAGGTCCAACGTGGCTGTGCTTTTAGATGCAATCTAATAATTCAGTTATAGTGGCCTACCAAAAAAAGCATATTTTGTTACACATGTTCAACCTATATGCTCTAGGACCAGGGTCCCCAGCACCTGGACTGGTACCGGTCCATGGCATGTTAGGAATCAGGCCACATGATGGGAGGTGAGTAGTGGGCAACTGAAGTTTTCATCTGTATTTACAGCCACTCCTCGCTGTTCACATTACCACCTGAGCTTCTCTCTTGTCAAGTCAGTGGCAGCATAATCAATGTAATAGGCTCGAATCATCTCAAAACCATCTATCTCCCTGTCCTGAGTCCCTGGAAAAAATTGTCCTCCATGAAACCAGTCCATGGTTCAAAAAACGTTTGGGATGGCTGTTCTAAGATCACACCACTTTACGATCATTGTAATCAAGGTAGAATGCTTAAACAACTAAGTGAAAATGTTATAAAATAATGGCTAACATTCAGTTCAGTTCAGTTCAGTCACTCAGTCATGTCTGACTCTTTGCGATTCCATGAACTGCAGCACACCAGGCCTCCCTGTCCATCACCAACTCCTGGAGTTCACCCAAACTCATGTCCATTGAGTTGGTGATGCCATCAAACCATCTTATCCTCTGTCGTCCCATTCTCCTCCTGCCCTCAATCTTTCCCAGCATCAGGGTCTTTTCAAATGAGTCAGCTTTTTGCATCATTAACAGTGTTTATAAAATAACATGCACACTCTTTTAAATATGCTATTATATTATATCTATTATATCATATATATAATGAAACCAACAATCTGAGGAACATATTACCTTCTCTAATTTACACATGCTGGCACTGAGGACCATAGAGATCATCCTGCCTAAGAAGCTGATAGCAGAGTTGATTTGAAGTGAACTTGATTTAGCTTTCACCCCTTCACCTCTACTCTTCATTATTCTATGCTATCTCAAAAGCTTTTCTCTCGGCAGCAAGAGTTCACACTCAGTTTTTTGTTTTAATAGTTCCATAGTTTCCCATTCTCTACATTATTAGAAATGTTTAAAGAGAGAAACATTAAGCCATGAAGAAAAACCTGTAGTTAAGACTAATTAGTTTCAGGAAATATTGCTTCTCATATATTAACGAAGTTGATATTCTTATACAAAATTTGGTCTCTGAGCAAAGTATATAATCAGTATATATAAGTACATTTCAAAATAAATTATTCTTCTATGAAATTCAGAAGCAAGCAAAGGAACAAGATTTTGTTTTTTAATGGCCAGTGTAGTTACAATCTTAATTAGACTCAGAATTCAAGAATCTACATTCCCGATAGTATCCTGTCATATGTTAAATCCTAAAAGCATGACATAATCTAATAAAATGTGTCCTAAGTACAAAACAGTAAACCAAGTAATAAAACCTATTAAAATCAACAATTTAATTTTTAAACTGTAATTTTAAGAGTTAAGTAGTAATGTTAGATTTTAAGAGGATTCTACTACCATAATGTATATGATTTACAAGTTTCCAGATTTTAAGAAGAAATGAGTGATAAGATAAATATTTATTTTTTTCAAAATGGCATTTTAGAGATGAAAAACAACCATGTTTAATGCATGTTCTTTCAGTAAATTTTTATGGCTTAATTGTTATATCAAATAAGTCTCTCACATAAAATTTTTCATTCTTCATATTGTGAGTTTTCAACACAATGTGGAGTGCTTATTAAAACTATATTACTCAAACAAAAGACAATTTTTAAGCTCTTTTCTTTTACAAATCAGGTAAATAGGTTTAAAATTTTTCCATTAGTGCTATTTTAGGAAATATTTAATTTCTATTTACTTGATAATACATTTTCTCTAGTTCAATTATCACTGTGTTAAATATATACAAAGACACTTGCAAAAAAACACCCCTTGACCAAAAAATGATTTTACTTCTCACTTACACATATGAAAAGTAGCAAGTGTATATATTCTCATAAGTATGTATATGTTAATTAGTCTGTTCCATATAAGTCTTTATTCTTGTCCACCTCTCCCATGGAGCATTAATTTCCATGATATCCAGGGACTTGTCACACTTCATTACCAGCATCTAACATTTGCTAAGCACATAACAAATGATGAATAAATATATAGGGAAAATAGGAAATAAACAATTAAGTATTAATAATAACCAGGCATTTTGGGCCCTTCTGAAAACAAATTCATAGTTATAAAAATAATTTTGATACAAGAAAATAATTTTTGTTAAAAAATGTTCATACCATAACTAAATATATCAATAATATGAACTACAACATGAAACCTCAGCAAAAATGGTCTGAATAGCTCTAATTTTCTAAAATACTTTTATTATTGTTAACATGATGAAAGCAATCATAATCCATGATGATATGAATCAAAAAGAAAAAATTTAAAAAAATTTTATGTAACTTGCTTTGAAAACAATATGTTTATACAGTCAGAATTATGTTAGAACAATGCAAGAGACAAAGTGAAGTGCGTTCTCATTTTCAAAATGAAAAACATTCAAATACTCGATAATCTGAGGTACCAGGATTATAATATACAAAAAAGTATAAAGATAAGGATGTTTACTTACTGGAAAATTATTAAAAGGGAAGAAATGCATATGGCCAGGAATCCCACCATATATATTTTTATTTTTTAATGTTTAATTTTATCACCTACTAATTTCCAGCCTTAGTCCTTAATTCATAATCTATGCTTCATACTTATATCAGCATCTATTTCAAGTGTCTGTGTTAAATCTAATGACATTTATATAATTTATCAGTCAATAAAATATATGTAAATACAATTAGTAAGACATATATATTATATAATACTGTCTCAACAAATAATTCATATAAAATCAATTATAAAATAGCAATAGAGCTTACTATTCCTATCTACTAATCTGGTAAAATTCAATAATCGCTAAATCAACACTTTTACTGGACTTTTTATTAAAGTACCTTTGTATCTTTTATTAAAGTCAAGAAGATAATTCTAGTGACTATATCAGTTTAATGTTATTTAATAATTAATTTATACAGCACTATTTTCTAATACAGGAAGAAACTATTTTATGAATAGCCCTACAATTGATCATACTTCCTTTTTGCTTTCTGTTTCTAATATTTAAACAGTATAAATAGAATCTTTGTGTCATTAAGCAGATTTTCTGACAGTCTAGTCTCAATTTAGACCTAATTAATTTCTAAAATGTACTGTCCTAAAGTAATATGGACAGGGAGTCCTGGCATGCTGCAATTCATGGGGTTATGAAGAGTTGGACACGACTGAGCGACTGAACTGAACTGAAAGTAATATGTTAATATGACTCAAGTATATTTGAGTGAAAAAATAATTTACAAGTCTACCTATTCTTGGCATTTATTTCATAGAAAATCTACCATGAAACAAGTAATATCATTTAAATAATTATAAAAACATTATGCAGTTATGGTCAATATATTACTTAATAAATAGATCATTAATTTCTGTCTATAGTAATAGCATGCAATGAATATAATAATTTAAATGTCGTATTGTAAATATTTAAATGTATATGCTGAAAACTTTATCATCATAACCTTGTCCTTCTTTGAATGAGTCCCATGACCCTAAAAAAATGCATTTTCCAGGCCCATGGGCTATTTCAAACTTTTGACATGTTTATCCAAGTAGAATAAAAAATTGAAGATCTTCAAGTAAGAAAATCAAAATATAGAACTATTTCTGTTTCCAAAATATAAAGAGAATTAATATTTTCAAACACTATACCAAGGAAACTTCTTTATAAATTATAATTTTTAGGAAACTATGAAAGGTATATTTATAAACAAGCCCTTAACAGAAAATAAGAATCCTGAGATATTGATTTATAGTTGTGATGTAGTATGCCTGTATATCATATACTTTAGCAAAACTATTAATAGCCTATCTGCTGCTGCTGCTAAGTTGCTTCAGTCGTGTTCGACTCTGTGTGACCCCATAGACGGCAGCCCACCAGGCTCCTCTGTCCCTGGGATTCTCCAGGCAAGAACACTGGAGTGGGTTGCCATTTCCTTCTCCAATGCATGAAAGTGAAAAGTGAAGTCGCTCAGTCATGTCCGACTCTTCGCAACCCCATGGACTGCAGCCCACCAGGCTCCTCCATCCATGGGATCTACAACTGCATTATTAAAATATTCTCAAAATTTCAACATACTACATCACCTAGTTTAGTGTTTTTTTTTTTTTTTTCTAAGAAATTGGGTAATTTGGAACATATTTAGAGTCAGGACTATGATCACTAGCTATCACTGAACTATACCTACTGAAATGGCAGATATCACAGCTTTTGCTATTAAAAAGGGAGAAGGAAATGGCAACCCACTCAAGTACTCTTGCCTAGAGAATCCTGTGGATGGAGGAGCCTGGTGGGCTGCTGTTCATAGGGTTGCACAGAGTCGAACATGACTGAAGCGACTTAGCATGCATGCATGCATTGGAGAAGGAAATGGCAACACCCTCCAGTATTCTTGCCTGGAGAATCCCAGGCACAGAGGAGCCTGGTGGGCTGCTGTCTATGGGGTCACACAGAGTTGGACATGGGACATGACTGAAGCGACTTAGCAGCAGCAGCTATTAAAAAAGTAAGTTTGAATTTCCCTGGTGGTCCAGTGGTTAAGAATCCACCTGCCAATGCAGGGGACATGAGTTCGATCCTTGGTCCGGGAAGATCCCACAAACCGGGGTGGGGTGGCAATTAAGCCCATGCATTACAACCACTGATCCCACACTTTAGAGCCTGTGCTCCACAGGGAAGCCACAATGAGAAGCCTGCACAGAGCCACAAAGCGCAGCTCTCTCTCGCCCTTGCTGCAACTAGAGAAAGTTCGCATGCAACAATGAAGACCCGGTGCAGCCAAAAAGAAATAAATAAAAATTTTAAAAGTGTATGTCTTTCACTTGCGTTGAAATGAACAAAATATGATTAGATAAATTATATGAACATTACAGTTGCCACTACGTATTTTCTAACTCACACAATAGCTCCAATTTATTTAAATACTCCAGGCCAGATGTTCTACATACCTGTGTTATTTAGTCTTCATCACAAACCAATCCCCAAAGGCAGAAATTTTTTTTCTCATTTTATGCACTAGGAAAGTAACATTTATAGATGATAAATAGCTAAAAATCTCATGCAAAAAAGTGGTTGGGCCAAAATTTGAACCCAACTCTACTCTGCTGTATAGCCAGTCCTCTGACTTCCTACAGGGCACATATTTAAGGAGAAAAAAAGAGAAAGGAGAGACTATCACTCAGTCAGTGCAGAGTTGATTAAACATGACCTCAAAGAACTAATTAAATCAAGTGATGAGAAGGTTGACAGGGATGAGATGTTCAGTATCAATTTATCAATATGGCATCAGGAATCAAGCCATCACCCTGAAGCAAGAGTAACATAGTCTAAATTCACTTGATTCTAGATCAAACACAAAATACAAAAGAAATACCTATTAAAAACATTTCAAAACTGTTTTGTGAACATCTTTGGAGAAAGTCACAATGACTGTCAATTACAAAGCCCTTTCAGACATTCTCCATTATCTCTGAGAGGAGAAACACATCTCCTTCATCACCATGACATCCCCAGTGACTCTGCAGTCACCCCCTTTTCAGCAAATTGTTCTTTTTATTCCCCTCTGGAGTCCACTGATAAACCCTCCATAAGTAAAGTTATACACTGTATTATTTCTCTTATCAAAGATCATGGGTGGTGGCAAACATTCAACTCCAAAGATTCTTGTCTATAAATTCATTGGACAGCCTTGACCAGTGGAATATATTCCTACAGATGTTGAGACCAGTGTGTATTGTTTGATAGATTTTTTTGGTATCATTTTCCATAAATGTAAAGTGTGAGGATATATAGCAGGGGACGACAGAGGATGAGATGGTTGGATGGCATCACCAACTCATTGGACATGAGTTTGAGCAAGCTCCAGGAGTTGGTGATGGACAGGGAAGCCTGGCATGCTGCAGTCTTTGGGGTCGCAAAGAATCAGACACAATTGAGCAACTGAACTGAACTGATAGCATTCGACCTAAAGACAATAACAATGACAAAATACTTGTATTTTATATCATGTACATTAAAATTGTTTCCACAACTCTATGTTATCTCATTCTTTCAATGCTTCTGATTGTTGATGGTATTTTCATGAGCATCAGTTCAGTTCAGTCACTCAGTCATGTCCAACTCTTTGCAACCCCATGGACTGCAGCATGCCAGGCTTCCCTGTCCATCACCAACCATCACAACTATATCAATAGGTTTATATGGAAATTGGAAAACATCAAAACCATTATGAGGTACCATTTCACACCAGTCAGAATGGCTGCGATCCAAAAGTCTACAAGCAATAAATGCTGGAGAGGGTGTGGAGAAAAGGGAACCCTCTTACATTGTTGGTGGGGATGCAAACTAGTACAGCCACTATGGAGAACAGTGTGGAGATTCCTTTAAAAACTGGAAATAGAACTGCCTTATGATCCAGCAATCCCACTGCTGGGCATACACACTGAGGAAACCAGAAGGGAAAGAGACACGTGTACCCCAATGTTCATCGCAGCACTGTTTATAATAGCCAGGACATGGAAGCAACCTAGATGCCCATCAGCAGATGAATGGATAAGAAAGCTGTGGTACATATACACAATGGAGTATTACTCAGCCATTAAAAAGAATACATTTGAATCAGTTCTAATGAGATGGATGAAACTGGAACCTATTATACAGAGTGAAGTAAGCCAGAAAGAAAAACACCAATACAGTATACTAACGCATATATATGTAATTTAGAAAGATGGTAACAATAACCCTGTGTACGAGACAGCAAAAGAGACACTGATGTATAGATCAGTCTTATGGACTCTGTGGGAGAGGGAGAGGGTGGGGAGATTTGGGAGAATGGCATTGAAACATGTATAATATCATGTATGAAACAAGTCGCCAGTCCAGGTTCGATGCACGATACTGGAGGCTTGGGGCTGGTGCACTGGGACGACCCAGAGGGAGGGTATGGGGAGGGAGGAGGGAGGAGGGTTCAGGATGAGGAACACAGGTATACCTGTGGCAGATTCATTTCGATATTTGGCAAAACTAATACAATATTATAAAGTTTAAAAATAAAATAAAATTTAAAAAAAAGATTGTTTAGTCATTTTTATAGCAGAAAATGGGCTGCTAACAGCATCATGACAAATTCTCTCAACCTCAGCTTATTCCATTGCAATAGAGAAAGAAATATTACAAACCAGTGCATTAGACATAATCATCCTGGAATATATGCCTAAACATAAACTGTATAATTAGGCAGATATTTTACATGGGCAAATCAAATGAACTGTCACAGCCAGTGATGGGAGCTTAGAGAGTGAGAGGTTTAATAGGTGCTTACTAAAGACTTGTTTGCATTGTTTTAAGATGAAAGAAAATATACTGCATTTCAGTCCTTCAACAGTGTTAAGTATCTGCTGAATATTTAACTATATTCTAGATACATAATATGTGTAAGGCATCTAGTTAGGTAGCTGGCACATTAAATAAAATATTTTCATCTTTCTTTCTTTTATGATTGTAGAGGATAATAAAGGTTAAGGAAATGAGTTATTAGATGTTTTCCAACCCTAAATGTATTCAGAAAATGCCACAGGTCTCAAAGCAGTAAGGTCAACTATCAAAAAAATATAAGGAAGTAGAAAGTCACTCTAAAGAGAAGGGCCTGCAGTGCTCTCAGAAAGGCCACCAGCTTGTGCAGGCCATGGCCACCATGCCAACTCAACTCAGTGAGTTTTGATAAGGGATCCATCTCTAACACCTCATCTAACCATCTCATCCGCTGCCCTCTTCACCTTCTGCCTCCAATCTTTCCAGTAGAGATGAGATGGTTAGATAGCATCAAACTCAATGGACAAGAACTTGAGCAAACTCCAGGAAATAGTGGAGGACAGGGAAGCCTAGAGTGCTGCAGTCCATGGGGTCACAAGAGTCAGACACAACTTAGTGACTGAACAACAACAACCTTCCCTAACATATCATGATGAAGTGTGAACTGGAGTATGGATCTTTTCAGATTATTTTAAGTCAGTTCAGTCACTCAGTCATGTCCGACTTTTTACAACCCCATGGACTGTAGCATGCTAGGCCTCCCTGTCCATCACCAACTCCCACAGCCTGCTCAAACTCATGTCCATCATGTCAGTGATGCCATCCAACCATCTCATCCTCTGTCGTCCCCTTCTCTTCCTGCCTTCAATCTTGCCCAGCACCAGGGTTTGTTTTCAATGAGTCAGTTCTTTGCATCAGGTGGCCCAAAGTATTGGAGTTCTTTCCAATGAACACTGAAGACTGATTTCTTTTAGGATTGACTGGTTGGATCTCCTTGCAGTCCAAGGGACTCTCAAGAGTCTTCTCCAACATCACAGTTCAAAAGCATCAATTCTTCAGTGCTCAGCTTTCTTTATGGTCCAGCGCTCACATCCATACATGACTACTGGAAAAACCATAGCTTTGACTAGAAGGACCTTCATTGGCAAAAATAATGTCTCTGCTTTTTAATATGTTGTCTAGGTTTGTCATAGCTTTTCTCCCAAGGGGCAAGCGTCTTTTAATTTCATCACTGCAGTCACCATCTGCAGTGTTTTTGGATTATTAACTTCGGTGGTAAAGTGGTAAACTGATTCTTACTGGATTTTAATGCTGTATAGGTGATTCTTTTCATATCTAGTTTCTATTTTCACATATTCAGACAAATAAGTCAATTACCTCCTAATAAAATAAAATATTCAACAACTCAATGTAGAACCT
Source organism: Bos indicus x Bos taurus (assembly GCF_003369695.1). Classification (NCBI taxonomy): domain Eukaryota; kingdom Metazoa; phylum Chordata; class Mammalia; order Artiodactyla; family Bovidae; genus Bos; species Bos indicus x Bos taurus. The sequence goes on along the minus strand of NC_040081.1, from coordinate 94,934,735 downwards.
GAGTTTTGAATGACTGAAAAACAGAAAGATAACCAAAGATCACCTTATTAAATGCAATATCCTGATTTATAAGAAATATAGATTTGGTCATTCAGATGACAAAACTTTATATATATTTCCTCTTCCTCCACAGTTCCTGGCTCATAGCTTCCCAAACACTTGCAATTTTATGAGCCAATAGAAGAATGGGAACAATTTTTATGACAGTATTTGTTTCCTATCCTGAGTGCCTGAAAGGGCTTCTGAGCTGCAAAGGTGAAATGGGTGTTTTGTTATTCTCAACAAATCCCCTTCCATAACAATTGAGCTTATACTATGGAAGGTTACTTTTGGAAAATACTAAGGATGAGGGCTGGTGCCCAGGAGAAACAACCGTGTGATTATAGAGAGTTGAAAATTTCAGTTCGACCCCATGATTTTCAGGGAGAGAGAGGAGCTAGAGGTTATATCAATAACCAGTGGATAAAGATGGACAGGGAGGCCTGGCATGCTGCGATTCATGGGGTCGCATAAAGTCAGACACGACTGAGTGACTGAACTGAACTGAACTAAAAGATACAATCAACTATGCCCAAGTAATGAAGGAGATGTGAGAGTTGGACCATAAAGAAGGCTGAGTGTTGAAGAATTGATGCTTTTGAACTGTGGTATTGGCGAAGACTCTTGAGAATCCCTTGGACTGCAAGGAGATCAAACCAGTCAGTCCTAGAGGAAATCAGTACTGAATATCATTGGAAGGACTGATGCTGAAGATGAAGCTCCAATACTTCGGTCACCTGATGCAAACAACTGACTCCTTGGAGAAGACCCTGATGCTAGGCAAGATTGAAGGCAGTAGAAGAAGCGGGTGACAGAGGATGAGACTGTCGGATGGCATCATTGACTTAATGGACATGAGTTTGAGCAAACTCAAGGAGAGAGTGAAGGACAGGGAAGCCTGGCATGCTGCAGTCCATGGGGTCACAAAGAGTCAGACACAAGTGAGCACCTGAGCAAAAATAACCAATGAAGCTTCCATAAAACCCAAAAGGAGGGGGTTCAGAAACCCAGGCTGGTGAACGAGAACACTTCCAGGTGCCACCATACCAGACACCAAACTTCACAAGGAAGGAAGCTGTTTTTCCTGGGACTCTCCCTATGCATTCCTTCAACTGGCTTCTGACCTATATTCTTTAATATCCTTTCCAATGAATCAGCACTCTAGTGAATAAAGAGGCTTTTCTGAATTCTGTGAGCCATTCCAGTAAATTAACTGAACCCAAGGAGGGGGTCATGGGGAACCACTGATTTAAAGTCAGTGGGACTTGTGATTGGCACCTGAAGTGGAGAATGGTCTCATGTCAAAGATTGAACCCTTTACCTGGGTAATGTGATACTATCTCCAAGTAGACATTGTCAGAAATAATTCAAATTCTGCCCCCCCCCACACACACACAGATATAGACACACATTGAAACTGAGTCCAGGAAGCCAAAAGAGTAATCAATATTACATGTATAGATGTCACACTTCCTCCATGTTTTTATAGTTTATGGTATGAGTTTCATAGGTATTTTAAATAAAAATTTTATTTTTATTTCATTTCTATTAGAATATAGTTATTTTAAAGTAAGAGTTTGTCCTGTTTATAACATAGTAAACCCTACTGTAACTACACTAAATAAAAATCCACTTGTCATTAAGTATCTCACCTTCAATTCTGAATTAAGAAAAATTTATATAATGTATCTTTTAGCTTATTAGTAATTAAAAATCATGGAAATAATCAGAGCTTATGTGACTGATTTGGCTGCAAGACCCTTCAGAAAAAACTCCTTTCCTGATTTATATGATTTTGGTTTGAGTTAACATTTTATCTTCAAAGACTTCACTGATCTTTACTTCATATTATTTCACCTCTAAATAATTTTTATATAGCTCTAATTTTTTCCTAAAACAGTAGAGGTCCTTAACATCTTTGTATCCATGGCATAACTCTGAATATAAGAACACTTGGTCACAAATTTGAAAGACTTAGATTTAATTATTATCAAATTATTATTTGCTTGGTTGTCCTTCAGTCCTATGCCTCTGAGAAAAACTGTTTACTCTCTTTACTTACATGTACATGAGATGAAAAATTTTACACACTGTAGATAATACTTTTTTCTTCAAAAATAACTTGACTTTATACAATACCTCCTACATCTTAATTCCAAAAGTATACCTGGCTTGACCTCTTATTTTTCCTTCAAAGACCTGCAAGAGTAAAAGCTTATTCTTTCCATACTTGACCTTCATTAATAGCCACAAGATGCTTATAGGTTATAAGGGATTTGTAACCCTTCATTGCCAGAGAAGGCGATGGCACCCCACTCCAGTACTCTTACCTGGAAAATCCCATGGACAGAGGAGCCTGGTGGGCTGCAGTCCAGTGGGTCGTGAAGAGTCGGACATGACTGAGCGACTTCACTTTCAGTTTTCACTTTCATGCATTGGAGAAGGAAATGGCAACCCACTCCAGTGTTCTTGCCTGGAGAATCCCAGGGACGAGGGAGCCTGGTGGGCTGCCATCTATGGGGTCGCACAGAGTCGGACACGACTGAAGCGACTTAGCAGCAGCAACTCTTCATTGTAATTTTACATGTTTAGGGGCAGCCAGAAGGCTTTGCTGTGTTCACAGAAAAGAGCCACTTTGGTCTGGTTCCAGTCTTGGCACCCAAAGTAAACAGTTCACAGTTAACTTGGGAAGACACAAATAAAATTTACATGAAAATAGAATATAATACAACATAATACAAAACAATGTGATATTTGTTATAATTTTATGTGAGGTAAACTCTTAGACATATGAAGCTGAATTGAGCAATCAAAGGAAATAGCTACTCTTTCCTGGAGAAGTGAAGTGAAAGTTGCTCAGTCGTGTCCCACTCTTTGGGACCCCAGGCCAGAATACTGGAGTGGATAGCCTTTCCTTTCTCCAGGGGATCTTCCTAACCCAGGGATTGAACCCAGGTCTCCCGCATTGCAGGTGGATTGTTTACCAGCTGAGCCATGAGGGAAGCCCTTTCCTGGAGAAGGTTAGTAACTAAGCAGTGGATAACTAAGGCTAATTACCAGCTCCCAAACTCCTGAATGAATGGTATTGCTCTTGGATTCATTTCGATATTTGGCAAAACTTATACAATATTGTAAAGTTTAAAAATAAACTAAAATTTAAAAAAATAAAAAATAAAGGAGACCATGAAGGCCCAGATTTCCACACAGCTAAACGCCATTCCCACAAGCAATAATGTGATTGTTTAACAATGTCTTAAAATTCTTGCAGAGGTTGTGGAGTTAAATACAGAAGACAGAAATTATTCCTAAGCTACCATTGCTGGAAGTACCAAGACGCATGCCAACCTGGGGTGAATCGGTGGTGTCAGTTTTCTTTTCCCAAGTAGACACACTGGAGCTGGGTATTTAAATATGCTGAGAGCTTTACTTTGTAAAGAAGTTTGGCTCCAGTAATCCACAATACTTTGTTATAAATAGTTGAAAATATTAGAAAAAAGTAAATACACTGCTATTTACGTTGTACTTATATAAGTTTGCTTCCATATCACTGTTTACCTAGCCAGTGAACAGTGTTTGACCAGTAAACAGCCAAGAGTTTCTAAATTCTGCACTCTGTTTGCAGTTCCCTAAGCTCAGATCAGGATTTCTAAAGACTAGTACACTAATTTATTCATATTAGTAAATATTAGTACTTTCAATTCTCAGTATTAGCCAAAATTTATTGACTACGCAGAAAGAAGGAAAAAGTTAATGCAATAAAATGAAGAGATTTTCGAATAAGTAAAGTATGTTATTAAGATACAAATGATGTTTTAGTACTCTTCACCAGTGAGGCTATCCATAATAAAATGATGTGTAAAATATAATTAGTTAATAAACATTTAAATATATCACTGAAGAAATGGGAAGTGAATCTATAATTAAATATAGCTCACAAAGCTTTGGTGTAAGTGCAACCAAAGGTGTCTTATTTATGTTGACCTGTGGTGGATTCATTTTGATATTTGGCAAAACTAATACAATTATGTAAAGTTTAAAAATAAAATAAAATTTAAAAAATAAAATAAAATCATGTTTTTCTCTTCTGATCAAAAATATTTCAAACATGTCAACTTCAAACAACATATTCATAACAGTGATGTTCAATTTTTTTTTAATTTTTGATAAGTTGGACTAATATATCTACTTTTTTTGAGGCAGGGGATAACCAAAAATTTCATTATCTAGTTTTGACATCAAGCTCTATTAACACTGAAGTCCCATTAACTGACATTCAAAGCAGCATTTTTTTGTTACTGAAGTATAGGTGAGTTACAGTATTATAATATTTTCTGGTGTACAGCATAGTATTCAGTATTTTTATAGATTATATTCCATTAAAAGTTATTACAAAATAATGACCATAATTCCCTGTGCTATACAATATATCCTTGTTGCTTAGCTATTTCATAGATAGTAGTTTGTGTCTCTTAATTGTATATCCCTAATTTTCCCCTAATTCATTTAAAGACTTGTAACCACATTTAAAAAGAGCCACATTGCCAGACATTGTCAAAATTTATTTTTCCAAGTTAAAAAACAAAAAAGCATTTTCCCATATCACCCAACTTCTCTGTCAAACAAACGACATGAATTTTGCCTGTTAACTTTTCAGGAGTGCAGCCAGACTTCCAAGAACATAGTAACTTATGCTTTTCCAGAAAAGATCTGGCACCAGTTCTCCCACATCACCCACATCCAATCAGTGCCAACTTCTCCAGTGAGAGTATCTGTGATATCTGTTACATCAAGAGCTCCTTTTCAGTAGAACTGCCTTTAATTTAGAGTCAGTGCCTCACGACTGCTATGGTCTGTCTGTCGTCTCTATTAAATATAGAGCTGCTGGCTGGCACCACATGGTTATTAGTCATATAAATGCACCTCTTAAGACACTTTCTATCAGGAACACTCTTTCTATATGTTTTGAATCACCCCTTGAGACTTGAAATATGCAAAGATAGCAGCAAATTTTAATCAAAACTCTTCTCATTAAGATAGGAAGACTATAACTTCAGTCCAAACTGACATTAACAATCTGTTGGGGTGAACTTAACTTGTAAATGGATCATTTCTTATATTTACAGAGAGAAAAAAAAATGGAAAGATAACAAATGTACTTAACAAAAGGACAGGGGTCTATGAACCATAGCATCAATTAACAAAACCCAATTCCATACTAACTGGAAGGCAGTAATAATAACTTAAAATAATTAGAGAAAATGAATCAAATATGTGCCTGCCTGCTTTTCTGGCAAAGATACAGGGAAAAGCATGGCCAACAGTGTTCAGAGTTATAAACTGAAGACAGATTCTTGTCTTTCCCATCACTTTTGTCTCAGTCAACAGTGTTCTGAACAAGCATTAGTCCTAGTAGGTGTAGATGGATTATAAAACGCCATCAGTTTCAAAACAGCACCATCATATGTACAAAAGGAAATGATGTTGAACTGAAAGTGGTTCTCAGAGTTTAAGTGCCTAAGCCCCAGTTCCCGATGAACTAATTCAGCATTCTACAAAAGCAACATAGGGGTTTCTCATGGAGGTCACGTGCGGACTTCATTTTGCAAAATTCTGTTACATGGATGCATACCAGTAAAACACTAAAGCCAACTGAAACGGGGCAGAGGACAAGTGGCTCTGTTTGTCCTGACTGACATTATGGATGTGACCAAGTTCTGCAGAGAGAATGGAGGAAGTAATGTAATTTGGGATTATAATGAATTGAATTTAAGGAACTGAGTTACTTAAATTTATTTGCAACACCATAGGGGTCCCATCAGATTTAGAGTTAAATGATTCAGGCAATGACAACAAAAATACGTAAAATAATGTCTTAATTATCCTTAGAAAATGAGAGGTTCCAGAAAATACATGACGCCAGTGACTTCAAAGCTCTGTAGATTTTACCCATTTCTATGGATCTCCCTAAAATGAATTTTCTACTACTTCTTTCTCTGACAAACACACTAGACAACATTTACATTACATAGGTGACTTGTCATTCTTCTAACTTTTCCCTGCTCATTTAAGGTAAAATTTTGCTGTTGTTTAGTCGCTAAGTCACGTTCAACTCTTTTGTGACCCTATGCACTGTAAACCAGCAGCTTCTCTGTCCATGGGATTACCCAGACAAAAATACTGGAGTGGGTTGCCATTTCACTCTCCAAGAGATTTTCCCATTGGGAGTGAGTTGCCATTTCATTCTCCAAGAGATTTTCCCAAGCCAGGGATCAAACTTGCACCTCCTACATTGGCAGGCAGATTCTTTACCCCCGAGGGAATATTCTGAGTTAACATCCCAATTCTGTTCCTTACCAGTCTTGAAGAAAAATGCGTGCCTTGTGCCCTATGCCTTAGCCTAGGAAACAAGTAATGTGTTTTTTGGGGGAACAAGTAATGTACCTCACATACAGTTTTGAGCATTAAATGTGAAAGAACCTAATAACATATCTAGTACATTACTGTTACTTTCCTTTCCCTCCATGGCTGTTATTTTTTCCATTCTCACTATCGTACTTAATTCTTTAAGCTTCATGCTTCTTATATTCTAAAGGTAAATAGAACAGAAAAACCAGCTTATTAAGTACTATGTATTAAATGCAAGACTTGTAGTGAGAGTCCAAAGTGCAATGTTAGGGTTTGCGGTGTTCAGAGCTATTTCACACTTAATTGAGAGGATTGAGAGGATTGCTCAACTTCTGTTTAAGTGAAAATAGTATCACAGAACTTTAAATTAAACCATAGAAATTATTTGGTATAAGGATGATCTGAGTACAGAAATGGGAATAATTGAATTCTCACAAATTTTTTATATAAAAAAAATTCACAAAACATATTTTTTGAAGTACTACCCATGACAATCAGAGAAGAAAAGAAATAAAAATAATCCAAAGGGGGAAAAAAGAAGTAAAACTCTCACTGTTTTGCAGATAACATGATAGTCTACCTAGAAAGGGGCTCCTCAGGTGGTGCTAATGGTAAAGAACCTGCCTGCCAATGCAGGAGACGTAAGAGATGCTGTTTCAATCCTTGGATTTGGAAGATCCCCTGGAGGAGGTCATGGAGGCCACTACAGTATTCTTGTCTAGAGAATCCCATGGACAGGGGAACTGGCAGGCTACAGTCCATAGAGTCACAAAGAGTCAGACACTACTGAAGTGACTTAGCGTGCACGCGCATGCGCACACACACACACACACAGCTACAGAGAAAATCCTAAAGTGACCATCAAAAAACTACTAGAGTTCATCAATAAATTCCTGAAATTTGCAGAATACAAAATTAATACAAAGAAATCTGTTGCACTTCTATAAATTAACAATTAAAGATCAGAAAGAGAAATTAAGGAAACAATACCACATATTGTCCCATCAAAAACAATAAAATACCTAGGAATAAACATACCTAAAGGAGGCAAAAGACCTGTACTCTGGGAACTATAAGATACTGACCACAGAAATTGATGATGAAATGAACATATGAAGAGATATTCCATACTCTTGGATTGGATTAATATTGACTGTACTACTCTAGGCAAGCCATAAACTGAATGACATCCCTATCCAATTATCAATGGAATTTTTTTTTTGCAGATCTAAAACAAAAAATTATTAAATTTTGCATGGAAACACAAAAGACCCTGAATAGCCAAAGCTATCTTGAGAAAGAAGAATGGAGCTGGAGGAGTCATATGCCTCAACTTAAAACTATACTATAAATCTACAGTAATCAAAACAGTATGGTCCTAGCACAAAAACAGAATTGTAGATAAATGGAACAGGATAGAAAGCCCAGAAATAAGCCCCCACACCTATGGTCAATTAATGTATGACAAAGGAGGCAAGAATATACAATGGAGAAAAGATAGTCTCCTCAATAAGTGGTTCTGGGAAAACTGGAGCTACATGTAAAGAATGAAATTACAATATTTTCTATCACCATACACACACAAAAAAGCTCAAAGTAGATTGAAGATCTAATGTAAAACCAGATACAATAAAACTCTTAGAGGAAAACATAGCAGAAGACTTTTTGACATAGATTGCAGCAAGATCTTTTTTTGATCCAACTCCTAGAGCAATAAAAATAACAAAAATAAACAATGGGACATAATTAAATTTAAAAGCTCTTGCATAGCAAAGGAAATCATAAACAAAACAAAAATATAACCCACAGATTGGGAGAAAATATTTGCAAATGATACAATTGACAAGGCTTAAAATTTGTATGAAAACAAAAGACACCGAATAGCCTAAATATACAAATAGCCTAAATATACAAATGGCTTATGCAGCTCAATATAAAAAAATAATCAACCCAATCAAAAAATGGAAAGAAGACCTAAATAGACATTTCTCCAGAATGATGGCCAAAAGCCACATGAAAAGATGTTCAACACTGCTAATTATTCAGTTCAGTTCAGTTCAGTTGCTCAGTCATGTCCAACTCTTTGTGACCCTATGAATTGTAGCACACCAGGCCTCCCTGTCCATCACCAACTCCTGGAGTTCACTTAAACTCACATCCATCAAGTTGGTGATGCCATTCAACCATCTCATCCTCTGTCATCCCCTTCTCCTCCTGTCCCCAATCCCTCCCAGCATCAGAGCCTTTTCCAATGAGTCAACTCTTCGCATGAGGTGGCCAAAGTATTGGAGTTTCACTTTAGCATCAGTCCTTCCAGTGAACACCCAGGACTGATCTCCTTTAGAATGGACAGGCTGGATCTCCTTGAAGTCCAAGGGACTCTCAAGAGTCTTCTCCAATACCACAGTTCAAAAGCATCAATTCTTTGGTGCTCAGCTTTCTTCACAGTCCAACTCTCACATCCATACATGACCATTGGAAAACCCATAACCTTGACTAGATGGACCTTTGTTGGCAAAGTAATGTCTCTGCTTTTGAATATGCTATCTAGATTGGTCATAACTTTCCTTCCAAGGAGTAAGCGTCTTTTAATCTCATGGCTTCAATCACCATCTGCAGTGATTTTTGGAGCCAAAAAAAATAAAGTCTGACACTGTTTTCACTGTTTCCCCATCTATTTCCCATGAAGTGATGGGACCGGATGCCATGATCTTCGTTTTCTGAATGTTGAACTTTAAGCCAACCTTTCACTCTCCTCTTTCACTTTCATCAAGAGGCTTTTTTTAGTTCCTCTTCACTTTCTGCCATAAGGGTGGTGTCATCTGCATATCTGAGGTTATTGATATTTCTCCTGGCAATCTTGATTCCAGCTTGTGCTTCTTCCAGCCCAGTGTTTATCATGATGTGCTCTGCATATAAGTTAAATAAGCAGGGTGACAACATATAGCCTTGACGTACTCCTTTTCCTATTTGGAACCAGTCTGTTGTTCCATGTCCGCTTCCTGACCTGCATACAGATTTCTCAAGAGGCAGGTCAGTTGGTTTGGTAGCCCATCTTTTTCAGAATTTTCCACAGTTTGTGGTGATCCACACAGTCAAAGGCTGGCATAGTCAATAAAGCAGAAGTAGATGTTTTTCTGGAAGTCTCTTGCTTTTTTGACAATCCAGCGGATATTGGCAATTTGATCTCTGGTTCCTCTGCCTTTTCTAAAACCAGCTTGAACATCTGGAAGTTCATGGTTCACATATCGCTGAAGCCTGGCTTGGAGAATTTTGAGCATTTATTTACTAGCGTGTGAGATGAGTGCAATTGTGCAGTAGTTTGAGCATTCTTTGGTATTGCCTTTCTTTGGGATTGGAGTGAAAATTGACCTTTTCCAGTCCTGTGGCCACTGCTGAGTTTTCCAAATTTGCTGGCATATTGAGTGTGGCGCTTTCACAGCATCATCTTTCAGGATTTGAAATAGCTCAACTGGAATTCCATCACCTCCACTAGCTTTGTTCATAGTAATGCTTTCTAAGGCCCACTTGACTTCACATTCCAGGATGTCTGGCTCTAGGTCAGTGATCACACCATCGTGATTATCTTGGTCATGAAGATCTTTTTTGTACAGTTCTTCTGTGTATTCTTGCCACCTCTTCGTAATATCTTCTGCTTCTTTTAGGTCCATACAATTGAGACATCACTCACACTGGTTAGAATAGCCATCATCAAAATGTCTATAAAAAATAAATGCTGGATAGGGTATGGAGAAAAAAGAACCCTCCTACAGTGTTGGTGGGAATGTATGTTGGTGAAACCACTATGAAGAGCAGTATGGAGTTTCTTTAAAAAACTAAAATAGAGCTACTGTATGTTCCAGCAATCCCACTCCTGGGCACATATCCAGAGAAAACCACAATTCAAAAGATACACACAGCCTGATGTTCACTGCAGCACTATTTTCAATAGCCAAGACATGAAAGCAACCAACAGATGAATGGAAGAAATTGGCAGATGACTAGATAAAGAAGATGTGGTTCATATATACAAGGAAATATTATTCAGTCATAAAAATGAGTGCCATGTGCAGCAATATGGACAGACGTAGAGAATGTCATACTAATTGAAGTAAATCAGACAGAGAAAGACTAATATATGATATCATTTATATGTGAAATCTAAAGAAATGATATAAATGAATTAATTTAAAGAGAGAAATTGACTCACAAATACAGAAAACAAACTTATGGTTACCAAAAGGTAAAGAGGGGAGGGATAAATTCAGTGTTTGGGATTAACACATAGATACTACTATATATGAATAAATAGATAATCAACAAGACATACTAAATAGCACAGGGAACACTACTCAATATTCTGTAATAACCTATATGGGGAAAATTCTGAAAAAGAATAGATGTAAGTATGTGTAAAACTGAATAATTTTGTTGTACACCTGAAAATAATACAATGTTGCAAATCCACTATATTCCAATATAAAATAAAAAATTTAAAAAGAAACAAACAATAAACCACATAATATTAAATAATAATAATACATTTTTAGCCTTGCCTATGGTTTAGGGTGGGTTTCTGTAAATAAAGATAAGATTGAAAGTGTTAGTCATTCAGTCATGTCCGACTCTTTGAGACCCCATGAACTGTAGCCCACCAGGCTCCTCTGTCCATGGGATTTCCCAGGCTAGAATACTGGAGTGGGTAATCATTCCCTTCTCCAGGGGATCTTCCCAACCCAGGGAAAGAACATAGGTTTCCTGCATTGCAGGCAGAATCTTTACCATCTAAGCCATATTAGTTGATAAAGCTTGAAATAGATACTTTAGGATTTTTTTTTTTTCTCATCAGACTCTAATGTAATCATTTTCAGAGAAATCAAATTTATATTGTTCTTTTGAGATAAATTCTTTAGTTTAGTAACAAGCAAGTCAATCCATCCTTTTCACCAAATTTTAGGCTCTGTGCTTTAGTTTGCTGTGTTATTTTTATCCTTAGGCAAAATAAGAGAAAGGACAACACAGGGTGAGAAAGAAAGGTATAGAAATGAAGAATTATATTATTTCTTTTGGGCTCTGAAAAAAAAAAATACCATGCCTGTGGCAAACAAAATATAACAATTCTAGTAGATAACTGTATTCATGTACCCTTACTGTATCACTAATCTAAAAATAACTGGCCCATACTTTCTCATTGAGGGATAACAATGACAACAAAAACCCATTAGAGCATGGCCATTATCAGAGATTTGTGAAGTTCACACAATATGCATTCACTCATCTATAGCTCAGTTTTAGGACAATGACCCAAACGTTTTCCCTCACACACAAATGTATTTCAAGAATTCTCTACCGGGGACAGCATATGTAGTACGTGTTATGGGCAGTAATGACACCATTCAGTGTTTCTCATTGCTTAGGTCAAGACCTATCGTAGGGGTGGTAGCACTACAAGTAATGCACTTCAGTCTCCCAGCTTGCCTTTCATCCTTCAGTAAATGGGGAGTTAAGAGACTAAGTTCTCAGAACTTTCAAGAGAACTCAAGAGGGTTTGCTCAATGGAGTTCAAATATCAAGCTAAGAGCAAGTTGCAGTTTTGATTTGAACCCTGTTTCCTACTAATGTCTCAACCCAGGTGTGACCTGCATTTGATAAAACATTAACTTTGTTCTCTGTGTAAATAAAGCGGTGGCTCTCCAGGTGCACCTGCCGTATGGTATTACAGGCAAACAGAAAGTTATCAGAGGGTAACGTACAAAAAATAAACAGAACAAGTGTGCTAAGGGGCACATTTATTTTTTTTTTTTTTTTTTTTTTTTAGTTTTTTATTTTTATTTATTTTTTTTTTCTCTCTAATTTTATTTTATTTTTAAACTTTACATAATTGTATTAGTTTTGCCAAATATCAAAATGAATCCGCCACAGGTATACATGTGTTCCCCATCCCGAACCCTCCTCCCTCCTCCCTCCCCATACCATCCCTCTGGGCCATCCCAGTGCACCAGCCCCAAGCATCCAGCATCATGCATCGAACCTGGACTGGCAACTCGTTTCCTACATGATATTTTACATGTTTCATTGCCATTCTCCCAAATCTTCCCACCCTCTCCCTCTCCCACAGAGTCCATAAGACTGTTCTATACATCAGTGTCTCTTTTGCTGTCTCGTACACCGGGTTATTGTTACCATCTTTCTAAATTCCATATATATGCGTTAGTATACTGTATTTATGTTTTTCCTTCTGGCTTACTTCACTCTGTATAATAGGCTCCAGTTTCATCCACCTCATTAGAACTGATTCAAATGTATTCTTTTTAATGGCTGAGTAATACTCCATTGTGTATATGTACCACAGCTTTCTTATCCATTCATCTGCTGATGGACATCTAGGTTGCTTCCATGTCTTGGCTATTATAAACAGTGCTGCGATGAACATTGGGGTACATGTGTCTCTTTCCCTTCTGGTTTCCTCAGTGTGTATGCCCAGCAGTGGGGTTGCTGGATCATAAGGCAGTTCTATTTCCAGTTTTTTAAGGAATCTCCACACTGTTCTCCATAGTGGCTGTACTAGTTTGCATTCCCACCAACAGTGTAAGAGGGTTCCCTTTTCTCCACACCCTCTCCAGCATTTATTATTTGTAGACTTTTGGATCGCAGCCATTCTGACTGGTGTGAAATGGTACCTCATAGTGGTTTTGATTTGCATTTCTCTGATAATGAGTGATGTTGAGCATCTTTTCATGTGTTTGTTAGCCATCTGTATGTCTTCTTTGGAGAAATGTCTATTTAGTTCTTTGGCCCATTTTTTGATTGGGTCGTTTATTTTTCTGGAGTTGAGCTGTAGGAGTTGCTTGTATATTTTTGAGATTAGTTGTTTGTCGGTTGCTTCATTTGCTATTATTTTCTCCCATTCTGAAGGCTGTCTTTTCACCTTGCTAATAGTTTCCTTTGATGTGCAGAAGCTTTTAAGGTTAATTAGGTCCCATTTGTTTATTTTTGCTTTTATTTCCAATATTCTGGGAGGTGGGTCATAGAGGATCCTGCTGTGATGTATGTCGGAGAGTGTTTTGCCTATGTTCTCCTCTAGGAGTTTTATAGTTTCTGGTCTTACGTTTAGATCTTTAATCCATTTTGAGTTTATTTTTGTGTATGGTGTTAGAAAGTGGTCCAGTTTCATTCTTTTACAAGTGGTTGACCAGATTTCCCAGCACCACTTGTTAAAGAGATTGTCTTTAATCCATTGTATATTCTTGCCTCCTTTGTCGAAGATAAGGTGTCCATATGTGCGTGGATTTATCTCTGGGCTTTCTATTTTATTCCATTGATCAATATTTCTGTCTTTGTGCCAGTACCATACTGTCTTGATAACTGTGGCTTTGTAGTAGAGCCTGAAGTCAGGTAGGTTGATTCCTCCAGTTCCATTCTTCTTTCTCAAGATCGCTTTGGCTATTCGAGGTTTTTTGTATTTCCATACAAATTGTGAAATTATTTGTTCTAGCTCTGTGAAGAATACTGTTGGTAGCTTGATAGGGATTGCGTTGAATCTATAAATTGCTTTGGGTAGTATACTCATTTTCACTATATTGATTCTTCCAATCCATGAACATGGTATATTTCTCCATCTATTAGTGTCCTCTTTGATTTCTTTCACCAGTGTTTTATAGTTTTCTATATATAGGTCTTTAGTTTCTTTAGGTAGATATATTCCTAAGTATTTTATTCTTTCCGTTGCAATGGTGAATGGAATTGTTTCCTTAATTTCTCTTTCTGTTTTCTCATTATTAGTGTATAGGAATGCAAGGGATTTCTGTGTGTTGATTTTATATCCTGCAACTTTACTGTAGTCATTGATTATTTCTAGTAATTTTCTGGTGGACTCTTTAGGGTTTTCTATGTAGAGGATCATGTCATCTGCAAATAGTGAGAGTTTTACTTCTTCTTTTCCAATTTGGATTCCTTTTATTTCTTTTTCTGCTCTGATTGCTGTGGCCAAAACTTCCAAAACTATGTTGAATAGTAATGGTGAAAGTGGGCACCCTTGTCTTGTTCCTGACTTTAGAGGAAATGCTTTCAATTTTTCACCATTGAGGATAATGTTTGCTGTGGGTTTGTCATATATAGCTTTTATTATGTTGAGGTATGTTCCTTCTATTCCTGCTTTCTGGAGAGTTTTTATCATAAATGGATGTTGAATTTTGTCAAAGGCTTTCTCTGCATCTATTGAGATAATCATGTGGTTTTTATTTTTCAATTTGTTAATGTGGTGTATTACATTGATTGATTTGCGGATATTGAAGAATCCTTGCATCCCTGGGATAAAGCCCACTTGATCATGGTGTATGATCTTTTTAATGTGTTGTTGGATTCTGATTGCTAGAATTTTGTTAAAGATTTTTGCATCTATGTTCATCAGTGATATTGGCCTGTAGTTTTCTTTTTTTGTGGGATCTTTGTCAGGTTTTGGTATTAGGGTGATGGTGGCCTCATAGAATGAGTTTGGAAGTTTACCTTCCTCTGCAATTTTCTGGAAGAGTTTGAGCAGGATAGGTGTTAGCTCTTCTCTAAATTTTTGGTAGAATTCAGCTGTGAAGCCGTCTGGACCGGGGCTTTTGTTTGCTGGAATATTTTTTATTACAGTTTCAATTTCCATGCTTGTGATGGGTCTGTTAAGATTTTCTATTTCTTCCTGGTCCAATTTTGGAAAGTTGTACTTTTCTAAGAATTTGTCCATTTCTTCCACGTTGTCCATTTTATTGGCATATAATTGTTGATAGTAGTCTCTTATGATCCTTTGTATTTCTGTGTTATCTGTTGTGATCTCTCCATTTTCGTTTCTAATTTTGTTGATTTGATTTTTCTCCCTTTGTTTCTTGATGAGTCTGGCTAATGGTTTGTCAATTTTATTTATCCTTTCAAAGAACCAGCTTTTGGTTTTGTTGATTTTTGCTATGGTCTCTTTTGTTTCTTTTGCATTTATTTCTGCTCTAATTTTTAAGATTTCTTTCCTTCTACTAACTGTGGGGTTCTTCATTTCTTCCTTTTCTAGTTGCTTTAGGTGTAGAGTTAGGTTATTTATTTGACTTTTTTCTTGTTTCTTGAGGTGTGCCTGTATTGCTATGAACTTTCCCCTTAGAACTGCTTTAACCGTGTCCCACAGGTTTTGGGTTGTTGTGTTTTCATTTTCATTCATTTCTATGCAAATTTTGATTTCTTTTTTGATTTCTTCTGTGATTTGTTGGTTATTCAGCAGCGTGTTGTTCAGCCTCCATATGTTGGAATTTTTAATAGTTTTTCTCCTGTAATTGAGATCTAATCTTACTGCATTGTGGTCAGAAAAAATGCTTGGAATGATTTCTATTTTTTTGAATTTACCAAGGCTAGCTTTATGGCCCAGGATGTGATCTATCCTGGAGAAGGTTCCATGTGCGCTTGAGAAAAAGGTGAAATTCATTGTTTTGGGATGAAATGACCTATAGATATCAATTAGGTCTAACTGGTCTATTGTATCGTTTAAAGTTTGTGTTTCCTTGTTAATTTTCTGTTTAGTTGATCTATCCATAGGTGTAAGTGGGGTATTAAAGTCTCCCACTATTATTGTGTTATTGTTAATTTCTCCTTTCATACTTGTTAGCATTTGTCTTACGTACTGTGGTGCTCCCGTGTTGGGTGCATATATATTTATAATTGTTATATCTTCTTCTTGGATTGATCCTTTGATCATTATGTAGTGACCTTCTTTGTCTCTTTTCACAGCCTTTGTTTTAAAGTCTATTTTATCTGATATGAGTATTGCTACTCCTGCTTTCTTTTGGTCCCTATTTGCATGGAAAATCTTTTTCCAGCCCTTCACTTTCAGTCTGTATGTGTCCCCTGTTTTGAGGTGGGTCTCTTGTAGACAACATATGTAGGGGTCTTGTTTTTGTATCCATTCAGCCAGTCTTTGTCTTTTGGTTGGGGCATTCAACCCATTTACATTTAAGGTAATTACTGATAAGTATGTTCCCATTGCCATTTACTTTATTGTTTTGGGTTCGAGTTTATACACCGTTTTTGTGTTTCCTGTCTAGAGAATATCCTTTAGTATTTGTTGGAGAGCTGGTTTGGTGGTGCAGAATTCTCTCAGCTTTTGCTTGTCTGAAAAGCTTTTGATTTCTCCTTCATATTTGAATGAGATCCTTGCTGGGTACAATAATCTGGGCTGTAGGTTATTTTCTTTCATCATTTTAAGTATGTCTTGCCATTCCCTCCTGGCTTGAAGAGTTTCTATTGAAAGATCAGCTGTTATCCTTATGGGAATTCCCTTGTGTGTTATTTGTTGTTTTTCCCTTGCTGCTTTTAATATTTGTTCTTTGTGTTTGATCTTTGTTAATTTGATTAATATGTGTCTTGGGGTGTTTCTCCTTGGGTTTATCCTGTTTGGTACTCTCTGGGTTTCTTGGACTTGGGTGATTATTTCCTTCCCCATTTTAGGGAAGTTTTCAACTATTATCTCCTCAAGTATTTTCTCATGGTCTTTCTTTTTGTCTTCTTCTTCTGGAACCCCTATGATTCGAATGTTGTAGCGTTTAATATTGTCCTGGAGGTCTCTGAGATTGTCCTCATTTCTTTTAATTCGTTTTTCTTTTATCCTCTCTGATTCATTTATTTCTACCATTCTATCTTCTAATTCACTAATCCTGTCTTCTGCCTCTGTTATTCTACTATTTGTTGCCTCCAGAGTGTTTTTAATTTCACTTATTGCATTATTCATTATATATTGACTCTTTTTTATTTCTTCTAGGTCCTTGTTAAACCTTTCTTGCATCTTCTCAATCCTTGTCTCCAGGCTATTTATCTGTGATTCCATTTTAGTTTCAAGATTTTGGATCAATTTCACTATCATTATTCGGAATTCTTTATCAGGCAGATTCCCTATCTCTTCCTCTTTTGTTTGGTTTGGTGGGCATTTATCCTGTTCCTTTATCTGCTGAGTATTCCTCTGTCTCTTCATCTTGTTTAAATTGCTGAGTTTGGGGTGTCCTTTCTGTATTCTGGCAGTTTGTGGAGTTCTCTTTATTGTGGCGTTTTCTCACTGTGTGTGGGTTTGTACAGGTGGCTTGTCAAGGTTTCCTGGTTAGGGAAGCTTGTGTCGGTGTTCTGGTGGGTGGAGCTGTATTTCTTCTCTCTGGAGTGCAATGAAATGTCCAGTAATGAGTTATGAGATGTCTATAGTTTTGGGGTGACTTTGGGCAGCCTGTATCTTGAAGCTCAGGGCTGTGTTCCTTTGTTGCTGGAGAATTTGCTTGGTATGTCTTGCCCTGGAACTTATTGGCCCTTGTGTGGTGCTTGGTTTCAGTGTCGGTATGGAGGCATTTGATGAGCTCCTGTCAATGAACGTTCCTTGGAGTCAGGAGTTCCCTGGAGTCAGGGTTTGGACTTAAGTCTCCTGCTTCCGATTATCAGTCTTATTTTTACAGTAGTTTCAAAACTTCTCCTTCTATACAGCACCATTGATAAAACATCTACATTAAAGATGATAAGTTTCTCTACAGTGAGGGTCACTCAGAGAGGTTCACAGGGTCACATGGAGAAGAGAAGAGGGAGGAGGGAGTTAGAGGTGACCCAAATGAGATGAGGTGAATCAATAGTGGAGAGAGTGGGCTAGCCAGTAGTCACTTCCTTATGTGCACTCCACAACTGGACCACTCAGAGATGTTCACGGGGTTATACAGAGAAGAGAAGAAGGAGGAAGGTAACAGAGGTGGCCAGAAGGATAAAAGGGGGGAATGAAAAGGAGGGAGACAGATCCAGCCAGTAATCAGTTCCCTAAGAGTTCTCCACCGTCTGGAACACACAGAAATTCACAGAGTTGGGTAGAGTAGAGAGGGGTTAGGGAGGAGACACAGGCGACCTGGTGGAGAAAAAGGAGGGTCCAAAGGGAGAGAGAGCAGTCAAGCCAGTAATCTCACTCCCTAGTGAAAAATGGGTCCTGAAGATTGGGTCCTTAAAGGTACAAAATTGGTAACAAATACTTAAAAGCAAAAATTAAAAATCTAGAGTAGAGTTTGGAATTTCAAAAATACAATGTTAAATAAAAGAAGAAGGAAAAGAAAGAGAGAAAGAATGAACAAACAAAAACAAACAAGGTCGTGAAAATTATAAAGAAAGTACAGGTACAAAATTGATAACTAATACCAGAAAGCGAAAATTAAAAATCTAGAGTAGAGTTTGGAATTTCAAAAATACGATGTTAAAGAAAAGAAGAAGGAAAAGAAAGAGAGAAAAAATGAACAAACAAAAACAAACAAGGTCGCGAAAATTATAAAGAAAGTACAGGTACAAAATTGATAACTAATACCAGAAAGCGAAAATTAAAAATCTAGAGTAGAGTTTGGAATTTCAAAAATACAATGTTAAAAAAAAAAAAAAAAAAGAAGAAGAAAAATAAAGAGAGAAAACAAACAAACAAATACGAACAATGTCACAAAAATTATAAAGAAAATACAGGTACAAAATTGATATCAAATACCAAAAAGCATAAATTAAAAATCTGGAGTAAAGTTTGGAATTTCAGATATACAATGTTATATAAAAGAAGAAGAGAAAGAAACAGAGAGAAAGAAAAAAAAAAAAGTCACAGAAATTATATAAAAAAAAACTATAGGTACAAAATTGATAACATATACCAAAAAGCGAAAATTAAAAATCTAGAGTAGAGTTTGGAATTTCAAAAATACAGTGTTAAAGAAAAGAAGAAAAAAACAAAAACAAAAACAAAAACAAACAAGGTCAAAAAATTATAAAATATATATATATGAAGTTTGCTGAAGAAGAAAAAAATAGGGTCTTTTTTTTTTTTTTTTGCAAAGTAATAGGTTATAAAAGTGAAAATTAAAGGAACAATAGAGGACTTAAATTTTTTTTTTTTAATTAAAAAAAAAGAAAGAATGATCATAAAAATAATAAAAATATATCTAGGACTTTTTTTTTTTTTTTTTGTGGGTGTTGTGGGTTCAGTTCATTTTTGGCTAGTTCCTTGGTCAGATTTATATTTCTCAAGATCTATAGGCCCCTTCCTATGTAGTCCGTAGTAACCACAGGGTTTTGATCTATTGCCTGTAGCTTCCAAGGCGTTTCCCTCTGTTATATCTTCTTCTGTTTGCTAGTCTCTTCAGTATCTGGTTTCCGCCCTGACTCAAAGGGCACGGTGGAGGACACTTTTTTTTTTTTTTTTTTTTTTAGGCTTACTTGTTCAGTCGCGCTGTGGGGAGGTAGGGAGGGATGCTGCAAACAAATAACACTGGCGTGGGCTCGCAGTGCCTCAGCCACCCTGGGTCTGCCCCCGCTCACGGCGCGTGTAGCCTCCCTGTCCACACTGCTCGGACTCTAGGTTGTTCCACCGGAGTAAGGGGCACATTTAGATTGCCGTTGTAGATTATGTATACAGTTAAATCTTTCTGTCAAAGAAGTTTAACACAGTTACTGAATATAACGTATAGTCCACATGGAAGCTAATTTCTTCAAGGCTCCTCAATTTATGGGGAATATTTTTAAAACTACCTTAGGTGAGAAAGTTTTAAATTCTCTCAACAATTACACAACTGGAAGGTATTGAAACGTACTGTGGAGAAAAGGGGGAAAAAGTGTTCCTAACAATTTGGAATAAGCTCTGCCTCCTTTTAATATCTTCTGTGACATGACAGAATGATATAGAGTACTGGGCACATTTATTACTGACAGGTGTAATTTCACCCCTACTTGAGGGGCCATGACTTTAAAAGGAGATGAAAGCTTCCAGCTGATGTATGAGGGACGAAAAGTCTGACAGGAATAACATGGCTGTCTCAAGGGAATTGAGTCATGTGGTCCTGCGGTTTACCATTCGGCCATGAAGTTACAAAGATTTACAGTGTGCTCTGAAGGGGTTTGGAACCCGTTTATTTGCATTTTCTCCTGGAGAACTGATAGACCAACTTAGTGAACCTACACACAGCGAGACTAGCTCACCCTGCAGCTGATAATGACATAATGGTTATAGGCCGCCCAGAGCAACTGAACCAGGACTGATGAAACCCTCCTGCCAGCAAGTTTCTGGGTTAATCACAAGATTTAAGACGTAAAAAGCCTTTATAATTATCATTGAACATGAACCATAGTTTTACATTTAGGAAGGATCTTATTTCACTTTTGTAGAATATACAGTATTGACAAGAAGGGCCCAAAGGACTTTGTAGCTTAAGGTCCATTCTGATAAAAGGTCTTTAAATTATATTGGTTAACTAAGCCAACATACATTCTGTACTATTGTCATTAAGGAACTGGGCATAGCAACACTGAGTTTAAGAAACATATTTAAAACATGAAGCAGAGAATATGTGAGTAAGGAAGAATGTAATGAGTATCACAGGAAAGATATTGGAGAGAATGGGAGAGAAAAAGCAAGTGTCTATTTCTCTTTAGATATAATAGCATGTGTTTTGTTAGAATTTACTCTTTGGGGGGAAAATAATTGCAAACCATACACCTGATAAATTCATATCCAAATTATATGAGGAGCTCATGCAATTCAACAGCAAAAGAGAAATAATCTGGTTTAAAAAATGGGCAAATGATCTGAATAGACACTTTTACAAAGCAAACTTACAAATGACCAACAATTATCTGAAAAGGTGCTCAACACCACTAATCACTGGAAAACGCACATCCAAACCACAATGAGATATCACCTCACTCTTGTTAAAGAATGGCTATAATCAAAACATTAAGAGATAAGCAAGGAAGAGGATATGGAGAAAAAGGAACCCTTGTACATTGTTGATGGGAATGTAAATGGATACAGCCATTCCAAAAATAATACAGAGGTTCCTTAAAACTAAGATTCCATTTCCAGCTATATAGCCAGAGGAAATGATATCTGGACCTCAAAGAGATAACACACACACATATATTATATATATATATATATGTATATATTTATATTTACATATATATAATTATATATATATATATATATATAATTCAGCTATAAGATTATAATTATGAAATAGTATTAAGGCATAGAAAGAAATCCTACTATCTGTAACAATATTAATCAACCTTGGCGACATTACACTAAATGAAATAAGCCAGACACAGAAAAACAAATTCCATATGATTTTACTTATATATGGAATCTTAATTAAAATAGTCAGACTCAAAGAAGAAAAGACTACAATGGTGGTTGCTTGGGGCTGTGGAGGGGTAGGTAACAGGGAGATGTTAGTCAAGGGTATAAGGATAGTTATAAGATGAACAGATTCTGAGGATCTAATGTACAGCATGATAACTGTAGTGAGTAATACTGTACAGTGTACTTGAAATTTGCTATGAGAATAGATCTGTGTTCTCACCAAGAAAAAAGTATGTGAGATGATGAACATGTTAATTAGCTTCATTGTGGTAATGATTTCATGCTGCTGCTGCTGCTGCTAAGTCACTTCAGTCGTGTCCGACTCTGTGCCACCCCATAGACAGCAGCCCACCAGGCTCCCCCGTCCCTGGGATTCTCCAGGCAAGAACACTGGAGTGGGTTGCCATTTCCTTCTCCAATGCATGAAAGTGAAAAGTGAAAGTGAAGTCGCTCAGTCGTGTCTGACCCTCAGCAACCCAATGGACTGCAGCCTTCCAGGCTCCTCCATCCATGGGATTTTCCAGGCAAGAGTACTGGAATGGGGTGCCATTGCCTTCTCCGTGATTTCATGATATTTACATATATAAAACCATCATATTGTACGTTTAAATATGTAAGACTTTTATGTGTCAATTATATCTCAATAAAGTTGGGGGAAAATTGCTCTCTTTTTCTTAAGTGTGCAAATTTTTACTACTTCAATGCTATGTTCAGTCAAGGTGGATTGTGGGGGTTCAGGTAAGTCTAGGGTATTCACAACTTTGAAACCAGTGTAATGGTCTTCTGTGAACAGAGAGAAGACTCATTTCCCTCTGCATCTTATTGATGTTATTTATTATTATTATTAGAACTTCTATTAAAGAAGTTGTTAATATGATCAGAAAGTGGAACTGAAATCTCTTCAAATAATAAATTACAACTTCATAAAATACAGATTAAATAAATATGTAAGTTACCGGAAAACCTATAGATATTAATGAATATTATTCTGCCTTAAAGTTTTAACAAACTTTCAGTGGGTAAAATATTGGTGAGATACAATTCAAAAGAGATAACTATGAAAACTCATTTGATTTGTTCAAACATCATTTAGAATTTTTTACTTCATTTCACTTAATCATTTTGAGGGTCATTTATGAACTATTCAAACAAAATCATTATTTTTATTGAAAAAAATCCACTAGTTGGCACAGACATATGGTCACAAAAAAATCACAGAAGGTAGCATACAAACAGGTTAATATCTAGACAGGCTAGGTATTGGTGAAAAGCTACAAAAACATACTATTGCACATAAAATAGAAACTGTAAAAAAATTCCATTAATGCCATATAAACAAAAAGTAGGGAAATTTTAAATATTCAAAGCACTATCAAAAAATCATTGGAGAATTCCTTGATATTTACGCCAAGGAGTTGAATGATTATGCTTACAGAAAAACCTGCACATAGGTGCTTAGAGCAGCTTTATTGTTAATTATTAAACCTTGGAAGCAACCAAAATGAATAGATAAATGAACCCTGGGATAACATTCAGTGCTAAAAAGAAATGAGCTACCAAGTCATGAAAAGACACAGAAGAAATTTAAAGACATATTGGTAAGTGAAAAAAAAAATCCAACCTGAAAAAGGCTGCATACTGTATAATATCAACCAAATGACATTCTGAAAGAGGTGAAACTATGAAGACAGTAAAAGATCAGTTTTTTCTTGGTGAGAACACAGATCTATTCTCATAGCAAATTTCAAGTATACTGTACAGCCAAAGGTTTGGGGGCCAGGCAGTGGAGAGTGATGAAAAGGCAGAGCACAAAGCATTTTCAGGGCATATGGGTACATGTCATTTTACATTTGTCCAAACCCACAGAATGTACGTTCAGATCAGATCAGTCGCTCAGTCGTGTCCAACTCTTTGTGACCCCATGAATCGCAGCACGCCAGGCCTCCCTGTCCATCACCAACTCCCAGAGTTCACTCAGACTCATGTCCATCGAGTCAGTGATGCCATCCAGCCATCTCATCCTCTGTCGTCCCCTTCTCCTCCTGCCCCCAATCCCTCCCAGCATCAGAGTCTTTTCCAATGAGTCAACTCTTCGCATGAGGTGGCCAAAGTATTGGAGTTTCAGCTTTAGCATCATTCCTTCCAAAGAAATCCCAGGGCTGATGTCCTTCAGAATGGACTGGTTGGATCTCCTTGCAGTCCAAGGGACTCTCAAGAGTCTTCTCCAACACTGCAGTTCAAAAGCATCAATTCTTCGGCACTCAGCCAAGAGTCAACTATAATGTAAAGTATGGACACTGGGTGATCATGATGCGTCAATATAGGTTCATCAGTTGTAATGAATTGATGAACCTACGTCCCTCATTCCATTGATGTTGATAGCAGGGAAGGCTATGTGTGTGTGGAGAAAGCAGACATATGGGAAAAAATTAACAACTATGAATATTATTCAGATTTCACTGTAAAGCTTTGCTAGTATACATAATTATACACAAGGCAAAAGTCTTATTGACTTACAAAGTCATGTTATTTAACAAAATGTAAGCTTTTTTTCCCCCTCCAAAACAGTCTTAAGTTTCTGAATATAGTAAGGTGCTCAAATAGAAAATAGTATAGTTATACAAAAAATCCCTTGGAAACTTTTCTGAGAAATTCATCCCTACATTTCTTTATATTGAATTATAATTTCTAATTAAAAGTCTCACACACTTTGCGAACTTAAAACAACTGAAATAAATTTAAATGTACTCAATGCTCTGTGCTGACCTAAATGGAAAGGAAATCCAAAAAAGAGGGGATATATTTACACATATAGGGGCTTCCCAGATGGCACAGTGGTACAGGATCTGCCCACCAATGTAGGAGACTCAAGAGATGCAGCTGCAGTCCCTGTGTCAGGGAAGATTCCATGGAGTAAGAAATGGCAACCTCCTCCAGTATTCTTGCCTGGAAAATTCCATGGACAGAGGACCCTGGTGGGCTATTGTCCATTGGGTCGCAAAGAATGGGACATGACTGAGCAACTGAGCACTCATTCATATATACATAAAGCTGATTCCCTTTCTTACACAGCAGAAACTAACACAACACTGTTTAAAGCAACTACAGTCCAGTAAAAACTAAAATAAATGGAAGGAATGAATGAAAGTAATGCCAAATTATTTGGAGAATTGAATTTTAACACAGAATATCTTCATAAAACATTTCCTTATTTTCACCTCTGACTGGTTCCAAATAGGAAAAGGAGTATGTCAAAAGGCTGTATATTGTCACCCTGCTTATTTAACTTATATGCAGAGTACATCATGAGAAACACTGGGCTGGAAGAAGCACAAGCTGGAATCAAGATTGCCGGGAGAAATATCAGTAACCTCAGATATGCAGATGACACCACCCTTATGGCAGAGAGTGAAGAAGAACTAAGGAGCCTCTTGATGAAAGTGAAAGAGGAGAGTTAAAAAGTTGGCTTAAAGCTCAATATTCAGAAAACTAAGATCATAGCATCTGGTCCCATCACTTCATGGGAAATATATTGGGAAACAGTGGAAACAGTGGCTGACTTTATTTGGGGGGGCTTTAAAATCACTGCAGACGGTGATTACAGCCATGCAATTAAAAGACGCTTACTCCTTGGAAGGAAAGTTATGACCAACCTAGATAACATATTCAAAAGCAGAGACATTACTTTGTCAACAAAGGTCCATCTAGTCAAGGCTATGGTTTTTCTAGTGGTCATGTATGGATGTGAGAGTTGGACTATAAGGAAAGCTGAGTGCCAAAGAATCAGTGCTTTTGAACTGTGGTGTTGGAGAAGACTCTTGAGAGTCCCTTGGACTGCAAGGAGATCCAACCAGTCCATCCTAAAGGAGATCAGTCCTGGGTGTTCATTAGAAGGACTGATGTTGAAGCTGAAACTCCAATACTTTGGCCACCTGATTCGAAGAGCTGATTCATTGGAAAAGATCCTGATGCCGGGAAAGATTGAGGGCAGGAGGAGAAGGGGATGACAGAGGATGAGATGGTTGGATGGCATCACTGACTCATTGGACCTGGGTTTAGGTGGACTCCGGGAGTTGGTGATGGACAGGGAGGCCTGGCGTGCTGCGGTTCATGGGTCGCAGAGAGTCGGACACAACTGAGTGACTGAACTGAACTGAACTTTCATCATCAGCTCCATCTGAACCTCTCTCTGTCTCCATACATACCCACAAGTTTATACACAAAAACATACACACCCACTCTCTTAGCTTTACTCAGTTGTATATTAAAATTCTAAGCCATTTCTGACCCTTGACATGATGTTTCTGTGTGTGTGTTAGTCGCTCAGTCATATCCAACTCTGCAACCCCATGGACTGTAGCCCACCAGGCTCCTCTGTCCATGGAATTCTCCAGGCAAGAATACTGGAGTGGTTGCCATTTCCTTCTCCAAGGGATCTTCTCAACCCAGTAATTGAACCCATTGCAGGCAGATGCTTTACCGTCTGAGATACTAGTGTGATGTTTCTATCTCTGTATTATTCTGGGTTAAACCTCCTGGCTTCATCCCATCAGGTAACATCTGCTTTCTATCAATGCCAAGAAAGACAGGCTCTTTAAATAGACTTCTTTAAAAAATAAGTAAAAATAAAAATCTAGGAGTTGTATGGATCTTTAAAAAGTAGAAATCTGGGTTCTTTTATTACATCTGAAATAAGTTTTTCTATATGAAAGCTCTCCATTTACCTCCAGAAAATTGTGGAAAATACCAACATCTGTGTATTGCAATAAAAGCACTACTTGTAACTGCCATTCATCAAGTCAGTGAGTAATTCGGAAAACAGTAGCAAAAGACCTTGGAGTGTAGTATACGTAGGATGAAGCCAAAATGTTTTCCTAACTTGTAAAGGAAACTTTGCTATGAGCACTACTTTCTGCCAGTTTCTTCTTAAAGGTATGAGCAGCATCAGCCTCCTGTTGATTTAACTCCGATAATTGAGAGGAAATTCAAATGAGGCATGTTCCATAGGTTAACAATTCATCCTGTTAGAGTAAAATTTGAAGCCCACTCTCTGTTATTACTGGAATTAGCCATCAGTCAGGCATACCGATAAGTGAAATGAACAAAAATATGCAACCTGTTAATAATTAAATATATCATTTATTTTCCTTTCAAGAACCCACTTTTTTTTAAATTCTTGATTTTATTTTTTTTTATTTTATTTTTTAACTTTACAATATTGTATACCTGTGGTGGATTCATGTTGATATATGGCAAAGAACCCACTTTTAAATGTTAGCCAAAACACACACAGCCCAAGAATGAAAGTGAAACAGAAAAAGCAAGCTTATAAATTGAATAATTTACTTCTTATTGTTTTATGTTTAGCAACACTTTGAATGGTATTGAATTTAAGATGGTTCATTTCTTTAGTGTGAATGTCTTTACATAGTATAATTATATAAATACCTTCTCTGACCCAGGGATTGAACTCAGGTCTCCCGCATTGTGGGCAGATTCTTTACCATTTGAGCCACCAGGGAAGACCAGGTATATACAGACATAGAGAAATATTAAGATGAAGAGTTATATAATTATGATGTACTAGATTCAAAAAGAAATTTCAGCTAGGAAATGTTTTATAAATGTCTCTACTACATTACATTCTAATCTAAAGTAAAAATAAGCAAAACCACCTCAGAGAACCTTCATGCTATTAAATTACATAAGCTTTGAGTCCAGTGCAATTTCCAAACAGCCCCTCTATGATGGATTCATGATTGGAATTATATTCATATTTTCCTAGCATTAATAGTAGAAAGCATGTATTCATCTTTACAGTGATACATTTCCTAGTTCTCTGCATATCACTGAAATGGAAAAACAAGTCCTACAAACAATCCTTCTTACTCTAGACCTTCCAACACTCACAGCTTT
Source organism: Bos indicus x Bos taurus (assembly GCF_003369695.1). Lineage (NCBI taxonomy): Eukaryota > Metazoa > Chordata > Mammalia > Artiodactyla > Bovidae > Bos > Bos indicus x Bos taurus. The sequence continues at coordinate 94,907,230 of NC_040081.1, read as the reverse complement.
CACTCTGCAGTCAGAAACTAAGCTGCGGTCAACTCCTCTGGTTTTCAGGAAAATGACCCAATGTTTCCCAATTCTAAAGTCAGAAAATACTGACAGTCATATACCTGTGAGTTTTTTTCTTTCTTACCATTGACTTTTCACCTTGTTATTGTTCAGTCATTCAGTCATGTCTTACTCTGTGACCCAATGTACTGCAGCATGCCAGGATTCCCTGTCCTTCACTCTCTCCCAGAGCTTGCTCAAACTCATGTCCATTGAGTTGATGATGCCATCCAACAATCTCATCCTCCGTTGCCCCCTTCTCCTCCTGCCCTCAATTTTCCCCAGCATCAGAGTCTTTTCAAATGAGTTGGCTCTTTGCATCAGGTGACCAAAATATTGGAGCTTTAGCTTCAGCATCTGTCCTTCCAATGAATATTCAGGATTGATTTCTTTTAGGATTGACTGCTTTGATCTCCTTGCTGTCCAAGGGACTCTTAAGAGTCTTCTCTGGAGCACAATTCAAGAGCATCAATTCTTTGGTCTTAAGCCTTCTTTATGGTCCAACTGTCACATCCATACATACTGGATAAACCATAGCTTTGACTATACTGACCTTTGTCAGCAAAGTGATGGCTCTGCTTTTATATCCGCTGTCTATTTTTGTCATAGCTTTTCTTCCAAGCAGCAAGTGTCTTTTAATTTCACAGTTGCAGTCACTGTCTGCAGTGGTTTTCACCGATTTCCCCCATATTTACAGCTTTAACTCCTGGCATCATCACCCTGCTCATTTCCTTCCTCTTCTCCCTCCCTCCCTTCCTTCCTTTCTATTTCTCTCTCTCTCTCTCTGTGTCCATTTCTTTCTCTATCTCTGTGTCTCTCTAATTCTCTTCTCCCTACCTTTTTGTTTTTAACAAATGCCGAACACCTAAACATCCTTATTTAGAGAATACACCGAAAAGACAGACATGGTCTCATTCCTTATGGTGCTTCTTGCCTCTGGTCTATCTAAGGAGACAGATATTGAAAGAAAGTGCAGGTGCGATGAAGAAGTTTAGGGTATGACAAGACCATACAATAAGAATATTTAACATTCTGTTTTTTATATTCCTCCTAACGAAGTAACAGTCAAGTTTGTCTCTGAAAGATATAAAAATTACACAACATAAAAGTACATAAATTCAAAAATATAAAGCATAATAGAAAACTGTTAGATAAAAGCAATCATAATCTTGTTTGAAAGGTCCATCTTCTTCTTCACTTAGGTAAAGAAAACTGTCCCCAAGAGACTAGCCTTCACTGCTTCTTTCACTCCCTGTCTACCTCTCTTCCTCCCTTCCCTCTTTCTGTAAATATTTTCTGAATGCATACTATTTTCCAAACACAAGAAATATCAATCATTATCAAAATTATCTAAAAACTGTTATCACAATTTAAATCCGCACACACCCTGCTATAAATTTATTTTACAGAAACTCTCAGGTAAGCTAAGCATATTTATTAGTTTTATAACAGAAAAAGGTAAAAAAAAATGCTTATCATTTGTGGTATAGATTAAAAATTATGGCATATACACCCAATGAAATTACTATGCAGTTTTTAAAAAAGATTGAGACAAATCTATATGACCAGCTTCACAAATGAATTCAGATTTATTGCCACATGGAAACAGCAAGCTGCAGAAAAGCATATACAACATAATCCCATTAGAGTATATATGGAAAATTATTTCTAAATCTATATCTGTAATTCCATTTACAAACGTATTTATACCTCTTCATGTGTCTACAACTATGTGCCTGTTGCTATAGTAATAGCCATATATCTTTGTACATCCATGGAATGTTTCTGGAAAGATTTACAAGATACTGTTGGTTTCAGAAGCAGTAACGAGATTGGAAAATGGGACTTTTAACTTTTAAACTCTATACCTATTCTTGGGAGCTTCACTGACTCTTCCGTCAACAAGTGGAGAGGCCTCCCTAAGGGTTACAAAAGAAAGGTAATTTGATTCCCATTGCCCTAAGAGGACTTACATGGACTGGCCAGAACTCACCATCCCTGGAAACAGGAATGTAGCACATCAAACCCACAAAAGAAAGCAGCATGACTAGCTTTTAGTACTCAACATACTAAAATTTTGACAAGTGTCATTAAAAATAATAGCTAACAATAGGTGAATCTGGGTAAAAGGTATACAGATATTGTATTATTCTTGTGTCTTTTCAATAGTTTAAAATTATTTCTAAAGGAAAAGATTCAAAAACAGAAAAACAACAGCTGGCATAATGAAATGTTACAGAGTAGGTGACAAAACAAACTGGTTTTGGTTTCTGTAAAAACAAATGTCCTCTTTTCATTGCATTTGTAGGTTATGTTTAGAGCCAGAATGAAATACCACAAGCAAAAAGCTCATTTTGAAAGCACATTCCTGACATTTGTTTCCATTTCTTTCATTTAAAAGGTGATGTAGTAAGTCAGTGGGCTTTGCAGATGGTACAGTGGTAAAGAATCCACCTGCCAAAGCAGGAGACACAAGAGAAGTGGGTTTGATCTCCTTGAGTCAGGAAGATCCCCTGGAGGAGGAAATGGCAACCTACTCCAGTATTTTTGCCTGGAAAATTCCATGGACAGAGAAACCTGGAGGGCTACAGTTTATGAGGTCACAAAGAGTTGGACATGACTAGCGCATACAACACAGCAGTAAATCAGTAGGAGGATTTTTTAATGTTATTTCCTCTTGGTGATACAATCTTTTTCAGTCTTCCAGCCTGTATCTAGAGTTAGATGTACTAGTATAACTTCTTTTATGTTTAAGGAAAGATGATTATTATGAAAACACAGTAGAAAAATCATTTTGATATTTTTCTTCTCCCATTAGGCCAATTTTTACCTTTGGAAAATAAAGTCAAAGACATGCTTAGTAAGCATTTGGTTGAAAAGTAAATGCTGTTCCAAAGGAAATGTATTTGCATAGATCTCTCCAAGAGAAATCATTTAACTCCTATTTTTAAAAATACAAATAATTTATCTTAACATGACCTCAACTAGAATACAAATAACAATTTCTCTTTTAATTGAGGTATGAATTTTTATAACTGAGTCATGAAAGATGGAGCTTTAAAATTTTTTCTCTGTAACTGAACTTACCTTGTGATCCTTCATTTCAACTGGTGGCAAAATATGTGATCTTGCCAGTGCAAAATAAACTCAATTCCTTTCTTCCTAGTTTAAACACACTTTCTCTGAGGAAAATATTCCAATGGCTCGAAATTCTCTTCATCATCAATCTCTTTTTGATCTTCTTAAGATTAAATTTCTCCTTCCAGTATCACACTGACCTCAGAGGACAGGTGTCCAATCCAAGTTCACTGACATTTACCCATTCTGCCTTTCGGATGCAATGTATAATTCGTGTGTGTGTGTGTTAGCTGCTCAGTCATGTCTGACTCTTTGCGACCCCATGGACTGTAGCCTGCCAGCCTCCACTGTCCATGACAAGAATACCAGAGTGGGTAGCCATTCCCTTCTCGAGATTTTCCTGACCCAGGGATCAAACTCGGGTCTCCCACATTGCAGATGGATCCTTTACCATCTGAGCCACGTAATTCATACTTTTGGCTTTTGATGGTTGTCCCTGTGTTTTACCTTGAAACAGAGTGTCCCTCTCTGCTTCCTAGTTGCTAGTCATGGGCACACACCACCAACATTTCACAGTGCAGACAGAATATGGGGGTTATCAAGAGAAAACTGATAAGCAGAGAAGCAGTAGAACACACAGCATGCCCAGCCCTCAGTGCTCATCATCCACTGCTCAAATCCATGTGCGCATGGCCAACTTTCCAGCAGAGAGGAAACTGGCATCAGTAATGCCCCATGTATGTGTAAGGCTAAGAGCCAAGGACATCTATGTGATCTGTATCAGTAGAAACTTTCTTGTCAGGGGAGAGGCTCTGTTTGAAAGGGGTTGCCTTTGGACCCCAGTGACTATTCTTCTATTGAACTAACTCACACCTGCTGAGCCAGCTTCCTGCTAAGCAACCAAGGTAAGAAAAGAAGTGAGTCACCAGGCTGATGAATTCCCTGGTGGTTCAGTGATAAAGAATCTACCTGCCAATGCAGAAGATGCTGGTTCGATCCCTGGGTCAGGAAGATCCTCTGGAGGAAGAAATGGCAAGCCACTCGAGTACTCTTGATGGGGAAATCCCATGGACAGAGAGAAGCCTGGCAGGAGGGCTACAATCTGTCCGATCTCAAAGAATAGGACATGACTGAGCAACTGAGCACACCCACACAACCTAAACCTAATGATTACTTTTTATATTTCAATTTTATACTGGAATGATCTGACAAAAAGCAAAGAACTGATATTTTGTCTTTTTACTTAGTAGTTTCAATAATTTTTCATTTAATTGTCTTGAAATTTGAAAAAAAAAATGACATCATTGTCTGCTTTTAGCCCTTTGAATTCTTCCCTCATAGCTCAGTTAGTAAAGAATCTGCCTGCAATGCAGGAGATCCCGGTTTGATTCATGGGTCAGGAAGATGCACTGGAGAAGAGATAGGCTACCCACTCTGGTATTCTTGGGCTTCCCTTGTGACTCAGCTGGTAAAGAATCCACCTGCAATGTGGGAGACCTGGGTTTGATCTCTGGGTTGGGAAGATGCCCTGGTGAAGGGAAAGGCTACCCATTTCAGTATTCTTGCCTGGAGAATTCCATGGACTGTATAGGCCATGGATCACAAAGACTCGGACATGACTGAGTAAACTTCACTTTCACTTTCCATGTTTATATGTACAAATGTATTTTATTTTGTTAGGTTAGTTTTTAGGCTAGAGCATTTAGAATATTGATCATCGTATACAACTTCAATGAATGCCAATGATCTTGCCAAGTAGTCCAGCTTTAACAGGTATGCATCTAGGGTTTAATTTCTGTATTCTCTTCTTCTACACTTACTTAGAACCTCTTGATTTTTTTTTTATGGGTTTTCAAAAAAAATTTTTATTATTATTATTTTTTTACTTTACAATATTGTATTGGTTTTGCCATACATCAACATGCATCTGCCACGGGTGTACACGTGTTCCCCATCCTGAACCCCCCTCCCACCTCCCTCCCCATACCATCCCTCTGGGTCATCCCAGTGCACCAGCCCCAAGCTTCCTGTATCCTGCATCGAACCTGGACTGGCGATTTGTTTCTTATATGATATTATGCATGTTTTAATGTCATTCTCCCAAATCACCCCCCCTCCCTCTCCCACAGAGTCCAAAAGACTGTTCTATACATCTTTGTCTCTTTTTCTGTCTCGCATACAGGGTTGTCATTACCATCTTTCTAAATTCCATATATATGTGTTAGTATACTGTATTGGTGTTTTTCTTTCTGGCTTACTTCACTCTGTATAATAGGCTCCAGTTCCATCCACCTCATTAGAACTCTTACACTGTTGGTGGGAATGCAAACTAGTACAGCCACTATGGAGAACAGTGTGGAGATTCCTTAAAAAACTGGAAATAGAACTGCCTTATGACCCAGCAATCCCACTGCTGGACATACACACCGAGGAAACCAGAATTGAAAGAGACACATGTACCCCAATGTTCATCGCAGCACTGTTTATAATGGCCAGGACATGGAAGCAACCTAGATGTCCATCAGCAGATGAATGGATAAGAAAGCTGTAGAACCTCTTGATATTTAAGAAAACTGCTTTGTTCTACCTCATACTCCTCCCTATAGAATTGGACACGTTGGTAATCCTTGTTTCTCTCAACTGGGTGGAGCTAATAAAGCTGTAAGTGTGAAGTGGTATAGTGATCTTGTTGTTGATTAGTTGCTAAGTTGTGTCTGACTCATTTGGGACCCCATGGACTGTAGCCTACCAGATTCCTCTGCCCATGGGATTTCCCAGGCAAGAATACTGGAGTGGGCTGGTATTTCCTTCTCCAGGGGATCTTCCTGACCCAGGGATTGAACCCATGACTCCTACATTGACAGGCAGATTCTTTACCACTGAGCCACCAGAGTGATCCTAGATAAATTAAAGTCTACACTGTAGAGCAAAGCATTCCCTTTTAGACTAGTTGTTCCAAAACCTATCCCGGGAAAAACAGTAGCAATGGCAAGTGCATGTGCTTTCAGCGTAAGCATCAATTCAATAGAGATTTATCTGTTTGAAGAACAACACCTTTTTCCATCTGACCTTAGGATGTTCTCTCAATCAAATCCAAATTTAGGTGAAGAACAGAGAAAGGATATACATATAATGCCCTCAAACTCCAGTGGTATTTATTATTTATTTATTCATACACTTACATTTCAAAATGCACAAAATATGGCATATTTTCTATCAAGGGAAGTTCATCAAGTGAAAAATGTTACTTACTTAATCAGATAAACTCAAAATGTAGGCAAAAGTTGAATTATTGTTTCCTGGTGACTCAGCAGTAAGGAACCTACCTGCCAAGCAGGAGGTGAGGGTTCCATCCCTGGGTCAGGAAGTTCCCCTGAAGAAGGAAGTGGCAACTCACTCCAGTATTTTTGTCTGGGAAATCCCACAGACAGAAGAACCTGGTGTTACGGTCAACAGGGTTGCAAAGAGTTGGGTGCAACTTAGTGACTTCAAACAACAACAACAAAGCACAAATTTCCACTTTAAATAACCCTGTATCACAGATAGAGAAAACAAATGTATGGATACCAAGAGGGAGAAGGGGAGTGGAAGGACATGTATACACTACTGATACTATATATAAAATAGATAGCTAATGAGAACATACTATACAGCACAAGGAACTCTACTTAATGGGTGACCTGAATGGGAGGAAGTCCAAAACTGAGTGGATATATGCATATGTATGGGTGATTAATTGCACCATACAGTAGAAGCTTATACAATATTGTAAAGCAACTATGTTGCTGTTCAGTTGCCCAGTCTGTGCAACTCTTTACAACCCCATGGACTGCAGCACACCAGGTCTCTCTGTCCCTCACCATCTCCTGAAGTTTTCCCAAGTTCATGTCCATTGCATTGGTGATACCAGACATCTCATCCTCTGGCACCCTCTTCTCCTTCTGCCTTCAATCTTTCCCATCATCAGGGACTTTTCCAAAGAGTTAGCTGTTTGCATCACATGACCAAAATACTGGAGTTTCAGCTTCAGCATCAGTCCTTCCAATGAGCATTCAGGGTTGATTTCCCTTAAGATTGACTGGTTTGATCTCCTTATTGTCCAGGGGACTCTCAGGAATCTTCTCCAGCACCACAGTTCAAAGGCATCAGTTCTTCAGCACTCTGCCTCCTCTACAGTCACAACTGTACTTGACCACTGGGAAGACCAAAGCCTTGGCTATACGGGCCTTTGTCAGCAGAGTAATGTCTCTGCTCTTCACCACACTGTCTAGGTTCGCCATAGCTTTTCTGCCAAGAAGCAAACATCTTTTGATTTCATGGCTGCATTCACAATCTGCAATGATCTTGGAGCCCAAGAAGAGTAAATCTGTCACTACTTCCACCTTTTCTCCTTCTATTTGCCATGAAGTAATGGGGCTGGATGCCATGGTCTTAGTTTTTTAAATACTTATTTTTAAACCACCTCTTTTACTCTCCTTCTTCACCTTCATCAAGAGACTCTTTAGTTCCTCTTCACTTTCTGCCAATAGAGTGGCATCCACATATCTGAGGTTGTTGATGTTTCCCCTGCCTATCTTGATTCCAGCTTGTAACTCATCCAGTCCAGCATTTCTCATGATCTGCTCAGTGTATAGATTCAACAAACAGGGTGACGGCAGACAGCCCTGTCATGCTCCTTTCTCACTCTTGAACTGGTTCTAACTGTTGCTTCCTGAACTGCATACAGGTTTCTCCAGAGACAGGTAAGATGTTCTGGTATTACCATTTTGTTAAGAGCTTTCCACAGTTTATTATGATCCACACAGTCGAAGGCTTTGGTGCAGTCAATGAAACAGAGATAGATGTTTTTGTGGAAGTCCCTAGCTTTCTCTATGATCCAGTGAATGCTACCAATTTGATCTCTGGTTCCCCTTCTTTTTCTAAATCCAACTTGGACACCTGGAAGGGTTTGATTCAAATAATGCTGAAGTCAGCATGCAAGATTTTAAGCATGACCTTATAGCATGGGAGATAAGTGCAACTGTCCCATGGTTAGCACATAGTATAGCAACTATACTCCAATAAAAATTAATTGTATATATTACACAAACAATGCTGTATGATAAAACAGTGAGATTAAAAGTTTAACCTCCTCAATTTACCTTCTTAGGTATTTAATATAGCTATAATAAACTGTTACTTCTGAGTCTCAATTTCAGAAGTGTTAGTTGCTCAGTCATGTCCAACTCTTTGCGACTCCATGGACTGAAGCCCACCAGGCTCCTCTGTCTACGGAATTCTCCAGGCAAGAATATTGGAGTGGGTAGCGATTCGCTTATCCAGGGCATCTTCTTGACCCAAGGATTGAACCTGAGTTTCCTGCACTGCAGGTGGATTCTTTACCATCAGAACCACCAGGGAAGCCCACTAAAAATAACTGAAACTTCTTAATTTTTCCTAGTTGTTCCTTTCTTCAACCCTCTGGGAAGATCACTACTTTATATAATACTCTTCTTGTGAATTTTAGTAATAACTAATATTTACTGCGCACTCACTAAGAACATTACACACTCTATCTCATTTAAAGTGTTCCATAATTAAATGACCAAGAGCCAGTTTTCACCTTGAATCCATAGCTGAGAAAACTGAGGTACAGAAAAGGCATATCAGTTTCCCAAAGAGCTCAAACAAGTAAATATCACAGCTTAATTATAAATCTAAAACTTTGACTCAGACACCTAGTATTTTTTTCCCACAAAGTCTAAATCCATTTATTAAAAAACTTCTTCCTTACATTTTGGACACTCAGAACCATTTCTTTAGGAGCCATCCATTCCCATGGAATAACACCTTAAATTTTCAACAATCAAAAGAAAATAAATGACTACAGTATTTAATAGCTGCCATATGTAGTGCCAGTGGTAAGGAACCCGCCTGCCAATCCAGGAGACACAGGTTCGATCCCTGGGTCAGGAAGATCCCCTGGAGGAGGGCATAGCAACCCACTCCAGTATTCTTGCCTGGAGAATCTCATGGACAGAGGAGCCTGTTGGGCTACAGTCCACAGGGTCACAAAGAGTTGAACACGATGGAAGTGACAGCACACACATACATGAAATCTACAGTACAGACTTGATAAAACATTTTTAATTTTTCTACTTTCTACTTTCTATAAAAGACTTTAAGACAAAAGCTTATTATTTGTTTCAAATCTTATAACAGTACAGGGAGTCCAATCTGTATTATCATACATTTGCATTTGGAAAATAAATTTACACCATCAAAGGAGAAAATCGACTTAAACAGAAGCTGATTAAATACTTGAAAATAATTCAAGTCACTATACCATTGAAGCGATTCCAAAAAGTGACATGGATGTAATATAAGATCCTGAACTACATCACAACTCCAGGATTTAGCAAAAGGGTAAGAGGGGAGTTCATTCATATAGAGGAAGAGAAAATTTTCTTTGGACAAGTTATATCAGATAATATATTTGTTTAAGGAAAAATAAACAGGTGGGAAAAAGTTCTGCATGCCTAACATGGAAGGAAAGCATAGTTGTGCCTAATGTATTGCAGAAACTGTTTTAGTACAGCTCATTCTTTCAAAAATACTGCCTCCATACAGTGGCCAAGGTCAGTTTGAATTTAGGTAATCTGCTATACATAAGTGCAGATCATATATGTTAAACTGATCTCAGAGGTATTCTGACATCCTACCTTTTAAAAATATTTTTCCTGTTTATTATTCATGGATTACTAATTTTTCCCTTTGCGATCTTGAGCTGTCTATTTTGTTTTGTATCCTGATTTCAAGTATATAACATCCAAGTTTCCTACTGATAATCAACCACCTTTATGCCTTCACTGCTAAAGGCACATATTATGATTTGGTCACATGCCTTATAAAAATACTACTGCAAATATTTCAGGAATAAATGATCCCTTGTAACCGAGACACAAGTTTCAGACCTCAAATATTTCCTGGGAGTGTAATAGTAGTAGCCTGCTCCTAAGATCAGGAGCAGCAGTATCTCATTTTACATGGCATTCATACCAGTCATGAGGTACAGTTAAGAGAGTTTTGAGTCCGTATTCACAGTTACTAGGGGTCCTTAAATTCAATGCCTCTGCAATTTTGAAGTCACAGTTTGTGGACTAGGAAAAAAAAAAAAAAAAACAGAACTGGAGATGAAGGCATTTATTTTCTAGACCCTGCTGGCCAGAAACTATATGGTTTAAACTCTAAAAGACTCAGTGTTCTTATTTTTTCTTATTTCTCATTATGAACTCTGTATGACAGTATAGAAGAAAAGGTGGTTCACAAGATATGAATACTAAGCATGTGGATGTAAAGAGTCAAATACTGTCACTGCTAGAAAGCACTTAGAAAAGTGCCTTGTAACAACTTATAGGGGTGTCTTAAAGAAGCAACGAAATCACAGGCAACGACTGGAGAACAAATTATGCAAAAAATGAAGAAAATTAGAGTTGTGGGCTCAACAGCAAGGTAAGTGACAGATCTCTAGATCAGATAGCAGTGTGATGGCAGGGAACCATAATTCATATGATACTCCTCACAGCATCTAAAACAGCACATTGCATAAAACAGGCACTTCATAAATGTTGCAACTGAAATGTCTTCATGCTAAGGGACTTTTTCTTTTTGCATTTGGCTGAATAAAAGTTACTCTGCACAATTTTTACTTTCACATTGCTGGAGGTGGCTGGAGGCCAACTGTGACATTTGAGCACATGTCATACCGTCTTCTGGATATTCCTTTTGGCAGAAGTGAAATAAATTGACACTGGAAGTGATTTACACTGTCAAGAATGTGGGTGAGATTCCAGCATTAGGCAACATAAAGTGAGAATTCAAAGAAAGATGTCTTCTCTCATGAGAAGCTGAGAGAAAGGTTCTAGGAAGGTTCTCAAAGAAGCTTCCTAGAAGAGCCAAGGGAATATGACCAGGATGACAGTAAGTTACATACAGTTGAACAGCTTTGCTCAAACAAGCTTTGGGAACAATGTCAGCTAGAAGAGGAAGGTTTGTAGTGTATCTAGAAAGGTTTCTAGTGTTTCTAGTGTCAAAGATTTCAAGATATGACCTTACAGTATCCAATAATCCCTATTAATCCCTTACTTATCAAACCTGAAAGTGTTGAATGTCTGGATGTATGAGACATAGCTAACATGTTGGATTCATTATTTAGAATCCCATAATATCCTGATAGGTTGAGACAAATAACTCAAGGAACATGAAAAGCTCATAAAATGCTCAAGGAAAAAAAAATACAAATCATTGCTTTTGTATGCCAACTAGTTAACTCCATTAGGACAAAATGAAGCATTTGGCTTAATAACAACTCATATTTTAAAATATGACATTCTAGCTTACGTGACATTGAACTAAGTTTATATTCTGACTTGACTGTGGCATAAGCCAACATGATCATGGGATGCGCTACTGAAGGTGATATCCAGACAGTCAGAATTATTGGGTACACGCTACCCTCTGTTAGTACACTGTCCTCCACATTCACACCCAGCAGAGTCCTGAGTGAAGATTCAGGTGACACGCTGGAGTGTCCCTGGACTCTGTCTTCAGGTTTCTTCTCAACCTATGCTCACTTCTCTAGTAACAGCAATCTCATAACTGAGCATTTGCGCACTAAACACTCCCAGAACTTTAACTTCAATGTAGACCTCTACTTGGAAATCCAAATTTTTATATCTGTGCCTGCCTGACATCTTTGCTAGGATGTATTGATATAACAGGCATCTCATTGGAAGCTGACCTCTACTTCATACTATTTGAAAAAGTAAATGCAGGCAAAATACATATCTAATGTAAACATTAAACAATAAAACTATTATAAGATAACATAGGAGTATATATTTATGATCTTGGGATAGCATAGATTTGTAAAACAGGATAAAACTAAAGCTCTGGTCATAAAGGAAGAAATTAATGAATTGAACTATTACATCAAAATTGGAAACGTTCATTGAGAGAAAAAGTCAAGGTACAGAGTGGGAGAAGATATCTGCAGCACACACAATCAACAAATAAATTTTATCCTGAACATATGGAAAATACAATCAATTATGAAAAGGCCAAAATTACAGTAGACAAATGGAAGAATCTTGAACAGACACTTCTCAAAAAGGACATCCAAATGACTAATGAACATACAGAAGACCACATCAATAATCAGAGAAATGCAAATTTAAATCACAGTGAGATAACATCACACACTTATGAGAATTTCTAAGATCAAAATTTAAAATAAATGAATGTTAATGAGACTGGGGCCATGACTCCTATGTATGACTGCTGGGAATGTAAATTGTCTCAATTGCTTTACAAAGCATTTGGCATTATCTACTTACTAAAGCTAAACACGTGTCCATGCTAAGTCACTTCAGTTGTGTCTGACTCTATGCAATCCTATGGACTATAGCCTGCCAGGCTTCTCTGTCCATGGGATTCTCCAGGCAAGAATACTGGAGTGGGTTGCCATGCCCTTCTCCAGGGGATCTTTTCAACCCAGGAATCAAATCCACATCTCTTATGTTTCCTGCATAGTCAGGCAGGTTCTTTACCACTGGTGCCACCTGAGAAGCTCAAATTAAACATATATATAAAAAACTTATAATCTGACAATTTTATTTATAAGTATATATCCAATAGAAATAGAAAGCTTATGCACATATGTACACAAAGCCATGTACAAGGATGTTCACAGCACCTTCATAGCAGCACCAAACTGTAAACAATCCACTGTGCATAACAGTAAAACAAAAATAAATTGTGTTATCATATAGTAGAAAAACTACAGAAATGAATTAGTATATACTACAACTACACACAACAACATGGGTGATTCTTGTAAACAAAACTGTGAGACGTTCAGACAATCCGGTTCTAATTTTATAAAATATGTCAAAAATGACAAAACTGTTCAATGGTGTTAGAAATTAGAATATGATTATATTTGGGGGTATGAGAGTAGTGAATAAATGGGCATAGAGGGAGTTTATTTGATATCTGTAATATTATTTTTATTACTCTGGGTACTGATCAAATTATGGTAAATGATGGAGCTGCACATTTACAACTTGACTTCCCTCGTGGTGTAGATGGTAAAGCATCTGCCTACGATGCTGGAGACCCAGGTTCAATCTCTGGGTCAGGAAGATCCCCCAGAGAAGGAAACGGCCACCCACTCCAGTACTCTTGCCTGGAAAATCCCATGGACGGAGGATCCTGGTAGGATTCATGGGGTCGCTAAGAGTCGGACACGACTGAGTGACTTCACTTTCATATGTAGGTTATAATTCAATCTTAATAAACTTGTAAAGTGAAGTGAAAGTTGCTCATTTGTGTCCAACTTGTTGCAATCCCATGGACTATACAGTCCATGGAATTCTCCAGGCCAGAATACTGGAGTGGGTAGCTGTTCCCGTCTCCAGGGCATCTTCCCAATGCAGAGATCGAACCCAGGTCTCCTACATTGCAGACAGATTCTTTACCAGCTGAGCCACAAGGAAGCCCAAGAATACTGGAGTGGGTAACCTATCCCATCTCCAGGGGATCTTCCCGGTCCAGGAATCAAAGTGGGGTCTCCTGCATTGCAGGTGGATTCTTTACCAACTGAGCTATGAGGGAATCCCAATAAGCTTGTAAAGGGATACTGAAAATTAGGGAGTACCAAGAAAAAAATCAGTCAAAACACTGTGTGTTTAAGTAAAGAGTGATTGAAGGAAATAAGACATTTAACTTTAAAAGGCCAGAAGATGTAAAAGAAAAAACTGAAATCCATCTTCAAAAACCAGAGTGGCAGTAGCATTATTTTATGTTGTTCCAGAAGACAAGTAACTGAGGTGGAGATTTTTCCCAGCTCTGTTAGATCTGAAATATATTAATACATGACAGCCTACAGAGAACTGAGCTTCCTACTAATGCAAGTATTTAAACCATTCTGTTAAAGAAGCTGGAAAGGTTGATTCATATTGGAAAGGGGGCTGAATAAGATGCACTCTGCTTTTCTGAGATTCTATGATTCATGATAACATTGGTGTCAAATGTATCTGTCTTTCTCTCCTCCCTCCCTCCCTTCTCCTTGCCTTCCTTCCACAGTGTCTCTATCCCTCAGTCTCCAAATAGACAACAGAAAATCAGATCTTTTGTTTTCCTAAATCTATTTCCTCCCGGTGAGTCACACACAGCCTGGTAACTGTGATGGGAACCCTCATCAAGGGCCAGATATGGGTGCTACATAGTTCATTCCCAGCCAACTACCCCCAAAGGAGAAAATATTATGGAACTGGATGTTTTTCCTGCCCAAATATTACTCCAAGAATCTTGAGGAACTCCACTACCTTGGAAAACATACAAAAAAATATGTGCTTAAGAAATTACAAACTCGACTACAGATACCAAAGTGTTATGCAGCATCATCTCATTGACACCTCGTCACTTAGGTCTTCGGAACAATAGCATTTTGTTGAATTTTATATACATTTCAGCACATTGGCTCTTAAATCATTGAGATGTCATTTTATTTGATTACCTTTAACCTAGTAGAAAGCATTTAATTTAAAAACTCAATTTAGTTCTAGCCTATCAAATAGCATCTATTACAAAGCAACAACATATATACAAAGTGTTGCACAAGCCCCTGCAACATAATTCCCAAAGAGTTTCTGCATCATTTTTTACATATGTTATATTTCCTATATTCCTAGAAATCTCTAACTTATGGGAAAATCTTCTTTATAAAAAATTACATTAATCAATGAACAGCACCTTTTCTTGTATAGTTTATAAATTATACACATATATGAGAAGACAGGCTTCCCAGGGGGCACTAGTGGCAAAGAATTCACCTGCCAGTGCAGGAGAGATAAGAGACACAGGTTTGGCCCCTGGGTCAAGATCGCCTGGAGTAGGAAATGGCAATCTGCTCCAGTATTCTTGCCCAGAAAATGCCATGGACAGAGGAGCCCGGCAGGTTACAGTCCATGGGGCCACAAAGTGTTGGGCACGACTAAGCAACTGAGCACACATACACATGAGCGTACTATGCTCCTATCAAATGATTCCTGGTAGTAAGGATACAATGGCATGATTCTTTGAAAAAACAAAGCTCTGTAACTATCAGGGATTAAAATATACCTATTAATATTAATAATAATAAAAGAGAATCAGATATAATTGGACCTACCCACAAAGGAAGAAAGGAAGAATGGCTGGCAGGAAGGAGTATATAGAGGACTGAATCTAAGAAGAAAACCAGTTTTATTAGTTGAATGCTGGAGAAGCTCAGAGCTCAGAGATTCCAGTTACATAATATCAAACAATGAGAAGTGACCTATAAATAAGAAAGCCAATCAAAATATACTCCACCTGCCTGAACAGAATTATCAGTAGCTAGACAATTACGCCCCTCAAAAACCCAGACAAAGAACTGAAGAATAATATCTAAAGAGAGTGCACAAAATCCCTGGAGAGAACCAGAACAAGCACTTGGTTCCCCAGAACTAAGTCTTCCACAATTAAGAGAGCTTCTGCCTAACGGTAGGCTCCCTGACCAGTCATAGGTTGATGCAAAACCCATTAGAGCTCATAGTCAGCATTTAGATTGCCTCTTTCTTAAATATAAATGAAGAACCAAGTATTACTAAAAGTTTGGGGGGAAAAAAGTCTTGCAACATGATAGACAAAAATAAATACAAAATTATTCACCCCAGAGGACATAGAAGTAATTTAGGCAACAGAGAAAACAACCAAAACAAAACAAAAACCTCCAGTCTCCTCAAGGATCACATAAGAACACATTACTATGATGAAAGAATATCAGTTAAATCAGTGACTCACCAGTTCAGCCTGTTGATCTCAAATGATACAACTGTGACAGTAAAGGAAAAAGAGGCATAAAGTAATCAAATTTAACACATTAATCTTAGACCCTGGGGCCAGCTTCAGTTCAGTTCAGTTCAGTTGCTCAGTTGTGTCCGACTCTTTGCGAACCCATGAATTGCAGCACACCAGGCCTCCCTGTCCATCACCAACTCCCAGAGTTCACTCAAACTTATGTCCATCGAGTCAGTGATGCCATCCAGCCATCTCATCCTCTGTTGTCCCCCTCTCCTCCTGCCCCCAATCCCTCCCAGCATCAGAGTCTTTTCCAATGAGTCAACTCTTTGCATGAGGTGGCCAAAGTACTAGTTTCAGCTTTAACATCAGTTCTTCCAATGAACACCCAGGACTGATTTCCTTTAAAACGGACTGGTTGGATCTCCTTGCAGTCCAAGGGACTCTCAAGAGTCTTCTCCAACACCACACTTCAAAAGCATCAATTCTTCAGTGCTCAGCTTTCTTCACAGTCCAACTCTCACATCCATACATGACCACTGGAAAAACCATAGCCTTGACTAGACGGATCTTTGTTGGCAAAGTAATGTCTCTGCTTTTTAATATGCTATCTAGGTTGGTCATAACTTTCCTTCCAAGGAGTAAGCATCTTTTTATTTCATGGCTGCAATCACCATCTGCAGTGATTTTGGAGCCGCAAAAAAATAAAGTCTGACACTGTTTCCACTGTTTCCCCAACTATTTCTCATGAAGTGATGGAACCAGATGCTATGATCTTCTTTTTCTGAATGTGGAGCTTTAAGCCAACTTTTTCACTCTCCTCTTTCACTTTCATCAAGAGGCTTTTTAGTTCCTCTTCACTTTATGCCATAAGCATGGTGTCATTTGCATATCTGAAGTTACTGATATTTCTCCCAGCAATCTTGATTCCAGCTGTGCTTCTCCCAGTCCAGCGTTTCTCATGATGTACTCTGCATAGAAGTTAAATAAGCAGGGTGACAATATACAGCCTTGATGTACTCCTTTTCCTATTTGGAACCAGTCTGTTGTTCCATGTCCAGTTCTAACTGTAGCTTCCTGATCTGCATGCAGGTTTCTCAAGAGGCAGGTCAGGTGGTCTGGTATCCCCATCTCTTTCAGAATTTTCCACAGTTTATTGTGATCCACACAGTCAAAGGCTTTGGCATAGTCAATAAAGCAGAAATTGATGTTTTTCTGGAACTCTCTTTCTTTTTTGATGATCCAGCAGATGTTGGCAATTTGATCTCTGGTTCCTCTGCCTTTTCTAAAACCAGCTTGAATATCTGGAAGTTCACGGTTCACGTATTGCTGAAGCCTGGCTTAGAGAATTTTGAGCATTACTTTAATAGCGTGTGAGATGAGTGCAATTGTGCAGTAGTTTGAGCATTCTTTGGCATTGCCTTTCTTTGGGATTGGAATGAGAACTGACCTTTTCCAGTCCTGTGGCCACTGCTGAGTTTTCCAAATTTTCTGGCATATTGGAAGCTGGAAAATTCCCAGATATTTGGAAACTAGATAATAACTTTTAGATAATCCATGGGTTAAAAAGAAATCCAAAGGAAAATCAAAAAGTAATTTGTACTGCATATCAAATGAATTTTTGAAAATTAAAACATGACCTATCAAAATACCTGCTGGAGATAAACCAACACTTAGAGGATAATTTATGGCACTAAAATACCTATATGATAAAAGAAAAAAAACTTCACATCAATGACCTACACTCTCATCTTAAGAAGAAACACACACACACACAAAATAAACCCAAAGTACGCAGGAGAAACAAAATCATAAAGGGCAGACATCAAAGGCATAAACAATACAAAATTAATAAGAAAATCAATGAAACAAATAACTGGTTCTCTAAGAAGACCAAGAATATTGATAAACTTCAGACTAGACAGCTCAGGAAAACAGAGAAGACAGAAATCAGCAGTATCAGGAATGAGAGTGGATATCACTACAGATCTTACAAATGGTAAAATGATCAAGCAGTATTATGAATCAGCTTATGCTAATAAATTTGACAAATTACAAGATCCAACAAAATGTGAGCAGTCAACAGAAGACAGTTATCTTAAATATAGCTGTAATCTAAAAACAGTCAAAGCCTCTATCTATATGAAGAGGAACAAAGCTATATTTAAAAAAAAAAAAAAAAGAGTAACAGATAAACTGACACTTTTGAGAGTTTTCCTCCAACACTCAAGAATTAAAGTTGAGTAAAAATGTATTATATTTGAGCTCCCCCCCAAAAATGCCAAAGGAAGCAGGTATTTTTGATATCTTGGCTTTAATGAAGACATTGGTTCAGATCTTGTCCCTCTCCTTGAAACTCTTTCCCTAGGATTAGTAAATACAGAGACCAGCACTGGTCAGACATGTAAAACGTCCAAAGAAGAGCACAGACAACACTGCACTGTTTTCCTCATCTAAAGAAACATAACTTTGTCCTGTGTGTACAGCTATAACCTCTGCTCTAGAGAAAGTGAAAAAAAAAAGGAGAGCACTTAATTCACCACATACTGGAGTTAAGGAGGAAAACAGAAATTAGCATGATTGCTAAATTTGTTTGTGATCCAAGTCTTGTTGAGAGCCTATCTACTAACCTCTTAAAGTGCTAAATTATATTCAGTTGAAAAATCAAAAGAAAAAATGTTTTGAATATAATTTTCTTCTGATAGCAGAAACGTTAAATTGCAACTTTCTTTCAAATTCACCATCACGTTTTGCAAATTAGGTTGAGCAAAAATGTTAATAAATTTTAAAGAGTAATCTTTGTTGTATCCCTTTTATTGTTTTGAAGAACCTCTATAATTTACTATACTACAGTCAACCTCTTTCCTGAAAGCTGATTTTCAGTAGAAACTTCATAAAGTTTCTACTTTATGATCTTCTAAAGAAGGTCTCATAAAGAGATCCTCTGTTAATTTCAGGAAGTGAAACTATCTGTTGACAGAAGACCTAGTCAATCCATTCATTATAATAGCATATATTATATATCAAAAAATCCCCTTTTCCCATTGTTATATATCACTCATGTTATGAAAATCATCCTATTTGTTAATTTTAACAAGTTTTTCCTTAAAATTTATGGATTTGAAGAAAGAACTATTACTATATGTTGAATAAGTTGTCAAATAGCCTCATGAATATACTTGGCCTCCATTGCCCATGTCCAAATACAAAACAATATGTAAACATTTTCTCAGTTATCAGTTCAGTTCAGTCGCTCAATCATGTCTGACTCTGTGACCCCATGGACTATGGCACGCCAGGCTTCCCTGTCCATCACCAACTCCCAGAGCTTGCTCAAACTCATGTCCATCAGTCAGTGATGTGATCCAACCATCTAATCCTCTGTTACGTTAATAATTTCATTAACATAAATTTTTATGCTAATAATTTCACTAAAAGTCTATGTTAATTTCATTAACATAAAAAAAATAAAAGCTCTTAGGTATATCATCACAATCGGCACATCCATTAATTTTACATTTTGTTACACATTTTGCATGATATATCTCAAAAAATTTGTAGCAATTTATGTTTGAATTGCTGTGTGACAAATTAAGTACACAGAATTGCCTTTGAGTGTGTGGATCACAATAAACTGTGGAAAATTCTGAAACAGATGGGAATACCAGACTACCTGATCTGCCTCTTGAGAAATTTGTATGCAGGTCAGGAAGCAACAGTTAGAACTGAACATGGAACAACAGACTGGTTCCAAATAGGAAAAGGAGTACATCAAGGCTGTATATTGTCACCCTGTTTATTTAACTTATATGCAGAGTACATCATGAGAAACGCTGGGCTGGAAGAAGCACAAGCTGGAATCAAGATTGCCGGGACAAATATCAATAACCTCAGATATGCAGATGACACCACCCTTATGGCAGAAAGTGAAGAGGAACTCAAAAGCCTCTTGATGAAAGTGAAAGTGGAGAGTGAAAAAGTTGGCTTAAAGCTCAACATTCAGAAAACAAAGATCATGGCATCTGGTTCCATCACTTCATGGGAAATAGATGGGGAAACAGTGGAAACAGTGTCAGACTTTATTTTTGGGGGCTCCAAAATCACTGCAGATGGTGACTGTAGTCATGAAATTAAAAGACGTTTATCCCTTGGAAGGAAAGTTATGACCAACCTAGATAGCATATTCAAAAGCAGAGATATTACTTTGCCAACAAAGATCCGTCTAATCAAGGCTATGGTTTTTCCAGTGGTCATGTATGGATGTGAGAGTTGGATTGTGAAGAAGGCTGAGTGCCAAAGAATTGATGCTTTTGAAGTGTGGTGTTGGAGAAGACTCTTTAGAGTCCCTTGGACTGCAAGGAGATCCAACCAGTCCATTCTGAAGGAGATCAGCCCTGGGATTTCTTTGGAAGGAATGATGCTGAAGCTGAAACTCCAGTACTTTGGCCACCTCATGCAAAGACTTGACTTATTGGAGAAGACTCTGATGCTGGGAGGGATTGGGGGCAGGAGGAGAAGGGGATGACAGAAGATGAGATGGCTGGATGGCATCACTGACTCGATGGATGTGAGTCTGAGTGAACTCCAGGAGTTGGTGATGGACAGGGAGGCCTGGCGTGCTGCGACTCATGGGGTCACAAAGAGTCGGACAAGACTGAGCGACTGAACTGAACTGAACTGAAGAGCTTTATTGAGGCTTCTGTGGTGGCTCATATGGTAAAGAATCTGCCTGCAATGCATGAGACCCAGGTTCGATCCCTGGGTTGGGAAGATATCCTGGAGAAGGAAATGGCTATTCATTCCAGTATTCTTTCCTGGAGAATTCCTTGGGCAGAGAGCCTGGAGGGCTACAGTAGGGGTCACAAAGAGTTGGACAGAGTATGAATCCATAGATTCCAACTCTGAAATGCTTCTGAAAGTCTCCTCTGGATGAAATTGGAAATAATCTATGCCCACAGAAGGATTCTACGAAGTGATTACCCTCTCTGTATCAGAGATAAACTACTAATTTTAAGATTGTAGATTTATTTGCTGTGAGCCAATTGAACTCTAAGAAAAATGGAGGTTTTGTTGGATACTCCTGCAATATCCCCCAGATTCAAAGGCAGGATTGAATGTTCAAAACACAACAGTAGATCCACAGGCAACTCCAAGAACTCAGCATTTGGAGTTTAGACTGTCTCTTTTAGCTTCAGTGTCTGCTAGCCTGTGTATCTTCTTGAATATTGCTTCACACCTGAATACATTTTACTGACCCAACATGAATCAATCATCTGGGATAGACAGGAAAAAGCAGGACCCCTGTGGCCTCTGAGGGCCCTCTTCTGGATCTGGGCTCCTTTCCCAGAGGAAAAAGAATTGTTGTAAGCTGCCACCCAAAGTTTGTCCTTTATGTTTGACCTCTTGGCTGCATTTTTTGTTTATTTCCCTATAAAAATTTTACTAGCATAATAATTTAATTTTTTTTCTAAAAATATCACAATCTTGTTTTGCTTACATTTATAACTATGAAATATTTTAAGCATAAAAAATTGCAAAGAGATAAACATAAATAGCATTTATTAATATAACTACCATAACTAATATCCTTTAGCCAACATCCAGTTAAGCTTAAATCTTTACATTCATTCTTACTGGTATCATAAATTTTAAAGAAATAAAGCATTACATAAAAGCCTGCTCTATAATTCTATTATTTTCCCCCTCTTTCCAACCTTCTCTTCCCTTGCACAATTTCCAAAATTTGTGTACATTGTCGCCATGCAGTTTTCATAAAATTAGAACATGGATGTATCCACTAAAAAATCAGTTCTTTTGTATGTTTTTAAGATTTATATAAATGTTTGTAATAATGGTGTTTCTTGATAATTTACTGTTGTCCAAATAGAGTTCCAAGCACTTTGCTTATGTTCAGTTCAGTTCAGTCACTCAGTCGTGTCCGACTCTTTGTGACCCCCATGAACCACAGCACACCAGGCCTCCCTGTCCATCACCAACTCTCGGAGTTCACTCAAACTCACGTCCATCGAGTTGGTAATGCCATCCAGCCATCTCATCCTCTGTCATCCCCTTCTCCTCTTGCCCCCAATCCCTGCCAACATCAGTCTTTTCCAATGAGTCAACTCTTCGCATGAGGTGGCCAAAGTACTGGAGTTTCAGCTTTAGCATCAGTCCTTCCAAAGAACACCCAGGACTGATCGCCTTTAGAAAGGACTGGTTGGATCTCCTTGCAGTCCAAGGGACTCTCAAGAGTCTTCTCCAACACCACACTTCAAAAGCATCAGTTCTTCAGTGCTCAGCTTTCTTCACAGTCCAACTCTCATATCCATACATGACCACAGGAAAAACCATAGCCTTGACTAGACGGACCTTTGTTCACAAAGTAATGTCTCTGCTTTTGAATATGCTATCTAGGTTGGTCATAACTTTCCTTCCAAGGAGTAGGCTTCTTTTAATTCATGGCTGCAGTCACCATCTGCAGTGATTAGTTCCTTTAATTCTCACACCTATTCTACTAACCTGATACTGTTATTAGTTCAATAGGCAGATAAGAAAACTAAGACAAAGAAAGGAACAGAGCTTGTTAGTGACTAAGGGAAGGTCATCTTGCACATGTCACTCTGGAACATACCTTTTTTCTTTTAACTTAACATGATGTTTTAAAGATGATTCCATGTTGATATACAGAATACACCTAGTTTTTCAGATTGATGCTGTACAGTATCCCATTCCATAAAGAGACCACAAGTTTATTATCAAGTTTAAGAACATTTAGGTTATTTTGCTATTCTAAGCAATGCTTTAATGCACCTGCGAGTAATGATCTTCATATATATTAGTATATATATACGATTGACTGTTTCTCTTAGATATATATCTACTAGTTTAAAGCTTGTACTCATCTTTATTTCTACCAGATATTGCCAAATTTCTCTCTGAAGTGCATGTAACAATGTACTCCCCTGCTGTCTCAGAACTTCATGGATTTTAGGTTGGTAGCTAAGGGATTGTGGACTTGGAAATTCACATAATCTTCACATCAGGGCACTTGCTGTTAGAATATTGGTGCTCCCCCACACACCTTTTTTTTAAAAAACCATTTTTAACTCTATTTTCATTTGTGGAGAGAAGTGATGCAATCTTAGGATATTCAGACCTCTGTTACTGTCTAAACAATCCTACTGCATTTCACCATTAGACAAAGAACCAAGGTAACTTGTTTGCATAGAATATTGGGGCTATAATAGCTCCATTATATGACAAAGAGATTCATTTTCAAATTTTGGTGACTTTGTATCAACTTTACTCTTTTTCATATTCCACAAACAACCAAAAGCATCCAAAATACATTGTACTACATCTGAAAATGGGTAGTGTTTATTAAATAATAAACTGTATCTTCATTTTTTTATGATGACTTTTTTCTTATACTCACAAACCTGTCTTTTGTGAATACTCTCAAACATGATGCTGGTTGCCCATTCTTAAGTAGAGTCACTGGCTTGATTATGTCAATCCAAACAAAATAGTCCCTGTTCTATATGGGAACAGGTTCTAGCGCAAATAAGATTTAAATAGGAAAGTTTATAATATGCACAACATTTCTGGACCTCAAAACCGTGTTTGGACTTCTGATTATTTGTAAGTGAAGAGCCTTCTGCAGTATAATACATGGAAAAAGGATATTAGACTGAGCAACTGAGAACACACAAAGATATAATTAAATTTTCATATAAAAATAGTTGATGAATTTAACTATTTAAAAAATATTTTTGCCTATATAGGATTACAGTATTGAAAAGGGGACATTCTTTTCTTTCAAAAAAGGCTGAAACTAAAAACTTTTGCATCTTCAGAACATGTTGGTGGGGGGCCTCCTAGGTTCCTTTCATAGGCTGGTCACTCAGCTGCAGATGCTGCATGTGTTAATGGCTAATGGTTCACACCTGCATTCCCTTTGAAAAGGACTGCCCTTAGGTGATTTGAGCCACTTTCCCTCTCCCCCAACCCCTGTGACAGCTGAGGATTAATGGATGGAGATAGGAGAAGGGACAGAGATTATACATATAAGCACATCCCCCTTATCTCAGGCAGAACAGATCTCATACAATTCATGTTCCCGAGATCCCTGCCTGATCAGACCGAGGCAAGATTTCCAATGAAACCACATTTCTGCCTTCGTTTTCCTCTATACAATCATGCCTCCTTCATTCCCTTAGTAGGTTTCACACGAGAGACCTTTCTCACTAAATCACATACCCCAAAATCTGCATCTCAGACTCTGCTTCTAGAGCAGAGGTCCTCAACCTTCAGGATCTAATGCCTGATGATCTGAGGTAAAGCTGATGTATAATGGGGCTGATATAACAATAAAAAAAAAATAAAGTGCACAAAAAAATGTAATGTGCTTAAATCATCCTGAAACCATCCACCCCCCCACAACCCTGGTCCGTGGAATATTTATCCTTGGTGCCAAAAAGGTTGGGAACTGTTGTCTAGAGGACATGAGCTAACACAACACGTATTATTTCACTTCAGTTCAGTCACTCAGTCGTGTCTCACGCTTTGTGACCTCATGGACTGCAGCACGCCAGGCTTCCCTGTTCATCACCAACTCCTGGAGCCTACTCAAACTCATGTCCATCACAACGGTGATGCCATCCAACCATCTCATTCTCTATCATCCCTTTCTCCTCCTGCCTTCATTCTTTCCCAGCATCAGGGTCTTTTCTAATTAGCCGGTTCTTTGCATCAGGTGGCCAAAGTACTGGAGCTTCAGCATCAGTCCTTCCAATGAACACCCAGGACTGATCTCCTTTAGGATGGACTGGTTGGATCTCTTTGCAGTCCAAGGGACTCTCATGAGTCTTCTCCAACACCACATTTCAAAAGCATCAATTCTTCAGCATTTAGCTTTCTTTATAGTCCAACTCTTATATCCATACATGACTACTGGAAAAACCAAAGCTTTGACTAGATGAACCTTTGTTGGCAAAGTAATGTCTCTGCTTTTGAATATGCTGTCCAGGTTGGTGATAGGTTTTCTTCCAAGGAGCAAGCATCTTTTAAATTCATGCCTTCAATCACCATCTGAAGAGATTTGGGAGTCAAAAAAAAAAAAAAATCAGATCAGATCAGTCGCTCAGTCGTGTCCGACTCTTTGCGACCCCATGAATCGCAGCACGCCAGGCCTCCCTGTCCATCACCAACTCCCGGAGTTCACCTAGACTCATGTCCATCAAGTCAGTGATGCCATCCAGCCATCTCATCCTCTGTTGTCCCCTTATCCTCTTGCCCCCAATCCCTCCCAGCATCAGAGTCTTCTCCAATGAGTCAACTCTTCACATGAGGTGGCCAAAGTACTGGAGTTTCAGCTTTAGCATCATTCCTTCCAAAGAAATCCCAGGGCTGATCTCCTTCAGAATGGACTGGTTGGATCTCCTTGCAGTCCAAGGGACTCTCAAGAGTCTTCTCCAACACCACAGTTCAAAAGCATCAATTCTTCAGTGCTCAGCTTTCTTCACGGTCCAACTCTCACATCCATACATGACCACTGGAAAAACCATACTCTGCATATAAGTTAAATAAACAGGGTGACAATATACAGCCTTGATGTACTCCTTTTCCTATTTAGAACCAGTCTGTTGTTCCATGTCCTGTTCTAACTGTTGCTTCCTGACCTGCATACAAATTTCTCAAGAGGCAGATCAGGTGGTCTGGTATTCCCATCTCTTTCAGAATTTTCCACAGTTTATTGTGATCCATACAGTCAAAGGCTTTGGCATAGTCAATAAAGCAGAAACAGATGTTTTTCTGGAACTCTCTTGCTTTTTCCATGATCCAGTGGATGTTGGCAATTTGATCTCTGGTTCCTCTGCCTTTTCTAAAACCAGATTGAACATCAGGAAGTTCACGGTTCACATATTGCTGAAGCCTGGCTTGGAGAATTTTAAGCATTACTTTACTAGTGTGTGAGATGAGTGCAATTGTGCAGTAGTTTGAGCATTCTTTGGCATTGCCTTTCTTTGGGATTGGAATGAGAACTGACCTTTTCCAGTCCTGTGGCCACTGCTGAGTTTTCCAAATTTGCTGGCATATTAAGTACAGCACTTTCACAGCATCATCTTTCAGGATTTGGAATAGCTCAACTGGAACTCCACCACCTCCACTAGCTTTGTTCATAGTGATGCTTTCTAAGGCCCACTTGACCTGTTTCCAGTGTTTCTCCATCTATTTGTCATGAAATGATGGGACCCTTGAAGTGATGGGATTAAGATGCCACGATCTTAGTTTTCTGAATGCTGAGTTTTAACCCAACTTTTTCACTCTCCTCTTTCACTTTCATCAAGAGGCTCTTTAGTTCTTCTTCGCTTTCTGCCATAAGGGTGGTGTCGTCTGTGTATCTGAGGTTACTGATATTTCACCTGGCAATCTTGATTCCAGCTTGCGCTTCTTCCAGCCTGGGATTTCGCATGATGTACTCTGCATATAAGTTAAAAAAGCAAGGTGACAACATATAGTCTTGACTTACTCCTTTCTTGATTTGGAACCAGTCTGTTGTTCCATGTCTAGTTCTAACTGTTGCTTCTTGACCTGCATACAGATTTCCCAGGAGACAGGTCAGGTGGTCTGGTATTCCCATCTCTTTAATAATTTTCCAGTTTGTTGTGATCCACCTGGCTTCCCAGATGGCAGTAATGATAAAGAACTTGCCTGTCAATGTATGAGACACAAGAGACATGGGTTCAATCCCCGCGTCAGGAAGATTGCCCTGGAATAGGAAATGGCAATCTGCTCCCAGTATCTTGCCTGAAATATTCCATGGACAGAGCAGCCTGACGGGCTATAATCCATGGGATCACAGATTCAGACATGAGTATTGATGGCACACACACACACACACACACACACACACACAACATGTACTAAAGATTAGAACACAGTATAATTTTATTCTAGAAGTATCTCAGTTATATGAAAATTATGATCCCCATAGGGTGGGTGGGTAAACTCAGATTGTAAAGTTGAAGAACTTAGTGTATAATAAGTAGGAAATCCCAGAATCAAACTCAGATGAATATGGCTCCATAATCTCTACTCTTTAGAATTTCTCACTGCCTCTGTATCATACTTTTATCCAGGAAATAAAAAATTAAAGATCTATTTGACTATACATTTTTTATTGACATAGAAGTTGATGTGCATTCTGTTTTCCAAACATTGATGTAATTTGTTTAAAATGAAGGTAAAACTGTATGAGTCATATAATTTCCATAGGGTTTATTGGTAGACAAGCATGGATTCAATTAAAAAGGAAATAAACATCTGTATAATACCTTCATTTTCCTGAAAGGGAACATTTTATAGAAGTTGGAAAACAGCAAGGAGGGAAAAGATCATGTCAGC
Source organism: Bos indicus x Bos taurus (assembly GCF_003369695.1). NCBI lineage: Eukaryota > Metazoa > Chordata > Mammalia > Artiodactyla > Bovidae > Bos > Bos indicus x Bos taurus. Next base: position 94,879,843 of record NC_040081.1, on the reverse strand, counting down.
ACAATGTTACTGGTCATATACAACGCAATCTTATGTTTCATAGAGATTTCAACACAGGAAATGGGTATATTAGGAACTGCCTAATTCATAGGTTTTCCTGAGCCACATACAGTAGTTTCTTTGAATGACTCTGAAGGAAAATCTGTAAGTAGTGCCTTTATACCAGCTTCAATAATGCATATTTCAAAGCCCAAACGGGTCAGCCATGTAACTGTTTACACAGTCAACATTCAGTGGGAAAATAAGTGTCAACAGGTTCCACTTCCCCAACCCAGAACAGCGTGTGACCCTCCATTTCAATCCTCATCAGTCTCTGATTAGGAAAGGACTATTTTAGTGGAATCAATAAATGCTGGAGTCTTTGTTTAGTACCATCTCAAAAAATAACGACTCCTGTCACCCACCCCTACCCTGCCAGGTCACTACTTAAAAGAGTTACGTAATCCTATTACGTTAGAAACCCTGCAGGGACAGCCTGTCCTTTGTGTCTTTGGAAAAGAGCAAATATTATGCAAGTAGCAAAGTTTTCACACAGCAGAAAACTAATGAAATGGACTGTGGTTTCCTATAACATTAAAACATCTATAATATAAAGGCTTTTAGAAAATACTCTGACTGCTATAATATCTTGCCAATGACTGACAATCTTTAGATTTCTAATAAAATCTGCAAGTATCTATGGTCTCAAGGAACCCTCTCTACAATATTTTCTAAAGAAAGATTCAAAACTATTCAATACTTACCTCAGAAACTTAACAAAAGTATTTCATACTTTCTACAATTTCTATTTTATTTACAATTTTAGCTCTAGCAATGTTATAATTTACCAGAAAAATCACATTATTTACTAAATTATTATCATGTATCATGCAGTGTAGACTTCCCTGGTGGCTCAGACGGTAAAGCGTCTGCCTACAGTGCAGAAGACCCGGGTTCAATCCCTGGATTGGGAAGATCTCCTGGAGAAGGAAATGGCAACCCACTCCAGTATTCTTGCCTGGAAAATCCCACGGACAGAGGCTCTACAGTCCATGGGGTCGCAAAGAGTTGGACACGACTGAGTGACTTCACTTCACTTTATCATGCAGTGTGCCAAAGGTCTATATTTTCTTTTCAGTGCTCAATCAGTATTAAGATGCATGCTAAGTCACTCCAGTTGCATCCAACTCTGTGCTACCCTAAGGACTGAAGCCCACCAGGCTCCTCTGTCCATGGGATTCCCCAGGCAACAATACTGGAGTTTTGGATTGCCATTTTCTTCTCCAGGGGATCTTCCGAACCCAGGGATCGAACCTGAGTCTCTTACATCTCCTGCATTGGCAGGAGGGGTGTTTACCACTAGTGCCGCCCGGGAGGCCCCAATATTAAGATGAGGGTACTCTTAATAGTCCTTTGGCAAATGTTAATACTAGGTAAGTGGTAAATTGGGAACTTTAGACCTCTAAAGCCAGGATCACACTCCTCTTCCCGTTAATAAAATTATCATCAGCTGCTTATATATGCCATCGCGTTCTCCAAAGAGAAATGCATGGATAGTATTCAAAACTCCCTCTCACCATTTCCTTATCAAAACAAAGTTATCTCCTGAATTACTCCAACCCATCTTTTTCTCACTATTCATTTTGTCGTTTCTTTATTCTAGTCTTTTATTATCTATCTGTAATGTTACAATGACCTCCCCGTCCTATCCCTACAGACACGTCTTACATAGTGCCCCTGCTGTACCCTTAAGTACACATCTGATCACACAGACCATTTGCGACTAAAGTCTTTCAGGGATACCCATCACCTCCAGGACATTATCCACACTACTGAGCACAGCACAGTGGAGTCCTCAGACCTCTCTGGCTTTCTTGCCATCTCCCCCACATTTATCTGAGACAAATACACAAGGTAGAGTTGACCAGGTTTGGTCACCAACTGGATGTGATACCTGGGGAATGGAAGAGGAACAGAAATTTGGTTTAGTAGCAGATTAAATGAAGTATTGTGAGGTATAGCAAAATGTGGAGATAAACACTGGAATACAGTCCAAGAAGAATTCTTCTTCTCCAGATCTGTACTTAACACCTAAACAATGTTTTTCATCAAAGATGTATGTCCAAAATCAGAGCCATGATCTCTGTACCCATTCACAATCTTAGAGTGTCCCATGACCCAAAGAGTAGTAGCACCTTCTATCCAACTGTGAAGGCCAACATCCATGGCCACTCCCTTTGTCTCAGTCCCCTCCTTAGCAATATCCAGTTACCAATTTCTGCCCAGTTTACCTTCTAAATAACTCTCAAATCTTCTTTATCTTCCCTGTCATCTTCCTGGTCCAGGCTACCATCTCATCTTCTCTTATTAGCTCTTGAAATGCATTTATCGTATTGCAAAAATTAAAGCAACTGCTTTATGCTTTCTATCATTTATTCTCTACATTGAAAGCACACTGATCTTTTTTTGTCTGAAAATCTGATCATATCATTTCTCAACCCACTTAAACGCAATCAAAACTTTTTGTGTTTTTATTCATATCAATAGCACTTATCACACTTGCAATTTTGCTTCATCTGTATGTTTACTGGATTGTACACTTTATTTTCCAAGCAGCTCTAAACTCCTTACGGCACTTGCCATCCACTGCCTCCCCCAGAAGCTGATATAAGGCCTTCTACAGAACCAGTTGTCACCATTTAATAAATAATTGAATAAATTAATAGGTAGAAGGAAGCAAACAGAGGTAAGCCTCTTTTTATGGTAGCAAGAAGCATAGAGTAGTGAGTTCATGGGTCTGGGTGATTCACCAAGGGGAAATGTATACAGTGAAAAAGATGGAGTTCAAACGGAGATATACAGTAGTCAGTCCAAGAAAGAGACTGAGATCAAAAATGAGAAGACAGTTGGGAAACTACACAATAATCATGTCATAGACATCAAGATAGGAGAGAAAAAAGATTTATCAACTACATAAATACCTCAAGGCAATTTAGGAAGAAATTATCATCTCAGCATAATCCACTTTACCTCTTCACTCTGTTGTTTATCTAGTCTTTTCTTTACTGTGGTTGTTGTTTAGTTGCTAACTCATGTTCGACTCTTTGCAACTCATGGATTGTAGCTCGCCAGGCTCCTCTGTCCATGGGATTTCCCAGGCAAGAATACTGGAGTGTGTTGCCCTTTCCTTCTCCAGGGGATCTTCCCAACCCAGGGACTGAATCCACATCTCCTACATTGCAAGTAGATTCTTTACTGCTGAGCCACTAGGGAAGCCCAGTCTTTTCTTTGTAAAATCATCAAATCTTGACCTCACGTATTTTTCTTAGTCTCTATCATGGACATGAAATGCTCTCAAGATGTTACATCTTCACTCAAGCATCCTCTGTAAAAATTCAGCCATTTGATTATGATATTTCTGTAAATTGCAAAAAATAAAGTGAAATACCTTTAATATCATCCTCATTGAAATATTTAATATTTCCACAGATTTTTCTGAGAAAATGCATTTTGCTCTATCTCATATGTTCACTAATCAATTCTAAAGGAAATCAATCCTGAATATTCATTAGAAGGACTAATGCTGAAACTCCGATATTTTGGCCACCTGATGTGAAGAGCCAGCTCATTGGAAAAGACCCTGTTGCTGGGAAAGATTGATTGCAGGAGGAGAAGGGGACTACAGAGTATGAGATGGTTGGATGGCATCATCGACTCAATGGGCATGAGTTTGAGCAAGCTCCGGGAGATGGTTAAGGACAGGGAAGCCTGGCATGCTACAGTTCATGGGGTCGCAAAGGGTGAGACACAGCTGAGCAACTGAACAACAACAACATATGTTTACACAATGTGTTCAGCTTTCTGAGAACTTTTTATGTCCACCAGCATCACTATGATTTGCTTCTGATCTGAGTTTCGGGCCATCTAGAACCAGACCTGTTTAATGTGCTTTTCTAAGCACTTGTTATACTCTTAATAAATGCCTCATTGTGGGGACAGTGTTAAACACTTCATAGATGGAGCAATCAGAAAATTACACCTTCTCAGGAAACAATAAATCTGCTTACAAATGAGAAGAAAATGGTTAGCTATTTTAGTCTTCAAAGAAGTTTTAAACCTGAAATTTATGAGGTATGAGGTAGAAATGTTTTCTTATATGAATAGCTTGCATTTAAAATATAATTAAATACTCTGTTACTAGGAAAAAATACTCATGATACCTGTCATTTGAAGTACTACAAAATTATTTCAAACATTTTCTATACATGAATTACACATAAGGCTCAATGCTTTGTCTAAACAACATGCTGCATCATAGTAATTTAAAATGGAGTATTTTGGAAAAGATGTAAAATAATGTGTGCTTATGCATACATACCTATATATATATACTTATACATGGTGTTTGTATATGTTTATATACTAAAGCTGAAACTCCAGTACTTTGGCCACCTCATGCGAAGAGTTGACTCATTGGAAAAGACTCTGATGCTGGGAGGGATTGGGGGCAGGAGGAGAAGGGGGCGACAGAGGATGAGATGGCTGGATGGCATCACTGACTCGATGGACGTGAGTCTGAGTGTACTCTGGGAGTTGGTGATGGACAGGGAGGCCTGGTGTGCTGCGATTCATGGGGTCGTAAAGAGTCGGACACAACTGAGTGACTGAACTGAACTGAACTGATATAGATATATACATATTCAGATACTATACATACCTAGTATTTTGCAAGCATTATATATAACATTTATATACAACATTCATAGGTAACTATGAAATAATACTAATTCTTGAATTCAACTGAGTTACCTCTGGCTTATCACATTTCATTTGGAGAAGGCAATGGCACCTCACTCCAGTACGCTTGCCTGGAAAATCCCATGGACAGAGGAGCCTGGTAGACTGGAGTCCATGGGGTCACGAAGAGTTAGGACAGGACTGAGAGACTTGACTTTCACTTTTCACTTTCATGCATTGGAGAAGGAAATGGCAACTCACTCCAGTGTTCTTGCCTGGAGAATCCCAGGGATGGGGGAGCCTGGTGGGCTGCCGTCTATGGGGTCGCACAGAGTAGGACACGACTCTGTCTATCACATTTCTTTTAAAAGGAACTTATAGAAATAATATCTATATCTAAAACATCTGAACCACTGAAAAAAGGAAGCACATTTTCAAGAAATTTTAGTCTTTAAATAGCAGCTCTATAAACTTTTAATTTTCATAAAACCCTACTCTCTCCCAGGGCATAGCCCAAGACAACATCCCCAGGCAGCAACTTTGTGGGGATTGTATAAATGTATATAATAAGCAAATAACCTTATAACTTACACATTGAAAATATTAGGTGGGGGCTCCTGGGGATGAAGGACTGAGAGGAGGCCTGCTTTTTCTAAATTCCAGGCTCTATAGCAGTGTCAACTCAAAGCATAAAAAAAAAAAACTAATAAATCACATTTGCAATTAGTTGACCAGAGGGAGAAAGAGGACACTCAGAAAAAGATCCAATTACACTAAATAGCATTTGAAACCTGGGATCACCAAACTTAAAAATATACTCAAAAGTTATGAGTGTGGGAAAGTAAATCCCATCTTCTTCTTATTTCCTAACTACATTTAAAGAAAATTATCTGGGAAAATTGCTGCAAAATTAGAGCTTCAAACCTTATTAGTCCATGCAGGTCAAGTATGCCAGTTCTAAAACTATATCATAACTTTTTTACTATTTACTTTCAATAAGATGAAACAAAAAGAGTAGCAAATGTGCCCCTGAAATGAAGTTCTCCATGTATTTTGTATCTGTGCATTATGCAGAGAAATCTCAATGCTCAGGAAATAGTCATTTCCCTTGGAGAGTTCAGACCTCATAAAATTCACATATAATTTCTGCTGACAGCAAATTAATATAGATTCAAATCTCATGAATATTGTATATTTTATAGGATTACTTTTTTAAAGCATATCCATTTAGTAAATGGCTTTTAAGTAAGCTTATGATCCTAATATTGATAATTAGATCTTTCTAAAACATACTGTATTCTGTTGTAAATAGTTTGCTCTAAAACAATTTGGAGTCTTCATTAAGACAAGACTAGATACAGAAAAGTAAGCTGTAAATGCTGCCCTTGATACAATGACATGCATTCTGCTGATTACAATAGTATCACAAATTCAAAGGTCCAAATAAGTGACCATATGTTATTTTCAGAGTCAGCAACGAGTCTAAAAAAGATGCTAGTTTCCAAATCAATGACAGCCTACCAAACATTAAATGACTCAAAAAAGTTAAATTTAGGATGTTTTTCTAAGTGGGGGGGGGGGGGGGGGGGGCCGGGGGGGGGAAACCTATACTGATGTAATTAAAGGTTATTTAGCAGCAATGTCAAAAAATTAGATAAACTCCCAGAAGAATTATCTCATTTTCCCAAATCCAAATTCACGAGTCTACCTAGTACATAGACCTATAGATTCCTTTTTCCCACCTGTGAGTGGCCTTTTCCCCTCTCAAAGGCAAGCCCTTTCCTTGTGTTCTGAATCCCATTCCTCCAGCAAAGATCCCCTCTGTCCTCTACAGCATCAACACTCCTCTCTCTATGGGTCATTCCCATTGACATAAACTTGGTTAATACACACTTTGGCCACCTGATGTGAAGAGCTGGCTCATTGGTAAAGACCCGATGCTGGGAAATATTGAAGGCAAAAGGACAAGGGGACAACAGAGGATGAGATGGTTGGATGGCATCACCAACTCAACGGACATGAGTTTGAGCGATCTCTGGCAGATGGTGAAGGACGGGGAAGCCTGGCGTGCTGTAATCCATGGGGCTGCAAAGAGTCAGGTGCAACTTAGTGACTGAACAACAACAATGATCCATCTTAAAGCATAATAAAATAAATTTCCTGGACTCTTGACCCTGTACCAGTTAGCAATCAATATCTAAGTGATACTTCACTGCAGAAATCCTCAAAAACAGTTGATCTTCCTTATCTTCACCCATACAACTTTTTCTTTACTTACTCCAAGGAGACACTTAACCACAGTCTTCCACTGAAACTGCCCTTGCCAGTATAATCCATGATATTTACCTACCCCAAAACAACAGCAAATATTTTATCTGTTGAATTGATGGGGTTTTCATGGATTGAATTCTGTCCCCCTCGAAATATATGTTAAGATCTTAACCTCTAGTACCTGTGAGGACAACCTTATTTGGAAATAGGTTTTTTGTAGGCATAATGGAATTAATATTAAGTCATATTCAGGGTAGGGAGTTGCTAATCCCATATGACTGGTGCCTCTATGAGAACAGAAAACCCAAACACAGGTACACAAGGAGAAATGTCTTGTGATGACAGTAGCAGAGATCAAAGTGATGTCTCTACAAACCAACCAAAGTATACCAATGTGCCGGGAGCCAGCGTGAGGAACTCCGCCCATGGCAAAGGTCATGAGGAAGGAGGCTTGGCATAGGCAAAGGCAGGATCGAGTCTCAGGAGTCCCCCTGGAAATTCTCGAGCATCTACCCCCAAAACCAGAGTCTGCCTACTTTCTGCTTTGCGCTCTCACCTACATCTCTGACTTTACGGGGGGCTGTCCCCCACTACCTCTCTCTGAAAAAAGAGTTAACTTACAGCTCCAGTTAATAAAGTTCCTGGGTGTGATAGTGTTTCAACCCACAAACTCCTTTGGAAGTCCTCTAGCCTGCCTGAATAGGTTTTTCCGGCCATATGTGATTGTTCAGAGTCTCCCGACTGTGAGAGGCATGAGATGTTCTAAACTGTCTAAATACAGATTCCTTTGAGCAGTTAAAAGATTGATTAGAATTGTATTGGTGAAGGGTTTTTCACTTGTTGGGCCAATGTTTGCTGCTAAGTCTCCATATCCCTTACCTGCTGTGTCCCTGGCAGTGTATTGATTAATATAATTGGTGTAAGTAGTAGCTTTAATGTTTGTAACCGTGGACCCTTGAGTTAATTCTTTTTCTTGTTGTAGCCCACCACACCTTTGCCCTATAGGAATGCAACTTTATCTAATGCTTTCGCCTGACTAATCACCTTTAGAGAAAAATAAGTTTTCTGAAGAAAGGGTCTTAAAATGTTAACAGGCCTCCAGGCCAGAAGATGATGCAAATCACCTAAACTTTTGCAGATGATAAGTTTGCAGGAAGAAAGCCTGGCTTACTACATGACTCTACCCCTTCCCCCACTATCCTCTATGCATAACTTAAGGTATAAAAACTACTTTGGAAAATAAAGTGCGGGCCTTGTTCACTGAAGCTTGGTCTCCCCATGTCGTTCTTTCTCTCACCTTCTGGCTGAATTATTCAGCCTCTTTTCTCTATTGAATTTCCTCACCGAGCTATCCTTATTTAGCCACTCTTTATATCTTTAATTAACATTTAAATAAGCTGTTGTTTCCTGATCCCGGATGCCGTCTTCCCTTCAAATTCCCTGGATCCACCGGGGCTGGACCCCGGCACCAATGATTGTCAGCAACACCAGAAACTGAGAAAGGAATGGAACAGATTCTTCCCTAGACCCTTCAGAATGTTTCTGCTGAACTGTGAGAGAACAAATTTCTGTTGTTTTAAGCTGCTTGGGTTATGGTAATTTCCTATGGCAGCCCTGGGAAATTGATATATCCCCTTATGTAGCCTCTCAGCAGCAATTGCCATGGCGAGCATTCTTTCCTTGGAGTTTTTTAAAATTTTTCTGTTCACAGCATGGCTCTCACCTGATTTTTCTCCTATGTGCTATTTCTCAGCTTCCTTAGCTACTTCTTCAACACATTTCAGATCTCTATATGTTGGAGTGTCTTAAAAATCTGTCATAGAACCTCACTCTTTTTACCTATACTCTCTTCCTGGTTAACTTTTGCAAGTTCATGATTTTACATACCATTTAGATGTTGTAAATAATCGGCCTGCAATCGTGGAGACCTGGGTTGGATCCCTGCGTTGGGAAGATCCCCTGGAGAAGGAAATGGCAACCCACTCCAGTATTCTAGCCTGGGAAATCTCATGAACAGAGGAGACTGGCAGGTCACAGTCAATGGGGTCTCAAAGAGTCAGACACGACTGAGTGACTAATATTTGATGTTGATAACCTTCAGGTTTACATGCAAGCCAAGACTTCTCACAATTTCCAAACCAATATATGTAAATGACCAATCCAATTCTCCATTTGGGCATCTAATAGGCATCACAAAATTAATGTAGCCAAAATATAACTATTTCATTATTGATTCCTGAAATAAGTTCCCCAGCCACACAAAATGCCACCATCATCCCCACCTGTTCAAATGATACACCTAGAAGGCATCCTAATTTCCTCTTTCTTTAAGATTTTACATCCAATCCATCACTGAGTCTTGTCTGCTTTGCCTCTAAAACATGGACACGATTCAGTTGAGATGAACTTCCATCTATCTCAACTACAACCATGCTGTTTTAAGAGCTTCTTCTTTTGCTGATTGACTAGAAGAGCTCCCTAACTTATCTGCTTGCTTCTGCTTGACTTCTTCCCCATATTATCCTACTGTACACAGCAGTGGTGAAGTCAATCTAAAGTGTAAGCCAGATCATGTCACTTCTCTACTTAACATCATCCATCCATTGACTTCTTATCACAGTAATAAAAGAATAAATATAAACATTAAAAAAGAATAAAATAAAAATTCCTTATAACCTGTATGGTCCAGCTTCTGACCTTCTCTCTGACCTCATCTGTCTTTATAATCTCCTTCAATAACTGCCTTCCAGTCATTTCAGTTTTCTTATCATCTCTTGATTATGCCATGATTGCTGTTATCTCCGGAGATTTTAATACATGTTCCTTCTTAATGGGATATATTGCACCCTCTCAAATATTTATCTCTTTGGGATATCTTACTCTTCACATTCCATTACTATCTTCCTCATTTCATTCCAGTCTCAACAGATGTAACCTCCTTAAAGTGATTTTCCTATACACAGTAGCTAAAGCATCCAACCACTGTCTGTTCAATCTCTATATCTGATATTCTAATTCTGTGCTCTTCATAGCACCCATCCAACGTTGAAATTAACTGTTCCATTTTTGTTTTCCTCACCTAGAAGGTAATGGCACCCCACTCCAGTACTCTTGCTTGGAAAATCCCATGGATGGAGGAGCCTGGTAGGCTGCAATCCATGGGGTCGCTAAGAGTCGGACACGACTGAGCGACTTCACTTTTCACTTTTCACTTTCTTGCATTGGAGAAGGAAATGGCAGCCCACTCCAGTGTTCTTGCCTGGAGAATCCCAGGGACGGGGGAGCCTGGTGGGCTGCCATCTATGGGGTCGCGCAGAGTTGGACACGACTGAAGTGACTTAGCATAGCATAGCATTCTCTATCTCACGCTCTAAAATACAAATGCTTTAAGGTCACAGATTCGTCAGTGTCGCAGTGTCCCAGAGACTAAAACAGTTCCAGGCTTGAGCAGGTACATAAGAAGCATGAGATTGGAAAATAGATCAGAGGCAGCCAAGAAAATGATAACAGGTGTTATCATTTAAGAGGCTGTTATAGTAATATATTTAAGATGTGATGGGGGTTTGAATCTAGATAAATGCTATTTGAGATGGTGAAAAGTGATGTAATTTGACATATTTAGAAGAATTTAGTAGCTCATTCCGGAGAAGGCAAAGGCACCCTACTCCAGTACTCTTGTCTGGAAGATCCCATGGACGGAGAGGCCTAGTGGGCTGTAGTCCATGGGGTTGCGAACAGTCCGACACGACTGAGTGACTTTACTTTCACTTTTCACTTTCATGCATTGGAGAAGGAAATGGCAACCCACTCCAGTGTTCTTGCCTGGAGAATCTCAGGGACAGGGGAGTCTGGTGGGCTGCCATCTATGGGGTCGCACAGAGTCGGACACGACTGAGGCGACTTAGCAGCAGCAGCAGTAGCTCAAGTCAACATGCATGAGAAAGAATTAAGAGTTTATTATAACTTACATACTTCTGATTGAGTAAATAAGTGAATGATGCTGTTATTCATTGTTAAAGGAAATACCAATGGGATAGAAAGGTTAAAAAGGCATTTTTGAGAGGCATTAGACCATTTCAGAACAAACCATGGGCCTCGGGTCTCTAAAGCTGTTTGTGTTTTTTGGTGGTACTGCCTAACCACGGGCCATTTTTCAACCCTGAGAAACCTGACTTCTATCCTTACTATGGATGGAATTTGTTCTTGTCAAGTATTTTTTAAAGTAAATATTCCCAAACACAACAGATCCTTTTCCAGACCTATCCTGCTTGATCACTGATGATCATTTGCTTTTTCTTGAAGGTCCTTACCATGGATTACTATGACACCACATTTTTCTACGTGTCTTCCTCCTTTCTAGCTGCTCTTTCCAAAAAGGGTCAGATAAATTCCAACTTTTCTGTTGTGATTTACAAAATCCCCCAAGTCTAGTGTCCACCCATGTTTCCAACCTCACCTCTTTTAAATTTCACTCTGCCCACTTCCACCAAGAAACTTTCCCTGATTTCAAGTCCAGGATCATTCTATACAATTACCTAACCAAAGAGTGATATTTTTTCTTTCTGAGGTACACTGAGGATTTTATCTGCATGTGACATCTTCCAGTGACATGATAAAAAAATACAACTTTTTTAATTAAGAAAACTTTGGTAAAAATAGACACTCTTATAACATATTTTCCTGTTGCTCTAAAATTTGCATCCTGCTACTTCTGATTCTTTTCCTGTAAGTCACTCATTACAGTTTCAGCATGAATATTTGTCTATTTTTACATACAGAAGACTGTTATCACCAGTATTATATTAGTAAAACATGAAAGTAAATATTCCAAATAATATTAGCAATTTTAAATATCTGATTTAGCACAAGTTTTAATAAAGCAAAAGCATATCCTCCTTGGATGACTCAAAATCATCTCTCTCCATTATGTGGTTTCTAACACACCTCCAAACATAGGACTATAGGGAAGACTCTATCTTCTAGAGACAGCATAAAATCAGGTATGCAGTGGGAAAACCTTCAAGATGAGTGTTAAGAGATGAGGCTAAAAAGAAGCAGGAAGTTTCAGCATAGCAGTAGCACAAAGTTGGAGATGACAACCAGTCTGCCACATATAGGCATTTTCTCCACAACAAATATGCAGAATGATACTAATATTTTTCACCATGTAGCTACTTCTACAGATATAAACTGACATAATTTTTCCACATATATTCCAATAATAAAGAGCTCTGTTATATCCCTAATGAACTACCTTTCAGAGACAGTATTTAAAATTATATTATTAACTAACTAGATATTACATACTAATGTGCCTTTAAGGTATACGTTTTTAATCTCTGAATGAAATGTACTCACGCTCACTTTTCCACTGCGATTGTCTTCTTCTCTCACTGCCAAAGCCTTCAGAAAATTATCATGTAGGTCTTTACCAGCACTTGTTAGTGTCCTAAAAAAAAAAAAAGCAGGTCTCCAGTTATAATATATTAGCTAAACAAATATATTGAAAATAATCTGGGTACAAAAAAATAGCCTTCTTTATTTCAAGTGACAATTCCTTCAACATGAAAACTACAAATAAACAGTATACACAATTCACAATCGTTATAATTATACATAATTATAATAAACTATCAGATTCTTAAATTTAATTTCATACAGTTATAGAGTCTTTATTTTAAAATAACTGGAATCAAGATTATAAATAATATCAATACTCATGGCAGATATAGTTAATTGCACTTACATGTCCATTTTATTCTTTTTATCATGTCATGGAATTCAAACTATGTACTCTCCTCACTATCCATAATAATTTAAAATGGACTGTAATCTAAGCACAATTATTTAATATAATAAAAGTAAAATATTAGCCACTTAGGCCAATTCAGTTACTGGAATAGAACGCTATTTTAGCTCTATGAGTGGAGATACTCAAGGCAAGACAGGAAACCAGGTTATCTTTGTCAAAAAAAAAGAAAGTATTAAGAATTCAAGAGAGAAATTACTTTCTCTGGAAATAAATTTTAAAGGAAATTTATCACAATGATCTTGATCAAGCAACACTGAACCACAAAATAAAGAGTGAGTTCAAAAGTGATTACAAAATAACAATCCTTTCTTTATTTGGCAATATTCTATATATTCAACAAACATTTCTACTGTGTATCTATTATGAACCAGGAACTATACTAAGGACAAATTAATGAGATATGATTCCTGCTCTCAAGTTGCCTGTGGTCTCATAGAAGTCAGTAGATACAGAAACATTATAATATTACACTGTGTGATAAGTATAATAATAAAGATATGGATGGATTTTGAGTTCATAAGAGAAATATCCTAGGTATTCGAAGAACAGTCAACTTAGTCTTAAGCTTTAAAGCTATCATTGAACTAAACATTAAAAGATGAGACAGCATTAGCCAGTTGGAGGGTGGGAGTAGTGGAAGAGGGAAAGAGTTATGAGTAATTACAAAGGAATTCAAGAATAGAGATGAAAATCTGTACCCTTGAAAGTGGAAGTTAGTCCCTCAGTCATGCCTGACTCTTTGTGACCCTGTGGACCGCAGCCTCCCAGGCTCCTCTGTCCACAGAATTCTCCAGGCAAGAATACTGGAGTGGGTTACCATTTCCTTCTCCAAGGGATCTTCCCAACCCAAGGATCGAACCCAGATCTCCCACATTGCAGGTAGACTCTTTACTGTCTGAGCCACCAGGAAAGCATTGAGTAATTATTAAAAAATTAATTGGGTAATCATTACCCTTGGGTAATTTTTTAAAAAATCAGAGAGTAAGTACAGGAAGGGAGGGAGAAACCATATAAAATTAACAAAAGCTAACATTTTTACAGACATACTGTTGTAAATATTTAGTAAAAGTCATTCAGCTAATTTAGAGCAGATCTATTTTCAAACCTAGGAAGTGTGGTTCTAAAACTCATTCTTATAACCAACAGGCCATGCTGCCTTTCCAGGAAGCCCTTATATGCTACATTAAGGAGCCTGAACCTTGTCTTCTAGGACATGTTGAACCACAGGGTCATATGCAAGGAAATACGATGGTCAATGCTGTATTTTAGTTATAGCATCCAGTGGTTGTGGTAAACATAACCTGGAGGAGAAGCACACTGGAAATATTAATTAGAGAGCTTTGGTAAGAGATAATGAAGACGTGACTTAAAGCAGCGGTGGTAAGAATAAGAAGAGGTAGATTTGGGAAGTACTTAATAGGGAAATAGACCTGGGATTTCTTTTTCTAAAAAGTTAAAGAGAGATTATTACCAGGTTTCTTTAAATCAATATGGGCATATACAGCATGTAACCTAATGATTATTTTGTTGAACAATACATGCAACTTATTAAACTAATCATAACTTGTCAGCTTCTTCTTTACTAGTTTTATATGCCTTGGCTTATAGTATCAATGGACTTCCCAGGTGATGCTAGTGGTAAAGATCTCACCTGCCAATGCAGGATATGTAAGAGAGGTGGGTTCAATCCCTGGGTTGGGAAAATCCCCTGGAGGAGAGCATGGCAATCCACTCCAATATTCTTGCCTGGAGAATCCCATGAATAAAGGAGCCTGGTGGGCTATAGTGCATGGGGTCACAGTCAGACACGACTGAAGTGACTTAGGATATGTATACACGCATAGTATCAATATCAACTAATAATCAAAACACCTGTGTGTGTGCATGCTCAGTCGCTCAGTTGTGTCTAATGCTTTGCAACCCAATGGACTCTACCCCACCAGGCTTCTCTGTCCATGGAATTTTCCAGGAAAGAATACTGGAGTGGGTTGCTGTTTTCTATTCCAGAGGATCTTCCCAACCTGGTGATCAAATCCATGTCTCCTAAATCTCCTGCATTAGCAGGTAAATTCTTTACCACTGGGCCACCGGACATCTAACTATACATAAAAATAACTACTAATTGGTACTAAAGGAGACAATCATGCGTTTGAGAAATTTTTCAATCTGTTGCTCTATTTAAAAGTAAGTCTTCCATATTATAATACACCTATGTACTTCTGCCATTAAATCTCCAAAATATCAAATTATTTTGTCAGAAGCTTGCCCAGAGAGAAGTATTGCTTCTCCAGTGCTCACAAAATAATCCTCTCTTCACTTCATCACTTTCTACCTAATTTCCTACTTATGATAGGAAATATTTAAAACCACAGTGAGTTAGAAATTATCTGTGAAGTCTGAACAGAAAATTAGTTTTACAAGTGTTTCAGTTAGGACTGGTTAGCTTATACTAAGCTAACAAATACCCCAAATCTCTGTGGTTTAAAATTACAAATGATTGTTTCTCAAAAAGCTGTGCATCCACAGCAGGTTGACTGTGGCTCTTCACCCTGGAGGGATGTACTGGGAGGCTCCTGAAAATAACCTCTATTTGAAACATCTTTGTTACTTTGCAGAGGGAACACCATCACTTGCTGGCTCTTAGAACATCTGCCTGTAAGAGACTCATGGCACTTCCACTCTATTTTATTGGAGAAAGCAAGTGCCACGCCTGAAATCAACAGAATAGAAAAGGATAATCCTGCCTACGGAAAAGTAGTAAATATTTGTAAACAGTATCCCATGTACCCATTGCCTTCAACAGCATAATCAAAGATGAGTACATAGCGCAGTAAACAAAAGCAATAAAGAAAAGAATTTCTGAGCAAAATTTAAAGGTACAGAAAATGTGTTCATGCAGTTGATTGCATTTTAACCAAATAAAGACACTTTTGGACAGTATGATCACTAAACTTAGCTTCACAGAAGAATATCTTTCCGCAGACCCACAGAACATCTAAAAACTATGGTTGAAGAAATGAGACAGACTTTGGTCTGTGTTCTTCTGTGATAGCTATAGGCACTTATTGGTTTTGCCTTCCTGACAACCTTCGCATTTTTTGAAAACAGAACCCTAATTTTTATTTGGAGGGCTTCCCAGGTGTCACTAGTGGTAAAAGAATCTGCCTGCCAATGTTGGAGATATAAGAGACGTGGGTTTGATCCCTGGATCGAGAAGATCCTCTGGAGAAGGGAGTGGCACTCTACTGAGTATTCTTGCCTGGAAAATTCCATGAGCAGAGGAGCCTGGAGGGCTTCTGTCCATGGGTCACAAAGAGTCAAGACACGACTGAGCGGCTGAGCACACATACACTTTTTATTTGGAAAATGGTCCCTCTCACATTCTTTGCTCTGGTGACACAGTCAATGGTACCCACTCACTCACAACTCTTACCTCCCAAAGCTCAGCGGATGAATATGCCTCAAACTTACCTAATGTCACGTCATCTCATGGGAATGCATATCATAAAGAGAGAGATCCAAGGTTGCAAAGAAACTGGAGTTGTATTAAGCTGAATTAAGCTGTCCTTAATTCCTACTAGATAGCCTCATCATTCAACTTTTTCCTCAAATCTACAATAATCAGTGTCCCTCCAGTAAACCCCCTTTTTGATTTAGTTCATTGGAATTGGTTTCTATTGTTCACAAGCAAAACCTATAATTGATATGATGGTTATCCAGCTAAGATACTGCAGAGCAACAAATATTGTTTGATTCCACTTGTACAAGATACCTAGAATAGTCAAGTTAATAGAATCCGGAAGTGCAATAGTAGATGACGGGGTCAAGGGGTCAGAGGGGAGGGAGAGGGAATGGGGAGTTAGTGTTTAATGGGGACAGAGTTCCAGTTTAGCAAGGTGAAAAATTTGGGAAACAATGAGTGGTGAGAGCTACTCAGCAATAGGAATGCACATAGCGCCACTGAACCATACAGTCAAATATAGTCAAAATAGTATGTTTCATGTTATGTGGATTTTACCACAATGAAAAAAAAAATTTTTTAAGTTACTTTAGCGGGCGGTCCAAAGATGGTGCAGGAATAGGATGGGGAGACCACTTTCACCCCCGCAAATTCATCAAGAGATCGTTTGAATGCTGAGCAACTGCCACAAAACAACTTCGGAACACTGGCGGACACCAGGCACCCAGAAAGGCAGCCCATTCTCTTCGGAAGGAGGTAGGACAAAATGTAAAAGACAAAGAGACAAAGAGTTAGGGACAGAGACCCATGCTGGGGAGGGAGTCGTGAAGGAGGAGAAGTTTCCAAACAGCAGGACCCCCTCTCACTGGCAGGTCTGTGGGGAGTTTTGGAATCTCAGAGGGCAACATAACCGGGAGAAAAAAAAAAAAAACAATACTGCAGCAGTCCTAAAGATTTCTGTATAGTAAGTCTACTCCCCACTTTTCCTATCCCCAAACACACCTTATTTTGTTGTAAATCCTTAGAACATTACAGATAAAGTCCAATCAGATTACCAATCTCAACCCTAAACATCCAAAGTAAACATCATTATCATTTTGCACACAGCCTTCAGTTATTTTCAGTTGTTTATGTATATACTCATGTACCCATAAAAGTATATACTGTATCAATATCATTTTGTGAGTGGTTCATTTTATTACATATTTTGCAACTTACTGTTTTACTGAATTGTTATTGTTCCTAGGAATAGATGTTTATGCAAGTGTCAAGGAAGATCATATTTATTCCCAGGTTTATCAGACATGAAAAACCTCTGGAATATAAGGCTAAATAAAAAGAGCTTATAATTGGTTTCAGTCACTGTCACTTTGGGGTTTTCAATTATTTTTAACTGTTAACTTCTCAGTCATGTCCAACTCTTTGTGACCCCATGGACTATAGCTCTCCAAGGCTCTTTTGTCCATGGAGTTCTTCAGGCAAGAATACTGGGGTGGGTAGCCATTTCCTTCTCCAGGGGATCTTCCTGACACAAGTCTCCTGCATTGCAGGTAGATTCTTTACCATCTGAGCCACTAGGGAACCCCTATTTCTAACTAAACTTAATCTAAACTGATACTTTCACCATATGAAATGCTCACTCTTTCAACAAAGATGTTGTTGTGGGATTGGCTTGATGATCAAATTAGACTTTAACCTAATCTGTAATATACTGAAGATATCCCAGGAGACTGCACAATTTATCTAATTAAAATGAATTGCTTTTTAAATAGTCAAAATGTTAAGTATTTAAAATGGAAACATGAGATAATGGAAATCAAACTGAAATATAAGACAGGACATCAGTCTTTAATTCTTATTCACTTACCAACTGATTAGTCCAAGTCATCAAGTTTTTCTGAACCTGGGTTTCATGATGAGTTGAATAATCTCTAAGTAGCCTAGCAGCTGTATGTGTTAGTTGCTCAGTTGTGTCCAACTCTTTGCAACCCCATGGACTGTAGCCCATGAGATTCCTCTGTCCATGAGATTCTCCAGGCAAGAATACTAGAGTGGGTAGCCGTTCCCTTCTCCAGGGGATCTTCCTGACCCAAGGATCAAACCCTGGTCTCCTACATTGCAGGCAGGTTCTTTACCGTCTGAGCCACCAGGGAAGCCTTAAACTTTTAATTTAAAATGATCATACTCCATCATCAAGCACCAAACATCATTTATTTATAATAAGTTTAAGAAATGTGACTGCCACACTGACAATACATGAAGACAATATTGTTCCTTTTTAATATTATTCAAGTCTTACATACACAGACTTAACATCATTTCTTATAACCTCTATGAGGAAGATAATAGTATTTTTGTCATATAAACTAGGAACAGAGAGGATACAGTCTAAAAGCCCTAAGCTATTTGCAGCAGGGTAAAAAAAAGTTATATAAATAATCAATTATTATAACATGCTACATCTGAGAACCTGAAACTTCTCAGCAAGAAGAAATACTGGGAAAGAAAGGTAATACAGAGTGTGTGGTAAGGAATTCTTAAATCTTTAACATGATTTACTCTTACTTAACTAGATTTATTTAACAGTCAGTGACCTGAGAAACCTTGCTTAAATAAATATTACAAAAGGAGTCACTTCCTTAAGAAGTGAAGTATTTCTGTTACAAAATCTGAGGGTTATAAGTTTTAAAAAGGCAAACACTCCATCTATGTTGTTTACACTCCACCACACTTTCAAAATAGGGTAAAAGTCATATGTATGAGTTAATTTTTACCAACCTTATTTAATCATTAGCTAAATGTATTTATATAATTCTACATGAATGACTCTAAATATATTCTTAATCCTCAAAAATTAAGCTACTGGTTTTATGATTTAATTATGTTGTTTAAATAACCCACATTCACATTTTATATTTCTAGAATTTATATCCAGCTCATTAGTACTTGTTTGAAAATATGTTTTAATTTAACCTCTCTGTACCTCAGTTTGTTTAAAAGGATGTTTTTGTATATTCGGTTTAGAAACATTAAGTGCAGAGTAAAGTAAAAACTAGCAAATGGGTAAAATATTTATTATTAAAACTCTATAATATTATCTTCTTTAGACACAAGCACACTAATTTATGAAAGAGCAGTTTTTCACGGGTAGCTTTATTTCCCATGATAAGTTTACTGAGAAAATGATTTGTAAGTATGTGTATTTGTACGGTCTCAAATAATATAACTTGATTTTTTAAAGGCCAAAATAGAAAAAATGTTTTGGCAAACTTGATTAAAAAATACATAATTTCAATTAAAACAATGTGTGAATTTTTAGATAATTCATTTGAGTGTTTCAGTATGAAATTTTTTACAGTACTTTAACATAGTCTTTTACTTTGTCAGGGAGAGATGATTCTGTACTTTTCCAGGACAACATGATATATTTTGCTTTAGTCCTTTGCATAAATTAGGAGAAGAAAAAATCTTAGTTTCCCCTAAATAAAGTGTTTTATAACTATCTTTTAATTGGTAAACCCTCACTTTCCTTTCCTCAATGTATCATTGTATATTTGCAGGGGATCTTCCCCACCCAGGGGTCGAACCCACATCTCCTGCATTACAGGCAGATTCTTTACCATCTGAGCCACCAGGGAAGCCGAATAGTCAGCTCAGACTGCCATAACAAAATACTATGGAATTTACCATACCATAGACTGGGTGGCTTCAATAATAGAAATTTATCAAGTTCTGTACATCAGAAGTCTGAAGTTGGGGCACCAGCACGTTCTGTACCTGAGGAGCGCTTCCTTTAGCCTGCACCTGGCTGCCTTCTCATTGGGTCCCCCACAGCAGAGAGAGAACAAGAGCAAATTCTCTGGTGTCTCTTCTTATGTGAACACTAAACCAATCACGAATGCTCAGCCATCAGAATCTCCTCTAAACCTAATTACCTCTCAAAGGTCAGTCCCCAAATACCATCCCACTGGGGGTTAGGGTTTCAACATATGACTTGGTAGGGTCAAGTGGGGTGGATGGGGTACACAATCCTATTTATAGCATGGTTTTTTCCTCTCTTCAGAATTCATTTCCCACCTTTTCTCTTGCAATATTCTGTCTTGCTTGTCTTATCACTTCTTTGGTACAACTTGGAACTATTTCAGATTTTCTTTTATCCTATGGAGAATGTTAGCAAGTCTTACCTCTTGAGAGAGCAACCCCACATCCAAGGAGCAGTGGCTGCGCGGGCGCAGGAGGGCCAAGAGGAGCCACTCCACGTTCAAGGTCAGGAGGGGCAGCAGTGAGGAGATACCCCTCGTCCAAGGTAAGAGAACCCAAGTAAGACGGTAAGTGTTGCAAGAGGGTATCAGAGGGCAGACACACTGAAACCACACTCACAGAAAACTAGTCAATCTAATCACAGGGACCATAGCCTGGTAAACCAATGAAACTAAGCCATGCCCTGTGGGGCCACGCAAGACGGGCGGGTCATGGTGGAGAGGTTTGACAGAATGTGGTCCACTGGAGAAGGAAATGGCAAATCACGTCAGTATTCTTGCCTTGAGAACCCCATGAACACTATGAAAAGGCAAAATGATAGGATACTGAAAGAGGAACTCCCCAGGTCAGTAGGTGCCCAATATGCTACTGGAGATCAGTGGAGAAATAACTGCAGAAAGAATGAAGGAATGGAGCCAAAGCAAAAACAATACCCAGTTGTGGATGTGACTGATGATAAAAGCAAGGTCTGATGCTGTCAAAAGCAATATTGCATAGGAACCTGGAATGTCAGATCCATGAATCAAGGCAAATTGGAAGTGGTCAAACAGGAGATGGCAAGAGTGAACGTTGACATTCTAGGAATCAGCGAACTCAAATGGACTGGAATGGGTGACTTTAACTCAGATGACCATTATATCTACTACTGCGGGCAGGAATCCCTCAGAAGAAATGGAGTAGCCATCGTGGTCAATAAAAGAGTCCAAAATGCAGTACTTGGATGCAATCTCAAAAACAACAGAATGATCTCTGTTCATTTCCAAGGCAAACCATTCAATATCACAGTAATCCAAAACTATGCCCCAACCAGTAATGCTGAAGAAGCTGAAGTTCAACGGTTCTATGAAGACTTACAAGACCTTTTAGAACTAACACCCAAAAAAGATGTCCTTTTCATTATAGGGGACTGGAATGCAAAAGTAGGAAGTCAAGAAACTTTGCCTGGAGTAACAGGCAAATCTGGCCTTGGAATACGGAATGAAGCACGGCAAAGGCTAATAGAATTTTGCCAAGAGAAAGCACTGGTCATAGCAAACACCCTCTTCCAAGAACACAAGAGAAGACTCTACACATGGACATCACCAGATGGTCAACACCGGAATCAGACTGATTATATTCTTTGCAGCCAAAGATGGAGAAGCTCTATATACAGTCAGCAAAAACAAGACTGGGAGCTGACTGTGGCTCAGATCATGAACTCCTTATTGTCAATTTCAGACTTAAATTGAAGAAAGTAGGGAAAAATCACTAGACCATTCAGGTATGGCCTAAATCAAATCCCTTGTGATTATATAGTGGAAGTGAGAAATAGATTTAAGGGACTAGATCTGATAGATAAGAGTGCCTGATTAACTATGGACTGAGGTCCGTGACATTGTACAGGAGACAGGGATCAAGACTATCCCCATGGAAAAGAAAGCAAAAAAGCAAAATGGCTGTCTGGGGAGGCCTTACATATAACTGTGAAAAGAAGAGAAGCGAAAAGCAAAGGAGAAAAGGAAAGATATAAACATCTGAATGCAGAGTTCCAAAGAATAGCAAGAAGAGATAAGAAAGCCTTCCTCAGCAATCGATGCAAAGAAACAGAGGAAAACAACAGAATGGGAAAGACTAGAGATCTCTTCAAGAAAATTAGAGATACCAAGAGAACATTTCATATAAAGATGGGCTCAATAAAGGACAGAAATGATATGGACCTAACAGAAGCAGAAGATATTAAGAAGAGGTGGCAAGAATACACAGAAGAACTGTACAAAAAAGATCTTCATGACCAAGATAATCCCGACGGTGTGATCACTCACCTAGAGCCAGACATCCTGGAATGTGAAGTCAAGTGGCCTTAGAAAGGATCACTACAAACAAAGCTAGTGGAGGTGATGGAATTCCAGTTGAGCTCTTTCAAATCCTGAAAGATGATGCAGTGAAAGTGCTGCACTCAATATGCCAGCAAATTTGGAAAACTCAGCAGTGGCCACAGGACTGGAAAAGGTCAGTTTTCATTCCAATCCCAAAGAAAGGCAATGCCAAAGAATGCTCAAACTACCGCACAATTGCACTCATCTCACACACTTGTAAAGTAATGCTCAAAACTCTCTAAGCCAGGCTTCAGCAATACATGAACCTTGAACTTTCCAGATATTCAAGCTGGTTTTAGAAAAGGCAGAGGAACCAGAGATCAAATTGCCAACACCTGCTGGATCATTGAAAAAGCAAGAGAATTCAGAAAAACATCTATTTCTGCTTTATTGACTATGCCAAAGCCTTTGGCTGTGTGGATCACAATAAACTGCAGAACATTCTGAAAGAGATGGGAATACCAGACCACCTGACTGGCCTCTTGAGAAACCTATATGCAGGTCAGGAATCAACAGTTAGAACTGGACATGGAACAACAGACTGGTTCCAAATAGGAAAAGGAGTATGTCAAGGCTGTATATTGTCACCCTGCTTAGTTAGCTTATATGCAGAGTACATCATGAGAAACACTGGGCTGGAAGAAGCACAAGCTGGAATCAAGATTGCCAGGAGAAATATCAATAACCACAGATAGGTAGACGACACGACCCTTACGGCAGAAAGTGAAGAGGAACTTTAAAAAGCCTCTTGATGAAAGTGAAAGAGGAAAGTGAAAATGTTGGCTTAAAGTTCAACATTCAGAAAACAAAGATCATGGCATCTGGTCCCATCACTTCATGGCAAATAGATGGGGAAACAGTGGAAACAGTGTCAGACTTTATTTTAGGGGGCTCCAAAATCACTACAGATGGTGACTGCAGCCATGAAATTAAAAGACGCTTACTCCTTGGAAGGAAAGTTATGACCAACCCAGATAGCATATTCAAAAGCAGAGACATTACTTTGCCAACAAAGGTCCGTCTAGTCAAGCCTATGGTTTTGCCAGTAGTCATGTATGGATGTGAGAGTTGGACCATAAAGAAAACTAAGTGCAGAAGAATTGATGCTTTTGAACTATGGTGTTGGAGAAGACTCTTGAGAGTCCCTTGGACTGCAAGGAGATCCAACCAGTCCTTTCTGAAGGAGATCAGTCCTGGGATTTCTTTGGAAGGAATGATGCTGAAGCTGAAACTCCAGTACTTTGGCCACCTCATGTGAAGAGTTGACTCATTGGAAAAGACTGTAATGCTGGGAGGGATTGGGGGCAGGAGGAGAAGGGGATGACAGAGGATGAGATGGCTGGATGGCATCACTGACTCGATGGACATGAGTCTGAGTGAACTCCGGGAGTTGGTGATGGACAGGGAGGCCTGGCATGCTGCAGTTCATGGGGTCGCAGAGTCAGACACGACCGAGCAACTGAACTGAACTGAACTGACCTCTTGAGATATGCTAGATTAAGTTACGACAGACAATTATTTGTTCCTCTCCAGCTATCTTTAGCAAGGTGCAAGCAATTTCAAGTCATGTAACCACAAAAAATTTTAAAAAGCCCAAATGACAGACCATAGGAATTTGCCTCAAATAGCCTAGAGAAAAACTTTGTTTTTTATCTTGAATGTGAATTTAAACAATAATATACTCATTATAGGATATATGCGATATATAACTAACAAACATTAAAAACAGCATAAAACTTAAATATAGAGTTAACCAATTATTTCAAAGCCAACCCCTGTAACTTATCACCAAGTCAAGAAACAGAGCAATGACAACAGTCTAGAACTCCGATTATTCCTTCCTGCTCACTACTCCATCTCCCATCACCACCATCACCAAAGGTAACCACTTTCTCACTCTTATGAAATCCACTCCCTTGCTTTTGGCTTATATGTCTTCAACTTTCATGATCACCATTTCCTTTTATCACATAAGTATCACTGTACCCCCTAGACAATATAGTTTAATTTGCCTGTTTTTGAAGTTTCTACAAATGGTATCATGAAGTATGTGTTTTTCAAATTTTGTTTCTTTTCATTAACATGTTTGTATGTTTCACACATCTTGATGCTTGTGGTTGACTCTCATTTTCACTGAATTCTTTTATATTAACACACAACTATTTATTTACCATTTTTATTAACATAGACCTCAAAGTTGTTTCTCCTTTGGGTCTATTATAAACCAGAATTTCCTGTACATGTGTCCTGAGCAGAAATTTCTCTAAGAAATGTAGCTAGCAGTGGAATACTTGTGTTGTAGGGTATTTGTAACTTTAACTTTACAAAACAATGCCAACTCCTTTCCAAAACAGTTGAACCAACTGACACTACCATTACCAGAAAATAAGGGTTCCTTCTGATCCACGTGAACATGAGAGTTCCTTTTGATCCTCATCACTCCCCAAATGTTGTATTTTAGGAGTTTTTAAATTTTTTTTTATTTTAATTGGAGGCTAATTACTTTACAATATTGTATTGGTTTTGCCATACATTGACATGAATCCGCCATGGGTGTACATGTGTTAACACCCCTCCCACCTCCCGCCCCATATCATCCCTCTGGGTCACCCAGTGTACCAGCCCCGAGCATCCTGTATCATGCATCGAAGCTGAACTGGTGATTCGTTTCACATATGATAATATACATGTTTCAATGCCATTCTCCCAAATCATCCCACCCTCGCCCTCTCCCACAGAGTCCAAAAGACTGTTCTATACATCTGTGCCTCTTTTGCTGTCTCGCATACAGGGTTATCATTACCATCTTTCTAAATTCCATATATATGTGTTATTATACTGGAGTTTTTCATATCAAGTAATTTGGTGTGTTTGTACTGTCTTGTCATACCTTTAATTTGCTTTCCCCTGATTACTTTTATGTTTCGTATGTACATACTTTTATGTCTGATCTACATGTCCTCTGAATAACAGAACGAATACCAGAAAATGTATAGAAGGGGAAAAAAGCAACCGGTGAACAATTTCAAGTCCTTTCCTTTGAGTATAAATTCAATAGGCGAATCTACCTTTAATACCAAGGGATAATTTTCTGAAGATTCAAAAGGAAAAAAACAGTGGAGCTAAATCCAGTGTGTGGTTTTTGAGTCTCTTGTATTTTCTTGTAATCTATTCTTGGTGGCTTTTCTTTCTTTCTTTTCTTCAAATGTAATTGAAACAATGTTCCTTAGGAGTCAGGTCAGTCAGGATTGCATTTAGAGAGATTTATGAATACAGATGGGAAACGGCAACCCACTCCAGTATTCTTGCTTGGAGAATCCCAGGGAAGGGGGAGCCTGGTGGGCTGCCGTCTATGGGGTCGCACAGAGTCGGACACGACTAAAGCGACTTAGCAGCAGCAGCAGCAGCATGAATGCATAACTTTTACATTACATACTATGATTTCCATAGAATTTCCAGGAGGTCATCAATTTATATTCTAATAACTTTCAGAAAAGGAGTAGAATACTTGAGGAATGTGGTTCATTTGCTGATGAGAAGGAATGAGAATCAAATTTCCGTTAGGAAGATGAATGGCACCACCTTCCCACCCTTTTCTGTGTGAAAGAGTTTTTAAGTTATCAAACGTACAGTAAAGCTCTCAACATCTCTGGGAAAAACTTTAACTGTCAGAAGCACACAGACGAAAGACGAGAAGTGCTAACACGCACACTGGACAGCTGTTTCTTTTCATTTTCTATTTTGAGGAAAACCCAAGTGGGAGTCCTGAAATCTGTGGTATCTGACATCAAACTCCACTCCCCCTGGAGGAAAACTTGTGCTTTTCTTTGAAGGGACAAAATGGTTTGGCTTCTGTGTGAGAAAGCATCAATGGATTCCTCATTTCTTGGTAACTTTGGCAAATTTATCGAGATAGTTCTTAAATATGGTAGGTTAAGACGTTCTCACACTTTGAGGGGAGAAAAAAGACAACTTAGAGAGGAAATAAAAGTTCTTAGTTTCTGAATGTGTTCGCTTTTATTCTATAAACATTAAAATATAACTTCACTTTCACTCTCCTCCGAGAGGCAGCTAAATCTTTTATCTGGTTTGAAATACACTCCCTGATTTCCTGGTTATATTTATACAAGCCAATTAGAAAACAGAAAGCAAGGAAAATAACCCCGTGTTTGATATACTAGCCTTTAAACTCTCTTCAGGCATCCGTCTTACTGCTTTACATCATAAAAATATTATTTACATTTACAATAGAACACGGAGGTCGATCATGCACACGAGGCTTTAGAAAGTCAAAGGTCTTGAGGCTCAACATTTTGATGCTATTTATACCTAGTCTCCATGTGTGTGTCTCTTGTTAATAATGTTTGAAAAATTCTATATAAGGTGGAAGACAATCTGATATGATGAAATTCCAGGGGGCAACTACTCACCAGAGAAAAGCAGTCTAAGCAGAAAAGCCACGCTGCATTTCTCAACAACCATATGAGGCAGGTAGAGACTTTCAAGCATCAAGACAGTGTGTACTTAAAGCAGAAGAGTATACAGATGAGGGGGATACAGTAGGAGGGGGTATACAGAAGGAGAGGAGTATCCATGTGGGACCTCGGGGAGAAAGATACCCAAAGAAGGCTGTTAGGAAGCCTTGGTTCCTGTTGTCCCCCTGTATGAACCTCTGTGTTACCCTTTCAATAAGAATTGCAGCACTGGGATATAATTCTGACCTTTAGTGACAAAGAAGAGTTTAGAAAAGATGGGACAGCATTAGAATGGGGAAGGAGGAGAGAGAGCGAGAGAGTCAGAGAGAGAAATAAGTATCCTAAACTGCTATGCTAAGGAAGATTCAGCAAAGCTCTAAGTCCTTGAACCAAAGTTAGCCAATAAAGAGTTATGGCTCCCAGAAATGGATCCACGCTTAATATTCCTGCCACACTCAGTCACTGGGGGAAAGCAGCCTATGGCAGGTGTGGCATGGGTGCAAATGGACAACAGGTTTCAAAGAGCATCTGACGGGGCCCTCAATGAATTACACTCCTTATACAAGGTGCCTTGTTCTTACAATCAGTCTCCTTCCATCCAAAAGCAAAAATCCTGAAGTTCAAAAACACCATCATAATAAATCATTTTTATTGTTGTTCAGTTACTAAGTTGTGTCCGACTCTTTGTGACCTCATGGACTGTAGTCTACCAGGTTCCTCTGTCCATGGGGTTTCCCAGGCAAGAATACTGGAGTGGGCTGTCATTTTCTTCTCCAAGGGATCTTCCTGATGCACGGATTGAACCTGTGTCTCTTGTATTGCCAGGTGGGTTCTTTATCACTGAACCACCAGGGAAAGAGCTAATATCTCATTCGCTTTATCATAGAGTCCCAAATAAAACTTATTATCATAAGTTTTATGATAATAAAACTTTTATGATAAGTTTTATGATAATTATCATAAGCCAATATTATCAACAATATGCTTTGAAAATACTTTAAGGTGCAAATGCAAATCTTTTTTTTTTTCCATTTAAGCTATATCCCACTAGGGACATATGACCAGATAACTGTGTTTTAAAGTCACCACACTTGGGAACTTCCTTGATGGTCCACTGGCTTAAGACTCCACGCTTCCACTACAGAGGGTGCAAGTTGGATCCCTGGTTAAAGAATTAGCATCCTGCATGATACTCAGCATGAGTAAGAAATTTTAAAATTAACAAAAAAATAAAGTCCCCACACTTGAAAAAGATACCTTCTTTGTAACTGTGATCCCAGTTACATACACAATTAGGTTCATTTATTAATTTTATTTAAGTTTTTAAGATATATAAAATTTTTCCTTATGATTATAGAAAATATTCTTAGAATCCTAAAGTCAAATCTACAATGTAGAGATTTTAAAGAAGCCTAGCTTGCATCTTCCTTAGTTTTTTTCTATCCTGTTCTATTCCCTCCCTTCTATACAGATCCTCAATTTAAACAAAAGGATTGACTTGATATTGCTTTTTTAATTGCTATTTTTTAAAGATAAGCATATCTATCTATTATCTTGCCAGCTTTATATTTATTTTGTAAATAGTAGCATCTTATACCCATTTATCTCAACTTTTCTTTTTCACTTACATTACAGTCAGAAAATTACGACATAGTAGAAAGAGACATTGTCACTCCTTTCTTAGGTGCATAGTACTCTACTATATGGATATATTCCAGTACAGTCGCTTGGCTACTGATGGTCATTTGGGTTGCTCCCTCTTATTTACTAAGACAAATACTGCTTTAATGTATAGCTTTGGGCATTGGTCATTCATATTTTTGCCAGTATATTTTTAGGATAAATTCCTAGGTGTAGAATTCCTGGTTAAAGAATAAATGAGTATTTTATTTTGTTAAATATTATCAAACTCTCCTTCAATGGGTGGGCCATTCGGTAGTCCTTTCTGTCATTTATAAGAATATTATTTACAAGTTTCTGCATACTCTCATCAACAAAGTATATTCCAAAGCTTTTAGGTTTCTGCTGGTTTCATAGGTGAGAAACTAACAGTACATTTTTTTGTATTTATCTTATTATAAACAAAAGCGAACATATTTTCATATGTTTGCATTTCCTCATTTGATGAAGGATCAAAACAGGAAAAGACAGCTCGTGTAGTAAAGTTATATTTTGACATCTAAATTTTGAATCTCTTCATCTGTCTCTCCCTATGCTCCAATCAAGATGTGCAGTTTTCCAAATACACTAATCATAAAGTATCTGTCTAGACCACTGTTTTTTAAAAGACTTACTGGACATTTTTCAAAATGGCAAAATAGCATCTTCTATCCTACATAATCATATGCTTTGTGCTCATGCCATCCTTCTCAACAGGAGTAGTCTGTTTTCTCCACCTCTTTGAACCTGATTATTCTGAACAATGGAATACAGGGAAGTAACACTGTACCAGTTCTAATTACCAGACAGTAACTGAACTGGCATCTTCTCCCCATCTCTCTTGGAACATACTATCTTAGAAGCCAACTGCTATGTAAGCCAACTACACTTAAGACATCCATGCTGTGAAAAGCCCAAGTCACATGGAGAAAACCTGAAGCAGGAGCTGCCACTTGGAGAGAAGGAGAGAGACAGACAGACACTGGTAGACAGAATACTGAGGCATAAGCATATCAGTGAAGAGGCCATGTTGGAAGCGGACCCTCTAACTCCAGCCGCTGCAGAGTCTATTGAGCAAGGACCAGATTTCCAGACGAGCCCTTCCTGAAGTTTTGACTCACAAAACTGTGAGCAAAACAAAGCAGATATTTAAAGCTGTGGTGTGTTTTGCATAAAAAGAGATAATCATAATACATATTTACTTAGAAGATGTGGAATGAAATTTATTTCCTATGGAAAAATATAAACCTTTATGTTTATGCTCCAAATAAATGATTCTTACATTCAGGGAATGGAAAGACACATTTTATTTTCATTTACTTTTCATTGCATAAATTTGTCTACCATTCATAACTGGCTATTCATTCACACATGCTCTAAGAATAAAGCTACTAGATGTAGTAATAAACTCTTGTTCAAAATGTATTTAAATTTTTGTAAAGTCAGCTTTCATGTTAGCAAAATATTTCCCTTTTTCTATAATTCTTTTTCTCTCTAGAGCTTCCTTTGTAATATTCTAGACCATACAAATACTTAGGAGACATATTAAAAGACTTTAAAGTCTAGATAATAAAATAAACCACTCACTTCCAATAAAAAGCATTATGGTCCATGCTATTCTGGTTGGGACTTTCACCTGGCTGGCTCAGAGTTGGTGGCATAATTATATATATTTTAGGAAAATATTTAACAGGTCAGGGCCAGGTAAAAGATATTTTTGTTTTTTTATTTCCAATTGTAGGCACTGTCTACTTCATTGAAAGCAGAGTCTATTTGACCTGACCTACTTGCTGTCATGTCTTACAGACTGTAGCCCACCTTTGTCCATGGGATTTTCCTGGCAAGACTACTGGAGTGGGTTGCCGTTTTCTCCTCCATGAGATCTTCCTGACCCAGGGATTAAACCCACTGTCTTGCATTGCAGGAAGATATTTTACCACTCAGCCATTAGGGGAGTCCAGAATCTATTTATATTTCCCCAATTATAAAAGTAATCAATTGTGGTAACCTGTGTTAACCAGTACCATAGTCCAATTTAAACAAGCAATATTTTAATACCTTTTATTAACTAAAGTCTCATGTGTGTGTGCTCAGTCACTTCAGTCATGTCCAACTCCTTGTAACTCCATTGACTGTAGCCTGCCAGACTCCCTGACCATGGGATTTTCTAGGCAAGAATACTGGAGTGGGTTTACATACCTTGCTCCAGGGAATCTTCCCAACCCAGGGATAGAACTCATGTCTCCTGCACCTCCTGCATTGCAGGCAGATTCTTTACCCACTGAGCCACCTGGGAAGCATATCACTTATTTGTTAGTTTACCCCGATAAGGAAAACAAATAGGAGTCTATCATGGTATCTGGTCCCATCACTTCATGGGAAATAGATGGGGCAACAGTGGAAACAGTGTCAGACTTTATTTTTCTGGGCTACAAAATCACTACAGATGGTACTGCAGCCATGAAATTAAAAGACACTTACTCCTTGGAAGGAAAGTTATGACCAACCTAGATAGCATATTCAAAAGCAGAGACATTACTTTGCCCACAAAGGTTCGTCTAGTCAAGGCTATGGTTTTTCCTGTGGTCATGTATGGATGTGAGAGTTGGACTGTGAAGAAGGCTGAGCGCCAAAGAATTGATGCTTTTGAACTGTGGTGTTGGAAAAGATTCTTGAGAGTCCCTTGGACTGCAAGGAGATCCAACCAGTCCATTCTGAAGGAGATCAGCCCTGGGATTTCTTTGGAAGGAATGATGCTGAAGCTGAAACTCCAGTACTTTGGCCACCTCATGCGAAGAGTTGACTCATTGGAGAAGACTCTGATGCTGGGAGGGATTGGGGGCAAGAGGAGAAGGGGACGACAGAGGATGAGATGGCTGGATGGCATCACTGACTTGATGGATGTGAGTCTGAGTGAACTCCGGGATGGCATCACTGACTTGATGGACGTGAGTCTGAGTGAACTCCGGGAGTTGGTGATGGACAGGGAGGCCTGGTGAGCTGCGATTCATGGGGTCGCAAAGAGTCAGACATGACTCAGTGACTGATCTGATCTGATCTGATTATTTGAACAACTATTTGTATCTAAACACTTCCTTGAAAGGCAAAGAATTGTATTATGTTTTTAAGTAAATTAAACAGTTACAGTTTCTTTAAAAATATTAATAGATTAAAAAAAATCTATATATAACTTAAAAGGCAAATCTTTTATACACAAAAATTCAAGTATTAGTCATGTGAAAAAGTCTTAGGTTTAGTATTAGAGGAATGTACACATAAATTTCCATGTATAAAACTAAAATCTATTCCAAGGGAAAAAAAATTTAACACAAGATATTATTTATAGTACGTTTAGCTGATACCTGGACTAAAAATATATATGAATTAGAAATAACAACGTATATGTTGTCAGAATAAACATTGGTCTATCTATCATGTATTTTATTTTAAAATTAAAGATACTTTAAAAATGTGCTATCCTTTACAAGAAATAATTGGATTAGGAAGTCATTTTTTAAAGCATAGATTGTTAGTCATCTTGATATTTCTGGCATGTTGTCAGCTGAAAAATCTACTATAAAAATTTCATTGCTACTGACATAATCTAATGTACAGGAAATGTCTTTGTAAGGATCTTAATATCACATATTTTATTGTTTAATAAAATGAACAAGTAATTGTAAAAACTACACTTAGTATATGATATTTGAAACTCCACAGAGTAAATGATTTAAAAAATATTATTATTGCTCACATACTTCAATTGAACAGTTTCCATGGTTATGGGAGTTTTGGCTTACACTGGGAAGTCGACACCTGACCAAATATTGGCACAAATGTTTCAGACAGTTAACAAAGCTACCAGTGGCATGTCTCATGTCACTTACCTAGCACTAACTATATATATACATTTACATTTATATATATATATATATATATATATATATATATATATATGTTTCTTTATCAACTTTCTGCTAAGTTTGTAAAATGCACCACTTCCAGAAAGGGGGAAAATTATGACTGAGAAGCTCTCCTTATATGGTTATAGCATAGACCAGTATATGTGAAGAGGTAATTTTTCTTCTTTAGATTTCATACTTAGAATGTGTGTCTGTGTGTATATCTGTGTGTATGTGTGTGTGTGTGTGTGTGTGTGTGTGTGTTGAGTGATACTTTTAAAGGTTTAGAAAATAGCCTATGTTATATACATTGCTATACCCTGAATCGTATGGGACATTAAGTTAGGAACTGTATTAATTTCAGGATAAGAATGGTAGGGATTAAAAGAGGAGGGATTAGAGTCAAACTCTAACTTTATTTTCAAGGTGAATAATTAATGATAGTAAATAATAAAACAAACCTATGTAGAAGCCACTTAAGATGATGATCAGTTCAGTTCAGTTCAGTCGCTCAGTCGTGTCCGACTCTTTGCGACCCCATGAATTGCAGCACGCCAGGCCTCCCTATCCATCACCAACTCCTGGAGTTCACTCAAACTCACGTCCAATAATACCCAAGAAAAAAAATCTAGAGACATTGAAGCATTAAATTGAGACACGGCTAAGAAAAAGTAAAATTGGCCTATATCAAGTGAGCCAAACCTATGCAGATAAAAGTAAATGTAAGAAAGAAAGAGTTGGATATGGTGACATAAGATTCAGATGATTCGTCTAAAAGTGTACATGCAGTCAACATCAATCAATAAATATTAATATTGGCTAAACGCTTATTAGACACAATTTTCATGTCTTATTTATAATTTCATAGGCAATATATGTCTAAGACAATATTTAGCTCAATAAATGACTCTTGAACAGACAAAATCCACTTTGAAGGACTAATGTTACAGTGCGTAAAACTTTGTTGCTGTTGTTTAGTTGCTATGCCATGCCCCACTTTCTGTGACCCATAAACTGCAGCATGCCAGGCTTCCCTGCCCTTCACTATTCCCCAGAGTTTGACCAAATTCGTGTCTATGAATTTGGGACATGAGTTGGGGCTAAATCCCCAAATTTATCTTATAAACACTCTCAGTAAGTTAAAAGAAATAATTATTCCAATTCAGAATTTAATATGAACAATTAAATTTATATGAGAGTTCAGTTACTCTTTTAAGCAGCAAATCACAAAGCACATTCAGGAAAATACTACAAGAATTTCAACAAATACAAGAGTTTTTTGGTCACCCTGCTGACAATCTATACTGTACAAGAGTATATTAAAGACACTGAAAAGTCTTATAGTAATCTTTCTAACTTTCTCTAAACTGTGTTTCCAAAATTTATTTGACCATAGAATGAGTTTTGTCATTTCACAGAACATCTATTAATATATGTGTAACAAGTATGTGCATAGACATACAAAACATTTTTTTAGAAATGTTGTAAACATTTCAATAGTTTAACCTGGTAATGTCCTTCCCTCTCACTCTTTCAGTTCAGTTCGGTCGCTCAGTTGTGTCTAACTCTTTGCGACCCCACGGACTGCAGCATGCCAGGCTTCCCTGTCCATCGCCAACTCTTGCAGCTTGCTCAAGCTCATGTCCATCAAGTCAGTGATGCCATCCAACCATCTCATCCTCTGTTGTCCCCTTCTCCTCCTGCCTTCTATCTTTCCCAGCATCATGGTCTTTTCCAATGAGTCAGTTCTTTACATCAGGTGGCCAAAGAATTGGAATTCCAGCTTCAGCATCAGTCCTTCCAGAGCAAATTCAGGACTGATTTCCTTTAGGATGGACTGGTTTGATCTCCTTGCAGTCCAAGGGACTCTCAGGGTCTTCTCCAACACCACAGTTCAAAAGCATCAATTCTTCAGTACTCAGCTTTCTTTATAGTCCAACTCTCACATCCATACATGACTACTGGAAAAACCATCAGATCAGATCAGATCAGATCAGTTGCTCAGTCGTGTCCGACTCTTTGCGACCCCATAGCTTTAACTAAATGGACCTTTGTCAGCAAAGTAATGTCTCTGCTTTTTAATACTCTGTCTAGGTTGGTCATAGCTTTTCTTCCAAGGAGCAAGCATCTTTTAATTTCATGGCTGCATTCACCTTTACCCCCATGGAAAATGTGAAAGTCGCTCAGTCATGTCCAGCTCTTTGCAACCCATGGACTGTAGCCTGCCAGGCTCCTCTGTCCATGGAATTCTCCAGGCAAGAATACTGGAGTGGGTTCTTCTCTAGGGGATCTTCCCCACCCAGGAATCAAACTCAGGTCTCCTGTGTTGCAGGCAGATTCTTTACCATCTGAGTCATGAGGAAGCCCATCACTCTTCACTGTCTTGCTAAGCCTCCGTCTATAATAGATCTAGAATCCATTCAACTTCCTCTACTTTGCCTCTACTTATCCTAAATCTAATACATCATCATCATTTAGTTTAATATCATATTTTAAAAAGGCCTCTTAGCTGGCATCTCTCAATTTATCTCCAGTTTTCCTCACTGAAGCCACAGTACCCTAAAAATATATGTGTCTGCATGTGTATATGTGTATGTGAGTTGCTTGCTTGCTTAAACCCTTCTAATTAATTGTTCCCTATAGAATTTAGAATAAAATATAAAGGTCACAAACCTGTTCTAAAAGCTTTGCAAGAGTCTTCTTGCCACTCTCTTCCTCTCACTACTTTGGTCGTGCTGGCCAGTGTTTAGTTCTTGACACTTGTGATGCTTTTTCCCACCTGAGATCTCCCCACGAGATATTTGCTGAAAATAACACCCAGAATTTTTTTGTCTAATTCCTGTTTATCTATAATATAACAGGTCAAATGTCACATCCTCAGAGAGCCCTTCCTGATCTCCTTTCTAATTTAGGCAATTACACAGCTTCAATGAAAGATAAGTATAGCACTTGAAAATACAGCAGATTAAAACTAAAGTTTTATTACATAAGATAGTGAGATAAGCAAACCATCACATCCCGATCAGAGTTTTAATTCACAAACAACAGACAAAAGAGATTGGTAGGGCCACAGTTCCCTTCATAGGGAAAAGACAAAACGCTGCAGTCATATACAAACTGAATTTCTTATAATCTTAGAGTTTCCATGATTAAGTACGTAGCTGGATATTTCTACATCCTCACTCTCATGACTTTTTCTTATTTTTCTTGTGAATATGCCTTCTAACCTTGATTTGCTTGTCAATCCTTGGCCAGTGGCTCAGTAGTGGCCTCGTACTTTGATAAACTATTTAGAATTCCAACCACATTATTTAAGGTTTCCCATAAATTCACATAGAATTCTTTTCTTTTTTTGGCACCTATAATATTTATTTTTGTGTTTAATTGTGAAATGTCTGTTATCTTCACTGGGCTGAATCTGATGAGACCATGAACCTTGTCTATCTTACTTAACTCTGCATACCCAATGAGTAGCACAGCACTTCCACAAATGTCTGTGAACTGAATCAGCTACTTTTATAAAAACTAGAAGAAGAAATGTGATTATACATGCTTCCTTTAAAAAGTTACAAGTGAGGTACAATGAGTGCCAAATGAGCCTGTAGAAAAGGCATACAGTACTACATCAAAAATACCCTAAGGTTCTCTTAACTAATACAAAATGTTAAGAAGAAAAATACTCATAATATACATATGCAAATGTACATATTTAACACATTTATAACTTTGATTTAACTAACCCAACTGTCTCTTTGAAGAATGTTTAATCCTTACAATGGTCAAAACTACCAACCACAATGAAGTAATATGGAAAAAAGGAATTCAAATAAACTTAACCATGTTTATCTGGAATACACATAAACAGAGAAATTATATTTCTGCAATGTCTAAAGAAAGTTATAAAAAACAGCATGTATATTATTTCTCACAATTATCTTTCCTGTCATATGAAACATTTATTTTCTGTTCGTATTATGTCTAAATCACATAAAACAAAATCTCCATCATGTTTCTTGGAAAATGCAAAATACATTACTAAATATCTTGGAGAAAGCAAATTTCTTTCTTAAAACAAGGTTTTCATTTGACCAGGACACAGAGATCAGAGCAAGAATTGAATCATCTGGTTCTCTGATCCTTCTCTGTGGTTAGTGGCTTTGATAATTATCAAGAATAAAAATCCCCATCAAAGAAACATGTGAGAGTTTTGCAAGAGTTGAAAAAAGTCTGTTAGATAGCTCCTTACTAGTCACTACAAAATTTCTTATACAGCATAAGAAAAAATATTTGGGCCATTTGTGGGACATTAACTCTTCATTATTTGTAAGTTTCAAGTATACGTTATTCACTTTACATCATGGAAATAAAAGCTACATAGAGAAAATGTACACTTCATCATTCTTATTTGAACCAGAGGTTTTCAGCTTGCTATCCATGGGTAAGGGTGTGCTGGATTTTCTGATGTATGATCACCAGCTCTGTCTTTCTCTGTTCCACATAAACAGACTTTGTTTGGGTTTCTGGCTAAAGTTGCTCATCATAAAGAGTTGTTTTCCTTTAAATCTCTTTGTGCCATCAAAATAGTCATAAAAGTCTATATTTACAACTACAGTTTACAAGTTAATTGGCCTATTTTTGATTTCCCGTCCTTGTTTGGGGTATTGGAATTATAGAGTTTTGCGACATACTATTTGCTGAACCTGCTTACAATTTCTCCATCTCCTCATATGGTACAGTAGGTATTTATGTTTCAAAGTATAATTATTTTATTGATATTCATGTTTAATTAAAATAGGTAAAGTATACTTTCAACTATTTTTGCCTGGCTTCTCTATTTATTAAAAGAAAATTCAGGAAAATGTGAACTCCTAGAAAGTCACTGTATCTCTCAAGGTTCTTAATTGTGAATAACAGAATCCACTCTAGCAAGGTTAAGCAGAAATTAAATTAATCAAAAGATATTAGGGAGATCATATAACTTTGAAAAAGGTCAGAAATCCAGAAAAAGAAGCTACTGAAAAATACTCAATTACACTGAATTGATAGCTTTAGCAAAAACCCTATGGCCTCTGTACTTAACCAATATATTGTGCTTTTATAGACTGCATAGTTCATATCAAAAATACTAAGACTAGATTCCAGAAACTTCTCAACCGCAGGACCCCAAAACTAGATGCTTTACTCACCAAAAAAAAGTATCTCCAATGTGCTTGATTCCCTCATCTTGGACACCTCCAAGTACAGATCTCTTGCAAATCAAGAGATTTGTAAGTTGAAGTCACATGTATGTGCTGTAGAAGCAAGAGAGGCTAAGATAATGATCCTGACTTCTACTTTGAGGAAGCATTCTCTCTATTTTTTGTTAATTCTATATTTGTTTATTTGTACCAAATAATCCCAGAGATAAATTAACAGCCAAACTTGTTTACATCCTCCTTGCATTCCAGCTTCTTCAGGGATATGAAAGTGATATAACAAACCCTCCAGCCAATCAAGACTCCATTCTCCCAACCATCTCTCTTACCTACCTCACACATATCAAGCCAACATTCCTCTTGGACTAAATCATGCAGAGCCAAGTACCAAAGAACTAGACACTGTACCCATTGCCCAGAGCGTTCTGAGATTATTCAATCTAGCCAGTCTTTACTGGTTTCCCTTGCCTGCCTTTCCCACAGAAAACGTGATAAAGGCTCTCAGTCATGCTCTCCCCTTCACTCCTGCTTCTGCAACCTGACAAAACCTGCTGCTTTCCATCTGGCCCTCTGTGACATGGCAGGTCCCTTCTCTTAGAAAACATAAGTAATAAATTCTTCTTTCAAAGGCAGATGCCCCCTTGTCTGCCACCTTACCATACCTAATTAAAACAAAATCCAAGATACAAATCTTAGACCATAAGTCCAAGGCATATAATCTGAGGAACTATCCAAATATAGAACAGGTGTTTCAAAGATGTTGTAAGGCCACAAATGTGATAAACAGCCAGTACATCTACGAAGTAAGTGAGATCAT
Organism: Bos indicus x Bos taurus; assembly: GCF_003369695.1. Lineage (NCBI taxonomy): Eukaryota > Metazoa > Chordata > Mammalia > Artiodactyla > Bovidae > Bos > Bos indicus x Bos taurus. The sequence goes on along the minus strand of NC_040081.1, from coordinate 94,841,420 downwards.
TTTATTAGCAGAAACTTTTCCTGTTAATTAAATTTAGTGAGAGAAATTGTAGGCAAATTTCAGCTTAGGATACTTCCTTGGAAAACCACCAATATGCCCTTTAAACTTGCCCTTGATCTGAAGATGTCTTTAGAGCTGTGAGGCAATTAAAAACCTACTAAGAAAGTCACGGTGCAGAAATGTGAATGAACTCTGTTGTTTATACAAAACATGTTAAAGTACCTTAATCTAACAGTTGTAGATGATGTAGCACTCTTTCATTAGATTTTGTTAATGAAATAGTATTTATCTAATGTATCTCAGAGTAGCATAATTACAACACCTTTAAATGATACATGTATACCATGACTCAGAGTTACCTAGTGGAACAATTCTTCAGATTAGCTTATTTAAAAGAAAAAAAAAAAAAAAACTAGAGTCATTAAATCAGAGGATCTAAGAGTTCCTAACCAGGGTAGGAATCCACTTAGTGACATCCTTGAAAGGCATTAATTTGGATTCTGCAGCAAGATTTTCAATGGCAGGAAATTTCTATAGGCTATTATCCCACAGTTGAGCAGTTCTAAGAACTAGAAAATGGTTCCTGAGACAGCTGAAATTTTCCTGTGTGTAATAACCACCCAATGCTTCTACTTTATTTTCCAAAGCTCCACTGTCATGTCCAACAATCAGTTATATTTTCAACCTTGAGTATAGCTTTTCTGTGACCACCATAAAAGCCACCTCTTTATGCTTAATATCACCAGTTCCTTAATAACTTCAATATACATGGTTCTAGAGCTCACATTAGCTTGATGACCCTCCTCTGAATAATCTCCAATTTTAATTATTTCCTACAAAATAAAGTTCTCACAACTCGGAACTATACTCTGGAAGAACTTAACTAAGGCTACAATGACAAAACATTTGTGCTCGACACTTGTAAGCATGTACATCATGATTTTAACAAACAGCATACTGATTTTAACAAACCTTAAGGTCACTTTTAACTAACTGCCCAAGGCATTCAGTCATACCCACTATCAGATCAGATCAGATCAGTTGCTCAGTCGTGTCCGACTCTTTGCGACCCCATGAATCACAGCACGCCAGGCCTCCCTGTCCATCACCAACTCCAGGAGTTCACTGAGACTCACGTCCCACTATAGCACAAGGCTAAAGGAATGACTATCAAGTTGTAAATTTATCAAAACAGGAAAAGAGCTTGTTAAAATTTCTATTGCTAAGAATCAAGGTTGTCTTCCAGTGCTAATATCCCCTCTTTGCTAAGTGTCCACCAATCAGTTGTGTATTATATATTCCAACATAGGATTGGGATTGACATGAAAGTCCTCAGGCTATAGTCTCTGAAACTCAACTCTTCCCCTTTGGAAAAATGAAGAAGGATCCCTGCTCAGGTCTCTCATTCTTACAGATAACTCTGAAAATAAAATGGCCATTCTATTGTACACCTAACATGTGGGCTGCGGGGACTAAAAATAATGAGACTTAGTAAATATGCTTCATTCTTAACTTTTTATATTTTTATGATGTGTACTTTGCCGTACCCAGGTTGAAGATGATTCCTCTCAAGTAAATAGGCAGACTCACAACCTGGCTAAACTCTGAATCTTTCTCCTCTGTCATGTACTTCTGCCCCATCATCTCATCCAGAACTGGCACAGATGGAATGAAAGTTCTCTTTTAATCCTTATTACTTTTACTGTTCAGAAATCAAGTTAAAAAACCCTGTTGATATAAATTTATTTATTTTAATTGGAGGTTTAAATAAATAATAAAATTTAAAAACCCTGTTGAACCTAGAATTTTTAAAAGATTTCTTGATATTCTTAAAAATTCTTTGGTTATTCCTATCATCCAAAGGTTTCAATCATTCCTAAGTTTTTTAAAAAAGAAAAAGAATCTGTGTTCAATTAAAAATGCTGATGAATATAAGTCTATTTCTCCATTGCTGCCCCTGTAATAGACTTATGGACATGGGGAAAGGGGAGGAGAGGGTAAGATGTATGAAAAGAGTAACATGGAAACTTACATTACCATATGTAAAATAGATAGCCAACGGGAATTTGCTGTATGGCTCAGGAAACTCAAACAGGAGCTCTGTATCAATCTAGAGGGATGGGATGGGGAGGGAGATGGGAGGGAGGTTCAAAAGGGAGGGGATATATGTATATCTATGGCTTATTCATGTTGAAGTTTGACAGAAAACAACAAAATTCTGTAAAGCAATTACCCTTCAATAAAAAAAATTAATTAAAAAAATACTGATGACTAAGGAATTCCATTTACTCTCTTTAAATTGGCAGATGCCATTCAAAAATTTCCTATTGTGACTCTTAAAATATCTTTGTCCTATAAATATTTTAAAATAAAATGTCTTTATTTTAGTAACATGAGCCCATGATTTACTTTCTGAAACAAGAATTTTTTTATATTCCAGACATAAAACTATAAACTAAAATTTTTATTTTTTAATTTTTTTATATTCAACTAATTACTACTATCAGAGAAGGCAATGGCAACCCATTCCAGTACTCTTGCCTGGAAAATCCCATGGACAGAGGAGCCTTGTAGGCTGCAGTCCATGGGGTCGCAAAGAGTCGGACACGACTGAGCGACTTCACTTTTCACTTTCATGCATTGGAGAAGGAAATGGCAACCCACTCCAGTGTTCTTGCCTTGAGAATCCCAGGGAGGGCGGAGCCTGGTGGGCTGCACTATTGAACTAGATAAGGCCCAAGATAGAGTAATTCATGCTAAGCCACGTATCACCAAATCGAAACTTAACTATGCTTCCATGCTTAACTCTCTCAGAAAAGGAAGAACTAAGTTAACCACTCAACACATGTCTACTCAGCACAAGTGACCTGACCTGCCTCCAATACTTTGCTCGACCAAAAGGCAAGCTGGGCTTTCCTGGTGGCTCAGCAGTAAAGAACCCAATCAGCCTGCAATGCAGGAGATGTGGGTTCGATTTCTGGGTCAGGAAGATTCCCTGGAGAAGGAAACGGCAACCCACATCATGGAGAATTTCATGGACAGAGAAGCCTAGTGGGCTACAGTCCACGGGGTCACAAAAGAGTCAGACATGACTAGCAAATAAACAACAACAAAAGGAAGGTAACCTTGCTTTAACCAATCAGCAAATGTCCAGTATAAATTCTTTATTCTTGCTCACTTTGGTCTATAAAACCCCCTCGCCTTGTATAACTCTTTGAAACCCCCTTGTATTGATATTTTCTAGACTAGGTCCTTCATGATTCACTAAATAAAAGCCAACTAAATCAGTAAATTGTCTGTGGAAAATTTCCTTTTAATACCACAATAAACCATATCATTTCTGTAGATAAACAGAACAAAAGCAAACTTGTTAAACTCAAAGAAAATCATCAGAATCTTAAGACATGATTTTTTATCTCTAATTGTTAAGAATAATTGTTCATTGTACTTCAGTATATTTAACTACTAAGACCAGGCCAGCATATATTGCCAATGGAATTACCTCCTATAAAAATGTCATAAACTTATCTGAAACTTTTAAACCTTCACAAAAGTATATTAGAAAAACTTTGCTTTCTTTCTGTTTTCTCTTTAATTTGTGGATAATGTGCTTTTAAGGAAAGATCCCTAAAAAAGTTTTGTTGGGTTTTTTTTCAATGTAATAAAATAAAATCATTTCTCAAAGGTTTGAAAATGAGAAGTAACCAAAAGTAAAAAAAATTAAATCCCCTTTAATCTCCTTACCCAGAAGTGACCACGTTTACTGTTTGGGGCATGAATTTTAAATATATAACATTCAGATATTAGTATCCTTTGCTTTACCCACGGTAGAGGTTGATAATAAATATTAATATTCTTTCCTACTGAGGATATTATTTGCCCTACAATTCTTCTGAGCACAGTACTGGATCTAATCAACAGTTATATGTATTTCCATTACTTGTATATAATGTATAACGTATCTTCCTTCGTATCTCAGTCGGTAAAGAATCTGCCTCCAATGCAGGAGACCCGGGTTCAATTCCTGGGTCGGGAAGATCTCCTGGAGAAGGAAATGGCAATGCACTCCAGTATTATTGCCTGGAGAATCCCATGGACAGAGGAGCCTGGCAGGATACAGTCCATAGGGTCGCAAGAGTTGGACACAGCTTAGCAACTAAACCACCACCATTTGTATATAATATTATGCAACATATTTGTTGTTTATATTTCTTATATTTACAATTTTTATATTTCTTATATTTGTTACTTAAGAAATTATGAACATATTCCCAGGTCATAGAACATATTTTTTATACTATCACTTTAAAGACCACCTTAGGATTCAATTGTATCCACATTTTACTATGGAAAGTTTCCTAGGTTTTGTCTTATAAATAACTCTATGAAGAACATCATTGGAGTATGTATGCATATGATGCAGAATTCACTAGCATATTAAAAAAGTTTCTGAGATATATCACTTAATTTTTGTTAGAAAGGGTTTTTTTATTTTTATTGGAATATAATGGCTTTATGACATGTTATTTTCTGCTGTACAGCAAAGATAATCTCCATATGCATAGATATATCCCCTCTTTTTTGGATTCCCTTCTCATTTACAACACCAAAGAACACAAAATATTTTGTCTTTGTTTTCAAACATTGGAAGACTGTAAGAAATGACTGGATCTTACATATTTAGTCCATGGAATTGAGCCCCAATCCTTTTTTAAAGCTCCTCTGAGGGCGGAAACCCAGTAGCTTTGTTTTGCCAACAGTTATGCTCTTCTATAATTAAAATTGCAAAAGGCACCCACCCTGAAAGGAAAAAAGTATTTAGTGGCCAAAATTTCCTTTCTAGCTAGAGGAGTCTAAAATAAGGTTTAAAGAAGGGACTGCAACATTCCAGGAAAAGAATTTATAAATAGGAATCCTAGCATTCTGCACCTGTGCATACTAATAAATGGTAACAACAGTCATTCAAGTTTGTAAAGACTAAAAGGTAGACGGATTTAGGAACCCATGCTTGAATACAGTGTTTTTATCTCTTGTGTTTGGCCAGGTAACAACCGACAGCTTCAATTACCCAGCTACTATTATGCAAATGAAACTGAAGCCAGAATTCATGCACCTGTGCTTGCCTCTGGATTTAATATTTCTAATGAGTACTTAAATCCTGTTCTGCAGACAAGCACGTGAGATTGCTTAACTCAGATTACAGTAGAGCAGGTGAAAAGCTTTTCAAATGGAGACAATACTTTCAAGGAATTCAATAAGGCAGAGTATACACAAGGCTTAGACATTGTCAGATGGAAAGTAGACACAACAGGAGTATAATAAATTATTAAGAAGTCTGTTAGTATTGAGATGCTTGGACCAAGTGACATTAAAATAACGAGGAAAAAACGTAAAGAAAAATACTTAGCTATCCACTAGGTTTCTCATTGTAGGAGATCCTTTGTACTTGCTTAGCAGCATCAGATCTGTAGTCTCTCTGCTGCTGCTGCTGCTTAGTCGCTTCAGTCATGTCCAACTCTGTGCAACCCCATAGACGGCAGCCCTGGGGAGTTAGTTCTCTTTCTGCTTTATAAAAATGTGCTCAACTTAAACTTTACTTGCAAAATTTTTTACTGTGTTATCCAAATAACATATGGCTTTCTGAATATCAGTGAAATAGCAGCAGCAATAATAGTGTGTGTGCATTGTTGCTCAGTCATGTCCGACTCTTTGCAATTCCATGAACTTTAGCCCACCAGGCTCCTCTGTCCATGGAATTCTCCAGGCTAGAATACTGGAGTGATAGCCATTCCCTTCTCCAGGGACTCTTCCCAATCCAGGACTGAACAAGTGTCTCCTGCCTTGCAGGAGGATTCTTTTTTATTTATTTATTTATTTTATAACTTTACAATATTCTTTACCATCTGAGCCACCAGGGAAGCCCAATGATAATAGCAGTTAACATTCAATCAGCTTTTACCTTGTGCAAGATATAGATTATAGGATTTCATGGGATTTACATACTTTGCCAATATTATGTCATTTAATCCTCACAAAAAAAAACTAATGAGAAAATAACTATTGACCTTATTTTACAAATGAGGGAACTGAGCCTTAGCCAACGCATAATGATTAAGAGACAGAGCAGAAGACAATTCTAACTCAAACTACAGAGAAAAGGGCAAGATAAATATGCCTTTCCAATCTTTTCCAGAATGTTGCAGAGAAATGAACAAAAAAGTCAAGGAGTTTATAATGAACTAATTACTATTTTTTTTAATATCATGTACCCTTCTGACAAACCCTTCCCAACACTTAGCAATAAAATATCTAGAAAAGCAACACATTCTTCTATATGCTAATTTCTCTTGTTTAAAAAGTAGAAGTATTAAACTGTGATAAGATAGACCCCAAATATTCAGATGTGCAAGAGATTAAATATTCAGCTGAGATTTTAAGATGGCTCCAGTCTAAGTAGGAAGAAGAGGAGAAGGTAGTATGGCATAACACAAGGTCATCTTCATCTTTGTACCTTAAAAAATCTTTCCAAGAGTCTTATCACCTGTGCTTGCTTATTACATTTGAATGGTCAGAAATGGGTCACATGGCCATGTATAGTTGAAAGGGAAGCTGAGAAAGTGATTATAATTAGTTGGGCACATTTCCATCTTGAAAGAAATCAGAGATTTATGTTTAATGAAGAAAAGAATGGATATTCAATATGTCACTATCAGTTGCTGCTAAGAGAATAAAATATAGCCTGGTTTTTTTTTTCTGTAGATTTTGAAAGATAATAAAAGTCTATAGTTTAGTATTATAATGAAAATTTTAATTCTAAATTGGACAATTATATAAGCTGCAAATAGAGTAACATTTTTAAGTAAATCTTTGAACCACAAACTGAAATAACAAAAAACTAGCAAAATTAGCAAGCACTTGATTTCACAATTTAAGAAATTTTTAAAATTGTATTCTGAACATTAAAAAGCAGTGTTTAAATTGAAATATAAAGGTAATAAAACTATAATTTGAAAAGATATATGTTCCCTATGTTTATAGGTGGCTGCTCAGCCCCACCCGTAAGCAGAAAATTGGATTAAAGATTTACTGAGCAGGCCCTGCCTACCAGAGCAAGACCCAGATTTCCCCACAGCCAATCCCTCCCATCAGGAAGCTTCCACAAGCCTTTAATCCTCGTCCATCAGAGGACAGAACGAAAAACACAGAAAACTAACCAAACTGATCATATGGATCACAGCCCTGTCTAACTCAATGAAACTGTAAGCCATGCAGTAGGGCCACCCAAGATGGAAGGGTCATGGTGGAGAGTTCTGACAAAATGTGGTGCACGGGAGAAGGGATGGTAAACCACTTCAGTATTCTTGCCTTGAGAACCCCATGAACAGTATGAAAAGGCAAAAAGATATGACACTGAAAGGTGAACTCCCCAGGTCAGCAGGTGTCCAAATTGCTACTGGAGATGGGTGGAGAAATACCTCTAGAAGGAATGAAGAGGCTGAGCCAAAGTGGAAACAACACCCAGTTGTGGACATGTCTGGTGGTGAAAGTAAAGTTCAACACTACAAAGAACAGCATTGCATAGGAACTTGGAATGTTAGGTCCATGAATCAAGGTAAATTGGACGTGGTCAAACAGGAGATGGCAAGAGTGAGCATCGACATTTTAGAAATCAGTGAAATAAAATGGACTGGAATGGGCAAATTTAATTCAGATGAACATTATATCTACTACTGTGGGCAAGAATCCATTAGAAGAAATGGAGTAGCCCTCATAGTCAACAAAAGAGCCCAAAATGCAGTATTTGGGTACAATTTCAAAAATAACAGAATGTTCATTTCATTCTGTTCATTTCCAAGGCAAGCCATTCAATATCACAGTAATACAAGTTTATGCCCCAAACACAAAGAAGCTGAAGTTGAATGGTTCTATGAAGACCTACAAGACTTTCTGGAACTAACATCAAAAAAAGATGTCCTTTTCATCATAGGGAACTGGAATACAAAAGTATGAAGTCAAGAGACACCTGGAGTAACAGGCAAGTTTGGCCTTGGAATACAAAATGAAGCTAACATTTGGCTAACAGAGTTTTGCCAAGAGAACGTACTGGTCATAGCAAACACCCACTTCCAACAACATAATGGATGACTCTACACATGGACATCACCAGATGATCAATGCTGAAATCAGAGTGATTATATTGTTTGTAGCTAAAGACGGAGAAGCTCTGTAAGTACAGTTCATTGCTCAGTCGTGTCCGACTCTTTGAGACCCCATGAATTGCAGCACGTCAGGCCTCCTTGTCTATCACCATCTCCCGGAGTTCACTCAAACTCACGTCCATTGAGTCGGTGATGCCATCCAGCCATCTCATCCTCTGTCGTCCCCTTCTCCTCTTGCCCCCAATCCCTCCCAGCATCAGAGTCTTTTCCAATGAGTCAACTCTTCGCGTGAGGTGACCAAAGTACTGGAGTTTCAGCTTTAGCATCATTCCTTCCAAAGAACACCCAGGGCTGATCTCCTTCAGAATGGACTGGTTGGATCTCCTTGCAGTCCAAGGGACTCTCAAGCATCTTCTCCAACACCACAGTTCAAAAGCATCAATTCTTCAGCGCTCAACTTTCTTCACAGGCCAACTCTCATATCCATACATGACCACTGGAAAAACCATAGCCTTGACTAGACGGACCTTTGTTGGCAAAGTAATGCCTCAGCTTTTCAATATGCTATCTAGGTTGGTCATAACTTTCCTTCCAAGGAGTAAGCGTCTTTTAATTTCATGGCTGCAATCACCATCTGCAGTGATTTTGGAGCCCCAAAAGATAAAGTCTGACACTGTTTCCACTGTTTCCCCATCTATTTCCCATGAAGTGATGGGACCAGATACCCTGATGTTAGTTTTCTGAATGTTGAGCTTTAAGCCAACTTTTTCACTCTCCTCTTTCACTTTCATCAAGAGGCTTTTTAGTTCCTCTTCACTTTCTGCCATAAGGGTGGTGTCATCTGCATATCTGCTGCTGCTGCTGCTAAGTCGCTTCAGTCATGTCCAACTCTGTGCGACCCCAGAGATGGAAGCCCACCAGGCTCCCCTGTCCCTGAGATTCTCCAGGCAAGAACACTGGAGTGGGTTGCCATTTCCTTCTCCAATGCATGAAAGTGAAAAGTGAAAGTGAAGTCATTCAGTCGTGTCTGACTTTTAGCGACCCCATGGACTGCAGCCCACCAGGCTCCTCCATCCATGGGATTTTCCAGGCAAGAGTACTGGAGTGGGGTGCCATTGCCTTCTCCACTGCATATCTGAGGTTATTGATATTTCTCCCGGCAATCTTGATTCCATCTTGTGCTTCTTCCAGCCCAGCGTTTCTCATGATGTACTCTGCATAGAAGTTAAATAAGCAGGGTGACAATATACAGCCTTGATGTACTTCTTTTCCTATTTGGAACCAGACGGAAAAGCTCTATACAGTAAGCAAAAACAAGACTTGGAGTTCAGATCATGACCTACTTATTGAAAAATTCAGACTGAAACTAAAGAGGGTAAGGAAAACCACAAGGGCATTCATGTATGACCTAAATCGAATTCCATACAATTATACAGTGGAAGTGACAAATAGATTCAAGAGTTTAGGTCTTATAGACAGAGTGCTGAAAAACCATGGACAGAGGTTCATAACATTGTATAGGAGGCAGTGATCAAAACCATCCCCAAGGGGGGAAAAATGCAAAAAGGCAAAATGGTTTGTCTGAGAAGGCCTTACAAATAGCTGAGAAAAGAAGAGAAATGAAAGGCAAAAGAGAAAAGGAACGATATATCCATCTGAGCAGAGTTCCAAAGAATAGCAAGGAGAGATAAGAAAGTTTTCCTAAGCGATCAGTGCAAAGAAACAGAGGAAAACAATAGGATGGGAAAGACTAGAGATCTCTTCTAGAAAATTAGAGATACCAAGGGAACATTTCATGCAAAAATGGGAACAACAGAGGACAGAAATGGTATGGACCTAACAGAAGCAGAAGATATTAAGATGAGGTGGCAAAATACACAGAAAATAAAAGTGAAAGTCAGTCAGTCGTGTCCAGCTCTTTGCAAACCCCTGGCAGCCTGCCAGTTTCTTCTGTCCATGGAATTCTTCGGGCTAGAATACTGGAGTGGGTAGTCTTTCTCTTCTTCAGGGGATCTTCCCAACCTAGGGATTGAAGCCAGGTCTCCCACATTGCAGGTGAATTCTTTACCATTTGAGTCACCAGGGAAACCCAAGAATACTGGAGTAGGTAACCTATCCCTTCTCCAGGGGATCTTCCCAACCTAGAACTATATAAAAAAGATCTTAATGACTCAGATAACCACGATGGTGTGATCACTCACCTAGAGACAGATATCCTGGAGTAGGAAGACAAGATCACTCTGAACAAAGCTGGTGGAGATGATAGATTTCTAGCTGAGCTATTTCAAATCCTAAAAGATGATGGTGTTAAAAGTGCTGCACTCAATATGCCAGCAAATTTGGAAAACTCAGCAGTGGCCACAGGACTGGATTTCATTCCAATCCCAAAGAAAGGCAATGCCAAAGAATGTTCAAACTATTGCACAATTGCATTCATTCCACATGCTAGCAAAGTAATGCTCCAAGGTAGGCTTCAACAGTACATGAACCTAGAACTTCCAGATGTTCAAGCTGGATTTGGAAAAGGCAGAGGAACCAGAGATCAAATTGCTAACATCTACTGGACCATTGAAAAAGCAAGATAATTCTAGAAAAAAAATCTACTTATGCTTTATTGACTATGCAGGACCCTTGACTGTGTGGACCATAACAAATTATGGAAAATGCTTAAGGAGATGGGAAAACCTGACCACCTGACCTGCCTCCTGAGAAATGTGTATGCAAGTCAAGAAGCAAGGGTTCAGATCAGATCAGATAAGTTGCTCAGTCGTGTCCGACTCTTTGCGACCCAATGAATCGCAGCACACCAGGCCTCCCTGTCCATCACCAACTCCCAGAGTTCACTCAGACTCATGTCCATTGAGTCAGTGACGCCATCCAGCCATCTCATCCTCTGTCTTCCCCTTCTCCTCTTGCCCCCAATCCCTCCCAGCATCAGAGTCTTTTCCAATGAGTCAACTCTTCGCATGAGGTGGCCAAAGTACTGGAGTTTCAGCTTCAGCATCATTCCTTCCAAAGAAATCCAGGGATGATCTCCTTCAGAATGGACTGATTGGATCTCTTTGCAGTCCAAGGGACTCTCAAGAGTCTTCTCCAACACCACAGTTTAAAAGCTTCAATTCCTCGGTGCTCAGCCCTCTTCACAGTCCAACTCTCACATCCATACATGACCACTGGAAAAACCATAGCCTTGACTAGATGAACCTTTGTTGGCAAAGTAATGTCTCTGCTTTTCAATATGCTATCTAGGTTGGTCATAACTTTCCTTCCAAGGAGTAAGCGTCTTTTAATTTCATGGCTGCAGTCACCATCTGTAGTGATTTTGTAGCCCAGAAAAATAAAGTCTGACGCTGTTTCCACTGTTTCCCCATCTATTTCCCATGAAGTGATGGGACCAGATGCCATGATCTTCATTTTCTGAATGTTGAGCTTTAAGCCATCTTTTTCACTCTCCACTTTCACTTTTATCAAGAGGCTTTTAAGTTCCTTTTCACTTTCTGCCATAAGGGTGGTGTCATCTGCATATCTGAGGTTATTGATATTTCTCTTGGCAATCTTGATTCCAGCTTGTGTTTCTTCCAGTCCAGCGTTTCTCATGATGCACTCTGCATATAAGTTAAATAAGCAAGGTGACAATATACAGCCTTGACGATCTCCTTTTCCTATTTGGAACCAGTCTGTTGTTCCATGTCCAGTTGTAACTGTTGCTTCCTGACCTGCATACAGATTTCTCAAGAGGCAGATCAGGTGGTCAGGTTTTCCCATCTCCTTAAGAATTTTCCATAATTTGTAAGCAAGGGTTAGGACATGGAAAAACAGACTGTTTTTTAGGAAAGGAGTACATCAAGACTATATATTGTCACCCTGCTTATTTAACTTATATGCAGAGTACATCATGAGAAACGCTGAACTGGATGAAGCAGAAGCTGGAATCAAGATTGCTGGGAAAAATATCAATAACCTCAGATATGCAGATGACACCACCCTTATGGCAGAAAGTGAAGAGGAACTCAAAAGCCTCTTGATGAAAGTGAAAGAGGAGAGTGAAAAAGTTGGCTAAAAGCTCAACATTCAGAAAACTAACCTCAGGGCATCTGGTCCCATCACTTCATGGGAAATAGATGGGGAAACAGTGGAAACAGTGTCAGACTTTATATTTTTGGGCTCCAAAATCACTGCAGATGGTGATTGCAGCCATGAAATTAAAGACGCTTACTGCTTGGAAGGAAAGTTATGACCAACCTAGATAGCATATTGAAAAGCTGAGGCATTACTTTGCCAAGATAGTCCATTTAGTCCGTATAGTCAAAGCTATGGTTTTACCAATAGTCATGTATGGATGTGAAAGTTGGACCATAAAGAAGGCTGAGTGCCAAAGAAGTGATGCTTTTGAACGGTGGTGTTCAAGGAAATTCTTGAGAGTTCCTTGGACTGCAGGAGATCAAACCAGTCAATCCTAAAGGAAATCAACCCTGAATATTCCTTGGAGGGACTGATGCTGAAGCTGAAGCTCCAATACTTTGGCAAAGAACTGAACCATTGGAAAAGACCCTGATCCTGGGAAAGAGTGAAGGCAGGAGGAGAAGGGGATGACAGAGGATAAGATGGCTGGATACCATCACCAACTCAATGGACATGGTTTTGTGCAAGCTCTGGGAGATGGTGAAGGACAGGGAAGCCTGGTGTGCTGCAGTCCATGGGGTTGCAAAGAGTCAGACACGACTGAGAGACTGAACAGCAGCAGATGGCCCTGATGGTAAAGAAGACGCCTGCCAACACAGGAGATGTAAGAGACACAGGTCCAGTTCCTGAATCAGGAAGACCTCCTGGAGGAAGGCATGGCAACCCACTCTAGTATTCCTGCCTGTAAAATCCCACGGACAGAGAAGCCTGATGAGCTACAGTCCACAGCATCACAAAGAGTCAGACATGACCGAAGCGACTAAGCATGCACATGTCCATAGCAGCACTATTTACAATAGCCATGACATGGAAGCTATCTAAGTGTCCATCAACAGATGAATGTAATATTATTCAGCCATCAAAAATGATGAAATAATTCCATTTGCAGAAACATTGTTAGATCTAGAGATTATCAGTCTAAGTGAAGCGCATCAGAAAGAGAAAGACAAATGTCATTATGACATATTTTACATGCGGAACCTAAAATATGATACCAAATGAACTTATTTATGACACAAAAACAGATACAAAGAATAGACTTGTGATTTCCAAGCAGGAGGCAGATAGCGGAGTAAGGAATGGGATTAATTTGGGGATTAGCAGAGGCAAATTATTATATACAGGCTGGATAAACAGCAACATCCTACTGTATAGAACAAGCAACTATATTCAATATCTTGTGACAAATAATAAAAGAAAAGAATATGAAAGGAATATACAACTATGCATATCTGAGTCCCTTTACTGTACAGAAGAAATTAACACATTTTATATCAACTATGCATAAAATTTTTCATGATAAAAAGAAATTCAAAGGTGAAAAATCTTAAATCATGATTTCTTTCTTTCACTCATATTTCACATAGAATACTTTAATATTTAAATAATTACGCATGGAAAAGGAAATGGCAGCCCACTACAGTATTACTGCCTGGGATATACAATGGACAGAGGAGCCTGGTGGGTTTAAGGCCCATAGAATTGCAAGGAGTCGGACAGTAATGATTGAGCATGCACATCAGGAAATCTTTTGAAAGTTACCTTCAAAATATATCTGGAACTTGGCCATGGTTTCCTATTTCCACTCCCTTACCATCATGATCAAGCTATCCTCATCTCTTTCATAGATTATGAAACTAGACTTTTAACTGGTCTCCCCACTTCCTCCTTTGCCTCTCAACACAGCAGCCACAATCATACTTCTGAAATGTAAATCATTTTTGTCTCTGCTTTTAACCATCTAAAAGATTTCAGTATTTTTCCAAAACAAAACTTCAAGTTTGCATATTGATTTACAAGGTCCCGTGTGATCTTTGCCATCACCCAGCCCCACGTCACAGATCTTAAATGTCATTTCCTACCGGCTCTATTACTTATCACCTCTAGCCAGTCCTGGAAGCATATGTCTGCCTTAAGCTCTTTGCACATGATTTCACTCTGCCTGGAACACTTTCTTCTCCAAAATTGCTTGGCTTTCCCCTCACTTGCTTTGTTTTTTTTTCCTATATTTATTTCGATTTATTTGGCTGTGCCCTTGGAATATTGATTAGGCACTGGCGGGGACGCTACAGAAAATGACAGTCCAGCCCCTCTCCTCCAGCATTCTGTATCCAACCTCTTCTACTTTCTTTTCCTTCCCTACATTTATCATCCTTGTAACTTACAATGCTGTCTTCCTTGTTTATTGTCTCTCTTCACTGCACAGAGTAACCTCTAACAAAGCAGGGACTTTACTTTCTGTTAACTGGTTAATCCTTGCACCTGAACACCTTTGGCACATAGAAGACAATAAGTACTTGTTGAATCTCTTGGTGAACATTATTATTTAATATAAAGAAGAAAAGCCTTAGATTTCAGGAAAACGGTCTAGATTACAGCTGAATTAAATTACCTTCTTTTTGCATACAATTTCTACAAATGATATTCTCCAGAAAACATAATCTTAGTAGCAGGGTTATTTTAAAGTATCTTAAAAGTTTTTCACTGACTGTTTCAAGAAGTAGTTATATCTTACCAATAAAATCTCTACTATTTCTGAAAGAAATCACCAATATTGGCATGATCTATTCTGCTCTTCTTTCCATTTCAAATTTTGAAACACCATTATCATAGCTGCAGATATACTTTCAAATGTATCTGTGATGTCATAGCAATCACATTCCAAGGCAAACATCTGGAAGTCAAAACCCCTTGTGTATTTCACATAAATATCCTCACCACACTGGTGAACGTGTGACCTGCTTTGCTAACTCACATGCATCTTAAAAACCAGTATTTACAGTCTGTAAGGAAAATATTTTGTCTCGGTGATTTAATACAATTTCTCCCCTCAGGTCCCATTTCTTTTCCCCTCACTATTCAAATACTGCTCTCCAAACAAGACACTAGGTGTTTAAAAGTGTTGCACTATATCTAAGAAAGGGCTTCCAAGGTGGAACTTATGGTAAAAGTCTTGCTTGCCAATGCAGGAGACATAAGAGACTCGGGTTCAACCCCTGGATCAGAAAGATCCCCTGCAGGAGGACACGGCAACCCACTCCAGTATTCATGCCTAGAGAATCTCACGAACAGAAGAGTGTGGCGGGACACTGTCCATAGGGTCACAAAGAGTCGGACGTGACTGTAGTGACTTAGCACTCACACAAAGAAAGGGAAATCTGGTATCTTCTAATGCAGTTAATTTATAAGTACTTCATTGTCCTTCCTGTGCATCCACAGGTCCCTCACCTCATTGGGTTTTTCTTAACAACCTACCTTGTTTATCAACAAAAGGAAGGCACTGTACCTAATCAGGGAATAAGCAGGTACAGGTGAGCAAAGAGTCCTTGGCCTCTCTCCACACACACAGAAAAACAAAACCAAAAACACAACACAGTAGTTCCAAAATAGTTCTTTAAAATGTTTCTCTACAAAAATTCAAGATAAAAATGTGTTCATGTGAAACACATGACTGTATTCCAGCAATAATTAAAACACAGTAGGATGATTCAAAGGGCCAACTAATTTTACTGTAAATGAATGAAACTATAAGCACAGATTGAGAGAAAATGAACAATACAATGCAGAGATACAAAAGCATTGAGTATTTTATGAAAATTCAACTAGAAAATGAAAAAAAATTCATGTAATATGACACCTTATATTCTAAAAATGAACCAGGGAAGTTTCTTAAACTATTTAAATGACTAAACTGTGACCCAAAACACAAGTCACAACTATTCCACGAAAGGAACTGGAAGTGCTCTGATTAGCAGAGAACACAGCACATGCAAAGGGCTGGATGTAAGAGAATATGTGGTGGTTTGGTCACATCTGACTCTTGTGACCCCATGGGCTGTAGCCCGCCAGGTTCTTCTGTCTGTGGGATTTTCCAGGCAAGAATACTAAAGTGGGTCACCATTCCCTTCTCCAGGGGATATTCCTGACCCAGGGATTGAAGCCAGGTCTCCTGCAATGCAGGCAGCTTCTTTACAGACTAAGCCACCAGGGAAGCCCCATCAGAGAATATGGCACAGGCAAAGGTGAAAGGCACAGGGGCTTTAAGAATTCAGCAAGAGAGAAGATTGCTAGGTCAGAGAGTCTAGAAATCACTGAAATGTTTCACTGAGAAAGATTGTTCTGGCCACATGCAGAGAGATTGAAATGGAGATATTCTAAAGGGAGATATAGAAGCTTGTGGGAGTAATCCAAGCAGGTCATTTCATGGCCTGAAATAAGGTTGTGGGTGAATAGAAGTGAATGTATTTGGTATCAGTAAGGCAGTAAAGGTGTCAAGATGTAGGAATTGTTTGGGTAGACACAGAAAGGAGAAAAGGTGATCAGAATAAGAAAGAAATGTTGGGATGCTGAAATTTACATACCAAAATGAAAGATGGAGAGAATGAGTTTCATTTTGAATACACTGTCTTTAAAATCACTGTAGAATATTCAAGTCCAAAATCCAGGAAGAGCCCTTTTCTTTTCTCATCCAGTCCACAAGTAAAGCCTATTGGCTCTAATTTCAAAAATGTACCTATTAGAATCTGATCTGAGCACTTCTCACCATTTGCTCTGCTCTTATCCTAGTCCAAGACACCACCATCTTGCTCTGGGATTATTGCAACAGTCTCCTAATTGGCCTCCGTGTCCCTTTATAATTGATTTTCAGTATAGCAGCCAAAGTGATCCTTTTAAATTTAAGTCAGATTGTGTCATTGCTTGGCTCAAACCCTCCAAAGACCTCCCATCTCACACAGAATAAAATCCAAAGGCATAGCATAGCCTCCAAGGTCATGTCCCTCCCAACTCCTGCATCTCTGATCACGTCTCTAACTCCCTCCCCCACCCACACTGTTCTCCTTGCCATTTCTCAAACAAGTCAAGCATGCTTCCATCTCAAGGCTCTGTATATGTGCCTCTTTCTGCCTGGAACAATCTGCACTCACATATCCACAGAGCTCACTGCTGTACTTGGTCACATAATTGAGAAGTCACCCCTGATGATGGAGAAGGCAATGGCACCCCACTCCAGTACTCTTGCCTGGAAAATCCCATGGACAGAGGAGCCTGGTAGGCTGCAGTCCATGGGGTCACTAGGAGTCAGACACAACTGAGCGACTTCACTTTCACTTTTCACTTTCATCCATCAGAGAAGGAAATGGCAACCCACTCCAGTGCTCTTGCCTGGAGAATCCCAAGGATGGAGGAGCCTGGTGGGCTGCCATCTATGGGGTCACAGAGGGTCAGACACAACTGAAGCAACTTAGCAGCAGCAGCATCGCTGATGAACC
Source organism: Bos indicus x Bos taurus (assembly GCF_003369695.1). Taxonomy (NCBI): domain Eukaryota; kingdom Metazoa; phylum Chordata; class Mammalia; order Artiodactyla; family Bovidae; genus Bos; species Bos indicus x Bos taurus. The sequence continues at coordinate 94,823,809 of NC_040081.1, read as the reverse complement.
CATTGTGAGACTATTGAAAATACCACCCCACCCTTTTCTGTTTAAACATTCTTATTTGTCTTCATGACACAGTGTTCATCACTACCTGGAATTATATTATTCCCTGACAGATAGCTCCTTTCTTTCTCACAAGCCAACAGTTATGAAGTTCTAATGAATCTAGCACCTAAATTGTCTCTTGCTTCTGTCTCTTCTCCTCAGTCTCCTGTGCCACTGCATTCATTCATCCACTCATTCAAAAAACATTCTTGGGATTTCTCTGGTGGTCCAAAGGCTAAAACTCCGAGCTCCCAATGCAGGGGGGCCCAGATACGATCCCTGATCAGGGAACTAGGTCCCACATGCCTCACCTAACAGTTTGTGTTCAACTAAAGATCCCATGCAACTAAGCATAGGGCTTCCCAGGTGGCACAAGTGGTAGAGAACCCACCTGCCAATGCAGGGTTCGATTCCTGGGTTGGGAAGATCCCCTGGAGAAGGGCTTGGCAACCCACTCCAGTAATCTTGCCTGGAGAATCCCATGAACACAGGAGCCTAGTGGGCTACAGTCCAGGGGGTCGCAAAGAGCCAGACACAACTGAAGTAATTTAGCACAGCATACAAAGATACCACAACCAAGACTTGGTGCAGCCAAATTAATAAATTTAAAGACAAACAAAAAAATCTTCTTGAGCTTCTTGATTAAAGAAAAATCATTAGCTATCTGTTACATGCCAGATATAATACTTTGTTGTTGTTTGGTCGCTCAGTCATGTCCAGCTCTTTGCCACCCCATGGACTGCAGAATGCCAGACTTCCCTGTGCTTCACCATCACCCAGAGCTTGCTCAAACTTATATCATTGAGTCAGTGATGTCATCCAACCATCTCATCCTCTGTCGTCCCCGTCTCCTCCTGCCTTTAATCTTTCCTAGCATCAGGGTTTCTAACAAGTTGGCTCTTCGCATCAGTTGGCCAAAGTATTGGAGTTTCAGCTTCAGCATCAGTCCTTCCAATAAATATTCAGGACTGATTTCCTTTAGGATGGACTGGTTGGATCTCCTTGCAGTCCGAGGGACTCTCAAGAGTCCTTTCCAACACCACAGTTCAAAGGCATCAATTCTTCGGTACTCAGCCTTCCTTATGGTCCAACTCTCACATCCATACATGACTACTGGAAAAACCATAGCTTTGACTAGATGGACCTTTGTTGGGAAAGTAGTGTCTCTGCTTTTTACTATGCTGTCTAGGTCTGTGAGGAGAAGGCAATGGCACCCCACTCCAGTACTCTTGCCTGGAAAATCTCATGGATGGAGGAGCCTGGTGGGCTGCAGTCCGTGGGGTCGCTAAAAGTCAGACACGACTGAGTGACTTCACTTTCACTTTTCCCTTTCATGCATCGGAGAAGGAAATGGCAACCCACTCCAGTGTTCTTGCCTGGAGAATCCCAGGGATGGGGGAGCCTGGTGGGCTGCGGCCTATGGGGTTGCACAGAGTCGGACACGACTGAAGCGACTTAGCGGCTAGGTCTGTGAATGCCAAGAGAAATGAATCAATGAACATACAGTTTAGTGATGAAAACAGGACTGCAAATAATTATTATACAATGCGGGACACTGTGATTAAAAACACAACATTGCCCAAGAGATTGTAAAGTCACATTTTTGGTTGTGGGGTTGGCAGTGACTTGTGACCTGGGTCTGGAAGATGGTGAGAACAGCAAAGAATATGGGAGAGACATGGAATTTCTCAAGGGAAAACAAAGGGCAAGTTCAAAGACCAGGAGTGGAAGGTGAGGAACAACATCTCATGTTTCTGGAAGTACAAATAACCGGGTCTGGCTAGAGTAGAGGTTAGAGGGGAGTGAAGTGGCAGGAACAGCAGAACTTAGTAACCATCAGCTGAAAACAGGAAAGATTTTTTTCTAAAAGAGGAATATTGTCAAGAATAGTAGGTTGACAGCTCCCTCGCTCCTTCTGTTCTGTGAAGACAAAGTGAGAGACAGTCTTCTGTGAACCAGGAAGCAGATTTTCATCAGACACAGATCGGCAGTCTTGATTTTGGAGTTGCCATCCTCCAGAACTGTGAAAAATAAATATCTGCTGTTAATAAGTCACCCAATCAATGGTATTTTTGTTATGGCAGCCTGAAGAGAGTAAGATAGGGACCTAGCCATCTCTCCATGCTGTCCACTGCAAATGGAGACAGACAGACACAGGAGTTTCCATAATCCATGACTCTAAAAACAAAAGGCTAGGAGATACAGGAAATGACTGCCTTTTTCTTTTCAAACCAAATGGTATAAGCATGTTGTAGGTAAAGATGCAGTAAGTGGGATGAGGTTGCAAGTACAGGGGAGTGGGTCTAATGGGCACAAAAGAGGATTAGAGGAATTCTAAGGATTGGCATTAAATTCAAATGTGGAATAGCTCCCAGTAAGATAGAGTTTCCCTGGTGTCTCAGATGGCAAAGAATCTGCCTGCAATCAGAGGACCCAGGTTCAATCCCTGCGTCAGGAAGATCTCCTGGAGAAGGGGATGGCATCCCACTCCAATATTCTTGCCTGGAGAATCCCATGGACAGAGGAACCTGGCAGACTACAGTCCATAGGGTTGCAGAGTCAGACATGACTGAGCGACTACAACTACTACTCCAGTAAGATGGAAACAATAAAGCAGCTCCTTCTTCTTTTTTTTTTTTTTTTGCCACGGCATGAGGCACGTGGGATCTTAGTTAACAGACCAAGGATGGAACCTGCCGGGAGCAGGAGCTCCACCCCTGGCAAAGATCATGAGGAAGGAGGCTAGCAAACGCAAAGGCGGGATCGAGCCTCAGGAGTCCCCCTGGAAATTCTCAAGCATCTACCCCCAAAACCAGAGTCTGCCTACTTTCTGCTTTGTGCTCTCACCTACATCTCTGACTTTCCGGGGGTTGTCCCCCACTACCTCTCTCTGAAAAAAGAGTTAACTTACAGCTCCAGTTAATAAAGTTCCTGGGTGTGATAGTGTTTCAACCTACAAACTCCTTTGGAAGTCCTCTAGCCTGCCTGAATAGGTTTTTCCGGCCACATGTGATTGCTCAGAGCCTCCCAACTGTGAGAGGCATGAGATGTTCTAAACTGTCTAAATACAAATTCCTTTGAGCAGTTAAAAGATTGATTAGAAATTGTATTGGTGAAGGGTTTTTCATTTGTTGGGCCAATGTTTGCTTCTAAGTTTCCATATCCCTTACCTGCTGTGTCCCTGGCAGTGTATTGATTAATATAATTGGTGTAAGTAGTAGTTTAATGTTTGTAACCTTGGACCCTTGAGTTAATTCTTTTTCTTGTTATAGCCCACCACACCTTTGCCCTATAGGAATGTAACTTTATCTAATGCTTTTGGAGGGTGGCACCTGACTAATCACCTTTAGAGAAAAATAAGTTTTCTGAAGAAAGGGTCTTAAAATGTTAACAGGCCTCCGGGCCAGAAGATGATGCAAATCACCTAAACTTTTGCATATGATAAGTTTGCAGGAAGAAAGCCTGGCTTACTGCATGACTCTACCCCTTCCCCCATTATCCTCTATGCATAACTTAAGGTATAAAAACTACTTTGGAAAATAAAGTGCGGGCCTTGTTCACCAAAACTTGGTCTCCCCATGTCGTTCTTTCTCTCACCTTCTGGCTGCATTATTCAGCCTCTTTTCTCCACTGAATTTCCTCACTGAGCTATCCTTATTTAACCACTCTTTATATCCTTAATTAACATTTAATTAAGCAATTGTTTCCTGATCCTCGCCGACGCAGTCCCCGATTCAAATTCCCTGGATCCACTGGGGCTGGACCCCGGCAGGAACCCATAACCCCTGCAGTGGAGGTACAGAGTCCTAACCACTGGACCACTGGGGAAATCCCAATCAAGCAGTTTCTGATGTATCCCCTTCCATTTATTCACAGAAATGCGCGTGTGCCTACCCAGCTAGGTCTGACTCTCTGTGACCCCACAGACTGTAGCTTGCCAGGCCACTCTTTTCACAGGATCTTAGTGAAAAGTGCAGAGTCCTAACCACTAGACCATTGAGGAATTCCTTATCCAGCAGCTTCTGATGTATCCCCTTCTGGAGATTTATGAGAATAACACACAACCACAGGAGAAACCAAGAATCTTAATCAATAATCTACCAGATTGTAAGAATTGTCCATTAACCAAAAGATAGGTGGGGCTCTGAATCAGTAAACAGGAGAAGGAAGTTAGAGGGTAATAGCCAACCCCTCAGCTGCTTGCAAACCTAATGGAGAGCTTATGAGATTTGTCAGCCAGGAAAATAGCAAGCATTCCCTTCTTCAAGGTCTGAGATGGCTAAGCTCTTTAAGCACCCTTCTCCAACAATTATTTTCTTAATGTAATAATGCCATACAGTATCCCTTTTTTTCAGGCATACACATAGTGTTGGAAAAAGCAATCATAAGAAGCCGTGAAGATTTAATAAACTCTGAAACATAAGGGCTCACCAGGATATGCAAAGGAGACGAATGGAAGTGCAGAGGTGAGCATGGTCAGGCAGTTCCAGTGAAAGGGAGAACAAACCAGTCCTGGTGAGGCAGCGTGTACAAAGGGGAAGAGGAATCATTTGGTAAAAGATGGGGAAAGACTTGATTTTTTTTTTTTAGGATTTTTTTTTTTTTATGTAAACCATTTTTAATTTTTACTCAATTTGTTATAATATTGCTTCTGTTTTGTGTTTTGGTTTCTTGGCTTCAAGGTATGTGGGATCTTAGTTCCCTGACCAGGGATTGAATGCAATCCTTTCATTGGAAGGCAAAGTCACAACCACTAGACCACTGGGGAAGTCCCAGGAAAGGTCTTATTATAGAGGGACCTTCACTTTCTGATTTTGGCTTTGCACACTGGTCTCCAAACAACAGAAAGTCATGGAGGGCTTTTGTAAAACCTGGGTGAATGAAAAGAGTGGCATTTTAGGAATACTAGTAAGGCCCTATGTCCTTTAGCTTTGTCATTGCCAACACCCACATAGGCAAATATTGTGAAAGCAAAAGTTTCTCACTCATGTCTGACTCTTTGTGACCCCATGGACTATACAGTCAATGGAATTCTCCAGGCCAGAATACCAGAATGGGCAGCCTTTCCCTTCTCCAGGAGATCTTCCAAATCCAAGGATTGAACACAGGTCTCCCTCATTGCACATGGATTCTTAACCAGCTGACCCAACAGGGAAGTCCAAGAATACTGGAGTAGGTAGCCTATTCCTTCTCCAGGAGATCTTCCCAACCCAGGAATTGACCCAGGGTCTCCTGCATTGCAGGTGAATTCATGTAAGGAAGATGCAATAAACAGAAAAGGGTCACAGATAAATTCTTTTAAAACGCTCTAAGTCTCTTCCTACACACAGATAGTTCAGTTGCTCAGTTGTGTCCGACTCTTTATGACCCCATGGATTGCAGCATATCAGGCCTCCCTGTCCATCACCAACTGCCAGAGTTTACCCAAACTCATGTCCACTGAGTCGGCGATGCCATCCAGCCATCTCATCCTCTGTCCTTCTCTTCTCCTCCCACCCTCAACCTTTCCCAGCATCAGGTTCAAATGAGTCAGTTCTTCACATCAGGTGGCCAAAGTATTGGAGTTTCCGTTTCAACATCAGTCCCTCCAATGATTATTCAGGACTGATCTCCTTTAAGATGGACTGGTTGGATCTCCTTGATGTCCAAGGGACTCTCAAGAGTCTTCTCCAACATCACAGTTCAAAAGCATCAATTCTTCAGCACTCAGTTTTCTTTATAGTCCAACTCTCACATCCATACATGACTACTGGAAAAACCATAGCCTTGATGTGATGGACCTCTGTTGGCAAAATAATGTCTCTGCTTTGTAATATGCTGTCTAGGTTGGTCATAACTTTTCTTCCAAGGAGCAAGTGTCTTTTAATTTCATGGCTGCACTCACCATCAGCAGTGATTCTGGAGCCCCCAAAAATAAAGTCTGACACTGTTTCCACTGTTTCCCCATCTATTTGCCATGAAGTGATGGGACCAGATGCCATGATCTTAGTTTTCTGAATGTTAAGCTTTAAGCCAACTTTTTTGCTCTCCTCTTTCACTTTCATCAAGAAGCTCTTTAGTTCTTCTTCACTTTCTGCCACAAGGGTGGTGTCATCTGCATATCTGAGGTTATTGATATTTCTCCCGGTAATCTTGATTCCAGCTTGTGCTTCCTCCAGCCCAGCGTTTCTCATGATGTACTCAAGCAGGGGGACAATATACAGCCTTGACGTACTCCTTTTCCTATTTGGAACCGGTCTGTTGTTCCATGTCCAGTTCTAATTGTTGATTCCTGACCTGCACACAGGTTTTCAAGAGGCAGGTCAGGTGGCCTGGTATTCCCATCTCTTTAAGAACTTTCCACAGTTTGTGGTGGTCCACTCATGGCAAATAGATGGGTAACAGTGGAAACAGTGTCAGACTTTATTTTTCTGGGCTCCAAAATCACTGCAGATGGTGACTGCAGCCATGAAATTAAAAGACGCTTACTCCTTGGAAGGAAAGTTATGACCAACCTAGATAGCATATTAAAAAGCAAAGATGTCTAGTCAAGGCTATGGTTTTTCCAGTGGTCATGTATGGATGTGAGAGATGGACTATAGAGAAAGCTGAGCGCTAAAGAATTGATGCTTTTGAACTGTGGTTTTGGAGAAGACTCTTGAGAGTCCCTTGGACTGCAAGGAGATCCAACCAGTCCATTCTAAAGGAGATCAGTCCTGGGTGTTCATTGGAAGGACCCATGTTGAAACTGAAATTCCAATACTTTGGCCACCTGATATGAAGAGCTGACTCATTAGAAAAGACCCTGATGCTGGGAAAGATTGAGGGCAGGAGGAGAAGGGGACAACAGAGGATGAGATGGTTGGATGGCATCACCAACTCGATGGACATGGGTTTGGGTGGACTCCGGGAGTTGGTGATGGACAGGGAGGCCTGGCGTACTACGGTTCATGGGGTTGCAAAGAGTAGGACACGACTGAGCGACTGAACTGAACACAGTCAAAGGCTTTGGCATAGTCAATAAAGCAGAAGTAGATATTTTTCTGGAACTCTCTTGCTTTTTCAATAATCCAGTAGATGTTGGCAATTTGATCTCTGGTTCACCTGCCTTTTCTAACACCAGCTTGAACATCTGGAAGTTCACAGTTTACGTATTGTTGAAAGGCTTCCCTTGTGGCTCAGCTCGTAAAGAATCCACTTGCACTGCAGGAGAAATGGGTTGGGAAGATCCCCTGGAGAATGAAAAGGCTATCTACTCTAATATTCTGTCCTGGAGAATTCCATGGACTGTATATCCATGCGGTCACAAAGAGTCAGACACAACTGAGCAACTTCCTATACTAATCTGTCATGAAAACTGCTTCCAATCTGAGTAGGATAATATTTTTTATGGAAACAAATGTTAGTGGTTAATATTAAAAGTACTTACAAGGAAGTTTCCAGTGATTCCATGATGAGCAAGCTTGACATGAGACTGAGGAACACAATTCTTGAAGATGATGATGAATTTGTATCAACAGCAAATGGTGGTGGTAGTTTAGTTACTAAGTTATGTCCAACTGCAACGCCACAGACTGTAACCCACCAGGCTCCTCTGTCCCTGGGATTTCCCAGGCAAGATTACTAGAGTGGGTTGCCATTTCCTTCTCTAGGGGATCTTCCTGACCCAGGTATCGAACTTGTAACTCCTGTGTTTCTTGCACTGCAGGCGGATTCTTTACTGCTGAGCCAGCATGGAAGTCTCAAATAGCAAATAACAATTGCTAATATTACCTGAATATTCTTAGTATGAACTAGGCATTCTATTCGGAGAAGGCAATGGCACCCCACTCCAGTACTCTTGCCTGGAAAATCCCACGGACGGAGGAGCCTGGTAGGCTGTGGTCCATGAGGTCGCTAAGAGTCGGACACGACTGAGCGACTTCACTTTCACTTTTCACTTTCATGCATTGGAGAAGGAAATGGCAACCCACTCCAGTGTTCTCACCTGGAGAATCCCAGGGACAGGGGAGCCTGGTGGGCCGCCGTCTATGGGGCCGCACAGAGTCGGACATGACTGAAGCAACTTAGCAGCAGCAGCAGCAGCAGCAGGCATTCTATTAAGCACTGTGAGCCTTAGCTCTTTGTACCTCACAATAAGAAGATGTAGGTACTGAATGAGAAAAATGTAGCTTGAAAAGTTTAAGTATCTGCCCCAATAACACACAACTGGTATCTTGCTCTCATACAGTATGCTTTAGAAAGAGATGGAAAAAGTTTAAAGCAATTGTAACATCTCAGAATAAAGGCCTTGTAGACATGTTTGTTCAAGAACTAGATATTAGGTTCTTAGGATGTGCACAGAGATAGCTAGGCTGGAAACTATTAATATAATTATAATAACAGTGATATAAGACATGATACAATAGAACAGCTAAGTAAATCCATTCCACTTGCCTATTTGTCTATTTACATTTCTTTGTTAGTTTTAATTAGAATCACATTTGTTTGACTACCTTACAAACTACAGAATAATCTTATTTACTAAAATAACAGATTGCCAAGAGAACCCATTTTAAAATGGCAATATCTCATTCAATTTTAAAGCTATAAATTGCAATTGTAGGATTTTATGAATACAAAAAATTTGTACTCATTATTAAAAATCATTAGAATATTTAGAAGGTTTTATTTCTGTTTTAATTGGAAAGACAGAATGATATTGAAGAGATGACATACAGATTTTTTAATTTAAATTTTCTTTTCAATAAATATACATTCTGAAGAAGGGAATGGCTACTCACTCCAGTATTCTTGCCTGGTAAATCCCATGGACAAAGGAGCCTGGCAAGCTACATTCCACAGGGTTGCAAAGAGTCAGACATGACTAAGCAACTAATATACACACACACAAATATACCTTGGCATAAGTAGTAGAAGCTACAGTACTAGTCTCTAGAGATTTATGATTTTGATTTAGTATGTGTTAGGAGAATTTGCATGAAGGACCTTTGTAAGCGGGTAGTAGAAAGATTTATGAAGAAGGCAATGGCACCCTACTCCAGTACTCTTGCCTGGAAAATCCCACAGACAGAGGAGCCTGGTAAGCTGCAGTCCATGGGGTTGCTAGGAGTCGGACACGACTGAGCGACTTCACTTTCACTTTTCACTTTCAGGCATTGGAGAAGGAAATGGCAACCCACTCAGGTATTCTTGCCTGGAGAATCCCAGGGATAGGGGAGCCTGATGGGCTGCCGTCTATGGGGTCGCACAGAGTCAGACACCACTGAAGCAACTTAGCAGCAGCAGTAGCAGAAAGATTTGGAGCTCTGAAGGAACAGAGAATTATTTTTCACTTTGAACTTCTGTTTATTCTTATATAATGAATTTTCTGTTTCTTATGCCAAAATGTACTTTTTCAAGCTATTTTCCAAGTGAATATATTTTCTTAATTTCTTGATTATAATTGCTGAGTAGTTCATCTCAGTTGAAGTTTTCAAAGTATTTAACTGCAGCTTATCTAGTTTATTCCAGCTGCTGTAACAAAATACCACAGACTGGGTAGGTTATAAACAACAGAAATTTATTTCTTTCAGTTCTGGAGGCTGGAAGTCCAAGATTATGGTGAGGGTTGACTTTCCTGGTTCATAGCCAGCACTTTCTCTCTCTGTCCTCACATGGTGGAAAGGACCAGAGACCTCTCTGGATCATCTTTATATAAGGCACTAACCATTCACGAGGGCTTCATTCTCATGACCTAAGCACCTCCCAAAGGCCCCACTTCCTAATATCATCATCTTTGGAGGTTAGGATTTCCAACATATGAATGGCGAGGTCGGGTAGGGGGTGGGAGGGTGTGAAGGATCAGAGACAAAATATTCAAACCACAGTAGATCCCAAGCCAAGGACCCTGCTGAGCTACACTCGGACTCCTGATCCACATAAACTGTGAGATACATAACTGGTAAGTAGTACATGTATGTACAGTTCTCATTCTGGAATCAGTTTAAAAACCAAAGTATCCATATCTCCTATATGATTCCAATTTGCTGAATTATCTCTCTGATCAATCACGCATCTACTAAGACAAAACAATTTAAATGCCTATTTGTGCCAGACGTAGTGCTTCATGCAGAGGCTAAAGAGTGAGCAAGACCAGACACAGTCTCTACCTTCATAAAGTGTGTTGCCTAGTGGAAGAGAGAGAGAGAGATTATTCAACTAACCATAAACTCATTTATAATATTGAGACCACTATAAATTCTAAGAGGAAGAACTTGTCATAAGGAGAGTATATATTCATAGAGGTCAGAAAGTTTCCGTGAGGAAGTGATCTGGGTGAAGGATAAGGTGTAAAATCTTTCTAGGCAAAGGAAGAAAATACATACAGAAATCCTGTGACAAGGAAAACAAAGGATTTGAAAGAAGCCAAAATGATCCTGGAAATTTTTCTAAGAATCCCTGATGGCTCAGATGGTAAAAAATCTGCCTGCAATGCAGGAGACTGGGGTTAGATCCCTGGTTTGTGAAGACTCCTTGGAGAAGGGAATGGCTACCCACTCCAGTATTCCTGCCTGAAGAACCCCACAGACAGAGGAGCCTGGCAAGCTACAGTCCACAAGGTCACAAAGAGTTGGACACAACTTAACAACTAACACTTTGCTATGGAGTTTAATCACATCAAGAACTCTTGAAAGACTTCAAAAAGATTTAAGCAAAAGGAAGCCATGAACATATTTGCATTTCAAAGAGATCATATGGGCTACGTGGTTGAGAGTGGACTGGAGAAGGCCAGAGTGGATGTGGTGGTGTTTTAGTCACTAAGTCATGTCCAACTCTTGCAACCCCATTGACTGTAGCCTGCCAGGCTGTCCATGGGATTCTCCAGGTAAGAATACTGGAGTGGGTTGCCATTTCCTCCTTCAGGGGAATCTTCCTGATCCCGGGGTCAAATCTTACATTGCAGGTGAGTTCTTTACCACTGAGCTACTAGGAAAACAGATATAGACAAATATTAATGAAGATACTGCAACAATCTGGGTAAGTGATGATGATAGGCTGGAACAGCTTCATGATAAGCACTGAAGAGAAGACAGATGGAAGCTGGTGGATATACATGTTAAGATGAAATTCACAGATGTTGGTGATGGACTGATTCTCTAGTAACACCCTAAGATGACCCCCAATGAGTCGTGCTCTTGAATAAGCCCCTCTCCTTGAGCACAGGTGGAACCTGTCACCTCCTTCTAACAGAATGTGCCAAAGGTAGTGGGATTTTACTCTCCTGATAACATTATGCCATAGAAGACTCTGTCTTAACAAACAGGAAAGAGACAGAGTCTTTTACTGGCCTTGGAGAAGCAAATGCCATATACGGTGAACTGCTTATTGAGGTGGTCATACGGCAGGGAGCTGTGGGCAGTCTCTAGGACAGTCTCCAAACAACAGCCAGCAAACAGCCAGGGCCCTCGCTCATACAGCCACAGTGAAATGAACTTCACCAACAATCAGAAGGAGCTTGAGGTAAAATTTAACCTCTTCTCAAATGAGATGAAAGCCTGAGGCTTTGACTGCAGCCTTGTGAGACCCTCAGCAGAGGAGTCAGTAAAGCTGTGTGTAGACTCTTCCTGACTCATAGAAACTCTAACAAAATAAGCCTGTTCCAGTTTTAAGCTGAAAAATTTGTGGTAATTTGTCACATATCAATAGAAAACAAATACATCTAGAAAAAGAAGATATGATATCTAGGCTAGGTTTGCACAGTCAGAGGGTGAGGTGCTTTTCATTGAGTGAACAAGGACTGGGAAACACCCAGGTTTAAACACAGGAGTTCCACAACTAGTTTCACTTGGGGTATTTTGAATTTGAGGTTTTTTAAAATACTCAAGAGGCATGGCAATTAGATATTTGTATATATGGGGCTAAAATAAGCTTTTGGCTAGAACAATGGTGATTTTGCCCCTCAGGAACATTTGACAATGTCTAGAAACATTTTTGATTGCTACAAATGGAGGTTACTACTGGTATGTAGTGGGAAAAACCAATAATTCTTCCAAAAACCCTAAAATCCACAGGACAGATGATCCATGTGTCAAAGAGCAAAAGACAAACACAGAAATTATCAATAATGATAAGATTGAGAAACTCTGGGCTAGCTGTATAAATGTATACATAGGTGTGTAAATTATGTATGAGTCAATGGGCATGATATTGGATTATCTAGAAAAAAAGTATAAAGTGAAAAGTTGACGCAACTTAGAACTGAGCCTTCAGTAAGATCAACATTTTATGGCTGGAAAGAGAAAGATTAACGTGCAAAGGAAACAAAGATGGAGTTGCGAGGAAAGTAGAAGAAAGAGTACTGTGTAAAATAGATGTTTGAGTTCCTAGAGCCTGTTACACAGGCTCTATGTATTATATACAAAATAATGTATGTGTATATATATATACATATATATATATATAGGATCTAGAAAAATGGTATTGATGAACCTATTTTCAGGGAAGGAATGGAGAGGCAGATGTAGAGAGTGGACTTGTGGACACAGCTGGGGAGGGAGAGAGTGATGAATGGAGAAAGTAGCATCAACACGGATACACTACCATGAATAAATGAATAGCTGGGGAGAAGTTGCTGTATATCACAGGGAGCCCAGCCTGGCACTCCGTGATGATTTAGAGGGGTAGGATCGGGCAGGGAGGAAAGGGAGGTTCAAGAGGAAAGGCTAATGTGTCATTATAGCTAATTCGCGTTGTTCTACAGCAGAAACCAACACAATATTGTAAAAATGAAAAAAAATATATAAATAAATAAAAGAAGTTTGAGTTCTTCCATAATTTGTCCTAGGTATTTTGCCTTCTAAGCTGTACTCTCCTTCAATGATCTCATCCACTATTGAGTTTCAAGAGAAGTGAGTGTTCCAGGGTTAATTCCAAGGCTTGGCTGTTGTAAAACTCAGTGGTATACGCTTTGATTCCCATTACTCTGTTCTCAGATATCAGTGGATTAATATTAAAAAAATCATCCAAGTCAATTCCCATTCTTAACTAAGATGCCTGGCCAATAAAAACATTCACCCAGTAATGAACACATTATAGTATTTCATCAGAATGAGTAAGTTTATGTTCAATCATAGTGTCCATGGTCTTAGAAATTTAAGTCAAATCTTCTGTCTTTCCTTGTACAATATGAATCCAAAATATTTCATATGTTCTCAAGTTAGTATCTACATATTACTCTTCTTTAATGTCTTAAAGAGTGCTCAAACATGATCTTCTAGGCATAGATATAGTCTCCTGGAGGTCAAAAGAAATCCTTGAATTTTAGCAGTCTCAATGACGGCAGTATTGTGAAAATGGTTGATCAATGTTCTTGTCATGAATAAATGTGTTAAAAGTTGCTCAACATCACTCAAACTTAACCAAGTACTGTTGACCCTTAAACAACATGGGGATTAAGGATACCAACCTCCCCAGCGTTGTTGAAAAATCAAAGTTTAAATTTATAGTCAGCCCTCCAGCCTTCATTATCAAGAGTTCTCTATCCACAGATTCAACAACTTCAGGTCTTATAATACTGCAGTACATATTTTTTTTTTTAAATCCACATATAAGTGGACCCACACAGTTCAAACCAATGTGGTTCAAGGGTCAACTGTACAGGTAAAAATATAGTGTATCATTTTTCATTTAGGAATTTGAAAAGATAAAAAAGAAGCTTCATAATAGCCTGTGATAGCTGAGTACAGTAAATCTCATAGCCCACTTTTAGGAATGTAAATTGGTAAAACTGTTTTGGAGGACTATTTGGAAATATCTATTAAAATTTAAAATATACATAGTTTAGTACAAGGATCCACTTCTCAGAATTTAATATATAAATATTCTAATAAAACAAAGCAAAGTTTTAATATAAGGTTAGTATAAGGATATTAGCTACAGAATTTTTAAATTTATTTTTGAAGTAGAGTTGATTTATAATTTATTAATTTCTAGTGTACAGCAAAGGGATTCATATATATGAAAAGTATGTATATGCTTTATCACAGGGTATTGAATATAGCTCCCTGTGTTATACAGTGGGACCTTTTTGTTTATCCATCTTACATATAATAGTTTGCACCTGCTATTCCCCAAATCCCAATATATCCCTCCTTCAACTCCTACCTCTTGGCAAGGACAAGTCTGTTCTCCATGTCTGTGAGTTTGTTTCTGTTTGTTTCTGATTCATAAATAAGTTCATTTGTATCATATTATGGACTCCACATGTAAGTGATATCATATATTTGTCTTTCTCTTTCTGACTTACTTCACTTAGTATGATAACCTCTAGGTCCACACATATTGCTGAAAATGGCATTTTTGATGGCTGAGTAATATCGCACTGTGTATATGTACCACATATTTTTTATTTTTCATCTGTTGATAGACATTTAGGTTGCTTCCATGTCTTGGCTATTATGAATAGTACTGCTATGAACATAAGGGTGCAGGTATCTTTTCAAATTATAATTTTGTCTGCATATATGCACAAGAGTGGAACTGCTGGATCATATGGTAACTCTGTTTTTAGTTTTTAAGGAGGCTCCATACTGTTTTTATAGTGGCTGCACCAATTTACATTCCCACCAACAAGTGTATGAGGGTGCCCTTTTCTCCACACCATCTTTAGCATTTATATGTAGACTTTTTAATGATGGCCATCCTGACAAGGGTGAGATGATACCCCATTGTAGTTTGGATTTGCATTTCTCTAATAATTAGCAATGTTGAGCATTTTTTCATGTGTCTTTGTCCATTATATGTCTTCTATGGAGAAATATATATTTAGGTCTTCTGCTCATTTCTTGATTGGGTTGTTTCGGGTTTTGATATTGAGCTATATGAACTGTTTATGTATTTTGAAAATTAAACCCTTGTCATTCCCATTGTTTGCAAATATTTTCTCTTAGTCTGTAGACTGTCTTTTCCTTTTGTTGATGGTTTCCTTTCCTGCGTAAGTACTGTAGCATTTTTTTTTTCACACTAAAATGGGCTTTTCTATTATTTTTTTTTTTTATCTAAAATTGTATTAGTTTTGCCAAATATCAAAATGAATCCACCACAGGTATACATGTGTTCCCCATGTAGCATTTTGATAAAAGTAAATAATTAGGAAAAATATAAGTGTCCACCAATAGGAACTTGGTTAAATAAACTATAGGACATCCATATGTTAAAGTAATGATGTAAACCTATATCCACAAAGTGAAGTGATATCCAAAATACATTGATACGTGCCAGGGGCCAAAGGGTGGAGAGGTGAGGAGGGGGAAAAGGGAGTTCATGTTTAATGGAGACAGCATTTAGAAAGGTGAAAAATTTGGGAAATGGATGATGGTGAGAGCTGTACAACAATGTGAATGCACTTAAGGCCAACCAGATAAATATGGTTAAAATAGTATGTTTTATATTATGTGACTTTTACCACAATAAAAAACATATAAAAATAAATTGGTAAATGATGAAAAAGGCCACAATATCTTACATTATTCCATTTACATGTAGTAAGTACATGCATGTGTAAATACATAAAAACTATAAGTACCTTCTATTAAAAAATGTGTGAAAGAATGACTACCATAATATTTTCAGTAGCTAACTCCAAGGAGTGAATTAAGGATATAGACAGACTTCCGCTTTTTACTTCAGTTTTATTTTTTAAGTTTTAAAATAAATATATATTATTTTATAATAAAAATATTCTAGAAAAACCATAATACAAAAATTTTCCATAAAAAATGGCAATAACTTCAACCTGAAAATCTCCAGTAAGTCATGCTAGTTTCAAAAAATGATTAATTATATTTTCTCCACATATATGTGTATATCTAAAATTCTCCTCAAACATAGATTTAATAATAAAATAAACTGCTGCTGCTGCTAAGTCGCTTCAGTCATATCCAACTCTGTGCGACCCCATAGATGGCTCCCCGTCCCTGGGATTCTCCAGGTAAGAACACTGGAGTGGGTTGCCATTTCCTTCTCCAATAATAAAATAAACTACCCAATATGAATGATGTATGGAAAATTCAATGCGTTTTTTAAATATACCCCTTAAAAGCGATTGAATGCTGTTGAAGGACAAACTGGAAAAAAGCCAGGATAAAGACAAGAGATTTAGAAAAGTGCAATATGATTTTTCTTTTAAATACAGGGATGTTTAATCAGGAAATCAGTCCTGAATATTCATTTTAAGGACTGATGCTGAGCTGAAGTTCCAATACTCTGGCCACCTGATGCGAAGAACTAATTCATTGGAAAAGACCCCGATGCTAGGAAAGATTGAAGGCAGGATGAGAAGGAGATGTCAGAGAATGAGATGGTCAGATGCCATCACCGACTCGATGGACATGAGTTTGAGCAAGCTCCAAGAGTTGGTGATGACAGGGAAGCCTGGCATGCTGCAGTCCATAGGGTCGCACAGAGTCGGACATAACTGAGTGACTGAACTGAACTGAACTGAATTTACTGTATCATTTATTTGTTGTATTTACCTTTTACTTCAGGAAAATTTCAAAAGTGGTAAAATAACTCTTTAAAATTTTACTTAAGTAATTTACCATTTCAGAAAATGGCACAGAACAAGACATTTTATACATGGTAAAATAAAACTATTCTCTTACTTTTGTCAAAGCCAAAGCCTGCACGCTATAAAATTCAAGTATGAAAACATTAGCTTCATATAACAGAAATAGAAACCACTGCAATTTAAATCAAGGAATAAAATATTCAAGTGAACATCAATTTTGCATTAGTCATATAAGAATCAGAATAAAATTTATCTCTTATTGTGCCTAGGGAAAATCTGCACCAAATCTGTTGTCATTTGGTGAAAGTTTGACTTCTTACTTAGACAATATATATAAGAACTGTTTTTCATCAGTTTAATCCTCCAGGAATGAACCCCAAATCACCATGACTTTGTTTTAATATCTAACTTTTTTGTACTATTTTTACATTTTCAAGTGACCCTAAGATTTCTTTTATCTATTTATTTGGTGTCATTGCTTAAATGACAAAAGCTTTCTCTATTTCTTTTCTTACATAATTTCTTTTTTCTATTCATTTTTAAAAGTTTTATTTGTTATTCAGTTTTTAAAGCTTAATTTCCATTTACCATTTATTACAAAATATTGGCTCTATTCCCCATGGTATACACCCTTGAGCCTGTCTTACACCCATGGTTTATAGCTCCCATTCCCAACTCCTATATTGCTCTATTGCCCCTCCCCACTCACTAGTAAACACTAGTTTGTTCTCTATCTCTGTGAGTCTGTTACTCCTTTTTTCATTGACAGTTAAAAAACCTAAATTGGTGGCCCATTATTCATGAGTATATTCACATTTATGGCATGTGTTTTTATAGACATCACAGACCTAATTCCAAATACCTTTACTTTTTCTTCATTTTCTTTTTTGTTTCTAAATTATATTTTCTTACTCTGAAAGTGAAAGTCACTCAGTTGCATCTGACTCTTTGCACCCCCATGGACTGTAGCACACCCAGCTCTTCTGTCCATGATATTCTCCAGGCAAGAATACTGGAGTGGGTTGCCACGCCCCTCTCCAGGGGATCTTCCCAACCCAAGGATCAAACCTGGGTCTCCTGTAGCTGCTGTCTGAGCCACCAGAAAAGCTCCATTTACTCATTCTAAGGTGCCTTAAATTATTTATAGAATAAGCTACACCATAATTTATAATGTTTAAAAGTGTTCTTAAATGTGCATAACTATAGCTGTAGTTTTAATTTTTAAAACATGTGTAATTCTACTGTCTTTAAAGTCACCTTTCTTAAACTATATATTACTTGAGTGTTTTCTGCTAGTACAACTACTTATGCCTGAGTATATATGGCCCACGAAGGTGTCATCTTCTCACATACAAGGCTGACCTCAGTACCTTGAACTTGCGCACTAGTGGGGCATGATTTGGTGAAAGTGTATTACAGCTGAGCTACTGCTTGCAGGGACTATTTAATGATGATCCATGGGCAACTTTTTTCCACTTTTATTGTGATATAATTGATATAATTGACACATAACAATAATATAACACAATTAACACTATGTATGTTTAAAAGGTACAAGGTGCTCATCTGATACACTTATATATTGCAAAATGATTACCACTGTCTAATAAACTACTACCCCCATCACATGATATAATTACCATTTCCTTTTTGTGAGGATTACATTTCAGATCTACTCTCTTAGCAACTTGCAAGTATATAATACAGTACTGTTAACTACGTGAGAGTTGGACCATAAAGAAAGCAGAGCGCTGAAGAATTGATGCTTTGGAACTGTGGTGTTGGAGAAGACTCTTGAGAGTCCCTTGGACTGCAAGGAGATCCAACCAGTCCATCCTAAAGGAAATCAGTCCTGAATATTCATTGGAAGGACTGATATTGAAGCTGAAACCTCAATATTTTGGCCACCTGATGCAAAGAGCTGACTCATTTGAAAAGACCCTGATGCTGGGAAAGATTGAAGGTGGGAGGAGAAGAGGACGGCAGAGGATGAGATGGTTGGATGGCATCACTAACTCAATGCGCATGAGTCTGAGTAAACTCTGGGAGTTGGTGGTGATGGACAGGGAGGCCTGGCATGCTGCAGTCCATGGGTCACAAAGGGTCAGACACGACTGAGCAGCTGAACTGAACTGAACTGTTAACTATAGACATCATACTGTATACTAGATGCTCCAAATTTATTCATCTTCTAACTGGGAATTTCTACCCTTTGAACCAACATTCTCCATATCCCTAAGCTCTCAAGCCCTGGTAACCACCATTCTACTATCTGTCTCCATGAGTTTAATTTTTTTTAATTCCACATATAAGTGTTATCATACATGTATTTATTTTTCACAGGTGACCTTTCACTTAGCATAATGTCCTCAAGGTCTGTCTATGCTGTCCCAAATAGCAGAGTTTTTTCCTTCTTTCTCATGGTTGGATAATATTCCATTATATATGTATCTATGTGTGTTGAAAAGCAGAAACATTACTCTGTTGACAAAGGTCTGTATAGTCAAGGCTATGGTCTTCCCAGTGGTCATGTACAGTTGTGAGAGCTGGACTGTAAAGAAGGCAGAGAACCGAAGAACTGATACCTCCTAACTGCAGTGCTGGAGAAGACTCCTGAAAGTCCCTTGGACAACAAGGAAATCAAACCAGTCAATCTTAAGGGAAATCAACCCTGAATAATCACTGGAAGGATTAATGCTTAAGGTGAAGTGATTTGATGGTCATCTGATGCGAATAGCCAACTCATTGGAAAAGTCCCTGATGCTGGCAAAGATTGAGGGCGGAGGGAAAAGAGGGTGTCAGAGGATGAGATGGCTGGATGGCACCATCGATGCAACTGACATGAACTGGGGCAAACTTCAGGAGATGGTGAGGGACAGGGAGGCCTGACGTGCTGCGGTCCATGGGGTCACAGAGTCAGACACGACTTGGCAACTGAACAACAAGAGAAATATATATATATATATCTCACCACTTCTTCATCCATTCATCCTTGATGGACACTTGGGTTGTTTCCATATCTTTGCTATTGTGAATAAGGTGCAATAAATATGGAAGTATAGGTACTTCGCCAGGATCCTGTTTTCATTTCCTCTGGCTGTATACCCAGAAGTTGGATTTCTGAATCATATGACACTTATACTTTTTATTTTTTGAGAAACTTATATACTGTTTTTCACAAATCAATCAAGTTACATTCTAATCAACAGTACACAGAGGTTCTCTTTGTTCCATATCCTTTCCAATATTTGTTATTCCTTGCCTTTTGAATAAGACTTTCTCTAACAGGTCCTAAGCAGTATCACACTGTGGTTTTAATTTCTATTTCCCTGATGTTAGTGATGTTGAGCACTTTCTCATACACCTTTTAGCTATCTGTATGTTGTTTTTAGAAAAATGTCTATTCAGATCCTCTGCCCAATTTTTATTCAGATTGTTTTTGTTCTGAGTTGTATGAGCTATCCTTTTATTATATATATGGACTGCAAATAATTTCTTCTATTCCATAGATTCCAGAGGTTACCTTTTCATTGTTTTTGTTAAAAAAAATCTTTATTTGGTTTGAATTGGGAGATACATTCCTACTTTTAAAAAAAACTAGGCTGTCATATGAAAATGAAGGTACATTTCAGAACACACTCAGTAAATTTACTGATACTTCATGTGTACTAGATAATGCTTTAAATTATTGAATAACAATGCTTGAAACAGATCATTACTACCTATCCTCCTTTTATAGTTTAAGAAGCTGAGGTTATATAATTATCCCAGTTCAGTTCAGTTCAGCCACTCAGTCAGGTCCGACTATTTGCAACCCCATGGACCACAAACACCAGCCCTCCCTGTCCATCACCATCTCCCGGGGTCCACCCACACCCATGTCCATTGAGTTGGTGACGCCAATCAACTATCTCATGCTCTGTTGTCCCCGTCTCCTCCTGCCCTCAATCTTTCCCAGCATCAGGGTCTTCTCAAATCAGTCAGCTCTTGCCATCAGGTGGCCAAAGTATTGGAGTTTCAGCTTCAACATCAGTCCTTCCATTGAACACTCAGCACTAATCTCCCTTCAGATGGACTGGTTGGATCTCCTTGCAGTCCAAGGGACTCTCAAGAGTCTTCTCCAACACCACAGTTCAAAAGCATCAGTTCTTCAGGGCTCAGCTTTCTTTATAGTCCAACTCTCGCATCCATACATGACTATTGGAAAAACAATAGCCTTGACTAGATGGACCTTTGTTGGCAAAGTAATATCTCTGCTTTTTAAGATGCTGTCTAGGTTGGTCATAACTTTCCTTCCAAGGAGTAAACGTCTTTTAATTTCATGGCTGCAATCAACATCTGCAGTGATTTTGGATTCCCCAAAAATAAATTCTGTCACTGTTTCCACTGTTTCCCCATCTATTTGCCATGAAGTGATGGGACCAGATGCCATGATCTTAGTTTTCTGAATGTTGAGCTTTAAGCCAACTTTTTCACTCTCCTCTTTCACTTTCATCAAGAAGCTCTTTAGTTCTTCTTCACTTTCTGCCATAAGGGTGATGTCATCTGCATATCTGAGGTTATTGATATTTCTCCTGGCAATCTTGATTCCAGCTGGCAATCTTCATCCAACTCAGACCAGCGTTTCTCATGATGTACTCTGCATATAAGTTAAAATAAGCAGGGTGACAATATACAGCCTTGACATACTCCTTTTCCTATTTGGAACCAGTCTGTTGTTCCATGTCCAGTTCTCAGGATGTAGATCAGGTGGTCTGGTATTCCGATCTCTTGAAGAATTTTCCACAGTTTATTGTGACAGATGCAGTCAAAGGCTTTGGCATAGTCAATAAAGCAGAAATAGATGTTTTTCTAAAACTCTCTTGCTTTTTCCATGATCCAGTGGATGCTGGCAATTTGATCTCTGGTTCCTCTGCTTTTTCTAAAACCAGCTTGAACATCAGGAAGTTCACGGTTTACGTATTGCTGAAGCCTGTCTGGAGAATTTTGAGCATTACTTTACTAGCGTGTGAGATGAGTGCCATTGTGCATTAGTTTGAGCATTCTTTGGCATTGCCTTTCTTTGGGATTGGAATGAAAACTGACCTTTTCCAGTCCTGTGGCCACTGCTGAGTTTTCCAAATTTGCTGGCATATTGAGTGCAGCACTTTCACAGCATCATCTTTCAGGTTTTGAAATAGCTCAACTGGAATTCCATCACCTCCACTAGCTTTGTTCATAGTAATGCTTTCTAAGGCCCACTTGACTTCACATTCCAGGATGTCTGGCTCTAGGTGAGTGATCACACCATCAGGATTATCTTGGTCGTGAAGATCTTTTTTGTACAGTTCTGTGCATTCTTGCCACCTCTTCTTAATATCTTCTGCTTCTGTTAGGTCCATATGATTTCTGACCTTTATTGAGCCCATATTTGCATGAAATGTTCCCTTGGTATCTCTGATTTTCTTGAAGACATATCTAGTCTTTCCCATTCTGTTGTTTTCCTCTATTTCTTTACATTGATCCCTGAGAAAGGCTTTCTTATCTCTCCTTGCTATTCTTTGGTACTCTTCATTCAAATGGGTATATCTTTCCTTTTCTCCTTTGCTTTTTGCTTCACTTCTTTTCACAGCTATTTGTAAGGCCTTCCTAGACAGCCATTTTGCCTTTTTGCATTTCTTTTTCTTGGGGATGGTCTTGATCCCTGTCTCCTGTACAATGTCACGAACCTCTGTCCATAGCTCATCAGGCACTCTTTCTATCAGATCTAATCCCTTAAATCTATTTCTCACTTCCACTGTATAATCATAAGGGATTTGGTTTAGGTCATACCTGAATGGTCTAGTGGTTTTCCCTACTTTATTCAATTTTAGTCTGAATTTGGCAATAAGGAGTTCATGATCTGAGCCACAGTCAGTTCCCAGTCTTGTTTTTGCTGAGCGACTGATCTGATCTGATAAAACTTCTCCAACTTTGGCTGCAAAGAATATAATCAATCTGATTTCAGGATTGACCATCTGGTGATGTCCATGTGTAGAGTCTTCTCTTGTGTTGTTAGAAGAGGGTGTTTGCTATGACCAGTGCATTCTCTTGGCAAAACTCTATGAGCCTTTGCCCTGCTTCATTCTGTACTCCAAGGCCAAATTTGCCTGTTATTCCAGCTGTTTCTTGACTTCCTACTTTTGCATTTTAGCCCCCTATAATGAAAAGAACATCTTTTTTTGGTGTTAGTTCTAAAAGGTCTTCTAGGTCTTCATGGAACCATTCAACTTCAGCTTCTTCAGCATTACTGGTTGGGGCATAGATTTGGATTACTGTGATGTTGAATGGTTTGCCTTGGAAACAAACAGAGATCATTCTGTTGTTTTTGAGATTGCATCCAAGTACTGCATTTCGGACTCTTTTGTTGACCATGATGGATACTCCATTTCTTCTAAGGGATTCTTGCCCACACTAGTAGATATAATGGTCATCTGAGTTAAATTCACCCATTCCAGTCCATTTGAGTTCGCTGATTCCTAGAATGTCGACGTTCACTCTTGCCATCTCTTATTTGACCACTTCCAATTTGCCTTGATTCATGTAACATTTCAGGTTCCTATGCAATATTGCTCTTTACAGCATCGGGCCTTGCCTCTATCACCAGTGACATCCACAACTGGATGTTGTTTTTGCTTTGGCTCCATCCCTTCATTCTTTCTGGAGTTATTTCTCCACTGATGTCCAGTAGTATATTGGGCATCTACTGACCTGGGGAGTTCATCTTTCAGTGTCCTATCTTTTTGCCTTTTCATACTGTTCATGGGGTTCTCGAGGCAAGAATACTGAAGTGGTTTGCCATTCCCTTCTCCAGTGGACCACATTTTGTCAGAATTCTCCACCATGACCCTTCCATCTTGGGTGGCCCTACACGGCATGGATTGCTTGCATTGAATTAGACAAGGCTGTGGTCCATGTGTTCAGACTGGCTAGTTTTTTGTGATTGTCCCAGTTACACAGCTAAGTACTAAAGCTGGGTATTTTAACATAAACACTTTCCATATGATAATACCTGCTTATAACGAGAAAACACATGTCCCCTAAAGAATGCAGTCCTATTTTTTAACTAATTTTGATTGGAGTATAGTTTGATTTACAATGTTGTGTTATTTTCTGCTGTACAGCAAAGTGAATCAGTAATACATGTATCGATACATAGGTCCACTCTTTCTAAGATTATTTTTCCATATAGGTCATTACAGAGAACCGAGTAGAGTTCCCTTTGTTACACAGTAGGTTACTTATTAGTTATCTATTTTATATAGTGTATATGTCAATCCCAATCTCCCTCACTTTCTTCTTGGTAATCATTTCCTTTGTTTTCAAATTCCTACCTTCTAATGCACAGATTCTTTTTCAATTTGGTCTATTCTGTGCTTGATGCTTCCTACTGCACTTTTTTTTTTGTTCACTGAATTCTTCAGCTCCAGAATTGCTGTTTGGTTCTTTTTTAGGATTTCTATCTCTGTATTAAATTTCTCATTGTGTTCATGGTTTCAGTGAATTGTCTTTGTGTGTTTTAATGGAGTTCTCTTAAAGTACTTTCTTAAAATTCTGTATTGGATAAATCATAGCTCTGCACGTCTTTGGCTTTATTTACTGGAAGATTACAGGGCTTCCCAGGTGGCTCAGTGGTAAAGAATCTGCCTGCCAGTGCAGGAGACGCTGACGATGCGGGTTTGATGCCTGAGTCGGGAAGATAACACTGGAGAAGGAAATGGCAACCCACTCCAGTATTCTTGCCGGGAAAATCCTATGGACACAGGAGCCTGGTGGGCTACAGTCCATGGGGTTACAAAGAGTTGGACATGTCTGAGCCCACACACACTGATTATTGTGATCTTTCATAATGTTTCCTTGATTTTTCATGTTTCTTGTAGTTCTGTATTGCTGTCTTCACTTCTGTGTTAGCAGTTGCCTCCTCCAATCTTTATGGACTGACTTTAATGTAGTTATACCTTCCATCAGTCCTATTAGAGATTCTGAGGCTTTCTCAGATCCTGTGTGAATGTACCTCTTCCACACTTCTTGTTCCCACTGTGGCATAATGATTAAGCTTGTATGTCTTCTCTCAGTCCTACAGAGCACCAGGCTGGCCACTGACAGCGTCTTTGTTGTTCTTAAGGAAGCCATACCATGGGACTTCTTAGTGGTTTCCCTCTGGCCCACAGACCCTGACCTGCTTTTTCTGCATGCTTACTAGCTTTTCTGCTTTCTGGAGTGACCACAACGAGCCTGCAGTAGAGCAGGGGGAGCCGGACAAGCATGCAGGTACTGGGGGTGCCCATGGGCCAGTTGAGGGAATTCACACATGAGGCTTCCCCAGTGGCTCATGGGCCAGCTTCCTAATGGAGCCCACTAGGCAGCCATCAGAAACTACATTTCTTTAACACCCTCTCAGAATCATAGCGGCCTCTTTCCCAATGTCCTTCCACGCCCAGCCCCAATCCCCACCCACCCCCCACCCCCATACCGCTGTCCACTCATGAAACACTCAGTTTAGGACTCTGGATGCTGGGAGAGGGGCTTCCCACGTGGCCCTAGTGGTAAAGAACCCACCTGCCAACACAGGAGACATAAGAGACATAGGTTTGATCCCTGGGTTGAGGAGATCCCCTGGAATATGGTGTGGCAACCCACTCCAGTATTCTTGCCTGGAGAATCCCATGGACAGAGGAGACTGGTGGGCTAGAGTCCACGGGGTCTCAAAGAGTTGGACACAACTGAAGCCACAGCATACACACACGCACACAGGCTGGGAGAGAGAAATGAGTCTCTGGCAAAATGCCTCACCACTGGACAAGTCTCACACTCATTCACCAGGTCTCCCTTCTCCCACAGGAGAAATCTCGGGCCAAATGGGTCTCATTTAGGCCGAAGCTGTGCCTCCCAGGGGTGGGGTGATATGGGCAAAGTCAAGCTCTTCTTCTCACCCACTCCAATTTATCCAAACTCATATTTTATTTTTTTTCTCCAGCAGAGTGCTACAACTTCTTCTCTGGAAACCTGAACTTCCACAAAGGCGCTCTTGTTCCTCTGTGGGTAACTGCCTTGAGTTGGTGTTCTCCAGGTGCTCTGGCCTGCTGAGAGAGGGCTGGAACTGGTTCACAGGCCACAGCAGGGTCCACAGCTGGTACTGAGGTCTGTCAGCCTATTACCCGATACACAGGTGGGCGAGACTCTTTCGGGTCCCTTGGCAGATGGTGTTGGATCCCACAACTCCCAGAGGGGCAGTTTCATTTGTGGATGAATCAATGCCAAATTTTTGTTGTTGTGCTGTTGTTGTTTGGTCCTAAGTCACACACGACTTTGCAACCCCATGGACTGTAGCCCGCCAGGCTCCTCTGTCCATGGGGATTTCCCAGGAAAGAATACTGGAATAGGTTGCCATTTCCTCCTCCAGAGGTTCATCCTGACCCAGGGATCAAACCCACATCTCCTATGTCTCCTGTATTGCAAGTGGACTCTTTACTACTGAGCCATCAGGGAAGCCCGTTTGTTATTATGGGAGGGAATAAAAATGAGGAATTTACTTTGATGCTCACATCACTACCTTCTTGGGAAATGTTTTGACTGTCCCATATTAAAGGTGATTTAATGGTGGTTTAGACGGTAAAGAATCCACCTGCAATGCAGGAGACTTAAGGGATGCAGGTTTGATCCCTGGGTAGGGAAGATCCCATGGAAAAGGGAGTGGCAATCCACTCCAGTATTCTTTCCTAGAGGATCCCATGGACAGAGGAGCCTGTCAGACCATAGTCCATGGGGTTGCAAAGAGTCAGACACGACTGAGCAACTAGCAATTTCATTTTTCATATTAAAGGTAAGGAGGAAATTTTAAGAAAAAAAAGAACCTTAAACAATAAGTAGATTATTTGGGCATATCAGAGTGAAGTATAGCCCTCCCTAGTGTGTCAGAGGAGGTTATCACAGAAAGAATGTTGATAGAGAACAGGGCCAAGCGCACTAACTCTAAAGTATGCCACTAAATTCACCCCACCTAGCTGGTAAAAGTCAATATTTTGGTGCTCAGAGGAGATAAAATTAGTTAGGGAATGCCCCTCCCAGAACAATGTTTTAGATAGGAGGCTTATTTCTCTCTGGTTGTGTCACATGATGCAATTAAACATGTGAGGTACTCAAAACAGAGTGAACACGTAGGAAATTAAATAAAGAGCTTTAAGAGTCAACACGTGCTTCTTTCATACTGTCTCCAATAATGTGTTGGCAGCTCTCCAGTGAGACCCCAAACTAATGGTTGCCTCAAATGGAGATTTGGAGGCAGGCAAGAGGCAGGCAAGCCTATATCTCATTTTGTCCTCCATCCCAACACTCACTAACTATAGTTCTTACACTATATGAATCATAAAATTATGTGCTCAGAACTCAAAATGAGGCTCCAAGCATAGACTAACTTATAGACAACCTGTGCATGTTAAGCCAGCATGCCTCACACAGTCCTGCAATCTTTCCACCCAAGGCATAAGCTTCATCGTCATCTTCTCTCTCTTAAATTCATGTCTCCATACAGTTCTGCAATTCCTTTCATCTGATGGAACATTGGTTTTCCTACCTCTTAAAACAGAGTGGTTCCAAAAAATGTATTCACAAAGAAGGAAAAGACATGTATTCTGAACACTTTCACTGAATGTTTTCTCTATGTGCTTGCCCTGATTCAAACCAGGCTCTCCCATATGGAACTCACAAGTAAAATCCATTTTTTTTCTCATATTGTGTTTTATGTTAGAGTCAAGATAATTAGCTACCATTGTCCTAGAGCCTCAATGATACCGCTAGATCTTTTTGACAACATAATTCCATGAGAACCTTTATCTTTAAAGGCTCATGGAGCATCCCAGCTTTCTACTGCCTAAATTACCTCCTTACTATTTACCTATCAATCTTTTAGCCATTCCCCCCATATTCGCTGAAGGCTTTGCACTTCTCTCAGCATTATTTCCTATGCACAAATTGCTAATATCAACTTGAGCATCTTCAAAGTTCAAAGGTACAATCTTAACATCTCAGTTCCTCTGCTTCCTCCTCTTTAGTGAATCTCACTTCTACTCCACTTTCCATCCAGCTCTATTGTCTACACCCTGGGTCTTGTCATCACCTATAACTGGTTCACTGCTAAACTCTGAAACTCAAACAGCAGCAGCTGTCTATAATCCTAGCTCTGAGAAGTGAAAGTGAAGTCGCTCAGTCGTGTCCAACTCTTCTCGACCCCATGGACAGCAGCCTACCAGGCTCCTCCGTCCATGGGATTTTCCAGGCAAGAGTACTGGAGTGGGATGCCATCACCTTCTCCGCTCCTGCACTGCAGGCAGATGCTTTACCCGCTGAGCCACCACGGAAGCCCTATTGGTTGTTTAGTATGTAGCAAATCACTCAGTTTTTCCCTCCTTGCACCAGGACTTAGATCTTAGTAACAAATCCAATGTTTTTTTTTTTTTTTTAATAATCCTTAAATCCTCCCCTCAAATATTGAAG
Organism: Bos indicus x Bos taurus; assembly: GCF_003369695.1. Lineage (NCBI taxonomy): Eukaryota > Metazoa > Chordata > Mammalia > Artiodactyla > Bovidae > Bos > Bos indicus x Bos taurus. Next base: position 94,795,731 of record NC_040081.1, on the reverse strand, counting down.
AATTATGGTTTTACCAGCTATAAAGTATCTTATTGTTGTTGGTGTTTAGTTGTGTTTAGTTGCTAAATCATGTCTGACTCTTTGTAACCCTATGGACTGTGGCCCACGAGACTCTTTTGTCCATGGGATTTCCCATTTCAGGAATACTGGAATGGGTTGCCATTTCCTCCTCCAGGGGATCTTCCCCATCCAGGGATCAAAATTGTGTCTCCTGCACTAGCAGGTGGATTCTTTATCACTGAGCCCCAACAGGGAAGTCCAAGTATCCAATTTCTAATGCTTCTACTTTCTGCCTATCAAATACACTCATCATATCTCCACTCTATCTCCCCTATATTCAACTCCATAGTGCAGTGTATCAGTTGCTGTTACTATGTCCTCAACTCCCTTGCTTGTCCCTATAATACATCCACACAGTTTAAGTGGAATGTCTGCCTTCTAAATCTGGAAAGCTGTATCTTGCTAGAGAAAATAAGAAATGCATGTCAGTGTCACTAAAGATCTGTGACCTGCACTCACTGCTATCTAGGTTACTTCCAGGTATAACTAGTGAATGCTCTTTCCAGTCCTCGTGCAGCCATTTAAAAAAAAAAAAAAGTCTCCACTCATTTCAAAGCTCTAGCCACTTCCTTGTTCACTATAAAACAATAACCTTAGTATTACAAAACAACAGAGAATCCCCTCAATTTTCTGCCAACACAGGTACAAACAGCTACATTGATATGCCTGTTTTCTGTCTTCTCGCCTATTATAGAGGGAGAGGGATTTGGCTACCCAGTAAGGGCAATTTTTTACTTATTCCAGAAATTTCAATATGTAGTTATTGAACTTTGAAGCAATGACGCTTTATCTTCATTAGTTTTATTTTTCCTAAAAAGGACACAAAATTATACTCCTTTTTAACAACTAAAAGAGGTGGATGAAACTAAGTGGAAGGAGTGAGAAAGTAGGGAAAGATTCACCAGGTATACAAAAATGTGGTTAGGAAGGAATGACAAGGGGATATAGAGCTTAGTCTTTAATGGGATTTGATTGCAATATCAAGGGACTAGAGGGCTTTAAACAATTATTTTAATTTGATAGTGGCTTGCCAGTCAAAGCCTATTTTGATGCCAATAATTCTCTTCCAATTGACTTAAAGAATTAAAAACTTTTAAAACTCTGGTCTTTTTCTTCGCCATCATATGCTATTACAGACACTTAAAGTTTATTGTCATTATCGACTACCTCTTAGTTTAATTGTAAAACTGGCTTAAGCATTATTAAATTCCTGGAAGATTAATAACATGATCAAAGAGCAAAGCCCATTCCTTTAAGTGCAATTCTCAAACTTTCTTTCAAATTACTGTCTGAAAAGTTCATGGCCTACTGATGAGCCTTCAAGGTCTTCTCCTCTGTAATATGGTGTATATTTCTTAATTGATGTTGGGCTGAAATCACAAGTCACCTCTCTGAAGACAGAAATTTGTAACATAACATGGAAAGTATATTTTTAAGGGGCTCCAGAATAATTATTGATACATTTTCAATAGCAAGTCTGAAGAAATTAATGGGTATACCATTCACCGTGACAAGAAATTCAATTACTTTATGGTACTCTCCCCTCCCCTGGAGGAGGGCATGACAACCCACTCCAGTATTCTGGCCTGGAGAATTCCCATGGACAGAGGAATCTGGCGGTCTACAGTCCATGGAGTCACATAGAGTATGACACGACAGAGCAACTTAGCAGAGCAAAGCAATCTCCCCTCCACAACCTCAGACATGCAGATGCTACTCTAATGGCAGAAATCAAAGAGACACTAACGAGCCTCTTGAAGAAGGTGAAAGAGGAGAGTGAAAAAGCTGGCTTAAAGCTCAAAATTTAAAACCTAAGAGCATGGCATCTGGTCCCATTACTTCATGGAAAATAGATGGGGTAAAAGTGAACACAGTGACAGATTTTATTTTACTGGGCTCCAAAATCACTGTGGATGGTGACTGCAGCCACAAAATTAAAAGACGCTTGTTCCTTGAAAGAAAAGCTATGACAAATCTAGACAGTGTATTAAAAAGAAGAAACATTACTTTGCTGACAAAGGTCCGTACAGTCAAAGCTATGGTTTTTCCAATAGTCATGTATGGCTGTGAAAACTGAACCATAAGAAACCTGGGTGCTGAAGAATTGAGGCTTTCAAACTGTGGTGCTGAAGAAGACTCTTGAGAGACCCCTGGACAGCAAGGAGATCAAATCAGTCAATCCTAAAAGAAATCAACCCTGAATATTCATAGGAAGGAGTGGTGCTGAAGCTGAAGCTCCAATACTTTGGCCACCTGACACAAAGCTGACTCATTGGAAAAGACCTTGATGCTGGGAAAGACTGAGGCAGGAGGAAATGGGGATGACAGAGGATAAGATGGTTGGATGGCATCATCAACTGATGAGTTTGAGCAAGTTCCGGGAGATGGTGAAAGACAGGGAAGCCTGGCGTGCTGCAGTCCATGGGGTCTCAAGGAGTCGCACATGACTGAGCAGCTGAACAACAACTTTCCTCTCCACATCATCTCTTTCCCTCCTTCATATTGAAACATATATGGGTTAAGGTTTCTCAGTTACTATCTCACATGGGATAATTTAATTAATTCTTGTAGTGTATACTAATTAATATAGATACTAGTGATTGGCTATTTCTCAAGTTAAGAATTTTATTATTCCCATTGTAGCTTGGATGACTTGAAAAATAATGCCATTTACTAAAACAAAGTAATATTTTTAAAATTTAGAAAACTATCATTGCTACTCATTTACTCATTTAACAAATATCTATTAGGTGCCTACTGCATAGTAAACATTATACTACATTCAGAGTGACATTTCCAGAAGCCAAGAGTTTACCCAAGGATGAAATTGACTAATGAAGGTGTGGTTTTCAAAAGATCTTTCCTCTTCTGAAAAATAACACAAACTACTAAGTACTGTAGAAATGAAAATCTTAACATGTTACTATGTTAGGGGGGAAAATGAGCTTGTATTTGTGAATGTTCTGAATAAAACATACTAGAAAGGAGCAATACTTTTTTATTTTAAAGAACATGGCAAAATATTTGGAAGAATGTCTCATAAAGAAGCAATGCTAAGTATGACAAAGCAGAGGAATTGATGCTTGCTATGACTAGCTACCATTATATGTGACTCACAATCTGATAAGTTCCAGAATTTTTTAGACTATAAAAGTACATCACAAACAAATTCTCTGTACTAGGTAGCATGCTTTATTAGTGAAAGCACAACATTTTTGAGAATAGAAGACAGTGTCATGAATTATTATGCTGGGACAACTGATACAACCTGAGATTATCCAGACAAAGTCAAAAGTGAAAGTGGTCTTATTATCAGGGGACCAAAGAGTGAATGTACAGTTCTTCTACACATTTTTATTTAAATGAAAATGCAGCAAAGTTAAAAAATTTGAACCCAACTTAGTTTACAATTGGAAATATTCTTGAGCTACTATTATGCGTTCAACTGAATTACTTTAAAAACATGCTATTATATAATTTATTTTAATCATTATCATCAATCATTTATGTACATATAGAAAAAGTGAATTCTAAAAAGGTCAAATGTGGGACTAGAGGTAATTGAAATTAATCCTATAGAGGCAAGTAAAAACCATTGTTTTTCTCAATATTAATACCACTTAATCATCCAATACATCTAAACTTTCCTGGTCTTGATATCCAGAGATTATGTTTGCACAAAGGCTCCAATGTAATTTCTCTGCAGCTGAATAATGAGGAGTTAGTTAACATATTAGTTGAGAATTGAAAATGGATTAAAGGTGATTATCAGAAGGTTACATTACAACTGCTTGAAATCACTTATTTGTCGAGTGATTTAAATATTATTGCCCAACTACTTCCCCCTTAAAATGGCTTTTGTTGTGAGTTTATTTGCTGAGTACTCTTCAAAAGAGCTGTGGAAATACCCAGGCCTGACTATCCCAGAGAAGGTCAATGAAACACTCCGAGATAAAAACTGGCTAAAACCCATTTGTATTGCTATGGCTTTGGTTTCACTTGCAGCTGTGTCAGCATCTTTTGTGCATTCCCTTCAGGCTCTTAGCCCTAGGAATAATGTAGATGCCATTGGTACATATGTGTATTTTCATAAGATCAGAAACTATAAAACTCCTAGAGGAGAACATAGGCAAAACACTCTCTGACATAAATCACAGCAGGATCCTCTATGACCCACCACCCAGAATACTGGAAATAAAAGCAAAAATAAACAAATGGGACCTAATTAAACTTAAAAGCTTCTGCACAACAAAGGAAACTATAAGCAAGGTGAAAAGGCAGCCTTCAGAATGGGAGAAAATAATAGCAAATGAAGCAACTGACAAACAACTAATCTCAAAAATATACAAACAACTCCTGCAGCTCAATTCCAGAAAAATAAACAACCCAATCAAAAAATGGGCTAAAGGACTAAATAGACATTTCTCCAAAGAAGACATACAGATGGCTAACAAACACATGAAAAGATGCTCAACATCACTCATTATCAGAGAAATGCAAATCAAAACCACAATGAGGTACCATTACACGCCAGTCAGAATGGCTGAGATCCAAAAGTCTACAAGCAATAAATGCTGGAGAGGGTGTGGAGAAAAGGGAACCCTCTTACACTCTTGGTGGGAATGCAAACTAATACAGCCACTATGGAGAACAGTGTGGAGATTCCTTAAAAAACTGGAAATAGAATTGCCTTATGATCTAGCAATCCCACTGCTGGGCATACACACTGAGGAAACCAGAAGGGAAAGAGACACGTGTACCCCAATGTTCATCGCAGCACTGTTTATAATAGCCAGGACATGGAAGCAACCTAGATGCCCATCAGCAGATGAATGGATAAGAAAGCTGTGGTACATATACACAATGGAGTATTACTCAGCCATTAAAAAAAATACATTTGAATCAGTTCTAATGAGGTGGATGAAATTGGAGCCTATTATACAGAGTGAAGTAAGCCAGAAAGAAAAACACCAATACAGTATACTAACGCATATCTATGGAATTTAGAAAGATGGTAACGATAACCCTGTATGGGAGACAGCAAAAGAGACACAGATGTATAGAACAGTCTTTTGGACTCTGTGGGAGAGGGAGGAGGGGATGATTTGGGAGAATGGCATTGAAACATGTATAATATCATATATGAAATGAATCGCCAGTCCAAGTTCAATGCATGATATTGGTTGCTTGGGTCTGGTGCACTGTGACGACCCAGATGGATGGTACGGGGAGGGAGGAGGGAGGGGGTTTCAGGATGGTGAACACGTGTACACCTGTGGCGGATTCATGTTGATGTATGGCAAAACCAATACAATATTGTAAAGTAATTAACCTCCAATTAAATAAAATTATATTAAAAAAAATAAAAAATAATAAAACAGAGTTAAAAATGCAGAAGTTGTGCTTGAACAGGTTTTTTAGATTTCTCTATTCATTATCAATTTTTATTTAGACTTCACAAAAATTCAAATTTTATTTAAAAACAAAAAGTCTGTTGAAGCAAATAAGCCAAAAGGAAGCCAGAAATAGGTCCATTTCTATATCTTATATTCACCATGCATTTATTTAGCATCTACTGTAGGAAATATAACAAGTAAACAAGACCCACATCTGTGTTCTTATGTATCCCCTTCTCAAAAAGTTATGAAAATACACAAGAAAATTTTAGGTAGTAGCTTAGGAGCAGTTACAGAAATAAATAGTACTCTTAGTAAGTAAATGGAAGACAGTGACTCTAAATAAAGACTGCTTATGTTTCTAGAGTCTTGTTTTTACTTTTCCATGACATTTATTTTCAGTAAATATGAGGACCAAGGCTACCTACTTCTCATTAGAGTCAGCTTCACCCCAAAGGTGTCAGCCACCTCTCCAACTACTCATACCCACTAACACAAATCAAAATGCACATTTCAAACTTCACTCCTCCAGCGCAGAGGCACAGATTTTTTTTTTTCCTATCAGAGGAAAGAAGCCGCAGGTAAGCCTACCAGCACGTCACACCTTAGTGTGTGTTTACAAATAGGTGTGGTCCCAAGTGCTGACCAGGTTTTAAAAAAAAAACAGTTTCACTGGTGGGAATGGGCAAGAGGGTAAGAAGTTATTTTAACACTTTGTGGTAAGGCAGACACAAGGAAAGCACTAGAGAAATGGACTTCAGAAAACCAGTGTGGCAGCTAAAAGGCATTATGTTTATAAAAGTAGCTAAAAAGAGTGTACTGAGTACTGGAAAAGAGACAAGGGTACAGAAAGAGAGGCCGTTGTTCAGTTGCTAAAGTTGTGCCCAACTCTTTGCAAAACCCATGGACTGCAGCACGCTAGGCCTCCCTGTCTCTCACCATCTCCTGGAGTTTACCCAAGTTCAAGGGAGAAAGCATACGACAAAAAAACAAACTTCAGCAGCTTCATTATTTTTTCCAGGCCAGGCCAGTGAAGGTGTTTTTGAAAAGTCTGATTTCTCTTCTTTCATACCTAGGGAAAGGCAGCAAGAGTAACAGCAATGGTTTAGGAGAAAGCCCAATATAGGGACATGAAAATTTTTAATACATATTTTATATATATATATATATATATATATACACACACACCCACTCATCTATACACACCCACTCATCTATACACACACACAACATATTTATTAATGTGTGTGTCTATTACATAGACAGTCACATGTGTGTGTAAATATACATATACATATATATAGTACTTCCCTGTAGCTCAGACAGTAAAGCTACAGGACTCCTCTATAGTTCAGACAGTAAAGAATCTGCCTGCAATGTAGGAGACCTGGGTTCAATCCCTGGGTTCGGAGATCCCCTGGAGAAGAGAATGGCAACCCACTCCAGTATCTTGCCGGGAGAATCCCATGGACAGAGAAACCTGTCAGGCTACAGTCTGTGGGGTTGCAGTGTCAGCACAACTGAGTGACCAACTCTACACTATGTATATACATATATATACACACACACACACACACACACAGAGAATATATACATTCTGTAATCCTTGCAGAAACCCAATGAACTGGGTACTATTTTAACTGGTTTCACAGATGAAGAAACTGAGGCACAGAGAGGCTAAATAATTACCCCGTAGTCAGAGTCATGCCTCCAGCAAGGATTGTTGTTCAGTCGCTCAGTCATCCCCAACTCTTTATGACCCCACGGATTGCAGCACACCAGGGTTCCCTGTCCTTCCCAGCAAGGATAAGAGCTCAGATTTTAACTTACACAATCTGTCCCTGGTGTTTGGACTTTTGACTCCTCTGATATCTTATTTTGGGACTGGTACAGTTGAGGGTAAGGTACAGTTACTTACAATCTGTTAGCATTTAAGTCAAAATTGAATTTTCAAATTTGTACTTTATAAACTATAGCTTCAAATGCTCCTTGATTGAATTTAATAAAAGTTTTAATTACATGGAATGTTCTTTATTTAAACAGGCAACTTTTTAAGTAAAAATAAGAACTACAAACCAACTAGTTTTGCACTGTTTTTTCACTAGCTGGCTTTCAGAGTGAATTTAAACAGTGGAATTGTGATATACGAATAGACATATGGCCTCACTTGTGTGCTTTCTACCTTATGTATCTTTCCGCCGTTGTTCTGGGGAGCTAAATATTTTTTATTGTATTTAGCTTTAAAAATCTGCAATGACTTTGAAGCTATATTTTAAAGATTCATAGCATTTGGTTCCTATTTACAATCTTTCAGTTTTCTAAGATATGTTAATAAGAAACATAATAAAGAAAATTAGATTTTTATCATTATGATTATTAATAAAAAATCCTCCCTGGTATAGCCGACATAACCATATCTAAAAATTATATGGAGTAAAAAATATTTCAAATTTCGTATTTTTAAAGAATGTAACAATAGATGTAGAAAACAGGCACCAAAGGGCGAAGAATCTTGAATCACTACAAAGTAGAAGTAAAAGTAGGCAAGTTCTTTTCTTGAATTCTGTACAGAATTTATTAGTAAATTTCCAAATAAAAAAATTTAAAATACCATTTATTGAATGGTTATTAAGTACTAGGCATTGCTCTAAGAGGGGTTTCCTAGTAGCTCAGATGGTAAAGACTCCTGTTCAATCCTTGAGTCAGGAAGATCTCCTAAAGAAGAGAATACCCACCCGATATAGTAATCTTGGACTTCCTGGTAGCTCAGACAGAAAAGAATCTGCCTACAATGTAGGAGACCTGAGTTTGATCCCTGGGTTGGGAAGATCCCCTAGAGAAGGGAATGGCTCCCCATTCCAGTATCCTTGCCTGGGAAATCCCACAGACAGAGGGGCCTGGTGAGCTACAGTCCATGGAGTTGCAATTGCTACTGCTAAGTCACTTCAGTCGTGTCCGACTCTGTGCGACCCCATAGACGGCAGCCCACCAGGCTTCCCCGTCCCTGGGATTCTCCAGGCAAGAACACTGGAGTGGGTTGCCATTTCCTTCTCCAATGCATGAAAGTGAAAAGTGAAAGGGAAGTCGCTTAGTCGTGTCCGACTCTAGCGACCCCATGGACTGCAGCCCACCAGGCTCCTCCATCCATGGGATTTTCTAGGCAAGAGTACTGGAGTGGGGTGCCATTGCCTTCTCCATGGAGTTGCAATACTTACTCCTAATAATAACTCTAGCAGGTAACTATTATTATTTCCATATTTTCAAATGAGAATATTGAGACAATAAGAAGTTAAGCAACTTACACAAGGACCCACAGCTGATAAATGGTACAGCTGGAGATTTGAACCCAGGCAGCATAACCTCTTGAGCATAACTGGGGCTCTTAGCTTATAGAACCCCTACTAAATGGCTATAGTTATCTTGTTGGGCAGCTCACACATATAACATGTAACTTATTCCCTAAAAGCTGTGAGGACTGCATCCTCATCTGGACCTAAAATATGTGTCACTATACTGAGTACTGCCATTCAGAGCTGTTTTCCACACATGCTCCATAAGCACATTGCTCTGTAAGTTAAATACAATTTTGTCAGGGCTTCCCAGGTGGCTTGGTGGTAAAGAATCTGCCTGCCACTGCAGGAGACTTGGGTTCAATCCCTGGATCAGGAAGATCCCCTGGAGAAGGAAATGGGAACCCACTCCAATATTGTTGCCTGGGAAATCCCATGGACAGAGGAGCCTGCCAGACTACCTCCATTGGGTTGCAACAGTCTAATATGACTTAGCAACTAAACTACAACAATTTTCTCTAGCAAGACATAACTCTTCTTAGTATACCACGTTGCATCACTTTCTCTCACTTTCTCCCACTTTCTGATTCTTCAAATCAGTAGATATCAAGGTAGTCAGTCAGGGATATGACTGATGGGAAAAGATGTGCTCTATTTTACATTTTAAAAAACTCCCAAGGTACTAGTATATACTGTGTACAATGTGCACCTGCCTTCACAGCCAAGCAGAACTGACCTTTTCCTTATTCTCCTCTTCTGTGATTGTACTTAACCCTCATTTTAATCTGATTTCACATACATAAAAGTGTTTGAAGTTAGAGATGAACAGTTTGATTGTCCGAGGTCCTGAAAAAACTGAAGCAGGGCAGGAGGGATGCTCTCCAAAAACAAAAAATATATATATGTGTGTGTGTGTGTGTGTGTGTGTGCATGTGTGTGTGTGTGCGTGCATGTATATATATAATAAATGTTAATAATTAAAACTGTCAATCATTAAAACTTTATAATTTTGAAAAATCCACTTCCAGGCCTCTATGAGTCTCTCAGGTTTTCATAGGAAATCTTAGCATCAGTGTCGTGAGCCTTACTGTTATCCTAAAAGAAATTAGCATTAAGGCAATTCCTGAGTTACTACAACTTGAAAGAGAAGAGGACCTGTTATTTTATGCTTGGTTTGACTACAGTTATTGGACATATTAAGATACATAAAGACTCTCTTTTAGTCAATCATTAGGTCATGTGATGGGCCTGGGGTCAGTAGCTTTATAAATGCTATATATGGTTTGTCTGAAGATTCTGGTCTTTAATAAATTCAAGGCAAATAAATTCACCCTAAGTGCTGTTCAATGACCAATTTCATTATCACTAACTACCGACTAACAAAAAATAGATATGAAAACATCATTCATATTCACTTTAGTGGAAAAATATGAATAAGTAGTTCTGAATACTTCAATGTATTACAATTAAATTAAACCAAAATTTTATTCCCTCACAGAAAATTTTAGCCAAATTAAGATATGCAATCATTTTATCAATTCAGGAAAAGTCATTTACAAAATAGCAGTGACTATAGCTATAATGCATTCAGACATAAATTCTCAAATGCTATGGGCATCTCCCATATTTCATGTCAAAAGTAATAATTACCAACATCAATAGAATGCTTTCTATGTGTCCGAAGTTCAAAACTTTTTTTTTTTTAACTTCTTATATGTACTACCCTAGTTCATTCATGAAGTAGGTAGGTATGTTTACTACAGTTAGGGAGAAGCACAAAGAGATTGCCCAAGATAATATACAGATAAGTGAAGTGGGACTTGAACTCAGTTCTGTAACCACACCCATCTCCCTTCCACCTTCAACTTTCCATTGTTCCTAACCTCAGATATCCGCTAATCTGTCCTCCATTTCTAAAATCTTGTTATTCAAAAACTGCTCTATAATTTGGAGGGTATTATGCTGAGTGAGGGCTTCCCTGGTAGCTCAGCTGGTAAAGAATCCGCCTGCAATGCAGGAGACCCCAGTTCAATTCCTGGGTCTGGAAGATTCCTTGGAGGAGAGCATGGCAACCCACTCCAAAATTCTTGCCTGGATAATCCACATGGAAAGGAGTCTAATGGGCCATAGTCTACCCCATGTTGCAAAGAGTCGGACACCACTGAGCGACTAAGCACAGAACATGCTGAGTGAAATAAGTCAGACAGAGAAAAACACAATCTGTATGATGTCACTTATAACTAGAGTCTAAAAGAAACAAAAACTATCTGTAAGTCTGCTCCTTTTTTTTTATAGTCACTATAACTGAAAACAAAAAAAAAAAAGCAAACTAGAACAAAAAAGGAGCAGACTTACAGATAGAAAGAATAAGCTATTGGTTACCAGTGGGGAGACTGAACAGCCGAGCAGCAATATAGGGGCTGGGGATTAAGAGGTACAAACTATTATGTATATAACAAGCTACAGTGATATACTGTACAACACAGAGAATATAGCCAATATTTTAAAATACCTATAAATGAAATATAACCTTTAGATTTTTGAATCATACATTATACAGTTGTAACATATAATATTGTACATCAACTGGACTTCCATTTTTTAAAATGTTCTACAAATGGAACCAAGGTATGTAACCTTTGGCGACTGGCTCTGTTTTTCACTTGGCATAATTCCCTAGATATTCATCCAATTTGCTGTCTGAATCAGGTCCTTTCTTTTTATTCCTGAGTAGTACTCCATGGTCGGAGAAGGCAATGGCACCCCACTGCAATACTCTTGCCTGGAAAATCCCATGGACAGAGGAGCCTGGTAGGCTGCAGTCCATGGGGTCGCTAAGAGTCAGACATGACTGAGCGAGTTCACTTTCACTTTTCACTTTCATGCATTGGAGAAGAAAATGGCAACCCACTCCAGTGTTCTTGCCTGGAGAATCCCAGGGACGGGGGAGCCTGGTGGGCTGCTGTCTATGGGGTCGCACAGAGTCGGACACGACTGAAGCGACTTAGCAGCAGCAGCAGCAGTACTCGATGGTATATACACATGATAGTTTGTTTAATCACTTATCTGCTGAAGAGCACTGGGGCTTATTTCAATTTAGGGCTACTCCAAGGAAAGCTGCTATGAACTTTACAGGAGTTTATGTGACCATAAGTTTTCACTTCTCTAGGATAAATGCCTAGGAGGACAATTAATGGGTCATATGGAAATTGCATGTTTCCTTTTATAACAAACTGCCAATTTGTTTTCCAAAGAGGCTGTAGCATTTTACATTCCCACCTGTGACAGATCCAGTTTCTCCACATCCTCTCAGGCACTTGGTATTGTTACTATTTTTTTTTCATTTTTTCCCTTCTGATAGATGTGCAGGAATGCCTCTGTTGAGGTTTTAATTTGTGCTTCTTTGATGTTGAACATATTTCCATGTGCTTATTTGACATCTGTATTTCCTTTTCACTGAAATGCCTCTTCATGTCCTTTTTCCATTTTCTGTTTTTTTTTTTTTACTGTTGTGTTTCCAGAGTTCTTTATATACTCTACATTTTAGCCTTTTGTTGAATAAATAGCCTGCAAATATTTTCCCCTGATCTGTAGTTTTTTTCATCCTTTTCACATGGACTTTCACATGGCAAAACTTAAAATTTTGATGAAATCCAATTTATTCAGTTTTCTTCTTATAGATCATGCTATTGGTATTACATCTAAGAACATCTGAATAGCTCTAGGGGCTGAATATTTTCTAAACTGTTTTTCTAAAAGTTGTATATTTTTATATTTTGTATTTAATTCTATGATACAGTTTGAATTAGTTTTTACATAAGGTGTGAGATTTAAGTTGAGATGCTCCCCTTCTGCTTCTCCTGTTTCTCCTTCTCCATCTCCTTTTCATCCTCCTTCTTCTTTTACCTATGGAGATCCAATCATTCCAACACCAGTTGTTGAAAAGGCTATTCTTACTTTAAGCTGACTTAAAACTCAACATTCAAAAAACTAAAATCATGGCATGCTGTTCTATCACTTCATGGCAAATAGATGGGGGGAAAGTGGAAACAGTGACAGATTTTATATTCTTAGGCTCCAAAATCACTGCAGACAGTAACTGCAGCCAGGAAATTAAAAGATGCTGGCTTCTTGGAAGAAAAGCTATGACAAACCTAGACGGTGTATTGAAAAGCAAAGACATTACTTTGATGACAAATGTCCATATAGTCAAAGGTATGGTTTTTCTAGTAGTCATGTACTGATATGAGAGTTGGACCATAAAGAAGGTTGAGAACCAAAGAACTGATGCTTTCAAATTGTGGTGCTGGTGAAGACTCTTGAGAGTCCCTTGGACAGCAAGGAGATCAAACCAGTCAATTCTCAAACCAGTCAATCCTAAAGGAAATCAACCCTGAATATTCATTGGAAGGACTAGTGCTGAAGCTGAAGCTCCAATACTTTGGCTGCCTGATGTGAAGAGCCAATTTACTGGAAGAGATCCTGCTTCTGGGAAAGACTGAGGGCAGGAGAAGAAGAGGGTGACAGAGGATAAGATGGCTGAATGGCATCACTGACTCAATGGACATGAATTTGAGCAAACTCCGAGAGATAGTGAAGGACAGGGAAGCCTGGTGTGCTGCAGTTCATGGGGTTGCAAAGAGTTGGACACGACTTAGAGACAGAACAACAATCCTTACTTTACTGAACTTTTTTGCATTTTTCATAAAAAATCAGTTGAGCATATTTGTGTGCATCTTCTTCTGGGTTCTGTAGTCTATTCTGACTAGTTTATCCCTCTACCAATAGCACACCGTCTTTATTGCTGAATCTGCACAGTCATCATTATGGGGTAGAATGTAGTCAACAGTACAGGTAGAGTGATTCCTCCAACTTTATTTCTTTTTAATTTTTATTGGAATATAGGTGCTTTACAATGCTGTGTTAGTTTCTGCTGGATAGCAAAGTGAATCAGTCATCAGATCAGATCAGTCGCTCAGTCGTGTCCGACTCTTTGTGATCCCATGAATTGCAGCATGCCAGGCCTCCCTGTCCATCACCAACTCCCGGAGTTCACTCAGACTCACGTCCATCGAGTCAGTGACGCCATCCAGCCATCTCATCCTCTGTCGTCCCCTTCTCCTCCTGCCCCCAATCCCTCCCAGCATCAGAGTCTTTTCCAACGAGTCATACGTATACATATTTCCCTTCTCTTATTGATTTTTTTCCCATTTAGGTCACCACAGAGAATTGAGTAGAGTTCCCTGTGCTATATAGTAGGTTATCTATTTTATATCATTAGTTATCTATTTTAAACATAGTATCAGTAGTGTATATACATCAATCCCTCTTACTTTATTATTCTTTGTTAAGATTATTTCAGCTATTCTACTTCTGTGCCTTACATATAAATTTTAGAATATGCTTTTTTACATCTACCAAAAAAAAAAAAAAGCTTGATGAAAGTTTACATGAATTTCATTCTACTTGTAGATCAGGTAGGAGGGAAATGACATTTTTATTATGCTGAGCTCCCAATCCATGAACCCAGTAGTATCTTTTCATTTATTTAGATCTTTGATTTCTTTCATAAGCATATTAAAAAATTTCCAGCATACATGCTTTGTTAAATGCATCCTATTTCTAACCTAAGAATTTTATCATTAACTATGTTGAATTTTATTCTAATGTTTTCTCTATGTCAATTGATATGATCATATGATTTTTCTTCTTTAAGTTGTTGACAAGGTGAATTACACTGGATGATTTTGAAAACTGAACAAGCCTTGCATACCTGGAATAAATTCCACTAACTCTCTTTGTACATTGTTGAATTCAGTTTGTTCATATTTTGCTGACAAATTTTGAGTCTGAATTTATTTGAGATACTTTTCTTCATGTTGTCTTATTTGCATTATTATCTTTTTCTGGCTTTACTGTAGGATAATACTGGCCTTCTAAAATGAGTTGGGAAGTATTCCCATCTCATTTATTTTCTAAGAGACTTTAAAATAACTGTTAATTCTTTTTGAAGGCTTACTAGAAATCTCTCCTGAAATTATCTGGATCTGGTGATATTTTTTCAATAATTTTTTAATTATGAATTCAACTTTCCTAGGTTAAAGGACTATTGAAATTATTTTCTTCATCTTGGTTGAAATTTGATAGTTTGTGGTTTTCAAGAAATTGGCTACTTTCTTCTACATCATCCAATATATTAAAGTTGTTCAGATTATTAAGTTCTTAATTTTTAATGGCTGAAGAATTTGCAGTAATATCTATTTCAATATTGTCTGTTTCATTCTTCTTTTATTTTTTATATTATTAGAAGTTTATTACTTTTATGGATTTTTTGTTTCAATTTATTTGCTCTATTGTTATCCTACTTTACTATGTCATTGTTTCTACAATAATCTTTATTATTTCCTTCCTTTTGCTTTGGATTTCTTTGTTTTTGGTTTATCTGGCTCTCTTTTTCTACTTTCTGAGATAAGAACTCAGATTATTTAAGGCCTTACCACATTTCCAATGGAAGCTGTCAATTATAAACAATTTATAAATTATAAATTTCCCTCTACATGACACTTCAGCTGCAGTCAATTTATTTTAATATTTTCATTCAGTTCTATAAATTTTTTTTCTTTCCTTTTAGCGTTTCTCTTTGATCCATGGATTATTTAGAAGTGTATTATTTAATTTCCACATGTTTAGAGATATTTTTGTTATCTTTCTGTCATTGATTTCTAGTTTCATTACATTATGGTCAGACAACACTCTATGTGTGAATTCAATTCTTTCAAATTTGTTGAGGTTTGTTTTATGACCCAGGAATTATTCTATTTATCTGAATGTCCCATGGGCACTTGTTCTTTATTTGTTGAGTGGAGTGTTCTATATACGTCAATTAGATATTGGTTTCAGTACATTGTTGAGATCTTTCTTACCCTTGCTGACTTTATCCAGTAGTTCTATCTGTTACCAAGGGGATGGTGTTGAAGACACCCACTATAATTGTAGATCTGTCTAATTCTCATTTCAGCTTTGCTTCTTAAATTTTGAACCTTTATTGTTTGGTGTATAAGTATTTAGGATCATTTTGTCTTTCTCATAAATTCATCCTTTTATCAATGCTCTTTGCTCCTAGTAATTTTATTGGCCCTGGTATTTGCCAGATATTAATATGTTACTCTTGATTTTTTAATTAGTATTTTCATGTATACTTTTTTCAGTCCTTTATTTTCAACCTAACTATGTTCTTGAATTTGAAGTGAATCTCTTGCAAAGAACATCTGGTTGTATTTTTTTTAATTCATTCTGCCAATTTGTGTTTTGATTGGTGTATTTTGAGTGGTATCACTGAGCTGTTAATGCTCTAGAACTTAAGACTTCCATTTTATTATTTTTTTTTTTCTGTTTCTTTCTCCTGAAATTCATCTTTTGTTTCTCTTTTCCTGCTTTCCTGGGGGTTAACTGAATATATTTTAGGATTCCAACTTGATTGATTTATAGTGGTTTTGACTCTATCTCTTTGCATAGTTTTCATAGTATTACTCAGAGAATTACAGTATACACATGTGACATAATAATTTACCGGTATCAACATTTTTACCACTTCCATTTAACTGTGAACATCTCTCTTCAAGTCACTTTACTTTCCTCACCTGTAAATATCATTGTCTTGTGTACCTTAGACAGGAAGACCTAGCAGCAGAGCCTGAGACAGGGATTCGGATACTTCTGTACCATTAAGGGAATTCTCAGAGGAGAAGAGCAGTGAGGGAAGGAGGATAAGTTAGAGGATAAACCAAAGCAAGGCTGTGGGCTCAGCTAAAGTTTACTTTAGATTTTAGCTGATCCTACGGGAGACCACAGGGAGCTGTGCAACATGAGTGGCACGGCAGAGCAGTTTCACCTGAAGGCAGAGGGCCTTCTGCATCTGCAGCACAATTCTCTGGAGAAGGCTAGTACTCACAGCATCTAGGAGATGAGTAAGCTGGCTGGTACCACGAGCATCTACTACAACTGTCTGAGAAAGTAGATGATAATCAAGCTATAGTGTAACTTGGTATGATAGTTCAGACTGGTACAAAAAAAGTATAAAGACAAAGAGGAGAATAAATTCTGTTTGGAGCATCAGGATAAGGATTCCCACATAATTTATGAGACCCAGTAGAAAATGAAATGTGGAGAATGTTCAAAATTATTACAGAGCTTTAAACTAAGCAAGCAGCCCTTCTTCTTTCCCACCCCGCATTTGGCCATGTGCATGTGTGATCTTAGTTCCCCAACCAGGGATTGAACCTGGGCCCCCTGCAGTGGTGGTGTGGAGTCTTCACCATTGGACCACAGGGGAGGTCCCCTGAGGGGCCCTTCTAAATGTAGGACGCTGTGCAACTACACAGGTCACTCCCCAGGGAGCTTGCTCTGAAGGTGAGGAGTCTGTGAACAATGAGGAAACAACAGAATCTTGAAAGAGATGAGATATAAGTTCCAACAATATTTTTTAAAAGTAGTTTCTATAAGCAGGACAAAGGGTGATCAGGGAATAAGTTTGTGATAAATTCATGATTTTTTCTAGATAGTGCCATCATTACTCGTCTCAATGAAACAAATATTCAACCTTCAAAATGTATGGTTATTTTTTGTTGCTGATTCATTAATACTAACATCTGTAATAGTCAATTCTATGTGCAGAAATAATAATGATATATCCCTAATGTGTAGTGTTCTTCAAGTTATTTATTACCTGATAAATTCTGTTGCTAGTTACTATTTTTTTCAGAAATAGGCAATTTTATAAGATCATAATATAGAGTTCTAATATTCACACTTAAAGGTCAAGATTGAAGGTCTGACAAAGGAAAATTGCTATGAGTGTATATAACAATATATTTTTGACTAAAAGACACATTCACACATGAAAATAACAAGGATTTTGTTATTTATTCAGCTTTCATTTCAAGTAAGGCCTACTTCATGTAAAAGCAAATACAGCTTAAATTTGTTTCCTCAGTATGCAGTCCTATTGTCAATAAATTCTCGCATTTAATTCCACCTCCTCTACTCAAGCCTGTTCTAAAATGCTTTCACATAAATTTAAGATTGAACAATATATTTCAGCATGCTATAAACTAATAAAAATAAAGGGGTGCCATGCTATTACTTTTTATAAGGTGTTTAAAACAAAAATTACATAATTTCACATATTTAGACTATATAAGCAAATGTGTTTAACATTTAATTTATATCAGCCATAGTTAGGTATCTAATTCCAACCACACTATATCCAGTGGTTTAAACATCTTCCTTCATTCCCTTCATTAGTCACCAAGATCATCATGGAAGCATCTGGGGTCAAGATGTTATCTTCAGGATTTATATCCAAGAGAGGCTAAGCTTCTAGAGTTAACCTCTGGCCCTAGAAGTTTTGTGGGTCTCAGTTTAAAAAGTACTCTCCACTGTTTCCCATATTTCTCTGTTGGCAACTTGTCATTTGGCTTGTTCTGGTGTCTGGAGAGCTGTGTTCCAGAGAAAACCTATAAACACTGGGGGGAGGAGGCAATCCTCCATGAACTTGGAAGTTAATCAGTGTTGGATCCGGAAGCCTAGAAATCTCTGAGTGTGGTGTTTTTACTTGTTCTTCAGCACAGCAGATAGAAACTGATTTATCCATAGTGCTTTTGTATATATAAATGAAAACTATCTGGATTCTCCTCTTGTATAGATCTCAAATGTTCTGAAGGTGAGGGTAATCACTATTCTACACTCGTAAAAGTTATTTTTTGCCAATCAGGGCTGTATAAAGTACTCCACATGCCAGTTATATGGCCCCTGAAATGTACCTACCTAAGCAGTTCTCCACTGTCATCATATGATTGTGGGTTATCTATTGAGTTAAGGATATGTACAAGCTAAAACATACCCTTTCAATTTGTTTGGGAAAAAAAAAAAAAATTGAAGTAGGTATGGAGCTCTATCCATATATTCAGTTGTGAGGGGAAAACAAACAAAAAGAAACCTTTATTTGTATCTAGCAAATTAATCTCTGAACTCATCCAAACTCTAGGATTTTTGCTTAGGATTGAGTCTACACACCAAAGGTCTAACAGAGTAATAAAACATAGGCAGTGGAGTTCAGGGGTGGTTGGTCCATGGTGACATCTGTCCATGCTTCTGAATCTTAGCTCATCTGTGGCCTGATCCTTGGAAGTTAGTCTAGTCAGGTTACAATTCTGTCAAACCTAATTCTCATCCATAAGACCTTGTCCAGTAACTCTCTTCTGTATTTTCATGATCCTCTTGGGTGTGCCTGAAGATTTTCAGTCACTGCAGAGCATGGTGGTCCATGAGAAAGTTATGGGTCAACCTCAAGCCAGGCTGCTTAGAGGTGTTATGCAGCCATCTCTGCTCCCTGGAGTAGACCCCTCTCGACATGCTTGATAGACTCTGCCATAGGATAAGGAGGTCTAGGTCTGTTTTGCTCTGGGATCTCAACCGAGATCTCTACTGATCTTCACCTGGGGCTCAACTACTAGAGAGAGGTAGTCAGTGAGAGAGTTAATTCTTAGGTAGGTTGATAAGAACTCCTGAGTCCCGGAGGAGGAGGAGGAAGAGGAGGAGGGAGAGGAGGGGGAGGTGGAAGAGGAGGGGGAGGAGAGAGAGGAGGGGGAGGAGGGGAGGAGGGGGAGGAGGAGGACGGGAAGGAGGAGAAAGGATTCCTGGGCTTTCAAGGAGGAGACAGGGACAAATGTTTTCTACATGGCTTTGTTTTAGTCACATAAGAGGTTTTTTTTCTTAAACTCTGAGTTTTTATGACAACAGTCTTTAAGACTAACTTTCTTAAGCCCAGAGCTAATGATTACACAACAAAACAACCCATCTTGCTCAAGGGTATGTTTTTCCTTAAGCTCTGTTCAGTTCAGTTCAGTCACTCTTTTCTGTACTAATTATTATATAACAAAAATGTATCTTGCTCAAGGACATGTTTCTCCTTAACAAGAACCTTCACTAATCTTGTTATCTTAAGACACAGTCACAGTTAAGATTCCCAAGATGGAATCAAGATTGGAGAAATATCAATAATCTCAGATATGCAGATGACACCACCCTTGTGGCAGAAAGTGAAGAGGAACTCAAAAGCCTCTTGATGAAAGTGAAAGAGGAGAATGAAAAAGTTGGCTTAAAGCTCAACATTCGGAAAACTAGATCATGGCATCTGGTCCCATCACTTCATGGGAAATAGATGGGGAAACAGTGGAAACAGTGTCAGATTTTATTTTGGGGGGCTCCAAAATCACTGCAGATGGTGATTGCAGCCATGAAATTAAAAGACACTTACTGCTTGGAAGGAAAGTTATGACCAACCTAGACAGCATATTCAAAAGCAGAAACATTACTTTGCCAACAAAGGTCCATCTAGTCAAGGCTATGGTTTTTCCAGTGGTCATGTATGGATGTGAGAGTTGGACTATGAAGAAAGCTGGGTGCCAAAGAATTGATGCTTTTGAACTGTGGTGTTGGAGAAGACTCTTGAGAGTCCCTTGGACTGCAAGGAGATCCAACCAGTCCATTGTAATGGAAATCGGTCCTGAATATTCACTGGAAGGACTGATGTTGAGGCTGAAACTCCAATACTTTGGCCACCTGATGCGAAGAGTTGACTAATTGGAAAAGACCCTGATGCTGGGAGGGATTGGGGGCAGAAGAAGGGGATGACAGAGGATGAGATGGCTGGATGGCATCACCGACTTGATGGACATGAGTTTGGGTAAACTCCGGGAGTTGGTGATGGATAGGGAGGCCTGGCATGCTTCGATTCATGGGGTCTCAAAGAGTCAGACACGACTGAGTGACTGAACTTAACTGATGCTGTAGGCGTGGGTCTATGTCAGAAGCTTTCTCAGTTTCTTTTTCAGTGTAATAAAACTTCTGTCACACAAGAGCCCTGAGTGATCAAGCCTGGTCCCTGATCTTGAAGCTAAATCTTTGGAGATCACAAATCTGACATATTTCACCATAAGCTATTTTCTCTGGGATCCCCAAGACTGAATCAAAACCATTATCAACTCTCCTTTGAATTTCTCCCCATCCCCATCCCTACACACTCTTGAACCTAAACATTCTCTTGCTTTTCCCTTGATCCTCAGAATTTTTCTGAGTATTCCCTTCTCTGGAGAAATGAACAAAGACTTCCCTAGCATACTGAGTAGCTGATGGACCGAGATCCACCAAAAATCTGCAGAAGCAGTGGGGGAAATACTTTAAAATACTATCAGCTACAAATGGTTTCATACAAAGGCACCCCACTCCAGCACTCTTGCCTGGAGAATCCCATGAACGGAGGAGCCTGGTGGGCCACAGTCCATGGGGTTGCTAAGAGTAGGACATGACTGAGCGACTTCACTTTCACTTTCATGCATTGGAGAAGGAAATGGCAACCCACTCCAGTGTTCTTGCCTGGAGAATCCCAGGGACAGGGGAGCCTGGTGGGCCACCGTCTATGGGGTCGCACAGAGTCGGACACGACTAAAGTGACTTAGCAGCAGCAGCAGAATGTTTATAGGTTGATTGTCCAACTTGATTCACAATTATTTAAGTGCATTTCTAATAAAGGGTTATTGAGTCTGAAATAATTCTTAAAATTAATATATTGATTTGCGGATATTGAAGAATCTTTGCATCCCTGGGATAAAGCCCACTTGGTCATGATGTATGATCTTTTTAATATGTTGTTGGATTCTGTTTGCTAGGATTTTGTTAAGGATTTTTGCATCTATGTTCATCAGTGATATTGGCCTGTAGTTTTCTTTTTTTTTGTGGCATCTTTGTCAGGTTTTGGTATTAAGGTAATGGGGGCCTCATAGAATGAGTTGGGAAGTTTACTTTCCTCTGCAATTTTCTGGAAGAGTTTGAGTAGGATAGGTGTTAGTTCTTCTCTAAATTTTTGGTAAAATTCACCTGTGAAGCCATTTGGTCCTGGGCTTTTGTTTGTTGGAAGATTTCTGATTACAGTTTCGATTTCAATGCTTGTGATGGGTCTGTTAAGATTTTCTATTTCTTCCTGGTTCAATTTTGGAAAGTTGTACTTTTCTAAGAATTTGTCCATTTCTTCCAAGTTTTCCATTTTATTTGCATATAGTTGCCGATAGTAGTCTCTTATGATCCTTTGTATTTCTGTGTTGTCCATTGTGATCTCTCCATTTTCATTTCTAATTTTGTTGATTTGATTTTTCTCCCTTTGTTTCTTGATGAGTCTGGCTAATGGTTTGTCAATTTTATTTATCTTCTCAAAGAACCAGGTTTTGGCTTTGTTGATTTTTGCTATGGTCTCTTTTGTTTCTTTTGCATTTATTTCTACTCTAATTTTTAAGACCAAAGAACTAAACAGACATTTCTCCAAAGAAGACATACAGATGGCTAACAAACACATGAAAAGATGCTCAACATCACTCATTATCAGAGAAATGCAAATCAAAACCACAATGAGGTACCATTTCACGTCAGTCAGAATGTCTGCGATCCAAAAGTCTACAAGCAATAAACACTGCAGAGGGTATGGAGAAAAGGGAACCCTCTTACACTGTTGGTGTACAGTGTGTACACCAAACTAGTACAGCCACTAAGGAGAACAGTGTGGAGATTCCTTAAAAAACTGGAAATAGAATTGGCATACGACCCAGCAATCCCACTGCTGGGCATACACACCAAGAAAACCAGAACTGAAAGAGACACGTGCACCCCAATGTTCATTGCAGCACTATTTATAATAGCCAGGACATGGAAGCAACCTAGATGTCTATCAGCAGATGAATGGATAAGAAAGCTGTGGTACATATACACAATGGAGTATTACTCAGCCATTAAAAAGAATACATTTGAATCAGTTCTAATGAGGTGAATGAAACTGGAGCCTATTTTACAGAGTGATGTAAGCCAGAAAGAAAAACATCAATGCAGTATACTAACGCATATATATGGAATATAGAAAGAAGGTAACAATAACCCTGTATGGGAGACAGCAAAAGAGACACAGATGTATAGAACAGTCTTTTGGACTCTGTGGGAGAGAGTGAGGGTGGGATGATATGGGAGAATGGCATTGAAACATGTAAAATATCATATGTGAAACAAATCGCCAGTCCAGGTTTGATGCATGATACGGGGTGCTCGGGGCTAGTGCACTGGGGTGACCCAGAGGGATGGGATGGGGAGGGAGGTGGGAGGGGTTTCAGAATGGGGAACACGTGTACACCTGTGGCAGATGCATGTTGATGTATGGCAAAACCAATACAATATTGTAAAGTAAAAAAAATAAAAATAATAAAATAAAACAGAAAACTAACTTATTAAGTTTCCAAAATAATTTTTTTCAAAATGCAAATGTCACATTTTTGTTCTTTGTAAGCCAAAATAATTTAAATAAAGATTGCTAACTTTTAATCATAAAAAATTAATATAACTTGCATATAATATCTTTTTAAAACAACTACACTTAGGTTAATTTTTTCATGTGTATCACAGAACTAGTTAGAATAAAAGTATGAAATGACATTTCCTATATCTAACATAATCTAGAAATGATAGCTCTACTTATATACATTTTTCAGATAGCCAAAATGACTATAAGCATTTATAAATAAAATTTATTTTAACAATTTATGGATATCTTCTAAAATATGTATTTTTACTCCTTAAATAAGGAATAAGGCTAGACATGAAGACACCTTCTAATTGTTTTTTCTACATCATCATTTTGTTGCTTCAAAATTCCTAAAATCTTGATGATTTTTTTATAAAGTTTAATCTCTGAAAAATACATATGGTGCTGACTGCAGGACTGACATTCTTATTCCAGACCAGCAACATTCCTACAAATTTATGCAATGTGTGGTGGTCTATTTGAAGACATTATGAGGCTTTTAAAATATTTGAAAATGTGAAACAACTGGACTTTGTTAAAATGATATTCTGTTGTATTTGGTTTCAGAAATAAAATTAAAATTAATTTTTACTTTGTTTTAAACTTTACCATAAGTATAGTCAACATTTGGTTTTCATCATTACACCTAAGTTCTAAATGAAGTCAGTTAAGTCTTAAGGAAGTATTATAAGAAGTTACATTCATCTAAAGCAACTTGACCTCTTTCCTCCAAAGAGAAGCAAGATGTTAAAATACAGTTCATACACATCGAAGGACACCCTAAATAAAATGAAAATAT
Organism: Bos indicus x Bos taurus; assembly: GCF_003369695.1. Taxonomy (NCBI): domain Eukaryota; kingdom Metazoa; phylum Chordata; class Mammalia; order Artiodactyla; family Bovidae; genus Bos; species Bos indicus x Bos taurus. The sequence continues at coordinate 94,771,788 of NC_040081.1, read as the reverse complement.
AACCCATAGAATGGGAGAAAATATTTGCAAACAAAGGAACTCACAAAGGATTAATCTCCAAGGTATACAAACAGCTCATGCAGATCTTCAGGTTGGGCTTCCCACGTAGCTCAGTCAGTAAAGCATCTCCCTCCAATGCAGGAGACCTGGGTTCAATTCCTGAGTTGGGAAGTTCCCCTGGAGAATTAGATGGCAACCCACTCCAGTAAACTTGCCTGGAGAATCCCATGGACAGAGGAGCCTGTCAGGCTACAGTTCATGGGATTGCAAGTCAGACATGACTTAGCACTATCTTTCTTTCTCTCATGCAGGTTTATATCAAAAAAACAAACAACCCAATTAAAAAATGGCAGAGAATCTAAATATACTAGACATTTCTCCAAAGAAAACACATAGATGGCCAAGAGACACATGAAAAGATGCTCAACATCACTAATCATAAGAGAAATGCAGATCAAAATTACAATATCACCTCACACCAGTCTGAATGGCCATCATCAAAATGTCTACAAACAATAAATGCTAGAGAAGGTGTGGAGAAAACGGAACCCTCCTACACTGCTGGTGGTAATGTAAATTGATAAAACCCACTATGGAGAACAGAATGGAGGCTCTTTAAGAAAAAAACTGGTCAACCACTTGTAACAGAATGAAACTAGAACACTTTCTAACACCATATACAAAAATAAACTCAAAATGGATTAAAGATCTAAATGTAAGACCAGAAACTATGAAACTCCTAGAGGAGAACATAGGCAAAACACTCTCTGACATAAATCACAGCAGGATCCTCTATGACCCACCTCCCAGAATACTGGAAATAAAAGCAAAAATAAACAAATGGGACCTAATTAAACTTAAAAGCTTCTGCACAACAAAGCAAACTATAAGCAAGGTGAAAAGACAGCCTTCAGAATGGGAGAAAATAATAGCAAATGAAGCAACTGACAAACAACTAATCTCAAAAATATACAAGCAACTCCTGCAGCTCAATTCCAGAAAAATAAACAACCCAATCAAAAAGTGGGCCAAAGAACTAAATAGACATTTCTCCAAAGAAGACATACAGATGGCTAACAAACATATGAAAAGATGCTCAACATCACTCATTATCAGAAAAATGCAAATCAAACCACTGTGAGGTACCATTTCACGCCAGTCAGAATGGCTGAGATCCAAAAGTCTACAAGCAATAAATGCTGGAGAGGGTGTGGAGAAAAGGGAACCCTCTTACACTCTTGGTGGGAATGCAGACTAGTACAGCCACTATGGAGAACAGTGTGGAGATTCCTTAAAAAACTGGAAATACAACTGCCATATGACTCAGCAATCCCACTGCTGGGCATACATACCAAGGAAACCAGAATAGAAAGAGACACGTGTACCCCAATGTTCATCGCAGCACTGTTTATAATAGCCAGGACATGGAAGCAACCTAGATGCCCAACAGCTGATGAATGGATAAGAAAGCTGTGGTACATATACACAATGGAGTATTATTCAGCCATTAAAAAGAATACATTTGAATCAGTTCTAATGAGATGGATGAAACTGGAGCCTATTATACAGAGTGAAGTAAGCCAGAAAGAAAAATACCAATACAGTATACTAACGCATATCTATGGAATTTAGAAAGATGGTAACGATAACCCTGTATGGGAGACAGCAAAAGAGACACAGATGTATAGAACAGTCTTTTGGACTCTGTGGGAGAGGGTGAGGGTGGGATGATTAGGGAGAATGGCATTGAAACACGTATAATATCATATATGAAATGAATCGCCAGTCCAAGTTCGATGCATGATACAGGATGCTCAGGGCTGGTGCACTGGGATGACCCAGAGGGATGGTATGGGGAGGGAGGTGGGAGGGGGGTTCAGGATGGGGAACAAGTGTACACCGTGGCGCATTCATGTTGATGTATGGCAAAACCAATACAATATTGTAAAGTAATTTGCCTCCAATTAAAATAAATAAATTTACATTAAAAAAAAAAAAAAAGAAAACCTAGAACTGGAGTTGCCATATGATTCAGCAAAGAGTCAGACATAACTGTGACTGAGCATGTAAGATCCAGCAATCCCACTGCTGGGCATATACCCAGAAAGATAATTTAAAAAGACACATGTACCTCAATTCTCATTGCAGTACTATTTACAAAAACCAAGACATGAAAGCAACCTAAATATCCATCAATGGATGAATAGATAAAGAAGATTCAGCACATATATACAATGGAATATTACTCAGCCACTAAAAGAATGAAATAATGCCATTTATAGCGATATAGATGGACCTAGAGATTATCATACTAAGTGAAGTAAGTCAGAAAGAAATATCATACACATTTATGTGGAATTGAATTTTTAAAATGACACAAATTAACTTATTTACAAAATAGAAACAAACTTACAGATATTGAGAACAAACTTACGGCTGCCAAAGGGGAAACATAGGGGTGAGAGATAAATCAGGAGCTTGGGATTAACATACACTATTACATATAAGAGAAATAAACAAGGACCTACAGGGAATTCTACTCAGTACTCTATAATAACCTACATGAGAAACGAATCTGAGAAACAGGGAATACATGCACATGTAAAACTAAATCACTTTGCTGTACATCTGAAACTAACACAACATTGTTTATCAACTATACTCCAAAATATTTTAAATAAAATAAAATAAAGATCATAACACTAATAAAGATTATTGAACCTGTTGTCAGCACATGTGTCTCCTCGGACAATTCATTTCTGAGTGTTAGACAAGAGCCCAGTTTTGAGCCCTGGAAGGGGTCCGCCTTCCTGCAACAAATGGCGACTCTGGCGGGGGGGGGACTCTTCTTCGCTGAGACTGACATCCTGACCACTCGGGGTACTCAGGGGCCAGCTTGCCTGCCAATGGACCAGACCCAGCAGCCGCAACTGGGACCCTTTTGTTCCTGGTCTCCTCCTGACATGGACAACTAGCCAGAGTGCCCCGACCGGGTAAGGAACAAGAGACTTTATTGACATGTCTCCTCTTCCCTCTCTCTTTCCTCTCCTTAACTCTTCCTATCCTTCCCTGTTTTTCTAGTCCCCTGGTCCTGGACGCAGGAATCTGGTCAAAGGGCCCTCAGCCTGAGCTGAGGATTGGAGACTGATCACCTCCTCTTGGCAGAGAACTCGAATTCTGGTTCTGGTCTGATCTGATTTCTGGTAGGGCCGAGTTCCAGTCCTCCCTTCTCTGGAGGCCCAGGGAAAAGTCCCATAACGCCTGGGTATCTGTAGGTGGCAGGAGACGTCTGTAAGGCCACCCCTTTCGCCCCCTCTCCCGCCTTCTCTCCCTTCTTCTTTCTACCGGCTTCCTTTCCTCCCTTGAAATCTTTGATGTTAGTACTTGGATCTGAAGTTCTATGTCTCTATAGGAGGTTTTCTGAGAGACTGTATTCTCGTATTTAAGGGCTTCCCTGGTAGTGCAGAGGTTAAAGCGTCTGCCTGCAATGTGGGAGACCTGGGTTCGATCCCTGGGTCAGGAAGATCCCCTGGAGAAGGAAACGGCAACCCACTCCAGTATTCTTGCCTGGACAATCCCATGGACAGAGGAGCTTGGTGGGCTACAGTCCACAGGTCGCGAAGAGTCGGACAGGACTAAGCGATTTCACTTTCAATCTGGTAACAGGCAACTAATCAACACCATTCCCTGAGGGAGAAAATATGGTCTGAAAATTAATCAAAGATTAATGAGGATATCATTCAAAACATTTACTAGAGTCAAGTTTTCAAGGTTGTCAACGTTTTAATATTTAATTCAAAAGATACCCATTTATTTAAGAAGAGTTTTGAAAACATCAAACAAATCTTGGCATACAATAAAGATGATCCTCAAGAAAATATGAGATGTACAACACATACTATTTCTGTGATGCAGTACAATCTCAATAAAGGATATATATGTGATTCATTTATTCAAGAAATAATTATCTGAAAAGCTCTTAGGATGCAGGTACTGAACATGTAGTGGTAAACACTCTGTATTTGCCTTCCATGATGACACATGAAAACAGGCAAGGTGATGAGGTACAAAAATACAGCTTAGTATAGGATGCAGTGACTGCAGGTAAGAGGTGCAACTAATTCACTCTTGATATGGGAGCAGGATGGGAAATAAAGCCTTCTCAAAGTAGGTAATGAATCAAATAACAATTGAAGAATGAATAAAATTACAGAGTGAAAATGGAGAATATATGCATTGCATTTTACTCGTTCATTCCTTTTATAAGCTTTGTTATTAACCTAGCCAGGCACTGTTCTAGGCACTTAAAAATCAGCAAAGGAAAACACTAGATGAGAATCCTTACCCTCCAGGCGCTCACAATCCAATGTGGAGACAGACTATGCACACATTAGGCAAGTAAATATCCATTCAGTCATATGGTAGGTGGTATGGTTGGCTGCATAAGAAAAGGTGCAAAGAAGGAAAGGGTATGACCCATGAGGAACAGTATGATCTGGAAGAAGAGTGTTTCAGGCAGCAGGAAGAACAAGAGCAGAGTCCTTGAGTTAGGAGTTTGTGTGACATGTGTAAGGTTAATGTGGCTTCTCTGAAGTATTGGGTTTGCCAAAAAGTTGGCTAAAACCTGAAAGAACTTTTTGGCCAACTCAGTAGGTAATGGGGAGACTGGCAAGAGGTAAGGTCAGAAAGGTGAAAAGGCAGTTTGGGTTGGCTTTGTAAGTCATTCTGTGAATTTTGACTTGTACAGTGAAGGAAAAGGATCTATAGCGAAAGTTGGGGTAGAGAACTAAACTGATATAACCTAATATGATCAATCTGGCTACTGAGTTGAGAAAAGAAAGTGATGGGGGAACAGAAAGGGCACAGAATCAAGCAGACCTTTTAAGAGGCTGTTATATGGCACATAATATTCCAGACTAGAAAAGTGGTGTTTAGACGAGAAAGGTAGTAGTAGAGTTAGTGAGTAATGATTCAATTCTACTTATATTTTCAAGGTAGATCTTACATGATTTGTTGACAGACTTGATTTGGGGTGAGGTAGGAAGAGAAGGATCAAGATGACTCAAATATATACATATATTTTGCTCTGAGCCACTGGATGGATGGATTTTCTGCTTCCTGATATGAGACAGCCTGTGGGAAGAGACGGTTTGGAGATGGAATGACAGGTTACAAGTACAGTACAGTTTTGGACATGGTAAGTTTAAGCTGCCTGGTAGACATCTAAGTAGAGATACCCAGTAGGCATCTGAATATAAAAGTCTGGAGTTTAGGGGAAATAAGTCTGAATTGAAAGTATAAATCTGGAGGTGAAAACATGTAAGTGGATATGAAGAGATCAAGATCTTAGTTCCAGAGTACCCAAGCCTTTGAAGTATGGAATCTGAAAAGTAGTCAGTCAGTGAGATTGACCAATGAGGTATGGTTTCCTGAAAGAGTCTTAGAAACATAGCAGAGATGTTTCAAGAAGAGTGAAGTGTTTTTAAAAGAGAAAAAGGAGAAGAAAAGATTGTCTCTGTCATACCAGGACTGAGGATCAACCACTGGAAAAAACAACGTGGAGATCAGTGGTGACCTGAGCAGAGCAGATTCAGTGGAGAGATGGGGAGGGAAAAAACCTGGTTAGAGCAAGTTCAAGAAAAAAGGCCCTGCAACTTTATGACAGAAAAATATGGGTATGTATTTCAAGTCATAGCATCCTGCAGTTAAGACCAAACCAGACAACATTGCTAATAAACTACTTTCCATATTAGTGAATATAATTAACACCAACCTAAAATGGTCCCATCACTTCATGGCAAATAGAAGGGGAAAAAATGGAAACATTGATAGATTTTATTTTCTTGGGCTCCAAAGTCACTGCAGATGGTGAGTGTAGCGATGAAATTAAAAGACACTTGCTCCTTGGAAGAAAAGCTATAACAAACCTAGACAGCTTATTAAAAAGCAGAGACATTACTTTGCCAACAAAGGTCCATCTAGTCAAAGCTATGGTTTTTCCGGTAGTCATGTATGGATGTGAGAGTTGGACCATAAAGAAAGCTGAGCACCAAAGAATTGATGGTTTTGAACTGTGGTGTTGGAGAAGACTCATGAGAGTCCCTTGAACTACAAGGAGATCAAACCAGTCCATCCTAAAGGAAATCAGTCCTGAATATTCATTGGAAGGACTGATGCTGAAGCTGAAGCTCCAATACTTTGGTCACCTGATGTGAAGAACTGACTCATTGAAAAAGACCCTAATGCTGGGAAAGATTGAAGGCAGGAGGAGAAGAGGAGGAGATGGTTGGATGGCATCACTGACTCGATGGATGTGAGTTTGAGCAAGCTCCGGGAGTTGGTGATGGACAGGGAAGCCTGGCATGCTGTAGTCCATTGGGCTGCAAAGATTTGGACATGACTGAGTGAACTGAAGATAAAATGGTAATTATCGTGTCACATATATTAAAGGCCTATATAGTCAAAGCTATGGTTTTTCCACTAGCCATGTACAGATGTAAGAGCTGGACCATAAAGAAGGCTGAGCATGAAAGAACTGATGCTTTCAAACTGTATTGCTGGAGAAGATTCTTGAGAGTCCCTTGGACTGCAAGGAGATCAAACCAGTTAATCCTAAAGGAAATCAGTTCTGAATATTCACTGGAAGGGCTGATACTGAAGTTCCAATACTTGGGCCACCTGATGCAAAGAGCCAACTCATTAGAAAAAACCCTGATGCTGGAAAAGATTGAAGGCAGGAGAAGGGGGTTACAGAGGATGAGGTGGTTCGATGGCATTATCGACTCAATGGACATGAGTTTGAGCAAACTTCAGGAGATAGTGAAGGACAGGGAAGCCTGGCACACTCTAGTCCATGGGGTCGCAAAAAGTCGGACATGACTGAGTGACTGAACAACAACAAATTGTGTCACAAAGATAAGCACAAAATATCTCATGACATTTTTTAAAAGTGAAATGTCACATTTAAGTATCTTCTCATTGAGAATTTTTAAAAGTGAGACTTGACTTAAAAAGCCATATTTTTAAGATGACAGAAAGTAGAAAGTTTTAATATAGTCAATGGAAAAATTATATAAAGCTCACTAGTTCAAGAAATCATGAAAGAATAAAACTTATCCTGTATACCACATGGTGCTAATCAATAAATCCGAATACAATTTTTTCTAAAGTGAGAAATAGTAACAGGAGAAGGCTTGGATGCAGAAAGTACAAATAAGTATCTCAAGTATTGTTTTGTCGTAAAGAGAAACAGAGATGAGGTGATATCTAGAGTGAAATATGGACTAAAGATAGAGATTTATGAGATGAGAAAAATTACATTAAAATTTTCCACTGACATGGTTGACCGAATAGGGAGAAAAAAGTTTATGTTGAAAGAAGAGAGGGTGGCTGGAGTGGTGTCCTTAAGCTGGCAAGAGGGGATGGGCTCTAGGATATCAGTGAAAATATTAGCTTTTGATTGAAGCATAATCAGTTAATTAATTTTTAAAAGGAGGAAGATCAAAGTATAAGGGTACAAGTGTAGATTTGTACAATGTAGATTTGCTACAATGGTAGTAGCTTTTAAATTTTTTATTTATTGTTTCTGTATCTCAGGAAGATGAAAAGAAGGATTATCAGCTGAGAGTGAAGATAATGAGAGTGAGGGTGGGGTGTTTTGAAAAGATGGAAGAAGGTATAAAAAAGTCATTAAGGAGTGTGGGAAAGCAAATGGATTAGGTAAATGTAATAGGACTACCGAAAACACTAATAAGGCACATGGGTTGATGATTGTGAACTTAGGAGTGAGTTTCAACATAGCATTTTTCTCTAGACATGTTCAGCTCCACAGGTACAGGCACAAAGTAGAAAATGAGCTTTTATCAAATTTTGGATTTTATCATATAAATATAAAAGAGTGAGAAAGGGTCACAGGAGTAAGCAGTTGGGTCTGAAAATGAGTGGTTATAGTGATGGACCTCGGCATTTGAATGGACAACTGGCAATTGGGAACATGAGTGAGAATGTAAGAAATGTGATCAGGTAGTGAAAAAAGGCATAAAATAAGGGAATTGTAAGGTCCTGATGGGTTTGAAGAATCTTTGAAATTGGTGTCATTGTGAAAGTGAATTGTAGAGATAAAAGGTGGTCAGAGAATGGACTCCTTGAAACTGAGATTAAAGATAGGTTGACTTTACCAACAATGATAAGGTCAAGATTACGGTACTGGGACTGAGAAACTAAAGCAGACTGGAAGATGACATAAATAGAAGATAGTAGGCCAAGAAACTATTAAACTGAAGTGAAGTGAAGTCACTCAGTCATGTCCGACTCTTTGCGACCCCATGAACTGTAGGCCTACCAGGCTCCCCCATCCATGGGATTTTCCAGGCAAGGGTACTGGACTGGGTTGCTATTTCTAGTAAAAAATACTAAAATCACCTAGAAATGTTTTATAGGAACTAATATAAACCACAACCTTCTATCTGTAATAACTGACGATTATCAAAGTGTAGATGATATTCAGCTACTGTCTGTTGAATTAACAGCTAAAATGAAACTTTATTATAAAAGAAACTTTAAAATTAAATGATAATCTACCACATCATCCTTAGACTTCTCTCTCCCTGGTTTTTATGGTGTGTCTTCTCTCTTTCTCTGGCCACCTCCTCCAACACACACATTGTGTGTGTATATACATCAGAGTATTATTTTTCCAGTAAATTTATTTTACATAATCAATGCTGTGCTGTGCTTAAAAATCAGTCGTGGCCAACTCTTTGTGACCTCATGGACAGAGAGCCTGGCGGACTACTGTCCATGGGGATTCTCCAGGCAAGAATACTGGAGTGGGTCACCATGCTCTCCTCCAGGTTATCTTCCCAACCCAGGGATCAAATCCAGGTCTCCCACATTGCAGGCAGATTCTTTACCTTCTGAGCCACCAAGGAAGCCCTGCATAATCAATAGAACTGATTAAAATTGAAAAGATGAAGGGAATCTGAAGACAAGACATACTTGATACAGGACATAGTCATTACAAGATTTATACAACTAAGTTCTTATTGCAAAAGTTTCTTCTTTATTTTATTACCTTAGACAGAAAATAAATCAAAAGAAACAATTGCTTTTACAGGACCATCCATTTCATAGAAATGGTTGTAATCAGAAAAAAGTTATATCTTTCTACCATATGATAGGAAAATAATTGTTATACTGAACTATATCACAGAAAAATATTGTTATATAGCACTTCTCTTTGAAGCAAGTTATTGCATGTATGGGTCAACTTATTTAGATATTAATATTAAATAGGCATAAATGTGAAAATTTTCAGAATATAAATAAATGAGTAGAAAAAAAATCAAATTCATACTAACTGCTTTCCCTAGAGAAATAACACCTTTCACAGTATCATCTAAATATGGATTTTTTTAATTTTGTTTTTTCCTAGGGTGCAGCAGACATGACACAATTTTGAGGTCTCAATTATGTATTATTCTTGTCTACCAGATGAGACCAACTTTAAAAATGTATCTAGATAGTATAATTAAAATTATTTTGGGTCTGACTAATTATAGTGTACAGTATAAATAAAAAACTGACACAAAAGTGTCATCTGTCTTTATATGGAAATCAGTTGTAATTTATTGTTTTTGAATCAAGAAAATATAACAAATCTCCAATAAGTGAAGCTTCTGGAATCTAAGAGTCCATCACAAAAGTTCCTGAGGCTTGGAGCTTGGCACCCATAATGTATCTGCTGTAAAAGCATCAGAGAGAAGCTTGCAGAGAAGAAGAGCCCAATAGCCAACAGCAGGCACCCAGACCAGGTAGGAGGCCAATGTGGTGATTTTCTGCAGAGGAAGTCACACGATTGGACCAGAACAGTGGCAGTGAAAACAGGCCCATGTCAATCAATTTAAAATCTCTTTTTGAACTGGGATCAACTCCATTTGGTGATAGATTAGATTTTAATTAAAAGTGAATTTTCCAAAAGAACACTTGTGAAAGATCCAAGAAAGTAATGCTTCTAAAGTTAGTATTATAAAATTAATGCAACTCTCTGAAAGTACTACTTAGGAAATTGCCTCAATTCTCTTTAGAGGATACAGTTCTAAAGGCTCCCAAACACATTGACGTTATTCTCAAATAAGTATAATCAGGATCTACCCATAAACAAAGTGGGAAAACCATGTGATACTCCAAAGAATGTCCCTCCATCACACTGTCCAAGGCTTGTTACTCTTAAATCTCACTAAAAGGAATGCCTTCAGGAATCTGTGGCAACACAATGACCTGAACTGATATGGACAAGTCCTTTCCCCAACTACCCACATACAAACAAATACTTGTTTCCTCAGACCATGAAGAAATAAACATCTGTGAAAGAGTGTGAGCAGATATAAGATATAGGAGAACCAAAATCTCTAGAACTGGAGATAATAGGACAATCTGACATTGAGTTTCAAATAACTAAGAGATGAATTCCTTGAAATAAATTCAGATCTCCATTAAAATGTAAATAATTCTAGAAAGTACTGCAGGTTTATAATCTAAAAATGGAAAATATTGTTAGGTAGACTTCAGTTCATAGAACTAGACTAATTATCATGGGCCACACATGATCAACTTTTCCTTTTTTATCTTGAACTTCCATGAACTGAACCACCAACTCTAGAATTAGAACACTGACAATAACTCACACCAATCCATGCATTAATCCAGGTGTTATTTTCTTACATACTACTGCTTTTGAGATGCCTGTCAGATAATTGACAGCTGAAGTTCATGAGACAGAAAAAGAATAGCTATTTGAGATTAGGAATAGGAGAAGAACTTTGGGGAAATAATGAAGGGGGGAAAAGACAATTTTTGTCTATTTCACAATTCAGTCAAGGGCTTCCTGAGTACTTCTATTTCTTAAATTTTATATCTGAGTATAGCTGACTAACAATGTTGTGTTAGTTTCAGGTGTACAGCAAAGTGATTCAGTTACACATATGCTGAGTACTTTATATCAAGACATTAGTCAATACATTGACATTTATTCAAGTAACAGAGAAATTAAATCTCATTACCCCAATTCTCTTTTCCTACAAAATCATGAACAGATATTAAAACAAAGGTGGTGGTAAGCATGTCATTCAAAGAATTTCAGAGAAATAACAAACTCAATCTTGCAAATATCTATTTTTTCATTTACTTTGTGGCCAGCAAAAAAGTTAATAAGGATAGCTCTGTCTCCAAAAGAGTTGTAGCTTGAATGTGCAGGATGATATATAATTTTTTTTAAGTGACAATAACTAAGAAACTGACTGCTTAATATTAAGTCAGTTACTGTTCTAAGAAATAAATACCTATGGCCCTTCCAACAACTTGATGAAGGAGGTATTATCGTTAGCTTATACGAGATCACACAGGTAACAATCAGGAGAAACAGGATACTGACTCCAGGCAGTCTGTGTCCAGAGCCATGGTCTGAGTATCAATACAATGACACCTCTTGTGAGTAAGATATGATAAAAACATAATAAAGTCTTGCAAAAAGTTCTGCAAAAACCCACTGTGTAGGAAACTTGCGGAGGTATCATATTTCATTGGGCTTTGGATGATACATAAGAGATGCTGGCCAGGAACAAAATGTGGAGGAAGAGGACAATCCAGGTAAAGAAATAGTGTAAAACAAATGATAAAGTCTTTAATGTACACTGAAGTTTAGGAAGCAACCAAGTAGATCAGGGCAGAAGGGGAAGGGGCAAAAGAGGATGAGATGGTTGGATAGCATTGCCGACTCAATGGACATGAGTTTGAGCAGACTCTGGAAGATAGTGAAGGACAGAGAAGCCAGGCCTGCTGCAGTCCATGAGGTCACAGAGTCGGACATGACATAGCAACTGAACAACAAAGTAGATTAGAGGGAGTGCTAGAAATCAGATGAAAGTTAACTTGAGGCCAGGATATGAGGGACTTCAAGTCCTAGGCTAAAGGATTTTACCCTTATTCTGTAGATGATGAGATAGCACTGCAGGATTTTACTATTGCTACTATGAGAATGATGTTCAGCAAATTCAGTTTTAGACAGCATGCAAGAATCTTGCTTGTTCTTCTACCTCCTCACAACATCATTTACACCACTGCCTTCAAATGCCTCCTCAACAATCAGTTCCTCCAGGAAGCTTTCTTCAACTACCTTTTCCCAACAGGTCAGATTCTCCCTTTCATTTTTCTGAATTATTTCTTTATTTCCATGGCTCCCCTGAGCTTGTAATTATGCTTCATGGGTGATCCAGGCTCATGAGCTAAGAAAGAGTTTTGTATGCATGTAAAATGGGAGTCCTCAGAAGTTGAAGCCATAGGAATAAATGAGACAGACAAAGGAAAACGTGCCAAAAGGAGGACAAAAATGGTATGTAAGATACCTAACTAGTAAGGGTAGACCCTGTTGCTGGGAAAGATTGAGGGCAGGAGAATAAGGGGGTGACAGAGAATCATATGGTTGGGTGGCATCACCAAATCAATAGACATGAGTTTGAGCAAGCTCCAGGAGATAGTGAAGGACAGGGAAGCCTGGCATGCTGCAGTCACTGGGGAAGCAAAAAGTCAGACACAACTTAGTGACTGAACAACAACAACAAGGTTAGATTCAGGGGAAACAACTCAACAAAGATCCTTGGAGACAGAAGATAAACTCAGAGAGAGGTGTGACACTGTAGGCAGAAGCTAAGATATTATCAAGGAAGTACTGGTCTCAGCGACAAAAGCTATAAAGAGACTGGGTAAGATGTAGATATAAACAGTAGTGAACCTAGCTTCTTCCAGAAGAACTCATAAAAAGGTGGGAGGAAATCATATTGATATTTAAGGACTGAGAAATAAAATCAACAAACACAGACTACCTCTTAAAGAAATTCCATGCTAACGATAACTATAAGGATGTCTTGGAGAAATCAAGAGTTGAGAGTAAGCTTATTCAGACATTAAAGGAGAACAATCTCAGTTTATAGTTTCATGTAATTCCTCGTGTTTTCTGTGAGAACTCAACTTAATAATTCCAATCATGGAGAGGAGATGGTGTTTCAAAATCCTACAGAAAGATCTTTGGATCTCACATTTTCTCTCACATGTCCTTCAGGAAGTTAATGACACTTTTCTGCCCCTCTCAACCCTTGTCCATTTTCCCACCTAAGCTTATGTTACCCCAAGGATTTTATTAATTGTGCACCAGAATGAATTCTCAGTAAATGAAGAGCACTTAGTCATAATCTCTTATTTGCCAGTTTCTATCTGGAAAAAAGAACCACCTGAGTAAAGGAAAATTGCTGTTTTAATGTACTTGATACGTGGGTATTTGTTACAAAACTTAACGCATCAAATTTGACTCATTCATCTAAGCATTTCATAATATAAAAATATGGGGAGAGATATTATATCATAGTCTTTTATAAATCAGCCATCTTGATCAAAATAATTAAAATGGATCATACAAAACATTAAAGTATTTCAAATTATTTACCATGAGGTAAAATGTTAGACAGTTCAGCAGAACTGAGCAGAACCAAAACTGAATGATAACCTTAGAAAAATAATTAAAATTCATCCTAAAAAATGAAAAAATATTTTCCAAACTACTAAACTTCATATGCTTCATTTTCTCTCTTACGTCATGAAGAAGAAAAGAGAACACTACATCAAGAACAGAGCCATCTGTGAACACTGTGGAAATTTTACTCTGTGTTCAGAAATGTTGAGACAAATCCAAACTGTTAAGGAAACTCTGAGAAACCTATCCAAAGTTATATGAATAATTTTTAATTTTAAAATTAACAAGTGAATTGCAGTTTATATATTTTCATATAAATATATATTAATAACACATGATTTTAATTACAAAAGAAAGAACCTACTGAGAAAAATAGAGTCAACTATTAAGTACAGCACACTAATTTCCTTCTTAGTATTTTTGCTTGCATTTAAAATTTAAATGTCAATAGCAAATAACTCAATATTGTAAATACAAATGTCGAAGAGTGGTGATAAGGTAAGCTAGACTTATGAAGGCTTATGAATTACAAGTTATCTTACGAATTATCAGAAAGGTTGACTGTTAATGCGCTGATACGTATTTGCTGTGACCACACATTTTACAAGCTTTAGTGGTCTTTTTTAAATAAAACCTTCATTTTAGAATGATCAGACTTAGCTAGCTATCGCTTTAGTTCTATGTCTAACATTTTATGTCATTAAATAAGATTGCCTTCCATTTGGTTATTCCAGTAATTCTGAGTACTTAGAAGATCCAGGAAACCTAAAGTGCCACAATGAGCACGTAGGCGGTCTGATGGAGGGAAAATTTTTTTAAAAAAAGGTTTTAAAAAAAGAACTAAAATCACTTCCTGTGGTTAACATTTTAGAACCTGGTCCAGAACAGTCTGTACCAATATTGTGGGTTTGTTGGTATCTTATTTATGAGCATCAGAAACGGACTTGCATTGGTGCCATCCTTTGAGTGGGACGCACGTGCAAGACAGATGGAACTTGTATTTCTATCAGATGTAATTAAAGACTTACTGAATATACTGCCAAATACCACAAATATTAAAACATTTTAGAATAAATTTACTATTGCTTTGACAGCAGTTTCAACAAAATAGCTGGCTATTTCAACAAATGAGAAGATGGAGTATATTGAAATAGAATTATTGCAATTTAAAATGCGGTAGTTTGGCATAATTTTATTCATGTTCTATAATCTACACAGGTCTAAATTTAAGGATTTTATTATAATTAAATATTTCAGGCTCTTATATGAGGAAAAGTTAGGAAACAGCTTTTCAACAAGTTCTCCCAAGGAGAAATTAATAATCAGAAAAGAACAAACTCAAAGACTGAAAACTGAACAAAACCACTTTCTATGCATATAAGAAGGCTGCCCAAAGAATGCTGATTAAGGGATCACTTTCTCATGGTTTCCTACCATATTCTTCTAGGAATCTCTTTGCAATAATGCCAAAAGCATCAGAGACATTAGTTAGGAGAGCAGTATTGAATGATCAATGGATTGATTGACTAGAAGTCACTGATGATGCTCACAAGGGCAATTTTGATTGAGATGGGAGTTCTATTCTGATTGCAATAGTCTGAAGACTAAATAGAAGTTTAGGTAAGATTCCTCCTGACCAAAAAAACCAAAATGTGACTATTTCAAAATGCAAATACATTGGCTTATCATTAAAACAGCAACAACAACAAAATGAACTCAATAAAGTAAGTACGTTTCTAAATTCCTTAGAGCTAGGCTGGCTATTTATGGCTATTTTATATAAATAAAATGTTAGATGTGAAATGGTAAAGTTTAGTTGGAAGTTATGAGACATTTTGCCATCATACTTCAGAGTATGGGCTTTAATCAGAGAAATATTGATTTTATTATTAATCTTAGGAGAAAAGCTCAAGAGGAGATAGAGGAAATAACCTATATGTGCATTGATGGATAAAGAAAATGGAATGTGTATATATATATATATATATATATATATATATATATATGAATATATTCAGCCATAAAAACATGAAATCTTGTCATTTTTGACCACACACATGGACTCTGAGGGCATTATGCTAAGTGAAATATGTCAGACCCAGAGAAAGACAAGTATCACATAATCTTATTTATATGCGTAATTTAAAAAACACCACCACCACCTCATAGATACAGAGAACAGATTGATGGTTGCCAGAGGCAGGGTATGAGGAGTGGTGAAATAGGTGACGTGAATTAAAAGATAAAAATGTCCAGTTTTAAAACAAATAAGACACAGGAATGTGATGTACAGCATGGTAAATATAATTAATAATATTAAAATAAATATTTGAAAGCTACTGATATGGTAAATCTTAAAAGGTCTTATCACCAAAAAATTTGTAACTATGTATCTTGATGAAAATGAAAGAGGAGAGTGAAAAAGTTGCTTAAAGCTCAACATTCAGAAAACGAAGATCATGGCATCCGGTCCCATCACTTCATGGGAAATAGATGGGGAAACAGTGGAAACAGTGTCAGACTTTATTTCTGGGGGCTCCAAAATCACTGCAGATGGTGACTGCAGCCATGAAATTAAAAGACGCTTACTCCTTGGAAGCAAAGTTATGACCAACCTAGATAGCATATTGAAAAGCAGAGACATTACTTTGCCAACAAAAGTCCGTCTAGTCAAGGCTATGGTTTTTCCTGTGGTCATGTATGGATGTGAGAGTTGGACTGTGAAGAAGGCTGAGCGCCGAAGAATTGATGCTTTTGAACTGTGGTGTTGGAGAAGACTCTTGAGAGTCCCTTGGACTGCAAGGAGATCCAATCAGTCCACTCTGAAGGAGATCAGCCCTGGGATTTCTTTGGAAGGAATGATGTTAAAGCTGAAACTCCAGTACTTTGGCCACCTCGTGCAAAGAGTTGACTCATTGGAAAAGACTCTGATGCTGGGAGGGATTGGGGGCAAGAGGAGAAGGAGACGACAGAAGATGAGATGGCTGGATGGCATCACCGACTCGATGGACATGAGTTTGAGTGAACTCCGGGAGTTGGTGATGGACAGGGAGGCCTGGCGTGCTGCAATTCATGAGGTTGCAAAGAGTCAAACATGACTGAGCGACTGAACTGAACTGAACTGATGGTGATGAATGTTAACTAGATTTACTGTGGTTATCATTTCACAATATATGCAAATATCACATCATTATGTTGTGATGAAACTAATACAATGTTATATGTCAATTATAGCTCAATCGAAAAAGGGACAAAATATAACTAAAATGACCAAAGTAGCTCCTGTACCTAAATTGTACACACATACACCCATCCACTAAAATTAATTACACAAAAAATATTGAAAATAGGTTAAATTCTCCTCTTAACTAGCAGTGATTTTCCACTTAGATGAATATTAAAAAAAAAGCCTACACACATTATTAATAAGAAACACAGCTCATCAACATATATCAACATATATCAGAATACCAAGAAAAGCTAAAAATTAAAGGGATGAAAAAAGTCCATGGGTAAATGTTAGCGGTATGTACAATAATGTAGAAATATTAATGCATGAAAAAAGTCCATGGGTAAATGTTAGTGGTATGTACAATAATGTAGAAATGTTAATGCCAGAAACATTACATCAAGGTTAAAACATTACATTGTAAAAATAATATCTATTAGTGTCTAGGAACACTAGTGGTCTAGGAAGCAAATTCAACTTTGAAGCATATTATCATTATTATATTAAGCATATTATCATTATTATAATGCAAGAAAAGAATGAGAAATACAAAATGTAATAAATCCTAAACTAAACATGGTATTGAATATATCCATATTACAATACTGACATTAAAAATTATGTTACATGAAATCACTATCTGGAAGAGTTAATTGTACTCGCATGTTCAGTGAAGCATTATTCACCTCATCCAAGGTATAAAAACAACCTAAGCATCCTTCAACAAATGAATGAATAAAGAAAGTGTGGTTTACACATACAATGGAACATTATAGTCTTTAAAGAAAAATCCTGGCAATTGCAAAAACATGTCTCAACCTGGAAGGAATGATGCTAAGTGAAATAACCCAGACAAAGGAAGACAAATGCAGTTGTCCCCAGTACCCATGAGATATTGGTTCCAAAACCCCCCACAGACACACAAAATTCACGGATGTCTTCCATAAAAGTGTTGTATTTGCATATAGCTTATGCACATCTTCTCATATATTATGAGTCTTCTTGAGGATGCCTAATACAATGTAAATACTATGTAAATAATTGTAAATTAAACAAATGCTATGTAAGTAGTTGTTCAGTTCAGTTCAGTCACTCAGTCGTGTCCGACTCTTTGCAACCCCATGAATTGCAGCACGCCAGGCCTCCCTGTCCTTCACCAACTCCCAGATTTCACTCAAACTCATGTCCATCGAGTCGGTGATGCCATCCAGCCATCTCATCCTCTATCATCCCCTTCTCTTCCCGCCCCCAATCCCTCCCAGCATCAGAGTCTTTTCTAATGAGTCAACTCTTCGCATGAGGTGGCCAAAGTATTGGAGTTTCAGCTTCAGCATCAGTCCTTCCAATGAACACCCAGGACTGATCTCCTTTAGGATGGACTGGTTGGATCTCCTTGCAGTCCAAGGGACTCTCAAGAGTCTTCTCCAACACCACAGTTCAAATGCATCAATTCTTCAGTGTTCAGCCTTCTTCACAGTCCAACTCTCACATCCATACATGACCACTGGAAAAACCATAGCCTTGACTAGATGGACTTTTGTTGGCAAAGTAATATCTTTGCTTTTCAATATGCTATCTAGGTTGGTCACAACTTTCCTTCCAAGGAGTAAGCGTCTTTTAATTTCATGGCTGCAGTTACCATCTGCAGTGATTTTGGAGCCCCAAAAAATAAAGTCTGACACTGTTTCCACTGTTTCCCCATCTATTTCCCATGAAGTGATGGGACCAGATGCCATGATCTAGTTTTCCGAATGTTGAGCTTTAAGCCAACATTTTCACTCTCCTCTTTCACTTTCATCAAGAGGCTTTTGAGTTCCTCTTCACTTTCTGCCATAAGGGTGGTGTCATCTGCATTAGTGTAAGGCAAATTCAAGTTCTGCTTTTTGGAGCTTACTAGAATTTTCTTTTTTCAAATACTTGCTATCTGTGGCTGGCTGAATTCATAGATGCAAAACTGATGGATTGGGAGGGCAGACTACTACTGCATGGTCTCACTTATATGCATGATCTTTAAAAAAAAAAAAAAAAAGTAGAACTCATAGAAACAGAGTGGAAACAGTGGTTGCCAGGAGCTTGGTGCAGGAAGAAATAGAAGCTGGTTAAAGGGTAAAAACCTTCAATTATAAGATAAATATATAACAGGGTGATGACAGTTGATAATATTATATTGCATAATTAAAATTTGCTGAGAGTAGTACTTAACGTGTTCTCACCAAAACAAATAAATAAATTAAAAAGGTAAATATGTGAGGTGATAGATGTGCTAATTGTGGGAATTCGTATGTATACTGAATCTTCATGTTATATGCCTTAAATATGTAAAATTTTTATTAAAAATATACTCATGAATAAATAAATAAGTTACCCAAGAAAAATCCAATGACTTTGGATATTGCCCATAATATACTCTTAGGTTAAAAATTAAGTTTCAAAATGGAATGTATAGCATGATCCAAATTTTAAATAGTATATAAAATATAGACTCACATATATCTATAGAGATAGATGGCCTTCCCTCATAGCTCAGTCAGTAAAGAATGTGCCTACAATGCAGGAGACCTGGGTTCAATTCCTGGATCAGGAAGATCCCCTGGAGAAGGAAATGGCAACCCTCCAGTATTCTTGCCTGGAGAATCCCATAGACTATAGCCTGGGATCACAAGAGCGGGGATATGACTCAGTGACTGAACACCATACAGAGCCCACCATATATATCAATATACCAAAGCCAGTTGACAGAATTACAGGCAATTTTTTATCACTTTTTGCTTATTTTTTGAAATTTTCTATACTGAATATGTATCATTTTTATAGAAATTTACTTTTAGAATAACAAACATGGACTTTATCTTATTTAGTTCTCTATTCTTTACCTTTTAAACTAACACATTTCTGTTTAAGAGTCTCATTTATCAAAACCACTTAAGGAAATCTCCATCCCCCCCCCCCCAAAAAAAAAAAATGACAACAAGCTACTGGTTACCAGGGCGAGAATGGAAAAGGGGAAGTGAGAGGTGCAAATACTAGGGTGTAAGATAAGCTCAGGGATATATTATATACACAAAAAATGTAGCCCATTTTTGGTAATAACTATAAATGGAAAGTAACCTCTAAAATTTTATAAAAATAAAATGTTTTAAAAAGTAAAAAAAAAAAAAAAGAAAGAAAGAAATGGCGAAAGTCACTTGTAAATTACAAATATTGCATTACGGCTTTAAGAACATTTAAACCAAAAATTTGATACGAATCATATAATTACTTTGGTAGAAATTAAAGAAAATATTCTTCCAAATAAAGTGAAACCAACTACAATTTTTTTTTACCCATCCTAAAAATCTCACAATGACCAAGAATTGGCAGCTCAATGTGTCTGTGATGTTTATATGATTTCCTAAAATGTTATTTTAAATATAATAGGTAAAATTTGTTCTTGCTGCAGATCCTTTTTTGCAAGGAAAGTAAGCTGTATAAGGATATATTTCAAGAAGGAAATCAGAGTTTCAGCCAAATTAAATAGCTTTTCCTTCTCCTTCCCCTTGCTACTTTCATTGTAAAACATACCTATTACTGAATTTCCACTCTGCGGATGAACACCAAATCCATAAAATCTAGCCTAGCTTTATATGCATTAACAAAACAAAATAAAATTTAGCATTTAAATTGTGATGGTTTTCTTTTAAAACATAAGGTAAAAGAGATACACATCTATCTTTAGATTATAATTAAGAAAGTGATGGACTTAGAGTCAGATATACTGGAATTAAGGTTCTTATCTATCACAGATGATCATTTTTAATTTTTTGAGTCTACCACATATAATTGGCTTTCCTGGTGGCTCAGTGGTAAAGAATCAGCCTGCCAAGCAGGAGACGCAGGTTCGATCCCTGGGTTAGGAAGATCCCCTGGAGAAGAAAATGGCAACCCACTCCAGTATTCTTGCCTGGGAAGTCCCATGGACAGAGGAGCCTGTAGGCTACAGTCCATGAGGTCACAAACAGTCAAACAACACTGAGCGACTGAGAACACACAATGACATATTTTAACATATTCATTTATTGCACCAATATTGACTCTGTGTATCATATCTAGTCACTAAAACACAGAGGTGGTTTACAGCAATGGGAAAGAGGGAGAGAAAGCCAGGCTAGGTCTCAGCAGTCGAGGGTTTCAGCTCAGTGGAGGAAAAGACAATACCAAATGCTTGAAAAACTCAAGATAATTATAAATTGCAATTTTTAAAAAATGCTGTGAAAGAAATAAACAAAACTGACATAGAGTTAAATAGCAGAGGATGGCTTCATTAACTCAAGGGATCAAGGAAGACTGCTCAACATAACTGCCATTTGGGCCCAGACCAGAAGGATAAGGCCTAACACGTGTACCCAAGTACCGTACAACTAAAGAGACAGCCTTATACATATTTCAGAGCTGGTTGAAACTATTTAAATTTGCAACTAGCATTATGTTATACCAAACTATATTTCTTCCTAACTCCTTTACACATACTTCCAAGTCCCTTCACTTTATCCTACACAAGAGTTCTCTGCCTTTGACCTTCTATTGGTCACAATTGCTTTCCCCGCCCCCGCTAAAGAACTAGTTTACCATGAGCCACTTTATGCTTATTTTACAAACATCTCTGTTGTTAATTCTTCTTGACACTGGATTGTCAAAAATATCAACCTATGAAATCTGGTGATAATGAAAGAAAAGTCGTTTTTCAGAGTTATTATATATAAATATGGGCTGTGTGATATTGTGTCCATATTAGATGCTCAGTTATATCCGACTCTTTGTGACCCCATGGACTGTAGCCTACCAGTCTCCTCTGTCCATGGAATTCTCCAGACAAAAATATGGGAGTGGGTTATCATGCCCGCCTCCAGGGGATACTCCCTGACCCAGGGATTGAACCCAGGTCTTCTGCATTGCAGGCAGATTCTTTACCATCTGAGCCACCAGGGAAGCCCCAATATTGCATCGACCTAACTACAATAAAACATTTCCTTAAATAGAGAAAAAAATGGCTATATTACTCTTATGTCCTGTTTACGAATGTTAACTATGGTATTTGTATGTGTATTACATGTGTTGTCCTTTATAACATATTTTCCAGATGAGTTCTTTTTTAAAGCCTGAGCAAAACTCATTTTTGTTTAAGTGCTTTTATCAAATGGAATTCAGAATTCTAAGTTTAATTTGCTATACCTCTATTTTTATGAACATGTTAAACTTTCAGAAAATCTGGTGTCCAGCCTATATTAATTCTATTTTTAAACCATGAAATTATCCTTAGAATTTTTTTAAGATCTTGCTCATTAAGACAATCATTACATAAAACATGTGGTCTTTCCTGAAAAGCATTTTACAATTATTTTCATTACAGTTAAATAATTTTTATCTGTAACTTAATGATATTCATATTAGACAAAATTAAATATATTAAAGTATTTCATGTCAGAATATTTTTAGTCTTGCCAAATATTGTTAAGTGCTAAATTGAACTTTTTGCTAGGAGAATGACAAGCTACTCAGGCACTGTTAAAATGAAAAATTTGCCTTTTGTAAAATGGAGAAACAAACAAGATTAATTAACCAAGAAAAACATCCTCTTTATAGAAATACTAGAGAAAATGATATTTATATAGTAAATATTTATGGGTTAAATTGCCTTTGAAAAGGCAGTAATCCCTTCTGTAGAACATTTTACTGAATTATTGCATAGCTATTATGGTTTAAATCTTATACATAATGACTATTTAATGCACTGAATTTCAAACTATGAGATCACAGAACAAATGTGTTTTATTTTTCTTAAGCACTGGTTTAAACAACAACAACAAAACTCCAGAAAAGTTTTGGTAACTGGGAAGAACGTAAATTGGGAATTCTCAGAATATATAAATTATATCATTTCTAGAAGAAGAAAATTAGGATAAGGAGCCACTCAGTTCAGTATTTATATAATATCTAACCTCTGTTTTATCCAGAGATAGTACTAGTGAACGACACAGAAGAGGTTTCTGCACCCACAGATCTTATACTCTATAGGATGGACACTGGTAAAGCAGAAAGAAAGTAGATGGTGACTTGTGAAATCAAAGTCAGGAAGCTCTGTAAAAGAGACAGTATAGGCAGGCTGAAACACAGAGACACTGAGTGCCAAAGAAGCTCAGTGTAGAAGAGACAGAATCAGGAGGCAAAGGTAAGGATTCAGAGAGCCTTGAGAGGCTACACCTAAGGCAGAAAGATATCAATACATTTGCCACGTAAGAAGAGACCCTTACAGCTAAGTCCAGAAACCCCTGACTTTACTGTTTCACAAAGGGAGAGTAAATACAGAACAGAAGAGGTTTCTGCACCCACAGATCTTATACTCTATAGGATGGACACTGATAAAGTAGAACAAAAGTAGATGGTGACTTGTGAAATCAAAATGTCAGGAAACAATAGAATGCACGTTACTTTTTTAAATGAACAAAATCATCATAGTTGACAAAGATCATTGTTGATAAAGTAATTTTTAAATTAAATGTACCTTTATTGCTAAAATAATAATTACTATAATTACTAAATTGATTATTTTGTATGCCTTTGGTGATAGAAGTTCTATACATCTTTCCAAAGCGTTTGACATAATTGAAAGAATGTTACACATAGAGCAGCACCTAGAAATGGAGAGAAAAGAGGCCAAGCTATATAAAGTGCCCAAATATACTTGGGACTTGACATTCAAGAAGAAAGTTCTGCTTAGTAGAATGATATAGTCTATAGGAGATAGTATGGGTCTAGAAAATATAAGGTCAAGTTGCAAATAGGACTAAAAATGCCTGAAGCAGTTGGCAGGTCACACCAGCTGGTTGTCCAGGTAATTAGGCTAAGGGGATACTGATTCCTGCTAACCAAATCTCTGAGAAATTGATGTAAAACCAGACAGCTAATTTGCACTGAGAATTTTAACTAGTAAGTTTGCAAGTTATTTCCCTGTTTCCTCAGAACAGAAAATTCTACAAAGAGAGCAAATTTAAAATCAGAAGGTGCCTTCAATGGCCATAGAGGCCAACGAGAGCAGAGAGCTGAATAGTCTTAATGGTCAATAAAAAATAAAGGTATAATTAGCAGCCTGATAGATCATAACTCCAGGATATATTTGCCAAGCAGTTTGCCAACTTTCAATGCTATAGTAGAGTCATCAAAAGAACTTGTTTCAAACTTTTTACACAGAGGGGAAAGGTCAGGGGAATGGATAGGGACTTTGGGATGGACATGTATACACTGCTGTATTTAAAATGGATAACCAATAAGGACCTACTGCATAGCAGAGGTAACTCTGCTCAGTGTTATGCGGCAGCCTGGAGAGGAGTTTGGGAGAGAATGGGTACATGTATATGATGGTTGAGTCACTCTGCTATGCACCCGAAACTATCACAACATTGTTCATTGGCAATACTACATTATAAAACAGAAAGATTTTTTTTTTTTTAAGTAAAGAAAGAACAACAGACAATCAACCACTAACAGTAAGGTATAGTTCTCAGTACTCTAGGATACCTTAAATTTGGGTGTGGTGTCTTTCTGCATATGATTATACATTGCCATTTCCTTCTCCTATATATATATATATATATATATATATGTACACACACACATATATATATATATAAATCCAAGACAGAATAAAATTGTATAAACTCAAAAAAACTTTTTACACAAAAGTAATACAGTAATTTGAACATTCAAGTGTCCTAATTATTTGTGATAAAAGAAAATATTTTAACTAAAGATTAAAAGTTGATTTAAATAATTAACAACAAAAGCAAGAGTCCAGGTCTCTGATTCACAAAGGTATGTGGTTGGGACAAAAGAAAGAAAAAAAGAGGAAAGTTCTGTTTTGTTTTTTTATTGGGGTATAGTTGCTTTACTGTTGTATTAGTTTCTACTGTACAGCAAAGTGAATCAGCTATATACATACTTTTTTTTTTTTTTTTGCTCAGTCACTTCAGTCGTCCAACCCTTTGCAACCATAGCCCACAAGGCTCCTCTGTCCATGGAATTTTCCTGGCAAGAATACTGGAGTGGGTCGCCATTCCCTCCTCCAGGGGATCTTCTCAACCCAGGGATCAAACCTCCGTCTCCTGCATCACCTGCATTGTAGGTGGATTCTTTACCATTGGGCTTCCCTGGTGGCTCAGAGGTTAAAGCGTCTGCCTGCAATGCGGGAGACCTGGGTTCAATCCCTGGGTCAGAAAGATTCCCTGGAGAAGGAAATGGCAACCCATTCCAGTATTCTTGCCTGGAGAATCCCATGGACAGAGGAGCCTGGTGGGCTATAGTCCACGGGGTCGCAAAGAGTCAGACACTACTGAGCAAGCAACTTAACTTTCTTTCACTTTACCATTGAGCCACCAGGAAAGCCCATATGTGTGTGTGTGTGTGTGTGTATATATATATGTGTGTGTGTGTGTATGTATATATATATATGTGTGTGTGTGTGTGTGTGTATATATATATCCCCTGTTTCGGACTTCACTCCCATTTAGGTCACCACAGAGCATTAGGTAGAGTTCCCTGCGCTATACACCAGGTTCTTATTAGTTACCTATTTTATACATATCAGTGTCTACACATCAGTCCCAGTCTCCCAATTTACCCCACCTTCCTTCCCCCTCTACGTATGTGTCTCTATATCTGCCTTGAAAACAGGTTCATTTATAGCATTTTTATCAATTCCACACATATGTGTTAATATAGGATATTTGTTTTTCTCTTTTTGGATTTAGGGAGGTTCCTTTGAACGCTAAAAATAGAATTATCATATGACCGAGTAATCCCACTACTGGACAAACACCCTGAAAAAAACAAAATTAAAAAAAAAAAAACACATGCACCCCAATGTTCACTGAAGTACTATTTACGATAGCCGGGTCATGGAAGCAACCTAAATGCCCATCGACGGATGAATGGATAAAGATGTAGTACATATAGACAATGGAATATTACTCAGCCATAAAAAGGAACAAAACTGAGTCATTTACAGAGATGTGGATGGACCTAGGAACTGTCATACAGAGTGAGGAAGGCAAGTTTTAAGAATACAACTTTTAAAATAGTTTTAACATTTGATGTAGACAGTTTGGAACTGACTACCACAGAAAACTCCTAAGGACCTTTTTATATTTTCATTCAGGATTTTAAAAACTGACCCCATACTTCATCTAGTTATAAGTACACTTTAATATTGTTTATACACACATTTCAAAAGACTACAGAGAAATGCAATATATAATGAAGACAAAATTGAGAATGATGCAAACATTTTTTAAAATACTTTTATCCATAGAAAAAAGAAATCATCAATGTAATGCATCTAAAACATAAGTAAAAAGAAAGAGAATGCTAAAATTTCACCTAGTTTTCTTTAATTTTGGAGAAGGAAATGGCAATCGACTCCAGTACTGTTGCCTGGAAAATCCCATGGACAGAGGAGCCTGGTAGGCTACAGTCTGTGGGATCGCAAAGAGTTGGACACGACTGAGCAACTACACTTTCACACTTTTCTTTAATTTATTCTCTACTGCTTTGTTCCTTATTGTTTCACTAACTTCAACAATTGCTGGACCACCCTGATGGTCCAGTGTTTAAGCATCTGCCTGCCAGTGCAGGGGACAATGGTTCAATACCAGGTTTGGTTAGATCCCACATGCTTCAGGGCCATTAAGCCCGTGGGCCACAACTACTGAGCCCATGTTCAAAAGCCCGTGCTCTGCAACAAGAGAAGCCACCACAGTGAGAAGCCTGCACACCGCAACTACAGAGTAGCCCACACACAGCAATGAAGACCCAGTGCAGTGAAAAATAAATTAATTAAATACATAAAATGGAAAAAAATAATTCCTCAAATGCATATGTTACTCTGGGTCTGCATGCCAAGACATTTTATTAAGTTCATGTGCTAAAACTTTCTCATTTCTTGGATGACTTAATAAGAGATTTCTTAGGAGTATTATAATCTTGAATGGTATTTTGATCTACCCAAAAGGAATACTTTGGAGTAATATTATTATGAAACCAATGATAGAAATATCATTTAGACAAAAGTGACAGTCCATGAGACTTCACTCTGAATTTCTTCTTGTCCTCTAATAAATATCTCTTTAAGGTCAGAGAAAAGAGAAGAGGCAGTTAGAGCCGGTACTGATGTTACTGCAAGGAGTAGTATGTACTTTCTTATTGATATAGTACACATTTCTGGTAAAAGAATTTCAAGCATCATAAACTCTTTGCTTGAATTCTATATTCCCAGATAGAGTTGCCACCTGTGAGGTTACAGGGCCATTATACAAGATTGTCTGACTCTTCTACTTCTTTTATTACAATCCAGTTTTAGACAGTAATCCTTTCTCATATAATCACTCAAAACATGTGTGTTCCCATATTTTCAAATAATGTCACATATACCAGAACACAAAAGATTCTGTCTTTTCGCTTCTTGAAATAGGATTTCTAAATTAAACGTGTGATACTGAGCATTCGCCAGATACTAGGTCTTAAACAGGCCTCCCTGGTGACTCAGTAGTAAAGAATCCACCTGCCAAGTAAGAGATGTAGGTTTGGTCCCTTGGTGGGGAAGGTCCTCTGGAGAAGGAAATGGCAATCCACTCCATGTTCCCACCTAGAAAATCCCATAGACAGAGGAGCCTTGGTGGGCTACAGTCCATGGGGTTGCAAAAGAGTCGAACATGACTTAGTGACTAAACATCAGCAACAACAGGTCCGAAACAAACCAGACATACTGGAAAATTTTTAGATGGACAGAATAAATGGGAGGACGGGGGATACACGGTAGCATTGCTATCATCATATGTTAACTGATAACAGTAAGTACATACTTGTTCAATTATATTTTCTATTTTCAGCTTAGAAGTAGGAACACCTGTATTTAAGTCCCAGTTCTGACACTAATTAGCATGAAATTTTTAAACAACTCATTTTTAAGCCCTCAGAGTCAGGCATGGTGTCCTCATTCTGTTAAGTAAGTAAAGACTAGGTCTCCAAGTTTCCTTCTAGTTTTAAAATTTTATCCATATTGAGTTGCTACGGTCAGTAATCAAAATTCTCTAAAGAAAATACAATTCATATTAACAAAATTATTTCATATGTACTTTGCAAAGCCAGTAAAATAGATGAATTTATGCCTTCAACAGAGTCTTTTTAAATGCCCTAAGCTGAGTGCAGGCTCTGAAGTGAGCTTCAATTTTGTCAATTTTTTAAAAAAATCAATACTTCACCAATACTTACAGATCTTTATAAAACAATTTTACTTAATTTTGCCTGTGCACAGGCTTTCTCTAGTTGCAGTGAGCAGGGGCTACCATTCAGTTCTGATGCCCAGATTTCTCGCTGCATGGCTGCAATGGCTTCCTCAGTTGTCAGGCATGAGCTCTAGGGTGTGCAGCTTCAGTACTGTGGCATGTGGGCTCAGTAGCTGTGGCACGCAGGCACCCAGGGATCAAAGCAGTGTCCCCCGTGCTGCAAGGCAGACTCTTAACCGTTGGACTACCAGGGAAACCCACATATAGGTCTTAAAACATGTTATTTGCTATGAGTTTCGAGGGACTTAAATGGTAGTAATTAATTAGTTTAGCACATTACTTTGTTCTGTGGCATATGGAGACTTTCTGAAACAACAAGGTATGAACTTGACAAGAGCATCTTCATTTCAGTGAAGTACTGGCATCCTTGTCTAGACTATGTCTTTAGAAGTCAGACCTAAAGTCCTCAGAATATCTGTTGGCTGCCCCTACTGACATTAAGCTTTTTCAGCAAAGTGCTGCCTCTTCTTGGAAGTATCTATGACAATGCTTTTCCATCTGCCACACATGACGAAGTCAGTCTTTGAACATGACATTTCTGCTTTCATGGCTTAAAGAGACCAATAGTCTAAACATATGTCTTTGGGGCATTCTGACATTTTTCCAGAGATAATGATTAACTTTCTGGCCATTGATTGATCTTTAACAGTAACACTTACTTTTTTAGATAAATTTATGAGCTAAATTTTTAATATAGAATGATTTTTTTAAAAAAGACTTCATGGACAAATGCATATTATATTGCACTCTTTATAAATTGAATTGAGCTATGAATAATATGATCAAATTCAATACCAGAAGTTCAGAGGTTTTTCTACTTATAGTGTAACTGGAATTTTATTTTGGTTGGAATATAATATCTTAAAAATGCAATTATCTGAAACAATCCACCTAATAAGCAACTAGCAGCTTCTTTACAATATCAACTTAGACACTTTCAGTCTTGGAGTACTATACAATCAATAAAGAAGCATGCGAATAATACCAGACAATTTAAACACACAATTTAAAATTTTGTATTAATTTGTTTTTAAGGAAAATGCCGTAGTACATGAAGAAAAGAATACATCAACTAAGTATTGCCCAGGTTCACATTAAATTGTTACAGCTGGGTATAACCATTTTTTAAAAATCTGGATATGACTATCAGCAGATACTTGGCCGGCATAAGTCAGAACACGTGTTTCAGCTTTATGGCAATAGGCTGTGAGCTTTTTGTCACTTGGTTCTCTTAAGGCCTCCCAAAATGTGTAAATGTTCCAGGTGTCCACTTAATTTAGTTAGTACCAATACAATAAAGATTTTTCAAGATGTAGTCTAAATGTACTGAACTAAACAAGTTTATTGGACAAAAGTAATGTAGCTCTGTAGTAATGTTTCAGTAATTTCACATGACCACTTAACATTAAAATAACTACTTTTACTTTTTTATTTAATCGATTTGTTTACAATGCTACTTTTCCAAATAGACCAGTTTTTATAATAAATAATTCATTACTTTATCAGTTGGTGGTAAACATTTGTACTTTTGACCAAAGATGTGTTCTAGTCTTACCTAACAGTTGTAAAAAAACAATGAATGTTAGAAGCATTTATTTAAAGTCTAATTTTAAAACGTTGGTATGATTTTTTTCTAACTAAGCACTTCTCAAATTTACTTGACTATGAAATTATTATATCTCATAAAGATCGTAACCTCATGCAGAGAGTACTTTAAAAGGCTAGGGACAGAAAAGATACCTCCAAGTTTTCTTTGGATACTTCATGTCTAATTCTTAAATAATTTTTCACATTTTTCAAATCTATATTTTTTCACCTAGAGCCCCTACATCTCATTCTTTTTTTTTTTTTTAAATAGAGGCTACTAATAAACTGGCAACCTTAACTTCCACTTTTACATAATCCAACTCAATGCAGTAAATATTCACCAAGATAGTATGCTTGCTATTGTAAAATTGTTATATCACCCCTTACTTTTCACTTTGGTAGACTAAACTGACCAAAATCCTACTATTTTTTCCCTTATATATCACAGTTTATACTCATGTGATCATTCTTCTGGAACCATACTTTTCAAAAGTATCTACAATCATTTTGAATGGCGGTAATTGACACTAGGCATATCAGTCTAGTGAATGTGGCATACTCCGGGAATCAGGAACCACTTTGAACATCATCGAGGCCTGTCTGGTATTACTGCTGGACATTCCTTTTTTAAAGTGGGCTTCTTTGAAAATTTTGTGTGAAATCAATGTATCAGCACCCTCTTCTCCCACTCCTACCCTCCAATGTATACCTCTTTTGTCAGGGCTCTCCACTACAGCCATGTCTTTATAACCAAGGATTTTAATTTCAAAGATAAAAAGATAATCAATTAAATCATAAATACATGAAGACAGGGAGTGAAAGTTCCTTTCATCTAAGGAACATGCAAGGAAATAGAATCAATTTATATCCAACTATTGCGTTCAGAAACAAAATGGTTTCATTAGGTGGACATATTTATTGGTGCTTAAAAATTGTCAGTCTCTTTTGACACTGAATTTCCAGCAATGTTTTTAAACTTCTTATTTTTCAAAATGCATAAAAGATTTTTTATTTGGTCAGCTGCTTACTAAAAATATTTGTACTGATAATAATCCATTAACTACTTTAACAATTAGAGAATTATGCTCATAGAATAAAAAGAATTCTTAAAATTTTATTTATACACATTGCTATTCCAGATAAGTATGATAAGGTAATAAATGAAAGGCTAGCAAACACAAAGGAAACGTCATTAGCACAAAATAAAATCCTGTGGGGTAAGTAGAATGGAATCAAAGTCAGGAAGAAACATTAGTGATAAACATTTTGAACTGTTATGGAATAGCTTGTTTGACCTTTTAAATGGGAAAGAGTGGACATATCTGCTTTGGCATTTAGTTACCACTGGATACATTTTAAAAAGTGGCATCCAATATACCAGGTGTGACATCCTTTAGAACAATTCAAATTGTGGTGAAATTATTAGATATAAACTTGAAAAATACATGAGGAATGTATTTCAAAATTCTTAGGACTAAATGAGCAATATGTTTGAAGACCACTGATTTAGGAAAGAGGGAGAGTAAACAAATGCCCTAGGGAACAACGTAGAAGGATTGCTGGAGCAGTAAGGGGATTCATGCAGGTTAGTTCTCATGAATTCAAAAAAAGGAGGGGTGGGATGAACTGGGAGACTGGGACTGACATATATACAATACTAGGTACAAAAGAGATAACTAATGAGAACCTACTACATAACACAGAACTCTACTCAGTGCTCCGTGGTGACCTAAATGGGAAGGAAATCCAAAAAAGAGGGGACATATGATACATATAGCTGATTTACTTCACTGTACAGCAGAAACTAATACAACACTGTAGAGCAGCTATCCGCCAATACAATTTTTTTTTTTTAATGACACTAGTCACTTTTGCAGGATTTTCTCCAGCTATATTCAGGTCTGCAAGTGCAGGTGTGGAGAAAGAGGAGAGTTGGATTTAACCAGCATTGGAGTCTTGCCAGGCAACAATAATAAAGCAGAAAATAGACGCAAGTGAGTTGACAGTGTCTGCAAGGGAGTGATTATAATGATGGACCATGGAATCAAAACTAAGTTGGGAGGGAAATGGGAGAATAGAGACTTGAGGGATACTTTTAAAAGGTGTAGGAACAATGAGCTATAGAGCTCATGAGAGTCAGAGAATAAATCTAGAAAACTAGAGAGAGAACTGTGGAAAGTTCAGTGGTAGTGCTGAGACATTGTGATCTCATCACCTTGACATTGTGATCGTGGATGGATTGCAGATATTAGTAATGCAAGACCTAGAGTCTGATGGTGGGATGAGATGCATAAGGTTGTTGTCAGAGAAACTCATTGGAGGAGAAGAGAGCCAGGATCTGAGTGGCCAGACTGGAAGGTTTATCTCCATGCTCACTGAACCTCTGAGAGTATGATGGGCATAAGGATTATTGAATTATTTAAACAATAGATCATCTGACTGAGGTGACTCTAATGTCTTGGAAGCCTACATAAGTAAATAAATAAAAATCTAAGCCATAAATTTCTCATGGTTACAAAATCAAAACCTAAAGACAACCAATCAGAAACAGTCAGGGAGGCTGTAAGATGTCATCAACCAATAATTTCCTTGCTTTGCTTCTGCCTTTTCTCTATAAAGTTCCTCTCTGAACTCCTGTTGACAGAGCTCTCCTAACCACTTCCAGTTTGGTTCTGCATGATTAAAACCACTTTTTGCTCAAAAAATGAACTCTTGAAATTCTTCACACACTTCAGTTTATCTTTTAATAATTTGAAAAGACAGACAAATCCAGGAGCTTAAACTCAAGTCTGTAGAGAACACCAAGAAGCAGGAGCGGTAGACTGTATCGTCTGAAGATGTGATTTCCGAAGCTGGGAGACTGGAGGAGACAAAAATTGCCTAGGACTTTGTCCTTGGTCATTTTTACTCCATCACTCTCCCTGGAGAGTCGCAATTAGACCCACTAAATTAGCTTTAAACATCAAATATTCCTTGATGATTCTTTTTTTTTTTTAATGTACAGCTCATAGCCTGACTTTGGCTTGAGATCAAAATTCACATATCAAGAGATGACCTAAGAGGTTCACACAGATGACAGAAGCTATCTCAACTTTGATGTGTCCAAAAACTACTGATATTCCCTTCATGTCCCCAGAACAACCCTCTGCTTTCACACGTTTCCTCATCTCAGTAAATGACACCAAAATTTACCTAGTTTCTCAGGCCAAAAATAACATTTACTCAGCCATAAAAAGGGACAAATTTGAGTCAGCTATAGTAAGGCAGATGTGTCTAGAGCCCGTCATACAGAGTCAAGTAAGTCAGAAAGAAAAACAAATATCATACATTAATGTGTATATCTATTCACAAAGAGTCAGCCACGACTAAGCACACATGCACGGAATCTAGAAAGATGATACTGATGAGCCTAGATGCAAGAAAGAAATGGAGACACAGATGTAGAGAGTGGACTTATGGAAACAGCAGGGGAAGGAGAGGGTGGGACAAATTGGGAAAGTAGCATCGACATATATATACTGCTGCTGCTGCTAAGTCACTTCAGTCATGTCCGACTCTTAGCGACCCCATGGACTGCAGCCCACCAGGCTCCTCCGTCCATGGGATTTTCCAGGCAAGAGTACTGGAGTGGGGTGCCATTGCCTTCTCCAATATATACACTACCATATGTAAAATAGCTAGGTAGTGGAAAGCTGTTGTATAGCACACAGAGCCCAGCCTGGTGCTCTGTGACGACCTAGAAGGGTGGGATGTGGGGGAATGGGGATGGGAGGGAGAATCAAGAGGGAGGAGATATGATATATCTATAGAGTTATGACTGATTCGAGTTGTTGTAGAGCAGAAACTAACACAACATTGAAAAGCAATTATCCTCGAATTAAAAAATTAAAACAAAAAACAATAACTTAGACATCAACTTAGACATCCAAGTTGATTCTTCTCTTTTACTCTGCATATCAAATCTATCAGTATATCCTGACCCTCTAATTGAAAAAAACAAAAGGATTCCTAACTGGGTCCTGCTCCACCATCTCCCCAGAACAAGCGTTGATCTTTTCTTGCATGGGCTACTGCAGTACCTGTTAACTGGCTCATGCCTACTTCTGTTTTCCCCTATACTCTGGTCTTTACACAACAGTCAATGTGAAGAGTCATTCTTCCAATTTATGAGCACAGAACTTCTATTTATTTGCCATCTTCCTCAATTACTTTCATCAAAGTATTAAATTTTTCGGCATACAGGTGTTTAACCTTCTTGGTGAACTTTATCCCTAGATATTTTATTCTCTTGCTGCAGTAGTAAATGGCATTTCTCTCTTAATTTCTCTTTCTGATAGTTCAAAGTTAGTGTATAAAAACACAAGAGACATTTATAAATTGAACTTGAAATTGATTTTGTGCCTAAACTTTACTGAATTTTTTCAATAATTCTAACTACATTTTGATGGACTTGTTCAGCTCAGTTCAGTTCAGTTCAGTCACTGAGTCGTGTCCAAATCTTTGAGACTCCATGAATTGCAGTACGCCAGGCCTCTCTGTCCATCACCAACTCCTGGAGTTCACTCAAACTCACATCCTTTGAGTCAGTGATGCCATCCAGCCATCTCATCCTCTGTCATCCCATTCTCCTCCTGCCCCCAACCCCTCCCAGCATCAGAGTCTTTTCCAATGAGTCAACTCTTCGCATGAGGTGGCCAAAGTGCTGGAGTTTCAGGTTTAGCATCAATCCTTCCAAAGAACACCCAGGACTGATCTCCTTTAGAATAGACTGGTTGGATCTCCTTGCAGTCGAAGGGACTCTCAAGAGTCTTCTCCAACACCACAGTTCAAAAGCATCAATTCTTCAGCGCTCAGCTTTCTTCACAGTCCAAATCTCACATCCATACATGATTATTGGAAAAATCATAACCTTGACTAGATGGATCTTTGTTGGCAAAGTAATGTCTCTGCTTTTGAATATGCTATCTGCTGCTGCTGCTGCTAAGTCACTTCTTGGTCATAACTTTCCTTCCAAGGAGTAAGCGTCTTTTAATTTCATGGCTGCAATCACCATCTGCAGTGATTTTGGAGCCCAAAAATATAAAGTCTGACACTGTTTCCACTGTTTCCCCATCTATTTGCCATGAAGTGATGGAACCAGATGCCATGATCTTAGTTTTCTGAATGTTGAGTTTTAAGTCAACTTTTTCAATCTCTTCTTTTAAGAGGCTCTTTAGTTCATCTTCACTTTCTGCCATAAGGGTGGTATCATCTGCATATCTGAGGTTATTGTTATTTCTCCTGACAAACTAGTGGAGGTACTTTCCAATTTAAATACCCTTTTTTATTTTTCTTGCCTAACTTCTTTTTTTTATTATTTTATTTAATTTTACAATATTGTATTCGTTTTGCCATATATCAAAATGAATCTGCCACAGGTATACATGTGTTCCCCATCCTGAACCCTCCTCCTTCCTCCCTCCCCACACCATCCCTCTCAGTCGTCCCAGTGCACCAGCCCCAAGCATCCAATATTGTGCATCGAACCTGGACTGGTGACTCGTTTCATATATGATATTATACATATTTCAATGCCATTCTCCCAAATCACCACACCCTCGCCCTCTCCCACAGAGTCCAAAAGACTGTTCTATACATCAGTGTCTCTTTTGCTGTCTCATATACAGGGTTATCATTACCATCTTTCTAAATTCCATATATATGCATTAGTATACTATATTGGTGTTTTTCTTTCTGGCTTACTTCACTCTGTATAATAGGCTCCAGTTTCATCCACCTCATTAGAACTGATTCAAATGTATTCATTTTAATGGCTGAGTAATACTCCATTGTGTATATGTACCACAGCTTTCTTATCCATTCATCTGCTGATAGACATCTAGGTTGCTTCCATGTCCTGGCTATTATAAACAGTGCTGCGATGAACATTGGGGTACATGTGTCTCTTTCTATTCTGGTTTCCTCAGTGTGTATGCCCAGCAGTGGGATTGCTGGATCATAAGGCAATTCTATTTCCAGTTTTTTAAGGAATCTCCACACTGTTCTCCATAGTGGCTGTACTAGTTTGCATTCCCACCAAGAGTGTAAGAGGGTTCCCTTTTCTCCACACCCTCTCCTGCATTTATTGCTTGTAGACTTTTGGATCTCAGCCATTCTGACTGGCGTGAAATGGTACCTCATAGTGGTATTGATTTGCATTTCTCTGATAATGAGTGATGTTGAGCATCTTTTCATGTGTTTGTTAGCCATCTGTATGTCTTCTTTGGAGAAATGTCTATTTAGTTCTTTGGCCCATTTTTTGATTGGGTCATTTATTTTTCTGGAATTGAGCTGCAGGAGTTGCTTGTACATTTTTGAGATTAGTTGTTTGTCTGTTGCTTCATTTGCTATTATTTTCTCCCATTCTGAAGGCTGTCTTTTCACCTTGCTTATAGTTTCCTTTGTTGTGCAGAAGCTTTTAAGTTTAATTAGGTCCCATTTGTTTATTTTTGCTTTTATTTCCAATATTCTGGGAGGTGGGTCATAGAGGATCCTGCTGTGATGTATGTTGGACAGTGTTTTGCCTATGTTCTCCTCTAGGAGTTTTATAGTTTCTGGTCTTACATTTAGATCTTTAATCCATTTTGAGTTTATTTTTGTGTATGGTGTTAGAAAGTGCTCTAGTTTCATTCTTTTACAAGTCGTTGACCAGTTTTCCCAGCACCACTTGTTAAAGAGATTGTCTTTAATCCATTGTATATTCTTGCCTCCTTTGTCAAAGATAAGGTGTCCATATGTGCTTGGATTTATCTCTGGGCTTTCTATTTTGTTCCATTGATCTATATTTCTGTCTTTGTGCCAGTACCATACTGTCTTGATGACTGTGGCTTTGTAGTAGAGCCTGAAGTCAGGCAGGTTGATTCCTCCAGTTCCATTCTTCTTTCTCAAGATTGCTTTGGCTATTTGAGGTTTTTTGTATTTCCATACAAATTGTGAAATTATTTGTTCTAGCTCTGTGAAGAATACTGTTGGTAACTTGATAGGGATTGCATTGAATCTATAAATTGCTTTGGGTAGTATACTCATTTTCACTATATTGATTTTTCCAATCCATGAACACGGTATATTTCTCCTTCTATTAGTGTCCTCTTTGATTTCTTTCACCAGTGTTTTATAGTTTTCTATATATAGATCTTTAGTTTCTTTAGGTAGATATATTCCTAAGTATTTTATTCTTTCCGTTGCAATTGTGAATGGAATTGTTTCCTTAATTTCTCTATTTTCTCATCATTAGTGTATAGGAATGCAAGGGATTTCTGTGTGTTGATTTTATTTATTTATTTTTTACTTTTTTTTTCTTTAATATAAAATTATTTAATTAGTATACATGTATTCCCCATCCTGAACCCTCCTCCCTCCTCCCTCCCCACACCATGTGTTGATTTTATATCCTGCAACTTTACTATATTCATTGATTAGTTCCAGTAATTTTCTGGTGGAATCTTTAGGGTTTTCTATGTAGAGGATCATGTCATCTGCAAACAGTGAGAGTTTTACTTCTTCTTTTCCAATTTGGATTCCTTTTATTTCTTTTTCTGCTCTGATTGCTGTGGCCAACACTTCCAAAACTATGTTGAAGAGTAATGGTGAAAGTGGGCACCCTTGTCTTGTTCCTGACTTTAGAGGAAATGCTTTCAATTTTTCACCATTGAGGATAATGTTTGCTGTGGGTTTGTCATATATAGCTTTTATTATGTTGAGGTATGTTCCTTCTATTCCTGCTTTCTGGAGAGTTCTTATCATAAATGGATGTTGAATTTTGTCAAAGGCTTTCTCTGCATCTATTGAGATAATCATATGGTTTTTATTTTTCAATTTGTTAATGTGGTGTATTACATTGATTGATTTGTGGATATTGAAGAATCCTTGCATCCCTGGGATAAAGCCCACTTGTCATGGTGTATGATCTTTTTAATGTGTTGTTGGATTCTGATTGCTAGAATTTTGTTAAGGATTTTTGCATCTATGTTCATCAGTGATATTGGCCTGTAGTTTTTTTTTTGTTTTTTTGTTTTGTTTTGTTTTGGTTTTTTGTGGCATCTTTGTCAGGTTTTGGTATCAGGGTGATGGTGGCCTCATAGAATGAGTTTGGAAGTTTACCTTCCTCTGCAATTTTCTGGAACAGTTTAAGTAGGATAGGTGTTAGGTCTTCTCTAAATTTTTGGTAGAATTCAGCTGTGAAGCCGTCTGGACCTGGGCTTTTGTTTGCTGGAAGATTTCTGATTACAGTTTCAATTTTCGTGCTTGTGATGGGTCTGTTAAGATTTTCTATTTCTTCCTGGTCCAGTTTTGGAAACTTGTACTTTTCTAAGAATTTGTCCATTTCTTCCACGTTGTCCATTTTATTGGCATATAATTGTTGATAGTAATCTCTTATGATCCTTTGTATTTCTGTGTTGTCTGTTGTGATCTCTCCATTTTCATTTCTAATTTTATTGATTTGATTTTTCTCCCTTTGTTTCTTGATGAGTCTGGCTAATGGTTTGTCAATTTTATTTATCCTTTCAAAGAACCAGCTTTTGGCTTTGTTGATTTTTGCTATGATCTCTTTTGTTTCTTTAGCATTTATTTCTGCCCTAATTTTTAAGATTTCTTTCCTTCTACTAACCCTGGGGTTCTTCATTTCTTCCTTTTCTAGTTGCTTTAGGTGTAGAGTTAGATTATTTATTTGAGTTTTTTCTTGTTTCTTGAGGTATGCTTGTATTGCTATGAACTTTCCCCTTAGGACTGCTTTTACAATGTCCCACAGGTTTTGGGTTGTTGTGTTTTCATTTTCATTCATTTCTATGCAAATTTTGATTTCTTTTTTGATTTCTTCTGTGATTTGTTGGTTATTCAGCAGCATGTTGTTCAGCCTCCATATGTTGGAATTTTTAATAGTTTTTCTCCTGTAATTGAGATCTAATCTTACTGTATTGTGGTCAGAAAAAATGCTTGGAATTATTTAAATTTTTCTGAATTTACCAAGGCTAGATTTATGGCCCAGGATGTGATCTATCCTGGAGAAGGTTTTGTGTGCACTTGAGAAAAAGGTGAAATTCATTGTTTTGGGATGAAATGTCCTATAGATATCAATTAGGTCTAACTGGTCTATTGTATCATTTAAAGTTTGTGTTTCCTTGTTAATTTTCTGTTTAGTTGATCTATCCATAGGTGTGAGTGGGGTATTAAAGTCTCCCACTATTATTGTGTTATTGTTAATTTCTCCTTTCATACTTGTTAGTATTTGTCTTACATATTGCGGTGCTCCTATGTTGGGTGCATATATATTTATAATTGTTATATCTTCTTCTTGGATTGATCCTTTGATTATGTAGTGACCTTGTCTCTTTTCACAGGCTTTGTTTTAAAGTCTATTTTATCTGATATGAGTATTGTTATTCCTGCTTTCTTTTGGTCCCTATTTGCGTGGAAAATCTTTTTCCAGCCCTTCACTTTCAGTCTGTATGTGTCCCCTGTTTTGAGGTGGGTCTCTTGTAGACAACACATATAGGGGTCTTGTTTTTGTATCCATTCAGTCTTTGTCTTTTGGTTGGGGCATTCAACCCATTTACGTTTAAGGTAATTATTGATAGGGCCACCCATTCCAGTACTCCTGCCTGGAAAATCCCATGGATGGAGGAGCCTGGTAGGCTGCAGTCCATGGGGTCACTGAGTCGGACACGACTAAGCAACTTCACTTTCACTTTTCACTTTCATGCACTGGAGAAGGAAATGGCAACCCACTCCAGTGTTCTTGGCTGGAGAATCCCAGGGATGGGGGAGCCTGGTGGGCTGCCGTCTATGGGGTCGCGCAGAGTCAGACACGACTGAAGTGACTCAGCAGCAGCATGATCCCATTGCCATTTACTTTATTGTTTTGGGTTCGAATTTATACACCCTTTTTGTGTTTCCTGTCTAGAGAATATCCTTTAGTATTTGTTGGAGAGCTGGTTTGGTGGTGCTGAATTCTCTCAGCTTTTGCTTGTCTGTGAAGCTTTTGATTTCTCCTTCATATTTGAATGAGATCCTTGCTGGGTACAATAATCTGGGCTGTAGGTTATTTTCTTTCATCACTTTAAGTGTGTCTTGCCATTCCCTCCTGGCTTGGAGAGTTTCTATTGAAAGATCAGCTGTTATCCTTATGGGAATTCCCTTGTGTGTTATTTGTTGTTTTTCCCTTGCTGCTTTTAATATTTGTTCTCTGTGTTTGATCTTTGTTAATTTGATTAATATGTGTCTTGGGGTGTTTCACCTTGGGTTTATCCTGTTTGGGACTCTCTGGGTTTCTTGGACTTGGGTGATTATTTCCTTCCCCATTTTAGGGAAGTTTTCAACTATTATCTCCTCAAGTATTTTCTCATGGTCTTTCTTTTTGTCTTCTTCTTCTGGGACCCCTATGATTCGAATGTTGTAGCGTTTAATATTGTCCTGGAGGTCTCTGAGATTGTCCTCATTTCTTTTGTTTTTCTTTTTTCCTCTCTGATTCATTTATTTCTACCATTCTATCTTCTAACTCACTAATCCTATCTTCTGCCTCTGTTATTCTACTATTTGTTGCCTCCAGAGTATTTTTTATCTCATTTATTGCATTATTCATTATATATTGACTCTCTTTTATTTCTTCTAGGTCCTTGTTAAACCTTTCTTGCATCTTCTCAATCCTTGTCTCCAGGCTATTTATCTGTGATTCCATTTTGATTTCAAGATTT
This sequence comes from Bos indicus x Bos taurus, assembly GCF_003369695.1. NCBI lineage: Eukaryota > Metazoa > Chordata > Mammalia > Artiodactyla > Bovidae > Bos > Bos indicus x Bos taurus. The sequence goes on along the minus strand of NC_040081.1, from coordinate 94,731,348 downwards.
TGGATCAATTTCACTATCATTATTCAGAATTCTTTATCAGGTAGATTCCCTATCTCTTCCTCTTTTATTTGGTTTGGTGGGCATTTATCCTGTTCCTTTACCTGCTGGGTTTTCCTCTGTCTCTTCATCTTATTTAAATTGCTGAGTTTAGGGTGTCCTTTCTGTATTCTGGCAGTTTGTGGAGTTCTGTTTATTGTGGCGTTTCCTCACTGTGTGTGGGTTTGTACAGGTGGCTTGTCAAGGTTTCTTAGTTAGGGAAGCTTGTGTCGGTGTTCTGGTGGGTGGAGCTGGATTTCTTCTCTCTGGAGTGCAATGAAGTGTCCAGTAATGAGTTATGAGATGTCTATGGTTTTGGGGTGACTTTGGGCAGCCTGTATATTGGAGCTCAGGGCTGTGTTCCTGTGTTGCTGGAGAATTTGCTTGGTATGTCTTGCCCTGGAACTTGTTGGCCCTTGTGTGGTGCTTGGTTTCAGTGTAGGTATGGAGGCATTTGATGAGCTCCTGTCAATTAATGTTCCCTGGAATCAGGGTTTGGACTTAAGCCTCCTTCTTCCAGTTATCAGTCTTATTTTTACTGTAGTCTCAAAACTTCTCCTTCTATACAGCACCATTGATAAAACATCTAGGTTAAAGATGAAAAGTTTCTCCACCATGAGGGTCACCCAGAGAAGTTCACAGTGTTACATGGAGAAGAGAAGAGGGAGGAGGGAGTTAGAGGTGACCCAAATGAGATGAGGTGGAATCAATAGAGGAGAAAGCGGGCTAACCAGTAATCACTTCCTTATGTGCACTACACAACTGGACCACTCAGAGATGTTCACGGAGTTATACAGAGAAGAGAAGAGGGAGGAAGGAGACAGAGGTGGCCAGGAGGATAAAAGGAGGTAATGAAAAGGAGAAAGACAGATCCAGCCAGTAATCAGTTCCCTAAGTGTTCTCCACCATCTGGAACACACAGAAATTCACAGAGTTGGGTAGAGTAGAGAAGGGTTAGGGAGGAGACACAGGCGACCTGGTGGAAAAAAAGGAGAGTCTGAAGGGGGAGAGAGCAGTCAAGCCAGTAATCTCGCTCCCTAGTAAAAAATGGGTACTGAAGATTGGGTTCTTAAAGGTACAAAATTGGTAACAAATTCCTAAAATCAAAAATTAAAAATCTAGAGTAGAGTTTAGAATTTCAAAAATACAATGTTAAAGAAAAGAAGAAGGAAAAGAAAGAGAGAAAAAGGAAAAAAAAGTCACAAAAATTATAAAGAAAATATAGGCACAAAATTGATAACAAATACCAAAAAGCAAAAGTTTAAAAATCTAGAATTTGGAATTTCAAAAATACAATTTTAAGGAAAAGAAGAAGAAAAAGAAAGAGAAAAAAATAAAAACAAAGTCACAAAAATTATAAAGAAGATATAGGTACAAAATTGATAACAAATACCAAAAAGCATAAATTAAAAATCTAGAGTAGAGTTTGGAATTTCAGGAATACAATGTTAAAGAAAAGATGAAGAGAAAGAAAGAGAGAAAAAAAAGTCACAAAAGTTATAAAAAATATATAGGTACAAAATTGATAACAAATACCAAAAAGCTAAAATTAAAAATCTAGAGCAGAGTTTGGAATTTCAAAAATACAATGTTAAAGAAAAGAAGAAAAGAAAAAAAACAAGGTCACAGAAGTTATAAAAATTATATATATGAAGTTTGCTTTTTTTAAAAAAGGGTCTTTTTTCTTTTGCAAAGTAATAGTAGGTTATAAAAGTGAAAATTAAAGGAGTAATAGAGGACTTAAAAAAATTTTTTTAATTAAAAAAAAAAGAAAGAAACAATGATTGTAAAAATAGTAAAAAAAATATATAGGACTTTCTCTGATGTTGTTGTGGGTATTGTGGGTTCAGTTCATTTTCGGCTAGTTCCTTGGTTCGGCTTATATTTCTCAAGATCTATAGGCCCCTTCCTATGTCAGTACTAACCACGGGGTTTTAATCTATTGCCTGTCACTTCCAAGGCGGTTCCCTCTGTTATAGCTTCTTCTGTTTGCTCGTCTCTTCAGTGTCTGATTTCTGCCCTGATACAAAGGGGGTGGTGGTGGACACCTTTTTTTTTTTTTTTTAAGACTCACTTGTTCAATCGTGCTGTGGGGAGGGAGGGACGCTGCAAATAAATAAGACTGGTGTGTGCTCGCAGTGCCTCAGCCACACTGGGCCTGCCCCCGCTCATGGCGCGTGTAGCCTCCCTGCCCCCACTGCTCAGGCTCTAGGTTGCTCCTCCGGGAACCATCCGCAGCTGGCCCTGGGCTGCTTGCGCCTCCCAGGTCTAAGCCACTTAGGTTCAGGCACTCGGGTAGTCCTCAGAGGCACAGCCTCGGTTGGGCCTGCGTTTTGTGCCCTTCCCAGGTCCGAGCAGCTCAGACAAGAAAGACAAGACATATACTTGTCTTTCAATGATGGCGAGCGCGGTTGCTGCGACTTATCACCTCCCCGCCACTCGGTTATCTGGATGTACAACTGGCGCACCTTCTCAGGCAGATGTTGACTGTCCAGAACCCCAAGAAGTTTTAGTTAGCAAAAAAGCCTGCTTACAGTTTTGTAGATAATGTCTCTTTGGGGCTGCAATTGCCCCCTTCCGGCTCTGGCTGCCTGTCACTGGAGGGGTACATTCTGCAGCCAGCTATCTCTGTACAGTCCTTTGTTCCGTGCACGGGCCTGGCGGTGTCTTAGGTTAGGGCTGGCTTTTCGCATGGTAGATATCCCACAGTCTGGTTTGCCAGCCCAAATTATTTCACTCAGGTAGCGCTCGGGGTATTCAGGCCAGATCCTTACTCTAAGTGATTCAGCCCGCACTGTGCCTCCCTGCCCAGCCCCCGCTTGCTAGTGGTGGGTGCAGGTGTCTGCGCTGCTTCTCTGCTGGGGGAGTTACCGTAGGGCTCATAATCTGTGGGTTTTAATTGTTTATGTATTTTTCCTCCCTGTTATGTTGCCCTCAGTGCTTCCAAAGCTCAGCACAGACTCAGCAGTGAGAATGTTTCCTGGTGTTTGGAAACCTCTCTTTAAGACTCCCTTCCCAGGACGGAACTCCGTCCCTCCCTCTTTTGTCTCTTTTTTTGTCTTTTATATTTTTTCCTACCTCCTTTCGAAGACAATGGGTTGCTTTTCTGGGTGCCTGATGTCCTCTGCTGGCATTCAGAAGTTGTTTTGTGGAATTTACTCGGCGTTTAAATGTTCTTTTGATGAATTTGTTGGGGAGAAAGTGTTCTCCCCGTCCTATTCCTCCACCATCTTAGCTCCTCCCCTCTTGCCTAACTTCTATGGCTAGGATTTTCAATACTATGTTTAAGAGAAGTAGTGAGAGCGGGCATCCCTATTTTATACCTCATCGTAGAAAAAAGTTTTCAACTTTCACCATGAGTATGATGATAACTGTGGGTTTGTCATATATTGCCTTTATTATGTTGAGGTATATTCCCTCTGTACTCACATTGTTGAAGGCTTTTTATTATTATAACTGGATGCTGGATTTTCTCAAAAGTTTCTCCTGCATCAATTGGTATTATCATATGATTTTTATCCTTCATTTTATTAACATGACATATCACAGTAATTTATCTGCAGATGTTAAACAATCCTTGCATCCCTGAAACAAATCTCACTTGATCATGGCATATGATCCTTTTAATACATCATTAAATTTGGTTTATTAACATTTTGGTGAGAGATACTGGCCTATAATTTTGTTTTTGTGTGCTTTGTTGGCCTTCTAAAGTGAATTTGGAAGCATTCTCTCCTCTTCATTTTTTTAGAAGAGTTTGAGAATCTCGGAAGTCTTTGAAAGTTTGGTAGAATTCAACAGTGAAGCAACCTGGTCCTGGACTTTCATTTCGGCGTAGATTTTTGATCACTGTTTCAATCACTCTACTAATAATTAGTCTATTTAGACTTTGTTTCTTCATGATTAAGTCTTGGAAGATTGTATGTTCCTAGGAATTTATCCATTTCTTCTACTTGTCCAATTGGTTAGTGTATAATTATTCATTGTAGTCTATTATAATACTTTGTATCTTTTGCACACATTGGTGGGAAATGATGCTTGGAATCATTTCCAGATGGTTGGAAAAGATGCTTGAAATGATTTAAATCTTCTTAAATTGATTGAGACTTGTGGAGCTTAACATATGAGCCTTCCTAGAGAATGTTCTGTGTACCTTTGAGAAAAATGTATTCTCCTTTTGGGGGATGGAATATTCTTTATGTGTCTATTAAATTTATCTTGTCCAATGTGACATTGACAATGCCTTATTAACTTCCTGTTTGGATGATATATCCATTAACATAACTAGGGTGCTAAAGTTCTCTATTACTATATTGCTGTCAGTTTCTCCCTTTAGGTCTACTAATACTTGCTTGATATATTTAGCTGCTCCTATGTTGAGTGAATCAGTTCAGTTAAGTTGCTCAGTTGTGTCTAATTCTTTGTGACTCTGGACTGTAGCACATCAGGCTTCCCTGTCCATTACCAACTCCCAAGGCCTGTTCAAATTCATATCCATTGAATTGGTGATGTGATCCAATGATCTCATCCTCTGTCGTCCCGTTCTCCTCTTGCCTTCAATCTTTCCCAGCATCAGGGTCTTTTCCAATGAGTCAGTTCTTCACATCAGGTGGTCAAAGTATTGGAGTTTCAACTTCAGGATCAGTCTTTCCAATGAATATTCAGGACTGATTTCCTTTAGGATGGACTGTTGGATTTCCTTGCAGTCAAAGGGACTCTCAAGAGTCTTCTCCAACACCACAGTTCAAAAGCATCAATTCTTTGACGCTCAGCTTTCCTTATAGCCCAACTCTCACATCTATACATGACTACTGCAAAAAGCATAGATTTAACTAGACAGACCTTTGTCAGCAAAGTAATGTCTCTGTGTTTTAATATGCTGTCTAGGTTGGTCATAGCTTTTCTTCCAAGGACCAAGCGTCTTAATTTTGTGGCTGCAGTCTCCATCTGCAGTGATTTAGTAGACCAAAGAAATTAAGTCTCTCACTGTTTCCCCTGTTTCCCCATCTATTTGCCATGAAGTGAAGGGACCAGATGCCATGATCTTAGTTTTCTGAACGTTGAGTTTTAGGCCAACTTTTTCAACCTCTTCTTTTAAGAGGCTCTTTAGTTCTTCTTCACTTTCTGCCATAAGGGTGGTATCATCTGCATATTGATTCCACCTTGTGCTTCACCCAGCTCGGCATTTTGCATGATGTGCTCTGCATATAAGTTAAATAAGCAGAGTGACAATATATAGCCTTAACATACTCCTTTCCCAATTTGGAACCAGTCTGTTGTTTCATATCCAGTTCTAATTGTTGCTTCTTGACCTGCATACAGATTTCTCAGGAGGCAGGTAAGGTGATCTGGTACTCCCATCTCTTGAAGAATTTTCCACAGTTTCTTGTCATCCACACAGTCAAAGGCTTTGGCGTAGTCAATAAAGCAAAGTAGATGTTTTTTGGAAGTCTCTTGCTTTTTCAGTGATCCAACAGATGTTGGCAATCTGATCCCTGGTTCCTCTGCCTTTTCTAAATCAAGCTTGAAAATCTGGAAGTTCATGGTTCACATACTACTGATGCTTGGCTTGGAGAATCTTGAGCATTACTTTGCTAGCATGTGAGATAAGTGCAATTGTGTGGTAGTTTGAGCATTCTTTGGCATTGCCTATCTTTGGAATTGGAATGAAAACTGACCTTTTCCAGTCCTGTAGCCACTCTTGAGTTTTCAAAATTTGCTGGTATACTGAGTGAAGCACTTTCACAGCATCATCTTTGGGGATTTGAAATAGCTCATCTGGAATTCCATCATCTCCACTAGCTTTATTCATAGTGATGCTTCCAAGGACTACTTGACTTCACATCCCAGGATGTCTGGCTCTAAGTGAGTGAACGTACCATCGTGGTTATCTGGGTCATGAAGATCTTTTTTGTATAGTTGATCTGTGTATTCTTGCCACCTCTTCTTAATATCTTCTGCTTCTGTTAGTTCCATACCATTTCTGTCCTTTATTGTGCCCATCTTTGCATGAAATGTTCCCTTGGTATCTCTAATTTTCTTGAAGACATCTCTAGTCTTTCCCATTCCATTGTTTTCTTCTATTTCTTTGCATTGATCACTGAGGAAGGCTTTCTTATCTTTCCTTGCTATTTTTTGGAACTCTGCATTCAGATAGGTATATCTTTCCTTTTCTCCTCTGCCTTTAGCTCCTCTTCTTTTCTCAGCTATTTGTAAGGCCTCCTCAGACAATAATTTTGCCTTTTTGTATTTCTTTTCTTGGGGATGGTCTTGATCACTGCCTCCTGTATAATGTCATGAACCTCCATCCATAGTTCTTCAGGGACTCTGTCTATGAGATCTAAACCCTTGAATCTATTTGTCACTTCCACTATATAATCATAAGGGATTTGATTTAGCTCATACCTGAATGGTCTAGTGGTTTTCCCTACTTTCTCAATTTCCAAGGGAAACCATTCAATATCACAGTAATCCAAGTCTATGCCTCAACCAGTAATGCTGAAAAAGCTGAAGTTGAATGATTCTATGAAGACCTACAAGACCTTCTAGAACTAACACCCAAAAAAGATGTCCTTTTCATCAGAGGGGACTAGCATGCTAAAGTAGGAAGTCAAGAGATATCTGGAGTAACAGGCAAATTTGGCCTAGGAGTACAGAATGAAGCAGGGCAAAGGCTAATAGAGTTGTGCCAAAAGAAGGCACTGGTCATAGCAAACACCCTCTTCCAACAACACAAAATATGACTCTACACATGGACATCACCAGATGGTCAATATCGAAATCAGATTGATTATATTCTTTGTGGCCAAAGATGGGGAAGGTCTATATAGTCAGCAAAAACAAAACTTGGAGCTGACTGTGGCTCAGATTATGTTGGGTGAATAAATATTTCCAAATGTTATATCTTCTTGTTGGATTGACCCCTTAATCATTATGTAATGATCATCTTTATCTTTTATTACCGTCTTTGTTTTAAATGGCGACCCACTCCAGTATTCTTGCCTGGAAAATCCCATGGGTGGAGGAGTTTGGCAGGCTACAGTCCATGGGGTCACAAAGAGTCAGACACGACTGAGTTACTTCACTCTCACTTTGTTTTAAAGCCTATTTTGCCTGATGTAAATTTAGCTACCTCAGCCTTCTTTGCTCTCTACCTATATGAAACATCTTTTTTCCATCATTTTACTTTCAGTCTGTGTGTGTGCTTACATCTGAAGTGAGTGTCTTACAGGGAGCAAATACAGGGTCTTATTTTTTATCCATTTGGTCACTTACTTTGATTGGAGAATTAAGCCCATTTACATTTCTCTTAATTGTTTTCTGGCTGTTTTGTAGTTCCTCTCTGTTTATTCTTCTCTTGTTCTCCTCCCTTACAGTTTGATGATCTTCTTTAGTGTTATGCTTAGAACTCATTCTCATTATTTCTTGGTATGTACTGTCCATTTTTCATTTGTATTTACCAAGAGGTTCATACTTAATAGCCTATGTATGTATGTATGCATATACATGTATGTGTATGTTTGTGTGTGTGTATGAGTGTGTGAGTACCATTCTATTTTAAGTTCTTGGCAATTTAAGTTTGAACACATTCTAAAATTGTATATTTTTACTCTTCTCCCATATTTTATGTTTTTGATATCACATATTACAGCTTTTTATTCTATATAACATTATTATAGTTGCAGCTATTTTTATTACTTTTGCCTTTTACCGTTTGTACTAGCTCTATAAGTAATCAATCCCCTACCTTTACTACATAGTTACCTTTACCAGTGAGATATTCATAAACATATGTTTTCTTGATACTAATCAGTGTCCTTATTTTTTACCCTAAGGAAGTCCCCTTAACATTTCTTGCAAGGCCAGTTTAGTGGTAATGAATACCTTTACTTTTTGCTTGTCTGGAAAATATCTCCCTTCAATTCTGAATGATAATCTGACAAGGCAGATTATTCTTCTTTGAAATTTTTTCCTTTCAGCTCATTGAATATGTCACATCACTCCTTTCTGGCTTACAAAGTTTCTGCTGAAAATCTAAGAGTCATTGGGAGATTCTTTTGTATATAACAAGTGTGTGGTTTTTTTTTTTTTTTTCTTACTCTTTTAAGATTCACTCTTGAACTCTGACATTTTAATCATAATGCATCTTGGTGTAAATCTTTCTGGGTTCCTCTTACTTGGAACTCTCTGGGCTTTCTGGATCTGGATTGTATTTCCTTCCCATGTTAGGGAAATTTTCAGCCATTATTTTCTTCAAATAAGTTTTCTACCCCCTTTCTCTCTTTCTTCTGGAATTCCTATAATGTAAATGTTGTTCTGCTTCATGTTGTCTCATAGGTCTCTTAAGATACCTTCACTTTTAAACAATTTTTTTTGCTATTCTGTTTGGATGAGTTCCACTGGCCAGCCTTCCAGGTCCCTGATCCTTTCTGCTAGTTCATCTGGTCTTCTGATGAACGCCTCTAGCATATTTTTCAGCACAGTTATTATATTCTGTAATTCAACTTCAACTTCCATTTGTTACTTTCTTATATTTTCTCTTTGTTGAAGGTCTCATCTTTGTGACCATTACTTTGAACTCTTTCAGTTCAGTTCAGTCGCTCAGTTGTGTCCAACTCTTTGCGACCCCATGAATCGCAGCATGCCAGGCCTCCCTGTCCATCACCAACTCCCGGAGTTCACTCAGACTCACGTCCAGCGAGTCAGTGATGCCATCCAGCCATCTCATCCTCTGTAGTCCCCTTCTCCTCCTGCCCCCAATCCCTCCCAGCATCAGGGTCTTTTCCAATGAGTCAACTCTTTACATGAGGTGGCCAAAGTACTGGAGTTTCAGCTTTAGCATCATTTCTTCCAAAGAAATCCCAGGGATAAGCTAAATTATTTATCTGCATTTAATTTAAGGGTTTTTTTTTCCTGGGATTTTATCTTATTGTTTCATTTGGAACATATTCCTCTGTTTCCTCATTTGTTTGACTCTCCATGTTTGCTTCTATATACTTGGGGGTGGTGGGGAGGACTCCTTCTCTCCTATTTGAAGAAGTGGCCTTGTGTAAGAAATGAACCTTATCATTCAACCTTGCCCTAGTTCTTAGTTGTCTCTTGAACCTTTGTGATTGTTTAAGCAGCCTGATTTATTCTTGATAGGTCCTAGTTATTGAGGGTGTGCCAAGACTTGTTAGCATTCCAGACAGAGAGATCTCAGTTAGAACCTCATTTCAGGCTGATAAGCCAGACCCTCAGGCAGCAGCTTTTAAAGCAGATACACACATGCTGTCTTGTGGAACCTCAAAGATAAACCCTGCTGGCCTCCTGAGCATGTGATCTGGATGTGTCTTCTTGAAGAAAGGTACAAAAATCAGGGGTCCAGGCAGGTGTATCAACTCCTTTCTGGGAGTACTGGCAAGCTGTAGCAAGGCCAAAGTGTTAGTCACTCAGTCGTCTCCGACTCTTTGTGACCCCATGGACTGTAGCCCACCAGGCTCTTCTCTCCATGGAATTCTCCAGGCAAGAATACTGGAATGGCTTGCCATTTCCTTCTCCAGCAAGGCCATAGGAGAGTGGAAAGATGGTTCCTCCAGCCCACATAACCTCAGAGCAACTCAGTAGCCTTTCAGATCAGATCAGATCAGTCACTCAGTCATGTCCGACTCTTTGCGACCCCATGAATCGCAGCATGCCAGGCCTCCCTGTCCATCACCAACTCCCGGAGTTCACTCAGACTCACGTCCAGCGAGTCAGTGATGCCATCCAGCCATCTCATCCTCTGTCGTCCCCTTCTCCTCTTGCCCACAATCCCTCCCAGCATCAGAGTCTTTTCCAATGAGTCAACTCTTCGCATGAGGTGGCCAAAGTATTGGAGTTTCAGCTTTAGTACCATTCCTTCCACAGAAATCCCAGGGCTGATCTCCTTCAGAGTGGACTGGTTGGATCTCCTTGCAGTCCAAGGGACTCTCAAGAGTCTTCTGCAACACCACAGTTCAAAAGCATCAATTCTTCAGTGCTCAGCCTTCTTCACAATCCAACTCTCACATCCATACATGACCACAGGAAAAACCATAGCCTTGACTAGATGAACCTTTGTGGGCAAAGTAATGTCTCTGCTTTTGAATATGCTATCTAGGTTGGTCATAACTTTCCTTCCAAGGAGTAAGCGTCTTTTAATTTCATGGCTGCAATCACCATCTGCAGTGATTTTGGAGCCCAGAAAAAGTCTGACATTGTTTCCACTGTTTCCCCATCTATTTCCCATGAAGTGATGGGACCGGATGCCATGATCCTCGTTTTCTGAATGTTGAGCTTTAAGTCAACTTTTTCACTCTCCACTTTCACTTTCATCAAGATGATTTTTAGTTCCTCTTCACTTTCTGCCAAGGGTGGTGTCAGTAGCCTTTAGATATGTGGAAAACCTGAAGCCTATTGCTCTGGCTGAAGCTCCGGTAGGCCTTTTTCACAGGATGACTGGGGACGTGTTTAAGTCTACTGTCTGTGCAAAGCCTGACAAGAACAGTCTCTCTGATTGTTTTCAGTTCTGCAGGGACCAAAAGTGTACAACCTGATGCCACCAGAGCCAGGTGCTCAACAAGACTTCTCTGTGTGAATTGTGTACCCCACATACTTTAACTGAACAAGAGGAGAGTGGGGCGAGTGTGCTCCTGCTGACTTTAGCAGGTCCGTGATTAAGCATGAAGCTGGGGCACACCCACCAGCTTTTGTGGGACTGCAGGAGAGTCTGGGACCAGGTCACACCCACTGTTGCTAGAAGGATAGACGAAGAACACAGAAATGGCACCCACTGCCACTTCTGTTCCCAGAGAGGGTGCCAATAGGCACCTGCCCCTCCAACAGATGTTGTAAGATTAGCAAATGAATCTCCTTCACATACGGTCTATGTGCTTTTCCAATTTCTGTTTTTATGCTGGGTCCCAGGGTGAGTGACTCTATGTGTGAGTCCTTTAGGGGTGAAATATCTGTACCCTATACCCCAGTGGGCCTCTTTAATATGTCCTGTTTGTTTTCAAAGCCATACCTTTTGGGGGCTCCTCCTATGGTGCAGGTTCCAAGGGTTGGGGTGCTTGATATTGAGCATGAACACCTGGCTCTTCAGAAAGAAACTCTGTGTTTGTAAGACTTCCTCCTGATTGTGGAAGGGTGGAATTTTTGTGAGACATCTCTGCTTCTCCTACTGCCTTGATGTAACCCTTTTAACCTTTGTTGGAGAGGACCATTAAGCTAGTTTTAAGGTCTTTTTTGGACGGAATTGTTCAAAACATAGATGTAGATTTAGTATGTCTGTGGGAGGGGATAAGTCTTCAGGATTTTCCTAAACTGCCATCTTGAACTGGCCCTCAGAAAATGGTTTTAAATTCAATTTGAATACATATATTCTTCATCCCACCCTACCATGTCAAAGAAGAAATGTGAATTTGTCTCAGATTGTTTGTTTTTTATAGATGAAAAGGGAATGATTTAATACCTTATTAACCTTAAGTATTCAGAAACTGACTTTAAATTTATTGCCCCATCTAGGAAATTTATTGGAGAAGGCAATGGCACCCCACTCCAGTACTCTTGCCTGGAGAGTCCCATGGACAGAGGAGCCTGGTAAGCTGCAGTCCATGGGGTCGCTAAGAGTCGGACATGACTGAGCAACTTCACTTTCACTTTTCACTTTCATGCATTGGAGAAGGAAATGGCAACCAACTCCAGTGTTCATGCCTGGAGAATCACAGGGACGGGGGAGCCTGGTAGGTTGCCATCTATGGGGTCGCACAGAGTCAGACACGACTAAAGCGACTTAGCAGCAGCAGCAGCAGGAAATTTCTAGATAGAAAACATTTTTCTAATTACAATCACTTTCTTATTTCCATTTTTAAAATAAGGAGTATTATTTATTAAGTCAGTAACCTCACTTCTCAGCTTTTGGAAAAGATTTATAATTCAGTAAGTTAAATGTATATATAGTAAAATAATATTTATCAGATAAATTAGGTACTCAAACATTATTGTTCAAATAAACACATTTTTCCTACTCTCAGTACTCAGCATGTTCCTTTGCTTAATGAAAATAGTGATAATATAAAATTGGAGAAACTTGAGACAGCCACAATGTGGTGAAAAGTTAAATGTTTTTCCAGCTATATTGAGATATAACTGAATACTAACATTGTGTAAGTTTAAGGTATATAACACGTTGATTTAATATACTTGATATTGCAAAATGATTACCACTACAGTGTTAGCTAACACCTGCATTATATCACATATTTCCACTATATTATAGTGAGAACATTTAAGATCTACTCTCACAGCAACTTGCTAGTATGCAATACAGTATCACAAAATGTAATCACTATACTGTACCTGAGATCCCCAGAACTTGTTCATTAAATTTCAACTTTGATTTCAAAATATTCATTAATTTAATTAAATTTATATTTTAAATTTATTCATTTAATTAAACTTCCATTTTAAAATCATAACTTTAAATGGTCAAAATATATTTTAAGTAGTAAAAAGAATGATTTATAATAAAATCTTTTAATACTAGAAAAATTTTAATAGCAAAAAATTTTTGGTTCTAACATAGCTTATAACCAACCTCTTTTTAGTAGTTCACTGACTGAAACAAAATTTCTAATTTTTTTGAACAAGCGGGGACCTTTCCATTTTACTCCAAAAGGGCAGAAAATATATAAATAAAAGAGATATTCCATGAGAAACAGTTCACCTCCCTAAAGAAATAGCACCTTAGATTCTTTTTTAAAGATGGGATGATTTAAACCTATCAGAAATTATAAATAAGTTAAACCTTATATCCCTTTCCAAAGGATTAATGATACTGGCCTTAGACCCATTTTATGGAATTTGTTTTGTAGAAATCTGTTTTTGGTTTTGGGAATTCACACATCTCTACCTTCTGCCTAGAATATTCTTTACCCAGAGCCTTACCTGGCTAGCCCCTACTCAGCTGTCAGGTCTGAACTTGACTGTATCTCCCTCTTTGCTCAGGCTTCCCTGACCTCACAGCATTTTGATTAGAGGAGCTTCCTGTGGATTCTACAATTCTCTTATTTATTCTTTTTTGTAACCATCTATTTGCTTATCTCTAACCCCTAAACAATGTTAAGTTCCTTGTGGGCAGGAACTGATTATCTTCTTCAGGAATGAACTTTAGGAAAGCATAGTTTTCAAGAATCAATTAATCACATCAGTCACTCTCATGTAGTTGAATATAGCCACAGTACCTGCTATTTCCTGAGAAATCTAGAGGTCAATGCATTCTACGTACTATTCATTCATTAGGCTCTAAAAGCAATGTCATATACTTTGATGAAAAGATTAATTATGCATCAATTTTTTCATGAAAAGTAGCATCTAAAAACTTAAACCATCACTTCAAAGTTGTATTGTTTTAGATTTCTTTTGCCTTAATATCTTGTACCTGAAACCTAAGAAGCCTCAAAGAAATATTATCCCCCTCCTCTCTTGCTATATATTTTGCTAAATAACCAACTCATTTTAAGCCCATGATCCCTATTTTCCAAGAGATGCAAATGGGGAGAAATATCTTAAGTCCATATAAAGCAAAAAAGTTACATGAAAACAACGCCCCCATTCCCTTTTTAAAGTTCCACAGTATTTACACGACATAATCAATTCCAGTTTAGGATTTAAGAAAATATCTGTGTAACATTCTAAAATGAGTGAAATTCAACAAACTGATTTATATTAAATTCCAAGCTTAGGACTCCTAAGTCAACATTCTAACAGTGCTAGCCAGTGAGAGTGCAGGGACAGTGCGGCTTGCCATGGCTGAAGGCAAACCGAGTGCTGTGAGGGATGGCTGCGGGGTCATGTGCTGCCAAGGCCTCAATGTAAACACAGGTGTGTGGGAAGGAGCGCAAGGTCTCTCCCATCGAGCAGCTAAAGAAACACTGGCAGTCACGCTGTGGAGTCTGAATGCTAAACTTTGAAAATAGATCATTTTTGTGAAACTGCTACATCTTAACTCGCATGTTAATACATCCTCAACTTAAAGGGGTCATGAAGAACACTTGAACCTCATATCATTGTTTTACACTGAAAAATTTGAGATGGAAAGCAGATCTTTTTTTTACCCCTGCTGAGCATCTCCCTGCTGAGTAAAGAAGTTTGAAGTTATTACCACCTCATTTGCTGGCATTTAGCAAGGATTCTTTTTATGGTTGCATGGAATTAATGCCACAAGAGGACTTTTCCTGCCAATGTCTGTTAAATGGCATGGCAGTGCTTTACAAAAATATATTAGGACTATGGCATAGAAGACTAATAAATATATCAATAACATTTGTTAATAGGTTTGGGTTTGTGGGGATTTTTTATCTTTGGGGGTTCTGCTTTTTTTAATTTGTTTTTGGCTTTATTTTGGAGTCTTTTTTTGGGGGGTTGGTTTAGTTTTCCCATATATCCATCTGTTGTTATCAAAAATAGTGCTAAAATAGTGTACAATAACCCATAGGGTAGCAAATGGTAATAAATATAGGATTTAAAGGCAGACAGTCTCAGTTCATATTTTAGCTGAACAACCCACTACTGTGAGGCTTGAGCAGATTATGTAAATTCTCAAGTCTCAGGGCTTCCTTTGCAAACTGGACTAATTGTGATATCTCCCAGCAGAGGGTAATTTTCTGCATTATACAGTGCCTCTTAATAATGTCAAATAGCTATTAATGTCATTAGTATCACTATTTAATAATGTCTACTTACTTCATATAGAAGTAACTTTAACTCAATTTCATATTGTTTTCAAATTGTTTGACTATATGAAGTGACTGACTATAAATACAAATAAATAAATTTGTAATTAACTTCTCTGCTAAAATATATTCTCTCTCCCCTACCTTATTTTGTCAATTTTGAGCATTTCTCTTGAGTCAGTCTTCTGCTGGGTGAAAGATGACATTTTGCTAGACTGTTGAAATGCATCCCAAGATTTCATTAATAATATGTCATGCTATCATTCCTAATTCACAAAACCGATAAATGTTAAGGTCAACAAAATATTCTCATGAAATTGAGAAGACTGCCATATCTGCAACTGAATATGAAGAAAATAAAAACAAGTATGAGCCATTAAATGACATCAAGTGACTCAGTAATAATATGTATAACAACAATTACATTTGTCTTAGGTACTTAAAAATATCAATTTCCATTTGAGGTGATATCTACATGAAATGAACACAATGTTCTTAATGACAAAATGAATTTCATTTATTAAAACATTGTCCTAAACTGTGTTCTAGAAGCCAATACATTCGGGCATGACAAATGAAAGAGAGAAGGAGAAAAAGGCAGATGAAGAATCCATTCGTTCATTGTTTACTCACTTATTTAACAAATGGTATCTATGTGATAAAAATTTTATATACATCAGCTTCAACTTGTGCATAGTTTTGTTATTTACCAAGCATTTTTACATAGATTTTCTTATTTGATCTTCATAATCTATTCAAGAGATGAGGGAAGTGAACATATAGCATGTCCAATGTGACAGAGGCATATGGTTGGTTTTCCTAAATACTGGCTAGGGCTCTTTTCACTACATGGTACTGGAAGATCATTATTCATTATGCAGAGGAGAGGCTAAGCCTGAGAAATCTTATGACCACAGAAAGAACACAGAAGAATTCTTTCAATATGGAGACTTTCCTGGTATTCCTAGCATTCTTAAGTAATTTTACTAAATCAAGTGATATACCTAGGTATTTTCCTTCTTTCTATCTTCCATTTTTTACTAAGGCAAAATAAAAAGTAAGTGTAAAGGAAGTTATAATTGGGGACATATCTTGAGAGTCCCTTGGACTGGATGGAGATTAAACCAGTCGATCCTAAGGGAAATCAACCCTGAATATTCATTGGAAGGACTGATGCTGAAGCTGGAGCTTCAGTAATTTGGCCACCTGATGCAAAGAACTGACTCACTGGAAAAGATCCAGATGCTGAGAATGATTGAGGGCAGGAAGAGAAGGGGACAACAGAGGATAAGATAGTTAGATAGCATCAATGACTCAATGGGCATTTGAACAAACTCTGGGAGATAGTGAAGGACAGGGAAGCCTGGCATGCTGCAGTTCATGGGGTCACAAAGAGTCAGAAATGACTTAGCAACAAATAAAATTGGATGAATTTTAAAAATAGAACCACATATAAAAATGAAAAGAAGTACATATTACACAAAAAGTCTTAAGTAATTGATGGGACTGAGTATCAAATTTGGCCCTGAGTATCTTATCAACCAAACTAAAAATGAACACATGAAAAATTATATAATTCTCATTAGCAGAAACAAACAGGGGCACTTATTTCTTGCAGATAAATAAGTCATTTTTCCAGTCATTAAACATTTTAAATAGTTATTTTTTTCTTTATTTTTATTTATTTATTTGGCTGCAATGGGTCTTAGTTTTCGCCCACAGGATCTTCAGTCTTTGTTGTGACATGCTACGTCTTCAATCTTTAGCTGCAGTATGCAAACTCTTAGTTGTGGTATGTGGGATCTAGCTCCCTGACCAGGGATTGAACCTGGGCCACCGGCATTGGGAATGCGGAGTCTTAGCCACTGGACCACCAGGGAAGTCTCTCTGTCGTTAAAATTTAAAAGAAACTTCTCTCTTCCTTTCTTCAACTGGAGACCCACAGATAATATATTAAATAATGTCCTTTCCTAACAGCCTAACCCAACATCCTCCTATGTATTGCTATTGTTAATACTGTTATTATTAATATTAAATGAATAATAATGCATAATTTTATGTTTTCATATAAATACCTTTTGAATTAAGTACTGATATTATCCCCACTTAATGGATGAGAAAACATCTGTATAAATGAGAAAACTTAGTAGCTTGCCCGAGGTCACATAAATAGTAAATTCTCATGCATTTTATCATCAAGACTTCTGCACATCTTGTTACTCCAAATCCCATGTTCTACTTCAGACAAAAAGACACCACCTCATTGGCAGTCAGTTCTGTGGTCACAGCCTGAAAACCTAGTTCTCAAAGCCAGCAAGCATCCATCACCTGGAGGGCTTGTGAAAAACACAAATCACAGGGCCCGAGCTCCATCAGAGATCATGATTTAGTAGACCTGAGATGCAGACAGAGAATTTACATTTCTAACAAATTTCCACATGATGCTGATGTTGCTGGTCAGAGATTACAGATTGAGAACTACTGGCCTGTAATTTTGAAAGCTTCCAAATATATATCACACTTAATAGGGTATTTTGCTGAATGCTTTTTATTAGTCATCCAAATTTATTTGGCAATGTAGGTCCAGTCACTGAGATAAAGAATAATGAAAGAGGACCCAGGTGGTATCTAGAAATAACACCACTTTCTTTTTTTTTTTTCCAATTAAGTTATTTTTCTATTGTGGTAAAATAAATATAACACAAATATGCTATTTTAACAATATTTAAGAACACAATTTAGTGGCATTAATTATTCACAATTTTCTGTACCATTATCACTATTTCTAAAACTTTCCATTATCCCAAACAGAAACTCTGTACCCATCAAACAATAACTTTCCATTACCCCTCTCTCCAGCTCCTGATGAAAATTAATCTACTATCTCTCTTTATATATTTCCTATAATATTGTCCTTTTGTGCCTGGCTTGCTCTAAGATTCATCCATATTGTATTAATAATATGTATGAGAACTTCATTCCTTGTAAAGGCTGGATATTAGTCTACTGTAATTAACATCCTTTTCTAAACCACATTTGCCAATGAGTTTTCTAAAGCTAACAAACCAATGTTCACTTTGGTTCTCACTATCTTCTTTTATTTAAGGTATCTACAGTGGTCACATTTCTTTTGGTCAATCTCATTTCATAGTGAAAAATTTGGATTACATATAAGGACAAAAAACAAACAAACAAAGCACATGTAACACCACACCTATGTGGTACCAACTTCTTCTTCCTGTAAGTTGACTCTCATCCCCACTTGCATCATCGCACTTGGCATTAAAATCTACATTATTTAGTCTCTACTACATGTTCCTGTGTTGGAGAGCACATGAAAGGAAAATATTCTCCCACATTTAACAAGAGGGATGCAGGTGTAAAGGTGCAGGTTTAGACGCCTGCCAAACTGAGACAAGGCAAAAAACTGGGGAATTTTCTGGGAAGAGATTCAGGAGGCAGCCGACTTTATGAGAAAAGCAGAATAGTGAAAGCTGGAGAGCGAGAGGCAGATTAGTCTGGAGAGGAAACCAAAAGCAAAATGAAGATCAGAACAAAGGAAAAAAATGAAAGAAACAAGGTCTACATTTTAGGAAGTGCTTAAGACATATGTGCCACCAAGGCATCGACCTAGAATGGCTTTAGCAGCTCTGCTCCAATCAACCGTCAATATCCCCAAATCCGGCTGGGGTTGGCTAGAGGAGAGACAGGGGCCCTGACTGATAGCGTCTGCCAGCATCCATGGTATAAAGGCATAAATACAACCACCTTGGCCAATTTCGGGCTACCAACTGATGGCCTATCTGGGAAGGGAAGTGCCCAGGGGTCTTGCTAGTTCGCGAAAGCTAGCTCCAACACATCCGTGTCTCAAATCCACACATGAAAACACAACCTAAGAGAAAATCAGTGGACCTGCTATTCAAATACAGCTTCGGGACAACAGCTCTACAGGCTTATCCGCAGCCCTCTGCTAGAATTTTGACCCCAAAATCTTCCTTGTAAAAGATGGAGAACCATCTCTTCTCTGTAACTGAGGGACAGGCATAGGATTGCCTTCCTTCAAGCTTCTAAACAAAACCTTAGCATGCAGATATTTCCTCCTTTTGTGCTGATACATGTATCTAGCTGCTCTCATTGTACAGATATCCTGCAGTGCACAGGTCTGAGGTAATGCAAGACTGCAGCAGCCTGGGGTGAGAGAGCATTTGATGGGGTAGTAATAATGACCTGCAGTCAGCTTCAGGGGTGAAAACAGAATTCAAGGCTGAGGGATGACAAATACTGTCTTTAGCTGACTCTGTGATTTGGAGTGGGCTGGTGAGGGGGATAAGCCTCTCTACCACAGTTAGCCTCAAGGGCACGAGAAGGAAAACAATTGCCCAGGAGCAGAAGGCCTCCATGAGGGGACTTCCCAGATAAGAATCCACCTTACAACTGAACCTTACAAAGGTTCAATCCCTGGTCAAGGAACTAAGATCCCACATGCCGTGGGGCAACTAAGCCTATGCCTCCTCAACTATTGAGCCTGCACAGCTCAACTAGAGAGAAGCTCACTCACCACAAAGACCTGACACAGTCAAAAATAAAAATAAATTTAAAAAAAGAAGAAGGTCCCCATAACCACTTACCAGAGTTCCAGTGCTGGTCAACACTTCATAAGCAGGACCATACCTCCAAACTGAACCTTCAGGTTAAATATTTTGAAGTATAGCTCTAAATATTTTGTACCTATTTTTTATTTTTATACATATTTATTTTAAAAATACTCAAAAGGAATTGTTGCATGTTTCCTTGCTTCAGACATTGATAAGCAATTCACAAGTTTTAAAACCTGCAATTACTTGGTTCCTTTTGTTTGAAAGAACAGAACAATGGTGAATGGAATTGTTTCCTTAATTTCTCTTTCTGTTTTCTCATTATTAGTGTATAGGAATGCAAGGGATTTCTGTGTGTTGATTTTATATCCTGCAACTTTACTATAGTCATTGATTATTTCTAGTAATTTTCTGGTGGAATCTTTAGGGTTTTCCATGTAGAGGATCATGTCATCTGCAAATAGTGAGAGTTTTACTTCTTCTTTTCCTATTTGGATTCCTTTTATTTCTTTTTCTGCTCTGATTGCTGTGGCCAAAACTTCCAAAACTATGTTGAATAGTAATGGTGAAAGTGGGCAGCCTTGTCTTGTTCCTGACTTTAGAGGAAATGCTTTCAATTTTTCCCCATTGAGGATAATGTTTGCTGTGGGTTTGTCATATATAGCTTTTATTATGTTGAGGTATGTTCCTTCTATTCCTTCTTTCTGGAGAGTTTTTATCATAAATGGATGTTGAATTTTGTCAAAGGCTTTCTGTGCATCTATTGAGATAATCATATGGTTTTTATTTTTCAATTTGTTAATGTGGTGTATTACATTGATTGATTTGCGGATACTGAAGAATCCTTGCATCCCTGGGATAAAGCCCACTTGGCCATGGTGTATGATCTTTTTAATGTGTTCTCCTAGACAAGAACATAGGCAAAACACTCTCCGACATACATCACAGCAGGATCCTCTATGACCCACCTCCCAGAATATTGGAAATAAAAGCAAAAATAAACAAATGGGACCTAATTAACCTTAAAAGCTTCTGCACATCAAAGGAAACTATTAGCAAGGTGAAAAGACAGCCTTCAGAATGGGAGAAAATAATAGCAAATGAAACAACCAACAAACAACTAATCTCAAAAATATACAAGCAACTCCTACAGCTCAACTCCAGAAAAATAAACGACCCAATCAAAAAATGGGCCAAAGACCTAAATAGACATTTCTCCAAAGAAGACATACAGATGGCTAACAAACACATGAAAAGATGCTCAACATCACTCATTATCAGAGAAATGCAAATCAAAACCACTATGAGGTACCATTTCACACCAGTCAGAATGGCTGCCATCCAAAAGTCTACAAATAATAAATGCTGGAGAGGGTATGGGGAAAAGGGAACCCTCTTACACTGTTGGTGGGAATGCAAACTAGTACAGCCACTATGGAGAACAGTGTGGAGATTCCTTTAAAAACTGGAAATAGAACTGCCTTATGATCCAGCAATCCCACTGCTGGGCATACACACTGAGGAAACCAGAAGGGAAAGAGACACGTGTACCCCAATGTTCATCGCAGCACTGTTTATAATAGCCAGGACATGGAAGCAACCTAGATGTCCATCAGCAGATGAATGGATAAGAAAGCTGTGGTACATATACACAATGGAGTATTACTCAGCCATTAAAAAGAATACATTTGAATCAGTTCTAATGAGGTGGATGAAACTGGAGCCTATTATACAGAGTGAAGTAAGCCAGAAGGAAAAACATAAATACAGTATACTAATGCATATATATGGAATTTAGAAAGATGGTAACAATAACCTGGTGTACGAGACAGCAAAAGAGACACAGATGTATAGAACAGTCTTATGGACTCTGTGGGAGAGGGAGAGGGTGGGAAGATTTGGCAGAATGGCATTGAAACATGTAAAATATCATGTAAGAAACGAGTTGCCAGTCCAGGTTCGATGCACGATACTGGATGCTTGGGGCTAGTGCACTGGGACGACCCAGAGGGATGGTATGGGGAGGGAGGAGGGAGGAGGGTTCAGGATGGGGAACACATGTATACCTGTGGCGGATTCATTTTGATATTTGGCAAAACTAATACAATTATGTTAAGTTTAAAAATAAAATAAGATTAGAAAAAAAAAAAAAAGAAAGAACAGAACAATGAATATCTTGGTGGTATTCCACGACTTACACTTGTTATCCTTTTTGCAGAAAGAGTCTAGAAAGATATTGGCTCAAAAGGGCACTAATTTATACTTTGTGCCATCTTTTAAAATATTTAAGTCGATGACATTTGGGTCTGCAATTTTTGTTGTTGTCATTCAGTCACTCAGTAGTGTCTGACTCTTTGCAACCCCCTAGACTGCAAGGAGATCCAACCAGTCCATTCTGAAGGAGATCAGTCCTGGGTGTTCTTTGGAAGGAATGATGCCAAAGCTGAAACTCCAGTACTTTGGCCACCTCATGCGAAGAGTTGACTCATTGGAAAAGACTCTGATGCTGGGAGGGATTGGGGGCAAGAGGAGAAGGGGACGACAGAGGATGAGATGGCTGCATGGCATCACTGACTCAATGGACGTGGGTCTCAGTGAACTCCAGGAGTTGGTGATGGACAGGGAGGCCTGGCGTGCTGCGATTCATGGGGTCGCAAAGAGTCGGACATGACTGAGTGACTGATCTGATCTGATCTGATCTGAGACCGCAGTGTGCCAGGCTTCCCTGTCCTTTACCATCTCCCAGAGTTCACTCAAACGCATGTCCATTGAGCTAGTGATGCCATCCAACCATCTCGTCTTCTGTCGTCTCCTTCTCCTCCTACCTTCAATCTTTCCCAGCATCAGGGTCTTTTCTGATGAGTTGGCTCTTCGCATCAGGTGGCCAAAGTGTTGGCGCTTCAGCTTCAGCATCAGTCCTTCTAATGAATATTCATGATGTCACAAAAAAACAGATTTTTTTTCCTTTGATTATTAGCTCATAGTTAGATCATCATCCAGTCTCACCACTTCATGGAAAACAGATGGGGAAAAAATGGAAACAGTGACAAGCTTTATTTTCTTGGGTTCCAAAATCACTGAAAATTGTGACTGCAGCCCTGAAATTAAAAGACGCTTGCTCTTTGGAAGAAAAGCTGTGACAAACCTAGACAGCATATTAAAAAGCAGAGACATCACTTTGTCGACAAAGGTCCATATATGCAAAGCTATAGTTTTTTCAGTAGTCATTTATGGATGTGAGAGTTGGACCATAAAGAAAGCTGAGCACCAAAGAATTGCTCAAACTGTGGTGCTGGAGAAGCCTCTTGAGAGTCCCTTGGGCAGCAAGGAGATCAAACCAGTCAATCCTAAAGGAAATCAACCCTGAAGATTCATTGGAAGGACTGATGCTGAAGCTGAAGCTTCAACACTTTATCCACCTGATGTAAAGAGCCAACTCATTGGAAAAGACCTTGATGCTGGGAAAGATTGAGGGCAGGGGGAGAAGAAGGCAACAGAGGATGAGATGGTTGGATGGCATTATTGACTCAATGGACATGAGTTTGAGCAAACTCTGGGAGACAGTGAAGGACAGAGAAGCCTGGTGTGCAGCAGTCCATGGGGCTGTCAGAATCAAACACGACTGAGTGACTGAACAACAACATAGTTAACCTATTAGGAAATTATTTGAGTTTTTTAAGGTACCCTGAATTATTTTCAGGTATCTTCATTGAAATTAAAAAACTGCAGCTGGGGCCCTCAAAACCTGTAGATTCTGTGCTTCTCTCAACCTGTGAGAGGATCTGTGTTTTCCCAGAAATTACGGCCACTGAATGAAAGAGAAGTTTACATTCGTCTGCATGTGAAATACAGCTTGAGTTGCTGGGCTGCAATCCTCAGGGCTGTGAATGTTAATCAATCAAAGTGTTTATTCATTAGGCACTCCTTTTTTGTTTTCTTTGGGACTGCATGATTCAGAAGCCTTGCTCAAGTAGGTCCAAGAAAAGAACAGTCTACAGAGGGTTAACACATGAAGGAAAAACTCCAAAATGTATCGGAAGGCTGCAATTTGTTAGTCTGTGCCTTGGTTTGGTTTGTTTTTTCTTTCTGTGTCACTCCATGGCTTCCCTTGGTTTCCTTCTCTTTCACTCTCCCAAGGGAGGGAGAGGGATCTTTTTTAATTTCCTCATAATATAACAACAGTTTTTAGAATGTGGAAGAGATGGAAGGGTGGTGATTTATATATATAGAAAATTGAAGCATTTGGTTCCCAGGCTCCAGTCCTGAAGAATGATCTCAAGTTGCTCTCAGGATCTGTGGGACAAATTCAAAAAATCCCAAAAAGGGATCTTTGCCTCTGAGACTCTCTATCACTTCGTTCCTAATACAGGAATCTGCGTCCCTCCCTGTTTCTCCTTTTACAGGGATCACTTCGTGGGAAATAGATGGAGAAACAGTGGAAACAGTGTCAGACTTTATTTTCGGGGGCTCCAAAATCACTGCAGATGGTGACTACAGCCATGAAATTAAAAGACGCTTACTCCTTGGAAGGAAAGTTATGTCCAACTTAGATAGCATATTCAAAAGCAGAGACATTATTATGCCAACAAAGGTCCGTCTAGTCAAGGCTATGGTTTTTCCTGTGGTCATGTATGGATGTGAGAGTTGGACTGTGAAGAAGGCTGAGCACTGAAGAATTGATGCTTTTGAACTGTGGTGTTGGAGAAGACTCTTGAGAGTCCCTTGGACTGCAAGGAGATCCAACCAGTCCATTCTGAAGGAGATCAGCCCTGGGATTTCTGTGGAAGGAATGATGCTAAAGCTGAAACTCCAGTACTTTGGCCACCTCATGCGAAGAGTTGACTCATTGGAAAAGACTCTAATGCTGGGAGGGATTGGGGGCAGGAGGAGAAGGGGATACCAGAGGATGAGATGGCTGGATGGCATCACTGACTCGATGGACGTGAGTCTGAGTGAACTCTGGGAGTTGGTGATGGACAGGGAGGCCTGGTGTGCTGCGATTCATGGGGTCGCAAAGAGTCAGACACGACTGAGTGACTGAACTGAACTGAACTGATGACCTCCTAATGTCACCACTCAGAGAAGGCAATGGCACCCCACTCCAATACTCTTGCCTGGAAAATCCCATGGACCGAGGGGCCTGGTGGGCTGCAGTCTATGGGGTCGCTAGGAGTCAGGCACGACTGAGCGACTTCACTTTCACTTTTCACTTTCATGCATTGGAGAAGGAAATGGCAACCCACTCCAGTGTTCTTGCCTGGAGAATCCCCGGGACGGGGGAGCTTGGTGGGCTGCCGTCTATGGGGTTGCACAAAGTCGGATACGACTGAAGCGACGCAGCAGCAGCAGCAGCAGCAGCGTCACCACTCTCCTCCTGTCAGCTTAGTCAGTACCTCTCACATTTTTGTTACCTAAATTAGAGTATTCTATAAAACAGAAATGTCAAATTCTATCTTTATCTATTCTTGACTTCTGCCTGGTAGAAAATAAGGTCCAATACATCCAATGGGAAAAACCCTGATACTGGGAAAGACTGAGGGCAGGAGAAGGGGGCGACAGATGATGAGATGGTTGGGTAGTATCATCAACTCAATGGACATGAGTTTGAACAAACTCTGGGAAGCAGTGGAAGACAGAGGAACCTGGAGGGCTACAGTCCATGGGGCTGCAAAGAATCAGACATGACTTAGCAACTAAACAACATATAATGCATGGTATTTAATAAAATAACCCAGATCATTTAAGTCACACACACACCCAAGAACTGTCATTTTTATTGCACTACCAATTGCAAATAAAATTTGATCAATACCTGAAAGCAACTTCATCATGGTAAAATAATTTTCAAAGGAATCACTGACATAATTTATCATTTTAATGCCATTCTTAATAAAAAGATAGGTCTCCCTGGTGTCTCAGGCAATAAAGGATCTGCCTGCAATTCAGGAGATCAGGGTTCAATTCTTGGGTTGGGAAGATCTCCTGGAGAAGGAAATGGCAATTCACTCCAGTGAAATTGGAGTGAAAATTCTTGCCTGGGCGATCCCATGGACAGAGGAGCCGGACAGGCTACAGTCTAGGGGGTCACAGAGTATCCAGCACAACTGAATGACTACCACTCTCAAACTTTAAAAAAAAAGATTAGGCTCATCATAGAAGAGAAAAAGATGCTAGTCAGATTTATCTTTGAGTAGAAAATTAAATGACTGAAAAAGTAAAAGACAGAAGTATTCCCTGCAGTTTACAGGATCATTGTTTTTCTATTAATCAATAATAGTCCAGGTACATTTTTCAACTTGAAGCTCACTAGAAGATGTCAAAATATTATGACAAGGTAGGAGAAAATATAAAATCTCTGAAACTCACAGTTTTATGTCATTTGGTACAACTCACAGAAAGCTCAACCCATTTCAAATTTATTTTAAAATGAATTATTTCAGTACTACTAACTTTATCTGCAAATGGAAAAAGCAAAAAGTGTGCTTAAAAGGAAAGGTTACAAAAATAATGGAAGTAAAACAAAAACCAAAAGTTTGCTAGTTTGCAATTTATTTTTTAGGCCTTTGAAGTTTGGGATCCTGGACGATATATCTCATCTGTAAAGCTCTGACATGTTCAGAGCAAAGTTTTAAATACTGAAAAACACTCATTGTTTTTAAAGTTCTGCATCACACACTATTGGGTGTACTATTTAGCACTGCAACATTTTGAGTGGCCATGAAGGTCACCTTCTTCATTTCTTAGGTAAAAATCATCACTTTTCTCAAAAGAGTAAACTACATAGAAAATACAGTACATAGTTTCTTATGTCTTAAACAGCCACATTCAGTTTCCTCTAGCTTCAGTACCAGTAATGTAAGTAAATGAAACAGTAAGCAATTGGCAGCACAGTAATGTTAAGGTTCTAGCAAACTTCTACATTTGAGGGAGTTATAAGTTAGTTTTAACATTGGATCCAGGCTTAAACTTGGCATAGAAGTTCTTTACTAGAATGTGCAATATTTTTCCTTTGACTTTACAAAATAGAGTCAAAATTAGTTTGCTTGTTATTTAGCTACAGGTGGCCAAAAATAACATGATCTTGGCTAGAATTTAGATACTTTTCAGTTCAGTTCAGTCGCTCAGTTGTGTCCGACTCCTTGCAACCCCATGGACTACAGCACACCAGGCTTCCCTGTCCATTACCAAATCCCAGAACATGCTCCATCACTTGTCCATCGAGTCGGTGATACCATCCAACCATCTCATCCTTTGTTGTCCCCTTCTCCACTTGCCCTCAATCTTTCCCAGAATCAGGGTCTTTTCCAATGAGTCACTTCTTCACATCAGGTGGCCAAAGTATTGGAGTTTCAGCTTCAGCATCAGTCCTTCCAATGAATATTCAGGACTGATTTCCTTTAGGGTGGACTGGTTGGATCTCCCCACAATCCAAGGGACTCACAAGCGTCTTCTCCAACACCACAGTTCAAAAGCATAAATTCTTCAGCTCTCAACTTTCTTTAGAGTCCAACTCTCACATGTATACATGACTACTGCAAAAACCATAGTTTCGACTAGATAGACCTTTGTCAGCAAAGTAATATCTCTGCTTTTTAATATGCTGTCTGGGTTGGTCATAGCATTTCTTCCAAGGAGCAAGTGCCTTTTAATTTTGTGGCTGCAGTCACCATCTGCAGTGATTTTGGAGACCAAAAAAATAAAGTCTCTCACTGTTTCCATTGTTTCCCTATCTATTTGCCATGAAGTGATGGGATCGGATGCCATGATCTTAGTTTTCTGAATGTTGAGTTTTAAACTAGCTTTTTAACTCTCCTCTTTCACTTTCATCAAGAAGCTCTTTAGTTCCTCTTCACTTTCTGCCATAAGGGTGGTGTCATCTGTGTATCTGAGGTTATTGATATTTCTCCTGACTATCTTGATTCCAGCTTGTGCTTCATCTAGCCCAGCATTTCTCATGATGTACTCTACATATTAGTTAAATAAGCAGGGTGACAATATACAGCCTTGACATACTCCTTTCCCAATTTGGAACCAGTCTATTCTTGCATGTCAGGGTTTAACTGTTGCTTCTTAACCTGCATACAGATTTCTCAGGAGGTAGGTAAGTCGGTCTCGTTTTCCCATCTCTTTCAGAATTTTCCATTTTGTTATGATCCACACAGTCAAAGGCTTTGGCGTAATCAATAAAGCAAAAGTAGGTGTTTTTCTGGAACTCTCTTACTTTTTTTAACTATACAACAGATATTGGCAATTTGATCTCTGGTTCCTCTGCCTTTTCTAAATCCAGCTTGAATATCTGGAAGTTCAAGGTTCACATACTGTTGAAGCCTGGCTTGGAGAATTTTGAGCATTACTTTGCTAGTATGTGAGGTGAGTGCAATTGTGTGGTAGTTTGAGCATTCTTTGGCATTGCCATTTTTTGGAATTGGAATGAAAACTGACTTTTTCCAGTCTTGTGGCCACTGCTGAGTTTTCCATATTTGCTGGCATATTGAGTGCAGCACTTTCACAGCATCATCTTTCAGGATTTGAAATAGCTCAACTAGAATTCCATCACCTCCACTAGCTTTATTCATAGTGATGCTTCCTAAGGACCACTTAACTTCGCATTCTAGGATGTCTGGCTCTAGGTGAGTGATCACACTATCATGGTTATCTGGGTCATGAAGATCTTTTTTGTATAGTTGTTCTGTGTATTCTTGCCACCTCTTCTTAATATCTTCTGCTTCTGTTAGGTTGATACAATTTTGATCCTTTGTTGAGCTCATCTTTGCATGAAATGTTCCCTTAGTATCTCGAATTTTCTTGAAGACATCTCTAGTCTTTCCCATTCTATTGTTTTCCTCTATTTCTTTGCATTTATCACTGAGGAAGGCTTTCTTATCTCTCTGCTCTTCTTTGGAACTCTTCATTCAAATGCCTATATCTTTCCTTTTCTCCTTTGCCTTTCGCTTCTTTTTTCTCAGTTGTTTGTAAAGCCTCCTCAGACAACCATTTTGCCTTTCTGCATTTCTTTTTCTTGGGTATGGTCTTGATACTTTTGTGCATCTCTAATTTTAAATCAGTCTTAACTTTAAAAATGAAATGTAGCAGACATTTGTGGATAATGGAGAAGAGGTCTGACTGGCAGAGCTTTAATATTTGTTCATGTGAGCCTATGACCAGAGCATTCTGTTCACAAAACTCTGTTAGCCTTTGACCTACTTCATTTTGCATTCCAAGGCCAAATTTGCCTGTTACTCCAGGTATCTCTTGACTTCTACTTTTGCATTCCAGTCCCCTATAAAGAAAAGGACATCTTTTTTGGGTGTCAGTTCTAGAAGGTCTTGTAGGTCTTCATAGAACCATTCAACTTCAGCTTCTTCAGCATTACTGGTTGGGGCATAGCCTTGGATTACTGTGATATTGAATGGTTTGCCTTGGAAATGAACAGAGATCATTCTATCGTTTTTGAGATTGCATCCAAGTACTGCATTTTGGACTCTTTTGTTTACTATGATGGCTACTTCATTTCTTCTAGGGGATTCTTGCCCACAGTAGTAGATATAATGGTCATCTGAGTAAAATTCACCCATTCCAGTCCATTTTAGGTCACTGATTTCTAATATGTTGATGTTCACTCTTGCCATTTCTTGTTTGACCACTTCCAGTTTGCCTTGATTCATGGACCTAACATTCCAGGCTCCTATGCAATATTACTCTTTACAGCATCTTTACTTCCATCACCAGTGACATCCATAACAGGGCATTGTTTTTGCTTTGGCTCCGTCTCTTCATTCTTTCTAGAGTAACTGCTCCACTAATCTTCAGTAGCATATTGGGCACCTACCAACCTGGAGAGTTCATCTTTCAGTGTCCTATCTTTTTGCCTTTTCATATTGTTCATGGGGTTGTCAAGGCAAGAATACTGACATGGTTTTCCATTCCCCTCTCCAGTGGACCACGTTTTGTCAGAAAGCTCCATGACCTGTCCATCTGTGTGGCACTTTGGTGACCTTTATTTTTGGGGGCTCCAAAATCACTGCAGAGGGTGACTGCAGCCATTAAATTAAAAGACACTTGCTCCTTGGAAGAAAAGTTATGACCAACCTAGACAGCATATTAAAAAGCAGAGACATTACTTTGCCGACAAAGGTCCTTGTAGTCAGAGCTCTAGTTTTTCCAGTAGTCATGTATGGATGTGAGAGTTGGACTATAAAGAAAGCATAGCACTGAAGAATTGATGCTTTTGAACTGTACTGCTGGAGAAGACTGTTGAGAGTCCCTTGGACTGCAAGGAGATCAAACTAGTCAATCCTAAAGGAAATCAACCCTGAATATTCATTGGAAGGACTGATGATTAAACTGAAGCTCTGATATTTTGGCCATCTGATGTGAAGAACTGGCTCATTGGAAAAGACCCTGATGCTGGGAAAGATTAGAAGAAAATGAAAAGAGGGTGATAGAAGATGAAATGGTTGGATGGCATCATATTTATGTCTTTATCTCTTTAAGGTCATTTCCTTTTGTTCATTAAATTCTTCATAACAGTTTCTTGATCATATCTCATGTTCTCTCTTCATGTAGTTTTATAGCATTCATCCCCATGATCATGTTTCTAAAGTACCCACTTGCTACACAGGATTTTCAGGAGTTTTACTTTTCTTCTGAATGTTTAGTCTCATGTTTCTTTTCCTCTATTATGTAAAAGTTTTGATAAGCCTTGTGTTAAAAAAGTTTTAATATTTAATCATTTTATTCTGACTTGCCATTACCAGAAGATAAATTTTGAAGATTTTTTCCCTCTCCTATTCACTATTTGGGGGGAGCAGGCAGTCTTTCTTCTCTCAGATCCACAACTTTGAAACAATCTGGTGGGCAAAAATTCCTCTTCCACTTGTGGTTTTGCTCAGATATTCACTTGGTCCTATTCTGTTGTCCTGAGGGATCATCTTCTTCTGCTATCACTACCTCAGTCTCTAATAGTCTAGACTAAAGTGGTATGATAAAGAAAAAAAAAACTAACATTTCCAATACAGGCTGTTATTATGACTTCAATATTCATTAAAAGGAATATTAGGGAGAGGGAGAAGCTTCTCCGGGTAATAGGCTGATGAGAGGACTTTAGGACATTTGGGTCATCCAGTGAACAGTTGAATAAACAGATCTGAAACTGGGAAGAGGCTTGAGCTGTTGTAAATTGGGAAAGCATTGGTGGGAAGAGATCACTTAGAGTCTATAAACGGAGAAGAAAGCAAATCAGTACCACCAGCATGAACAGATAAACTGATGGTGGGAGGGCAAGAACAGAGAAATAAAAAGAAAAGCAAAACTGTGCAGCAAGGGAACATGTTATGGTGGGGGTAGGGGAGTAACAACAGTGTGAAATTCAGCAGAGAAGTCAAGGAAACTAACATAGAGTGTGGCTGTTCTTTTATTTCAAGAACTACAAAGTCCTGCTGACCTTAGTGAAAAACATCTTAGTGAAGCAAGGGAGACAGAAGTCTAGCCATAGTGGGTTGAGTAGGAGAGTGCATATAGATAATTCCCAGAAGGGTTGCTCATAGAAAAGAAATAGAATAGGAATTCAAGGAGTTTAAAGGTTGAGAAGATTTTATTTACTTCCATTTGTATTTCATAGGAACAGGATTGACTCTATATTGAAGAGGAAAAATATCAGTAGAAAGGATGATGTTGAAAATACAATAAAGAAAATACAGTTTATTTTCTTACTGAAGAAACTTGTTTTGAACACCCACTATGTGTCATGTACTATGTTTCATGATGGAAATACAAGGCTGGGTTAAATTAGCCTGTTAAGAACGCCCTGTTAAGAATCCCAGGTGGACCAAAGGCTCTAAGAAGATAAATGAGATGGATGTACAAGTGGAATTATTAACCTCAAAAAGAAAGAGAATCAATTGTTTCATTGAATGAGGGTAAAGTGGACATGATGAAGGCAGGCAAGCTTGTAGATGAAGGGAAGGGGGAATACGAGTTGAATAGAAGCTTGAAGAATTCCAATTTATCAAGGTCTTTCATATTTCTATAACATAAAATACAAATCATATACCCAACTGAGCATGTTCATAAAATTAAAAAAAAAATAGTTATTGGGGGAAATGAGGAAAAGAAGTAATATGACACCCAGAGTGATCACTGAGCAAAACTGACAATCCAGCCAAAGTTGAAGGTGGTAGATTTTGGTACTAATCCACACAGTGGTATGAATTTCTCCAGTACCACTCAGTGGCAGATCAAACATGGGGAAGAAAAAAAAAAGGAGAGGTCTGGATCTATCTTAGGTTATGATAACATGAACTGCTATAACAGATTAATTTTTAGAAATGTCAATAATTTAACACAAAAGAAGCTTATTTCTCATTCATTTAAAATTATCTGGAATAGAAGCAGGGATTTAGTCAGGACGTCTTTAGGAAGTCAAGATAGCATGTCTTTAACATGCAGCTTCCAAGAACACCTCGAGTGTTGTCATCCAACCAGCAGATGGGACTGGGAGAAAGGAGAAGGGTCATGCCAGAGGTTCATACAAAAGTGGCGCACACATCATTTCTATTCATGGCCTGTTGGTTAGACCTCAGACATACGCCAAAACCTAACAGGAGGCCTGAGTGCTAGAAAGAGAGAAAGACAGGTTTTAGATTAAGAACTTAACCAAGTTTCTGACACAGGGTATAAGTTTCAATAAGTTAGGATGGATGGATACATAGATAGATAGATTAGATAAAAAGAAATACAAAGAAAAAAAATAAAGATGAAGGCAGGAACAAAGGAAGGGAGGGAGGAAGGAAGAGAAGGGGAAGGAAAGAGGGAAAGACAGAGACAGACTAAGAGGTTGAGTAGTCAAGCAAAGGAAGGTGTAAGTAGTAATTTTTTTAAAATGAAGTTTTGCTAGAAGGGGAAGGAGAGATGAAGCAGTTAAGGAACTGGAGATTAGGATTTCTGAGTAAGAGACAGAAAGCTAGAAACAGCAGAGACTGTGACTAGAACTAAAGATAGTAGAATTTTGGAGTCCAAAGACAGAGAATGAGAGGTTCCAGAATGTAGCCACTTGTCAAGCTATCATAAGAACTGTGAACTTTCAAGAGTTGCGTGAACCACAGGAAGTAACAATAAAAAATGAAAGCACTTGGAATGACAAATAAAATTTTGACCTAGTTGCCAAAATACTTGACAAACACAAGAGATGTCACAGATAAACATGTCACAGAAGGATGGAGATGGATGTCAGGAATAAGTTTCGAAGCAGAAGGAAGATTTTTATTGGAAGATGCAGGAAATGGTCTAGAAAACCAATAGGGAATGACAAGCCCAGTTAAACATGCAGTGTATAAACGATCTCTACGGCAGATAGTTGCCAGAAAAATCATCTCCTCAGCAGGCGGGGCTAGCTTCATTTAGGGCAAAGGTGTTGTATGAAGCATACTAGGAAAAATGAGTGTTACAGTAGAACGTAGTTAAAGAAATCAGAAAGGCATCTGAAAATGATCTATGGGGCAGGGAAGAACCAGCAAAAGAGGATTGGCTCAGAAGAAAAGCTATGACTAAAAAATCTTGAATTTGAGTTCTTTGCCTAAGAACTCAAGGGCAAAAGTAAGCATTAGGGTACTTTATAGCAGAGGTCTGTTAGGAACCAGGCCACACAGCAGGAGGTGAGCCCCGGGTGTACAAATGAAGTTTCATCTGTATTTACAGCCACTTTCCATCACTCACATTACCACCTGAGCTCAGCCTCCCGTCAGATCAGCAGCGGCATCAGATTCTCATAGGGCGGCGAACCCTACTGGAAATTGTACGTGTAAGGGATCTAGACTCTGTAATCCTTCTGAGAATCAACCTGAAACCATTCCCCAACCCTGTCCATGGAAAAACTGCCTTCCATGAAACCAGTCCCTAGTGTCAAAAAGGTAGGAGACTGCTGCTTTATGAAATTCTTACACATAAATTTGTCCCAGTGCCTCCTGGAGGTGAGAGAAGAACGGCATTTGTTGCCTCTGGCCACACGGGCCCTGGAAGCTGAAGGCTGTCCCTGTGTCACACCTGGTGTGGCTGGGACTCTCCATTCTTAGGGACCGGGCTTCCTGGGCCCACAGTGCAAGGTACTGCTCTAAGGTGGGAATGGATTCCTTCCTACTCAGAAGATCTGACAACCTCTATCCTGCTGAATCAGGAAGAAAAGCTGTTCTGTTCCTCTCCTTACCTTCAAAGATTGGGTTCTCTCTACCATTCAGAACACTAAGCAGAATCTCTAAGAAAATAAATGAGGGGAGAAAATGCAAAGGACCAAAAAATAGTATCTCAACAATTAATATATACTGCTGCATTTATAATAAATGGAGTCTTAACAGTACACTAGGCACCCAAAGGATATACCAATACAATATTGTAAAGTAATTAGCTTCCAATTAAAATAAATAAATTTATATTTTTAAAATAAATAGATAAATAAAAGCAAGCATATTTTCTGCTATTCTGCCAATCCATCCAACCCAAAGGGATTTCAGTGGATAAACATCTATGACTCCATTTAATTTTGCAAAAGTGTGTAAACTCAAAAAAATATGTTTTCAAATACCACAAACTGGGTTAGCCTCATCTTCAAACTAGGGAAATTACCAAAAACAACTTTCCAACATGCCCCAATAATGATTCCAGGTTTCAGAGATGCTCTTGCTGCTGCTGCTGCTGCTAAGTCACTTCAGTCGTGTCCGACTCTGTGCAACCCCATAGCCGGCAGCCCACCAAGCTCCTCTGTCCGGACATACACAAATAACAAAGACAGTTACTCAATTTCCCATGTGATTTATTGGTGGGTGGGGTGGGCAGGGGGCGCGGTAGGAAATCCTGGCTCTGGATCATCAAATGGTGTGACCCTTGCCTCTCAATTGAGTGGTTGACTGAATAATTTGTTTCTACTCTGCTTACTTCAAAGTTGTATTTGAAGTGGCTACATTTTGGTGTAGTGCAAACTACTTATGCAATGTAACGCTTCCATTTTTACTTACTCTCAGTTCAGTTCAGTTCAGTCGCTCAGTCATATCCGACTCTTTGTGACCCCATGAATTGCAGCACACCAGGCCTCCCTGTCCATCACCAACTCACGGAGTTCACCCAAACTCATGTCCATCGAGTCGGTGATGCCATCCAGCCATCTAATCCTCTGTCGTCCCCTTCTCCTGCCCCTAATCCCTCCCAGCATCAGAGTCTTTTCCAATGAGTCAACTCTTCACATGAGGTGGCCAAAGTATTAGAGTTTCAGCTCTTAGCCTCATAAAATAAGAAGAGCACTGCCACTACCCATTTGCAGATGAAAACATTTTTATAAAATCATTTGGAATGATTGATTACTGCCTCCTTCCCAAAATACCTTCCAATCTTGGTATCCAGAACACCATATTCCCTTTGGTCTCTTCCTGGCTAACCCTTCTCAGTCTCTGTTAGTAAGTTCTTCCTCATGGTGTGAACTTCTACATGTTAAGAGTATTACATGGCTCATTCCCTGTAACTCTTATCTTATCCATTCAAGTGACTTTAAATATTACTATACTTGAACAGTTCACAAATCAGTATCTCCAGCCCAGACCCCTCCAATGAACTCCAAAATGTTTGCCCAACCGCCCTTACCATCTCCACTTGGATTTCTACATGGCGTCTCTAATTTGATATGCCTGAAACACAAACTCTATGGATTCTAACCCTCCAAAAATCCTCCTCCCAGGACTTTCCTGGTGGTCCAGTGACCAAGACTCCACGCTCCCAGTGCTGGGGGCCTGGGTCAGGGCACTAGATTCAACATGCCACAATGAAGAACTGGCATAGCCAAATTTTAAAAATGATAATTAATAAATAAGTATTTTTTAAAAAGTCCTCTTCCAAACCCCATACCAAGCAGCACCTTCCTATCTCCTTGATCTGCTTTATTTTTCAAAGTACTTATGACCATCTATCATACTATTTATTTATTTTTTTGGTTTCTGTTTATTGCCTATCTTTCCCAATGAAAACATAAGCTCTGTGAATACAGAAATTTTTGTATGTTTTGGTCACTGATTTTTTTTTTTTTTTTTTTTTGCCTGCACTCTGTGACTTGTGGAGACCTTGGTTCCCTGACCAAGGATTGAACCCATGCTCTCAGCAGTGAAAGCATGGAATCTTAACCACTGGACCACCAGGGAATTCCCTTGGTCACTGTACTGATCACTACTTGGTGCTTAGAGTAATGATAGATCAATAGTAGATGCTCAATCAATACCAGATAATGAAAGAATAAAGGATAATTCATTGATATGTGAATCACTGCATACTGTACACTGGTGACTGTCAGATTTTGTATCTGAAAACAGTAACATAAGAAATTTAAAGACATTTCAAGGAGGTGCTTTTATTTCCTTGGGTTCTGTGTGAGAAAAGGGCTTCCATGGTGGCTCAGTGGTAAAGAGTATGCCTGCCAATGCAGGACACACTGCATCAAGGAAGATCCTATGGAGAAGGAAATGGCAACCTACTCCAATAGTCTTGCCTGGGAAATCCCATGGAGAGAGGAGGCTGGAGGGCTACAGCCCATAGTGTCACCAAAGAGACACGATTTAGCGACTGAACAACAACAAATATAATAGAAAATGAAACAGGCCAGTCAGTATATATTTTTTCCTGCTTTCTAGGAATTTTCTTCAACTTTACTGGTCCTATGCTTTAAATCTTTTATTTTGCTTATACTTTTAAAAATCTTTCTTGTTCACCATGTTGCTTTCGGATAGCACTGTATCCTTATTTTAAAGAATAATGCATAGAGTATTAATAGTGAAAGTGTGTATGAGTGTGTGGTGGGAGGATTCACTAAAATCCCCAAATAATTTGAATAAGTATCTGTTTCATTTGTGATCATGTGTCCATCTATGGGCATTTTTTTTAATATGTTTACCTTAATTTTTCTTTCTTATGTTTCAAGTTTTCCTCAAATATCTGTTGACCCTAGTTATCTCTTCATATTTAGGAATGAGCCGATAAAAACCTAAACGTGTGGGAATGTGCACACGGGTGCTGGTGGAACGTTTCAGTGGGGAGGTGGTCCTCACGCTGGAGAACTCCTACCTCCCAGAATGCTAAGGTCTTCGATCTGGGCACGAACTCCCACACCAACTGTCTGCATGCAATTCAGACAGTCACTTATTTGTAAAAGGAAGAACCCTCTGATTTTTGCCTAAGTGGGTTGATGCTCATTGTTGGGTATTTTGTCGACTCTGTAAAGTATAACATTATCGTGACCGTCCAAGAAGTGAAAATGTTAGTTGCTCAGTCGTATCTGACTCTTTGCAACCCCATGGACTGTAGCCTGCCAGGCTCCTCTGTCCATGGAATTCTCCAGGCAAGAATACTGGTCGGTTGCCTTGCCCTCCTCCAGGGGATCTTCCCAATCCAGGTATCAAACCCAGGTCTCCTGAATTGCAGGCAGATTCTTTACTGTGTCTGAGACACCAAGGAAGCCTTTCCATGTATAGATATAAATGGTCTTGTTTTTCAACTCACTCTTCACTTCTGTTCTTCATCAGAACTGGCATTCTAGAATCTTGAGGATCTCCAGGATTCAGTAAAATAAAAATCTACTCCTTCTCAGGTCTCAGATCCTTCTATCCTCTCAAATTGCTCTCCCCAAATTGCTTTCTGTCTAACAGAAAATCATTGAAAATTGTCAGCTACTGATGGTCACCTATTACCTTCATTGTGATGTGTTTATACATTTAATCCCTTTGGAGTGTCTGAAATGATAAAGGACACAGTATCATGTGATTAGTGTGTCACTGTGAACCAAATATCTTCCCCAAACCAAATATCTTCTCTTATTTAAAGCTACACTTAAGCTATCCTCAACAGTAACAACAAAGCTAAATGCTAGGGAAACAGCTAGATTGGTTTAAGAAAAAAAGAACATCAGGCTTGTGGGAGATTATTTTTAAGAAATAATTTAAGGAATAGGTATATGTGAATTTTTAAAAATTATTCTTTAGAAAGGCACTTCTAAAGCTTGCTGAAAATTTAGATAATAAAGCTTGTTGTTCACTTGCTCAGTTGTGTCTGACTCTTTGCAACTCCATGGACTGCAGCACACCAGGCTTCCCTCTCCTTCACTATCTTCCGGAACTTGCTCAAACTCATGTCCATTGAGTCGGTGATACTATCTAACCATCTTATCCTTTGTAACCTCCTTCTCCTTTTGCCCTCAATTTTCCCAGCATCAGGGTCTTTTCCAATGAGTTGGCTCTTTGCATCTTTACTCGGCAAAAGTGAAGTGAAGTGAAAGCCGCTCAGTAGTGTCCGACTCTTTGCGATCCCATGGACTATACAGTCCATGGAATTCTCCAGGCCAGAATACTGGAGTGGGTAGCCTTTCTCTTCTCCAGGGCATCTTCCCAACCTAGGGATTGAACCCATGTCTCTCGCATTGCAGGCAGATTCTTCACTAGCTGAACCACACAAGGGAAGCCTAATGATGCTGGAGTGGGTAGCCTATCCCTTCTCCAGCGGATCCTCCTGACCTAGGAGTTGAACCGGGGTCTCCTGCATTGCAGGTGGATTCTTTACCCTTATTCAGCTAAAATCCTTACTAATTAAGATATATAGGACAGGATACATACACATTAAAATCTGGGAACAAATGATTTAAAAGGATGATATATGACAATACACTCTTAGTATGAGAGTACTCTTGAAGGAGTTTAAATGCCTCTGCCTGAATGCTTACAGAAAACTCTACTGTGTATTAAAAACTGGAATGTTTGTGATACGCAAGATTCATTAGATAAAAGCATGATCTCTTCTAATAGCTTTTATGATTTTAAAACCTTTTCTTAAATATAAATAAATAAAAGGGATTTAGTTCTCCCTGCTTACTCTAGTCCTGTAGAATAATGGGTAAGTGCAAGCTACTGTCAATCACATGAAACTCGATAAGACTGCAGTTTCTATGAGACTCTATGCAGGGATTATGTTGACTTTTTGAGTCAGGCATTTTAATAACTTGTGCCAATTTTAGTTTCTCCTCTGCTCTCAATCCCTATGCAAACACCAGGGGCCACTTTAATGTAAACATTCTAAGGACCAAAGGCATCATCATGGCCATCTGTTTTTACTACCATTTCTCATGGTGTCTCTGACTTCAACTAATAATGCAAACATCATTTCCAAATTAATCATCAACAGAGTCGTGTGAATTGTTTTAAGTTAAATTAATGTCTCTGAAGATGACTAATGGAAAACATCAATGTAGACAGATGTTTTCATTTGGGGAAATGTGTTATATCCCTTCAAACAAATCCCATAATCTACCCCCAAAACTCCTACTGCTTAACAAGTAATCAAGTAAAATACAGTAATTTAATTACCTTATTTTTCAAACTTATTGTTGTACCACATTGTTCTCATTCAGCTTGGTTTGATGGCCCTTTTAATGTTCACAATATTAACAATAATAACTTTAGCTCCAAAAGGCATTAAATTTCCGCCATCTAAAATAAACCATCAGATGTATTTTACAATAGTCTTTACCCAAACAGCAGCATGTTAAACATAAACTCAGCTAGTTCCACACAGGATACCCAGAGCCTTCACAAACTGAGAGACCAACAATTCTCAGAAGAAACTCTAAAAGTAATTTTATCCACTTCCCTTTCCCAGAAATGACAGTAGCCAGAAAAAACTAATTTGGATTTACATGTCCTGTAATTTATTCTGTTGGGTGTTCCTCTGTATCAAGGGAAAGAAGTGGGAAATGAAATAAATAGTTGAGGGCCTGTTTTCCCCAACAGGATAACTGACTAAAAGATACCCAAAGAGCCAGGCATGCTAAGACGACATCACTCCTTTAAAGAAGGAAAGGACTCCATTCACAACATACAGCTTACTACACGCACCAGTGATGACGTGTGATGCTCCCAGCCAGGGGGCAGACTTCTCTGCCTCAAATCCCCACCAAACATCTATTATCAGGGTCATCTCTCTCTCTCTCTCTCTCTCTCTCTCTCTCTCTCTTTTAATAAGTTTATTTATTTATGGCTGTACTAGGTCTTGTTGCTGTGCAGGCTTTCCTCTTGTTGAGGCAAGAGGGGGTTTCTCGTTGTGATGTCTTGTCTTGTTGCAGAGCACAAGCTTTAGGGCTTCAGTAGTTGCAGCTGTGAGCTCAGTAGTAGCAGTTCCTGGGCTCCAGAGCACAGGCTCAATAATTGTGGCACATAGGCGTAGATGCTCCTGGGCATGTGAGATCTTCCCAGATCAGGGATCGAGCCCATGTCTCCTGCGCTGATGGGAGGATTCTTTACCACTGAGCCACCAGGAAAGCCTGGGGTCCTATCTGTTTAGAGTGAAGATCTCCTATGGCCTTCTTTGCTGTTGCTTATTCACTAAGTCATGTGTGACTCTTTTGCAACCCCATGGACTGTAGGAGCCTGCCAGGCTCCTCTCTCCAAGGGATTTCCTAAGCAAGAATACTAGAGTGGGTTGCCATTTCCTTCTCCAGGGGATCTTCCCTACCCCGGGATAGAACACATATCTCTTGCATTTCCTCCATTGGCAAGTAGATTCTTTACTGCTGAGCCACCAGAGAAGTCCCTATGACCTTCTAGAAGTTTCCTTTATATTTCTTCCAATGGGTTTATATTTCTACCCTCAGCAACCATGCTTGTGCCCAGGAGGCACAAATCAATGGTAACATCCCTAGCGCTCTTCTGAGTGTTGACTGCAGGACCTGAGTGTTTACTGGTGTGCCATCAGTTTCCTAGGAACAATTTTCCAGGTAACAGGATCAGGCTTTAGATATGATGGGATCTAGTCTTTCACTAGTAATTACCAGATCAAAATAGTCAGTCTTAAATGAGGCTCCATCTTCTCTACAGCATAGTTTGTTA
This sequence comes from Bos indicus x Bos taurus, assembly GCF_003369695.1. NCBI lineage: Eukaryota > Metazoa > Chordata > Mammalia > Artiodactyla > Bovidae > Bos > Bos indicus x Bos taurus. Next base: position 94,691,085 of record NC_040081.1, on the reverse strand, counting down.
GAGTAATGGGTGAAAGTGAGGAGGAGACTAAATTAATCTAAAGATCAACCACTGGAACTTTCCATCCTTTAACAGTATAATGCTTTATAACTACTGTCAAAGAGGAAAGGAAATAAATGGATTATATTGTCAAAAGATTTAAAGCAAACACTAAATCAAGCATTTTAAAAAGGCTTAAATGGAAGCAGTTTATCTATAGATAACTAACTATATTAATTATATGCCAGACAGGACTATGTTTCCTTTATCATTACAGAATAACATGAAAATCATTCCTACACTGAAAAATATTAACTTAAATTTTTAAAAAATAAGCCCTTACAATGTCCCAACTGCACTGCTGGATCCCTATTATGGGATGAATTGTATCCCCCTAAAACTCATAAGCAAAAGTCCCAAGCCGCAGTAACCCATAGAGTGACTACATTTGGAGATAGGGCCTTTAAAGATAATTAAAGTCAAATACGTTGTACAGTTCAGTTCAGTCACTCAGTGCTGTCTGACTCTTTGCAATTCCATGGACTGCAGCATACAGGGCTTCCCTGTCCATCACCAACTCCCAGAGCTTACTCAAACTCATGTCCATTGAGTCAGTGATGCCATTCAACCATCTCATCCGCTGACGTCCCCTTCTCCTGCCTTCAATCTTTCCCAGCATCAGAATCTTTTCCAGTGAGTCAGTTCTTTGCATCAGGTGGCCAAAGTTATCAGAGTTTCAGCTTCAACATCAGTCCTTCCATGAATATTCAGGACTGATTTTCTTTAAGATGGAAATTGGTTGTATCTCCCTCGCTATCCAAGGGATTCTCAAGAGTCTTCTCCAACACCACAGTTCAAAAGCATCAATTCTTCAGTGCTCAGCTTTATACTCCAACTCTCACATTCATACATGACTACTGGAAAAACCATAGCTTTGACTAGACGGACCTTTGTTGGCAAAGTAATGTCTCTGCTTTTTAATATGCGGTCTAGGTTGGTCATAACTTTTCTTCCAAGGAGCAAGTGTCTTTTAATTTCATGTATGCAGTCACCATTTGCAGTGATTTTGGAGCCCCAAAAAATAAAGTCTGACACTGTTTCCATTGTTTCCCCATCTATTTGCCATGAAGTGATGAGACCAGATGCCACAATCTTCGTTTTCTGAATGTTGAGTTTTAAGCCAACTTTTTCACTATCCTCTTTCACTTTCATCAAGAGGCTCTTTAGTTCATCTTCACTTTCTGCCATAAGGGTGGTGTTATCTGCATATCTGAGGTTATTGATATTTCTCTCAGCAATCTTGATTCCAGCTTGTGCTTCCTCCAGTCCAACATTTCTCATGATGTACTCTGCATATAAGTTAAATAAGCAAGGTGACAACATACAGCCTTGACGTACTCCTTTCCCATTGTACAGGTAGACCCTATTCCTATCTGACTGGTACTCTTATAACCAAAGGAAATTTAGACACAGAAAGAAATACCAAGGATGCTTGCACACTGCAAGAAAGCAGCCACCCATAAGCCAAGGACAGAAGTTTCAGAAGAAACCAACCCTGCCAACATTCTGATCTTGGACTTCCATCCTCTAGAACCAGGAGAAAATTAATTTCTATTGTTCGAGCCAGCCATCCGGTCTGTGGTACTCTGTAATGGCAGCCTGAGCAAACTAATACAGTACCCTCTCACTCACAGATACCGGGCTTCCCAGGTGGCACTAGTGGTACAGAACCTGCCTGCCAATGCAAGAGACATAAAAGACACAAATTTGATCCCTGGTGGGGAAGATCCCTGGAGGAGGGCATGGCAACCCACTCCAGTATTTCCTGCCTGGAGAATCCCATGGACAGAGGAGCCTGGCAGGCTATAGTTCACAGGATCACAAAGAGTCAGTTATGACTGAAGTGACTTAGCTCGCATGCATGCACCAGATACTACCTGAGAAAGATGGTGGAATTAGACGGCGCTAGTTGCTGGGTTGGGTACAGCCTGGGCGACTGTTCCCATTTTAAGCTGCTCAGGGCATTACAGAAGTGCTTTATGTGACTGAGAAGATAATTACTTTAAAGAGAGACAGAGAAGAGAAAAACTATTAAAAATCAACATCGCTTTTTCAGCTTCCCAAGAACAATTGTCTTCCCTAAGCTACTTTAGATTTACCTCATGTGCTTTTAGTCTGATGAAAATTATCCAACTCATTTAGCACAATCTTTTAAACCACTGCCATCTCCAAAGCTGCTTTTTCAGCCCTTATAATTTCACCAGTTACTGACTCACTATTCTCCTCTGCTGAATTATAAAGAAGTGACTAACAGCCTTTTTCTAATGACACACATTAAAATAAATTTTACAAAATTGACTCTGGGAGCAACTATGAGACTTAGAGAAGAAAGTATTACATTTTCTTTGCATTTTGTGATTATAAAATACAAAATATTAGGGAAGATTTAAAATATTGACTATAAATGCACTTTCCAAAAAAAGATTTTTTTTACTTTTAATAAGAAATGTGACATTTCTTCTGTGGGCATAATGCTTTAGTATATGGTTTTATGTTCAAAATGGCTATACACAAATCCTTGTCAAAACTGTTTAAGGATGATCTCCTTAAATTTTTCATAGTGATATTAATAACACATTTTGTTCACACAAAGTAGGCAGTATCAAATGAATATATGTTGCTTGTATTTCCATTGCTTTCTTGTAAAATTACCAGAATTCAGATAATTCTGTTTAAATTATATGTCACAGGAGCAATCAGTCCTTTAAAACAGTTTTAGCTTCCTTCTTTTTTGTGTGTGACAAATTTAACAGTGAGTAGTCTTGTAGTAATGCTGATTTTAAAATTTCAAGTATTTAAAAATATTAAAGATTTTCCTCAAGCCTACACAGATGTTGCTCTGCTCATCTTAAAGTTTCAAGATACAAATTTCTCTATTAACTCTATTAGTACCTGCTAAAATACTTTAATTAAGCTCCTTGGAAGCTGAAAAAATATCAGTGAAGTGCACTGTTTTGAAAGCCAACAACAACGCCTCTAAAAAATAGGCAAAGAAACCAGCCCCTCCATTTCCTTACATTCTTTCATATCCCGTCCTCTCTCTCTCTCTCTCCATCCTTCCTTCTCTCACACACACACACACAATTTATCAATAATTGTATAAATTCTTGCCTAACTCTCCTTGGGTCACCAATGTACTTCAGTATGAAATTATGTTCTGAACATTCTTTGAATGAAGATGAAAATGGTATTTTATATGCTTGGATTTAATTATCACTTTATGTATATAATTATCCTCATTTTTAGTACTCATCACAATCTTTGTAACATCTTTTAATACAGATTATAGATCTATGGACAAACATTGACATATGTGAATATTTCTAATGTTAATTAAATAATGTATTTCTGAATTCTAGGGTATAAAGAGAACTTTTGATGTAAATCTCAAGATGCTTTCCTGTAACCTCATATAACTTTCGTCACCCAGATATTTTGGGGAGTGCTTCTTCAGTATATTATTGGTTTCAAGTATTCCTTTACCACTTTATTCTCAGATGTTTGATACAGAGCTTCATTGGAATAAATAATATTCTTCCAAGCCTTTGTCTTCAAGAATTCCAAGCAGTAATATATCGGTAAGTATACTACTTTTGTGAAATCATCCATGTATAATGAAAATTTTTTGATGTACCAATCTTCTGGATTCATATTGTCTTTCTCATATTTGATATGAAATGTCAACGTATGTAGTAACACATTATTTGAAGAGGCAACTTTTTTATTCTCTTTCCCTTTTTGGTATCAAATACAGTATGGGTAAGTTTTTATACAGGTTGGTAAAATTAAAGGTTTGCAGTGATGTGAGATATCTTTTTTTCTGGTGTCAGGAATTAACTCTAAAACCAGTTTCTTGGGCTTTGATTTGACACTGTTATAAGCAGTCTAAAAATAATGGTTTCATTTTTTAATTTTGTGCTAATATATTGTACTTTGCTCCACTGCTCAACTGCATATCTCTTCCAGGCAAGTAAGACATTTAGGCAGAGGAAGGCAGAAATTATTAGGGGACAAAAAGCCTATCTGAATTAATGACAAGATAGTCTACCTCATGAATAAGTAACTTTCTAGCTTTGAGAAAGAAGTTAACCTTTTGGTGAAAAATTAATATCCATAAATAGTGAATCCAATTAAAAATAAAGTACTGAAGGAGACTGTGGGACTCTCTAACTTCAGAAAATAAATTTGTCAGTGTTTTTTAGATGTTGGCATTCTTAGAAATTACACAAAACAGAATGGATTGAGAATCTGATCATGAAAAATGTGGTTAGCAAAGCAGAAAATATTGATGAATTATCCAGTTTCTCAAACCCAATGCTCTGTGACAACCTAGAGAGGTGAAATGGGGTGGGAGGTGGGAGCAAGGTTCCAGAGGGAGGGACATATGTCAACCTATGGCTGATTCACGTTGATTATGGCAGAAACTAACATAATATTGCAAAGCAATTATCCTCCAAATAAAAATATTATTCCATTTCATTGTAATCATGGAAAATTCAAAAATATAATCATAATATCAATTAAAATAATCACTGTAAATGTTTTTTAAAAATACATTTTTAAATCCAATAAGATACACAATCGTCTTTGATAACTTTATTAAATTGTTTTCAGTTATCTGCTTTTAAAAGTAAATATTTTATACACCTACATGAAAAAAATTACGGGGACTTTCCTGGTGACCAAGGGCTAAGACTCAGAGCTCCCAGCGCAGGGGGCCCAGGTTGCATCGCTGGTCAGGGAACTAGATCCCGCAGGCCATAACTAAAGGTCCCTCATGCCACAACTAAGACCCAGTGCAGTCAAATGAAAAAATAATTAAAAAAAAAACTGAACTATATACTTAAAAATGGTTCAGAAGTTGATTTTTTTTTAATTATGAAATTCCATCAAGAATTAGCCTTGGCAAAGTGTTAATATCAACAAATCACTGAAACAATATAATCAAATTGTTATTATAACAAAATTTTAATATCAACAGAAAATAAGGAAAACAAGAATGTTGGCAACTAACAAAGTAATTCTGCTTTATTTGTGAATACTAATAATAGGTGAGTGATAAAAATAAAATTAAGCATGAAACGAGTTCATTGTGAAAATTCAGAGCAAACTAAATCTTAAGAAAAAATGAATATTTGACTCATACCTACAAAGTAAGAACTTTATTGATAAACATCAGGGCTTACATAATAATCAGATTATGGTAGAAAAGTGAATGGGAGAGTCTCCGTGCCATCATGCAAACTTTGACTAAAAAATCAAAACAAACCCGAATATTTTACCCCATCGGGATATATGACCACCTGCAAAACAACTTTATAATTTGTGGACTGTACCAGCGGAATATGTGAATCTTCTTGTCTGACTTAAATCTCCAAAAAGTATATTAAGCTGTCTTGCTTGATGGGTTTCACTGAGTTCTATCCAGGGGGAGACAGAAGATTAGATTATATCACTTAGGCTATGTTCATGTCTCAGGATCAGTAACCCTCTCATCGCTGTTTTGTATGCAAAGCCCAGAACACCAAAACTCTTATTTAGAAATATTGACATTTAGAAAGTTTGACAACTTTCTATGTGGGATACGGCATAATTTCATTAGAATAATAAAATAATTTCAACTTGAATTTTAAGAATTACTTGAGACTAACAATAAAGCACGTTAAATGGTAAAATTGAGTCCAGAGATATGTATTTCTCTATTATGTTCAATGTTACTAACACTTAAACACAACTGAACCAAAAAAAAAGGCATAACAATAGACCCAGGGCTTCCCTGGTAGTTCAGCTGGTAAAGAATCTGTCTTTAATGCAGGAGACCTTGGGTTGGGAAGATCCATGGGTTGGGAAGATCCCTTGGAGAAGGGAACAGCTACCCACTCCAGTATTCTGGCTTAGCACAGCACAGCCCACAACTATAAACCCAATAACCAAAAAGACATGTTACTGTACTTTAAGTACTGAGGAGTATAAAAGAATATTTCAATAAGTTAATAAATCACAATCTTGTGTGGGATGACAACATAATACAGTTGCCATGTTCACTTATCTATCTATCATCTATTAAGCACAACATAAATTAAAATATCTAGAAGATGTTGAAATTGGACATAAGAATTATACATTTCAATTGAAAAAATAAGGAGGACAGTCTAGAAATTTCTGAAAAAAAAAAGTCATATAATTAAAATAGCTTCTTAATGAATTTTAAAAATCAACAAACAGGAATGGAACAGAAGTAAAAAAAAAAGCCTATTCATATAAGAATTTATTTTAATTCTTAAATGACAAAGGCAACATTAAAAATCAATGGAGAAAGTAAAAGATTAGTGAATAAATTATCTTAGAAAAACTATATACCTTTTGGAGAACTCTCTACCTCAACTATTACAAATGGATGAAGCATGTCTCACAAATACACACACACAAAACCATAAATTTGTAGAAGAAAAAAGTAAAATCAATTTTATATTGTCAAGAGTTAGGATGAACTTTGGAAGACAGACAATAAAGGAATAAGTAACAGGGCTTTTTCTTGCTATTCCTCAGACACAGGAGGCCCACCGTGGGCTCAAGGTCTTGCATTTCCTCTTGGCTTTTCCTAGACCTTTTCCATGCATACCTGCCAAGTTGCTTCAGTCATGCTTTGCAACCCCATGGACTGGTACCTGCCAGGCTCCTCTGTCCACGGAATTCTCCAGGCAAGAAAACTGGAGAGGACTGCTATGCCCTCCTCCAGGGGATCTTCCCAGCCCAGGGATCAAACCTGCATCCCTTTAGTCTCCTCCATTAGCAGGTGGGTTCTTTATCACTAGCACCACCTAGGAAGCCCAGGCCTTTTCCATCAACCCTCAAATAGGGCCCAAATAACCTCAAGGTTTGCTCACTTATTTCAGATGGTTATTCAAATGCTTTTTACTCAGTAAAACCTTTGTTCTCAAACTGTAACCTACCCTAATCTTCCTATTTCTCTATTCCTTTACCTTGCATTATTTTCCCATTTAGTACTTGCCCCATCTAAAACATTACACATCATTTATCTCATTTATTACCTGACTTCACCTTAAGCTTCCCCTGCTAGCTTTAAGAAAATAAAGGTGCTTTTTCTGTATTGTCCACTTCTCGGTGCCTACAGGACTGCTTGGAGTATATGAAGTACTGAAAACATATTTGATAAATGGAGGAAAGAATGAATAAAGAAGCGAAGGGGTGATTTGCCTGGTGGTCCAGTGGTTAAGAATCCACCTGTCAATTCAGGGGTCACAGGTTCAATCCCTGGTCTGGGAAGATGCCACATGCTATGGGGCAACTAAGCCTGTGAGCTGCAGCTGCTGGGCCCACAAGCACAAGTACTGAGCTCGAGTGCCCTAGAAGCCATATTCTGTAGCAAGGGAAGCCACCACAATGAAAAGCCTGTGCACCATAACTCGTGAGTAGCCCCCACTCACAACTAGAGAAAGACCACATGCAGCAACAAAGACCCAATGCATCTAAAAATAAAATAAATTTTTTAAGTCAAAGGAATAAGAAGAAACTCTAGAGAAAATGGTATAATTAAGTCAGGATGGGTAAAATGACAGTAGAGCTGTAAGCTGTAAAAGCTCAAGTTAGGTAAGTAGGAAAAGTGCACATTAGAACAAAACTTAGAAAGTCACAAATGACTTGGGCAAAAGCAGTTGGGAGCCAATTCTCCATGGATCTCTCATTTCTATACTTGTGGCTAAAAGGAATACTAATGTAATTATGTGCATGCTCAGTAGTATCCAACTCTTTGCATCCCCTGGAGGGGGTTGCCATTTCCTCCTCCAAGGGATCTTCCCCACCCAGGGATCAATCCTGCATCTCCTGCATTGGCAGGCAGATTCTTTTACCACTGAGCCAGTTGGGAAGCCCATTACTACCCACTGGTTACTGCACCCAGCTAAAAGTCTCTCCTCTCTGGATGACATAATGCTTTCCCTAACTAATCATGGAGGTGGAGCCTCATGGTTTAGCAGCCTACAAACTACAACAAGTTTATCTGTGCCCATACACACAATGCTCAAAGCTTATAAAGAAAATGCATAATGCAAACTAAGCTGCCCCCACTGAGCAAAGAGGGATTGGTAAACTTACAGCAGCCACTGGGCCATGGCAATGATCAAATCCTACTAGGTAGGAGTTACAAATATTCCATGAGCCAACAATAGACTAGTCTCAACTGGAAGGCCCTGATTCTGCTTTCCTGGAAGAAATGTCCATTTTCTTCCATAGCCTATCATTCTATCCCCAAGAAGGAGCTTTCTTATCTTTTGTCCTCCCTTGCTATGAATCCAGTAGGCCTTACAAGATTGCTCTCCTTGAAGACTGAAGTGTTTTTGTAGCCTGCTCCTGGCTGGTCCAGATTTGGTGGCTGAGGAATTTCCTAAAGGGCTGAACAGTTACAGGCTTTTGCAGTCTATGTTGTTGTTCTGTAGCCATACAATTCCCTCAAAACCATAGCAAGCTTCCAGGCAATTTGTTTTGGATTAGTTCCATATGTAAGTAACTATAGCCAAAGATTTAATCTGAGCGTAGTCTTTAAGCCTGAAGATGCTTGTATTTTCCTTACCCCTTCTCTGGATGGAAGCTATATCCAGGCTATCTAAACCATTTTGTAAGGGTGGAAAAGCAATACTTTTTTAATTTGATTGTGCCTCTGGTCTGGCTCCCAAATCTGGCAGGGCATTGAGCTTATCTCCTACTAAGGCAGTGGCTTTGAAGCTATCAGTTATGATTGCTTGGGTTTGGAATACAGAAGTTGACTTTTTCAACCCTCAAAGGCCTCAAATTATAGGACTCTCAGTGAAATTATTTTGCTAACCTGGCACAAAGAGCTTTTCTTAAGAGAACTGTATTCCTTTCCACCTCTGATCACAGACTGGTTAACTCTAGCTTGAGTTCATCTCTGTCATAGAAATTTGCTGGAGGAGCAAGCAGCTGCCAACACACATGAAAACTCTGCAGCTTTGCAATGATTTCCCCAAATGTTATGTATGGCCTCTGTCAACATTGCACGTGCCTTCTAAAATACTGAAAGCAACAACTATATCAAAGCTTATCAACGATCAACCAGCATTTCAATCTCCAATATCTGTGGTTCTGCTTCCCAAACGTTAAACATATTAACACAGAGCTAGGTTATGCCACTTTTAAACACCCCTGTCTGGTAATACCAAATTCTTTCTTAGTTAGGATGTAAGTTTGAAATGCATGGCTGAGATTCAAATACAGAAAGAAAATAGAAGTTTACTCCTTTCACACTACAGTCTAGAAATGGTAGATTTTATGGGGGATCCAGGTTCTTTCAGGGCAAATTCTGAAAGAGATGGGAATACCAGACCACCTGACCTGCCTCTTGAGAAATCTGTATGCAGGTCAGGAAGCAACATTTAGAACTGGACATGGAACAACAGACTGGTTCCAAATAGGAAAAGGAGTACGTCAAGGCTGTATAGTGTCACTCTGTTTATTTAACTTATATGCAGAGTATATCATGAGAAACGCTGGACTGGAAGAAGCACAAGCTGGAATCAAGATTGTCAGGAGAAATATCAATAACCTCAGATATGCAGATGATACCACCCTTATGGGAGAAAGTGAAGAGGAACTAAAAAGCCTCTTGATGAAGGTGAAAGTGGAGAGTGAAAAGGTTGGCTTAAAGCTCAACATTCAGAAAACTAAGATCATGGCATCTGGTCCCATCACTTCATGGCAAATAGATTGGGAAACAGTAGAAACAGTGTCAGACTTTATTTTTTCGGGCTCCAAAATCACTGCAGATGGTGATTGCAGCCATGAAATTAAAAGATGCTTACTCCTTGGAAGGAAAGTTGTGACCAACCTAGATAGCATATTCAAAAGCAGAGACATTACTTTGCCAACAAAGGTCCGTCTAGTCAAGGCTATGGTTTTTCCAGTGATCATGCATGGATGTGAGAGTTGGACTGTGAAGAAAGCTGAGCACTGAAGAATTGATGCTTTTGAAGTGTGGTGTTGGAGAAGACTCTTGAGACTCCCTTGGACTGCAAGGAGATCCAACCAGTCCATTCTAAAGAAGATCAGCCCTGGGTGTTCTTTGGAAGGAATGATGCTAAAGCTGAAACTCCAGTACTTTGGCCACCTCATGTGAAGAGTTGACTCATTGGAAAAGACTCTGATGCTGGGAGGGATTGTGGGCAGGAGGAAAAGGGGATGACAGAGGATAAGATGGCTGGATGGCATCACCGACTTAATGGACATAAGTTTGAGTGAACTCCAGGAGTTGGTGATGGACAGGGAGGCCTGGTGTGTTGCGATTCATGGGGTCGCAAGGAGTCGGACATGACTGAGCAACTGAACTGAACTGAACTGGTGGCTCAGATGATAAAGACTCTGCCTGCAATATGGGAGACCCGGGTTTGATCTCTGGGTTGGGAAAATCCCATGGAGAAGGGAGCAGCTACCCACTCTCATATTCTGCCCTGGAGAATTCCATGGACAGAGGAGCCTGGCAGGCTACAGTCCAGGGAGTCACAAACAGTCATACACAATTGAGCATTAGACAGCACACAGGCTCTTTCTATCATGTAGCTCTGTCATCTCTAAGATACTGCTCTTATCCACATGATACAAGATAACCCATCACCACAAACACTTCTCAAAGCAGCATGATAGGGAAAAGTTAGCCAAGGGACAACTCTTCCTCCCTTCAAGGCAAGTCTGAAGGTTGCACACATCACATCCAAAGGAGCTTAGCAAATGTCATCCTTACTCTGTAGGCACATGCCCTGCTACAAAACAAGAGTCCTTTCATTATAGAAAATAGGATCATGGATATCAGGAAGCAAAAAACAGTCTTAGTGACAACCTTAAAACAAGTGACATTATTTGGATCTAACGTGTTAGTGTATTATGAAACAGAATTAAAACAATAAGAACTAAGGGGACTACCCTGGTGATCCACTGGTTAAGAATCCACAGCCAAATAAATTTTTTAAAATCTTTTTTAATTAAAAAAATAAAAACACAAATCCAACCATATCCTATTAAAAAAAAAGAACTAAGTTGACTAGAACATTATTTTAAGAACAACTGATATTTATAGAATATTTTATAAGGTACAACATCCAAATATAAATTGTGGCATAAATAAATGTAAATTTACAGCTCATATTTTGCATTAAAGTTTTGTTGTTGTTCAGCACTCAGTTATGTCCGACTCTTTGTGACACCATGGACTGCAGCATGCCAGGCCTGTCTTTCACCATCGCCCAGAGCTTGCTCAAACTCATGTCCATTGAGTCAGTGATGCCATCCAACTGTCTTATCCTCTGTCATCCCTTCTCCTCCTGCCGTCAATCTTTCCCAGCATCAGGGACTTTTCTAATGAGTTGCCTCTTCACATCAGGTGGCCAAAGTATTAGAGTTTCAGCTTCAGCATCTGTCCTTCCAATGAACACTCAGGACTGATCTTCTTTAGAATGGACTGGTTGGAACTCCTTGCAGTCCAAGGGATTCTCAAGAGTCTTCTCCAGCACCACAGCTCAAAAGCATCAACTCTTCAGCATTCATCCTTCATATTCCAACTCTCACATCCATATATGACTACTGGAAAAACCATAGCTTTCACTATATGGACCTTTGTTGGCAAAGTTGCTTTTTAATACACTGTCTAGGTTTGTCATTGTTTTTCTTCCAAACACCAAACATCTTTTAAATTTCATGGCTGCAATCAACATCCTCAGTAATTTTGGAGACCAAGAAAATAAAGTCTGTCACTGTTTTCATTTTTCCCTCATCCATTTACCATGAAGGGATAGGAGCAGATGTCATGATTTTTTTTTTTTTTTAAATGTTGAGTTTTAAGTCAGCTTTTTCACTCTCCTCTTTTACCTTCATCAAGAGGCTCTTTATTTCCTCTTCACTTTCTGCCAGAAGGGTGGTGTCATATGCATATCTAAGGTTATTGATATTTTTCCCGGCAATCTTGATTCCAGCTTGTGCTTCATCCAGTCTGGCATTTTGCATGATGGACTCGGCATGTAAGTTAAATAAGCAGGGTGACAGTATACAGCCTTGATGTACTCCTTTTCCTATTTGGAACCAGTCCATTGTTCCTTGTATGATTTTAACTGCTGCTTCTTGACCTGCATACAGGTTTCCCAAGATGGTCTGGTTTTCCCATCACTTTAAGAATCCACAGTTTGTTGTGATCCACACAAAAGCTGTAGCATAGTCAATGAAGCAGAAGTAGATGTTTTTCTGGAATTCTCTTGCTGTTTCTAACTATACATAATCAACATTTGATAAATAATTGCAGCATGGAAAGAATGAATGAAGTGACCAGTTAACAAATATTTTTTGAGTCCTTGCTATGGGACCATAACTGTGTTGGACACCCAAGACATATTTTTAAATGTATGACATGTGAAAGAGATTGGCAGCATCTTACTTGATAATACTGGCAACATGAAGCACTATACCCATCTAATATAGATATAAAACATTAATAATATACAAATAATATAAGAAAGAAATTTTCAACACTATTCCCAATAATTGTACAGAAAATAAAACTTTCCCAAATTAATTTTTTTCTTAAATTAAAAATTTCAAATAAAATACCTCTTTTTAATTTATGCTGAGAAGGTTATGCTAAAAGCAAATGAATAATTGGTATTTATTCACATAAATTTTATATTACACCAAACTGGTATATTCATATTATACCAAATCTTATACTTAGATTTTAGTAAAGAAAAAAAAAAAATGGCTCAGATAGTACAGAATCTGCCTACAATCAAGGAGACCCAGGTTCCATTCCTGGATCAGGAAGATCCCCTAGAGAAGGGAAAGGCTGCCCACTCTAATATTTATGTCTGGACAATTGCATGGACAGAAGAGCCTGGTGGGCTACAACAGTTCATGGGGTTGCAAAGAGTCAGACACGACTGAGCAAGTAACACACACACACACACACACACACAAAACTGCACATTTAGCATGAGATTCTGACATGTAATTATTTGCTTAAAATTGGAATGGTTTTCAAGTAAATTAAAATCAATAACAAATAAGGGAACTATTTCTTCATAAACATCAAAGCTATGTGTGCTTTTATATAAAGAATAAACTAATTCATCTGTAGTTTTGAGAAACTGAGAAAAGCAGAACTTGAAGCAATACTTTCATTAAAGTATTCTTCTCACTTTTCCACAGATGTTTCTCTTTTCTATTCTTCCAATCCTTCTTGCTGTTGTTCAGTTGCTAAGTTGAGTCCGACTCTTGGCAACCCCATGGAGTGCAGCATGCCAGGCTACCCTGTCCTTCACTGTCTCCCGGAGTTAGTTCAAACTCATGTCCATTGAGTCAGTGATGCCATACAAACACATCATGCTTTGTTGCTCCCTTCTCTTCCTACACTCAAATTTCCCATCATCAGGGTCTTTTCCAATGAGTCAGCTCTTCTCATCAGGTGGCCAAAGCATTGGAGCTTCAGCTTCAGCATCAGTCCCTCCAATGAATATTCAGGTTTGATTTCCTTTAGGATTGACTGGTTTTATCTCCCTGAAGTCCAGGGGATTCTCAAGAGTCTTCACCAACACCACAATTCAAAAGAAAATTCTTCGGTGCTCAGTCCTCTTTATGGTCCAACTCTTACAACCATACATGACAACTAGAAAAACCATACCTTTGACTATAGGGACCTTTGTCAGCAAAATGATGTCTCCTCCTTTTATACACTGTCTGGGTTTGTCATAGCTTTCCTTCCAAGGAGCAAATGTCTTTTAATTTCATGGCTGCAGTCACCATCAGCAGTGATTTTGGAGCCCAAGAAAATCTGTCACTGTTTCCAATTTTTCCCTTTATACCTTCCATGAAGTAACGGGACCAGATGCCATGATCTTAGTTTTTTGAATGTTGAGTTTTAAGCCGGTTTTTTCACTCTCCTCTTTTACCCCCATCAAGAGGCTTAATAGTTTCTCTTTGCTTTCTGCCATTAGGATGGTATCATCTGCATATCTGAGGCTGTTGTTATTTCTCCCAGTAATCTTGATGCTAGCTGGTGATTCATCCAGGCTGGCATTTTGCGTGATGTGTTCTGCATTGAAGTTAAATAAGCAGGGTGATAATATACATGTCCTTCTTGACATACTCCTTTCCCAGTTAAAAACCAATCTGTTGTTCCATGTCTGGTTCTAATTGTTGCTTCTTTACCTGCATACAAGTCTCTCAGGAGACAGGTAAGGTGATTGGGTACTCCAATCTCTTTAAGAATTTTCCACAGTTTACTATAGATCCACACAGTCAAAGACATTAGTGTAGTCAATGAAGCAGATGTTTTTCTGGTATTCCTTTGCTTTTTCTATGATCCAAGGAATGTTGGCAATTTGATCTCTGGTTATTCTGCCTTTTTCTAAATTCAGCTTGTACATTTGGAATTTCTCAGTTCATGTACTGCTGAAGTCTAGATTGAAGGATTTTGTGCATTACCTTGCTAATATGTGAAATGAGTGTAATCGTACCATAGTTAGAACATTCTTTAGCATTGCCCTTCTTTGGGATTGGAATGAAAACTGACCTTTTCCAGTCCTATGGCCACTGCTGAGTTTTCCAGATTTGCTGGCATACTGAGTGCAGCACTTTCACAGTACCATCTTTTAGGACCTAAAATAGCTCAGCTGGAATTGCATCACCTCCACCAGCCTTGTTCATAGCAATATTCCCTAAGTCCCACTTGACTTCACACTCCAGGATGTCTGGCTCTAGGTGAATAACCACACCATCATGGTTATCTGGGCCATGAAGATCTTTTTTTGTACAGTTCTTCTGTATATTCTTGCCCCTTAACCTCTTCTGCTTTCGTCAGGTCCTTGTCATTTCTGTCCTTTATCATGCCCATCTTTTTATGAAGTGTTCCCTTGGTACCTTCAATTTTCTTGAAGAGATTTCTAGTCTTTCTCATTCTATTGTTTTTCTCTATTTCTTTTCATTGTTCACTTATGAAGGCTTTTTTATCTCTCCTTGCTATTCTTTGGAACTCTTCTTTCAAATGGGTATATCTTTCCCTTTCTCCTTTGCCTTTGTCTTCTCTTCTTTTCTCAACTATCTGTAAGGCCTCCTCAGACAAGCACTTTGCCTTCTTGCATTTCTTTTTCTTAGGGATGGTTTTGGTCACCACCTCCTATACAATGTTGTGAACCTCCATCCATAGTTCCTCAGGCACTCTGTCTACCAGATCCAAAACCCTGTAGCATTTAGCTATCACCACACATCATTTTTAGGAATGCATTGCTATAGATCACAGCATACTATATCACAGATATAGTATTTAGAAAGCTGTCTACACATTAAGGGAAATGACTTATTCACATACACATATAAAATGCATGACACATCCAGATTGTTTCTTCCACAAGATAATGTCTTAACAGAAATCATACATGTTTAGCCTTTTATAACTCTTTATTTTTACTCCACAGTTTACATACTTGGGAATGAAAAGATGACGAGAAAAAAATTAAGGACAATTAAGCACAGGAAAACAACTGCTCAATACCTGCCCTAAAACACCAAGAACATATTTTTTAAGTCTCCTGATAAGAGTAAATTTTTGTTCTGTGATAATGGACAGTTAATTAGTGCTCTATGAGGCATAGAAGGTGGGTAAAATCTGAGAAATATTTGTCATTAAAAAGCAAACACTAGTGAAAATATTCTGGAAAAGATGGCAATCTAGGCCAATTTATTCCCCTCTCTACAATGCCTTATTCCCATTAATATGAACAAAAGTATACAAAAAAGTAGGATGCATGCTATATAAGAACTGTAAACCTTGTTCCAAAAACTACAAAGACTTTATCTTAGGAAGAGAATGTGTGCATGCTAAGTTGCTTGAGTCATGTCTCACTCTTTGTGACCCTTAAGGACTGTAGCCCACCAGGCCCCTCTGTCTACAGAATTTTCCAGGCAAGAATACTAGAGTGGGTTGCCATGCCTTCTTCCAGGGAATCTTCCTGACTCAGGGATCAAACCCATGTCTTTTTATGTCTCCTACATTGGCAGGCAGGTTATTTACCACTAGCACCACCTGGGAAGCTCCAGAAAGAGCATAGATAAGACAAATGAAAGAAAAAGTGATGTGCTTATTACCAATATTTTACCATTATAAACTAGCTTCCATCTTTATTTGTTTTTAGATTTTTCTTTCTATAAGTGAAATTTAGATATTTGGTCCTTATTCAATAAATATTTATTTTCATGAATGAGGCACCATCCTTGGCCTTGATATTCAGAATATGTTCCTATCCTCATAGAGCTTACAACTTACTGCCATGAAGAACATAAATGAGTCTATGAATACAGCACAGTATCACCTCAGGTACTGAGGAGGGTAATCCAGAGCTGTGATGCGGGCAGCAGCTGGGACACTCATACAGGAACCAGCCACTTCCCAAACAGAACTTCCGCAGCCACGTATCAGTGGCATTCAATGACTGCTGAGCCATCAGCAGCAGAATTCAAATTGAATGGTTAGCAGGCAGGGACCCTGAAGATAAAGAGGCATCTCTATGATATACAGGTAGCTTATACCTCAGACAAACGAGACACAGATTTACCACATGACCAAATGACTGCCAATCCAGAGAGCCAGGAATAGAAAACTAGCCTTAACTCAGTGGCTTCTCCAAGTTTATTAAGAACAATGAAGGAGGAGGTGGAGGGATGCGGGGCACTAGGAAAAAGGAAGACAGGGATGGATGGAAGGAAGTAGGGTGGATAGTAGGGTGCCTGAAGAACTAGATATGATGAGGGAAGAAGGACGGGGGGAACCCTGCAGAGACGTGGCTCCTCTGTACTGGAGCCACTCATTCCACTGAGGACTTACTGCAGGCCAGATCCCACTCTTGGTACAGAACAAAACATGAAATTTCCTGGCCATGGAGCTCATGTTCTAGAAAAGGGAGAAGCTAGGAAAAAGTACAGGAGAAGTAAAATATATAGTATATCAGACAGGGATAGATGTAATGAAGAAAAATAAGAAACATAAATAAACAAAAACATTTTTTTTTTTAATGTAAGAGAGAACAGTTATGGGGGGAAGGGTTATACAATTTTAAAAACAGATTGGTCAGGGAGAGTCTCACAAGTGAGTTTATCTGGGAGATGAGAAATCAAGCACAAGGCCCTAAGGCTGAACCATATATGATGTACTGGAGCAATAGCAAGGAGGCTAGAATGGCTGGACTTGGGAAAATGAGGAGTAATGAAATCAAAAAGACAGTGAATTGGAGATGTGTTAATAGAGAAAGAGAAGTGAATGGTAACTTCGATTTTTGGCTAGAGTTACCATTTACTAAAATGGAAAAGCCTGCAGGACAAGCTGATCTGGAAGAGACAATCAGGACTTTGTGGGTATCAGATTATACGGAAGACATACAGAATAAACAAATCCACGGTGAATCTGGAGATGAGGGGAGAAGTCCAAGTTGGAGATTAATGAGTAGGCAGTTGTCAGAGAAGAGAGTGTATTTAAAGCCATGCTAATAAATACAACCATCAAGGATGGAAAAAGAACAAGAAGAAGTTCAAGGACAATCCTGGAGCACTTCAACCTTAAGAAATCAAGAAAATAAGGAGAAATGAGCAAAGGAAATAGAGAATAAACACCAGAGAAGAAAACCTGGGGGAATCCCAAAGCTAAGTGAAGAAAGTGTTGCAAAATAGAGAAAAAGATCCTTTGTGTTGATGCTGCAGTAAGTCAAGCAAGATGAGAACTGAGAATTGGCCAATGGATTTCTTGGTCTTGTTTGTCTTCTCTCCTGCGATGATGTAAACATCATTATTGCAGGAAGTCTTTTCTTAGTCATTAGTAAATTCTTAGGGCTTCCCTAGTGGCTCAGCAGACAAGAATCCTCCTGCAAATGAAAGAGATGTGGGTTCAGTCCCTGGGTCAGGAAGATCCCCTGGAGAAAGAAATGACAGCCCATTCCAGAATTGTTGCCTGGAAAAAATCCCATGGACACAGGGGCCTCACAGACTATGGTTCATGGGGTCACAAAGAGCCAGACACATCTTAGCAACTAAAATGACAACAGTAAATTCTGAGTGACTGTCTGGTACATAATTCATGTTAAATAAATGCATATTAATAAACAAATAGATCTTTGTTATGAATATAAATAGAGCAATGCAAAATAAAATTTTAAATGGTTTATGATGGTAAATTGTTCATAAACATTGTTAGAAAAAAGTAGGACTTTGCTGTAAAATTTCAGGTTCTAGATGACACTACTTCACAAAATTTAGAGAGGTAACAGTATCTAGAAAAGAAAAACTTGGAAATAAAACAACAATTTGCATCCCTGATTCTGCTTTAGTATCCAGATTACTTATTTTACCTAAACCTTGCACATTTACAAACACTGCCATTTTATATAATGTTTTGCAATGACACATTACATTACAAACTACAGCTCTTAATTGACAGATGCTGCAGAACTCTACTAGAATCACATTAGTTATATAACATTTTACAGCCTGCTTGAAACTAAGCAGGACCTGTGGGGCCATCCCAAGTTTAAAAGAAAAAAAGGCCTTTTTGTGTCCCCACTTTCGTTTGTAGGGGAAAGGCATCCGCCACCTAAACTTACTTCCCTGAGTTTCAAAGATCAGGTGCAAACCATTACTAATCAGGAAAGTAAAGGAATGTAGAGACAAAGGAAAAGCTGTCAAACAATGTGATGGTTTAGTCACTAAGTCATATTTGACTCTTGCGACCCCTTGGACTGTAGCCTGCCAGGCTCCTCTGTCCATGGGATTTCCCAGGCAAGAATACTGACTGGAGTAGGTAGCCATTCCCTTCTCCAGGGGATCTTCCCAACCCATGGATCGAATCCCAGTCTTTGACATTGCAGGCAGATTCTTTACCTTTACCAACTAAGCCACCAGGGAAGTCAAACTATAATGCAGTGATAAAATCTTAGCTCCTTCTCAAGAGATATACCTAACTATTTGAGTTCTCCTGCAGGAAGTAAGGACCCCACCCAGGTGGAGGATGGTAACTTCAGGCTGAGCACAAGATCTCTGGAGCACTGCCCTGTTACCTAACCACCAACCAATCAGAAGAAAGTCATGTACCCTGCAGTTTTTACCCCAAATCCTGCCTTTAAAATTAAACCTCTTTTCTGAAAACTGTCAGGGAGTGTGGCGGTCTTGTAGCATCAGTTGCCTGTTCACTTTGCTTTGCCCTCATATTAAACTGTTCTCAGTTCCAAATTCCGACATTTCAGTCTGTTTGGCCTCACTGTGTGTCGGGCGCACAAACTTGGATTTAGCAACATGCTCACACTCTTAAAATCAAATTTTAGACTCGTGCTACCATTGCCAATCAGAGTCTAAACTCTCTGAATGTGGCACAATACTTTCTATGAGGCAGAGTTTATAGTTCAAAATGACATAAAATTTAAGCACTATAGCCACCGAAATAAATTAACAAGTGAAGAATGTTGATGGCATAGGCAGAGTGCAACAGTAACATGTCATTAAGTGAAGTTAGAGCAGAACATTTCTACCGAGTTCCTACCTAGATTTTATCCTGAGATATACAGGACTAGATATCTGTATGTTGTGTAAGTTACCAATAATATGCATGCCCATGCTCAGTCGCTTCAGTCGTGTCTGACTCTGCGACCCCATGGACTGCCCACCAGGTTCCTCCATACATGGTATTCTCCAGGCCAAGAATACTAGAGTGGGCTGCCATGCCCTCCTCCAGGGGATCTTCCCAAGTTACCAATAATATAACTGTCATATTATCAAAGATACAAATTCAACATTTATTTTTCCAATCAATTTTTAGGTAAAAGAGTACTTAAGTCTTTCAATTAAACGTGTCCTATTGTTTCAGCAGGGGCTTCCCAGATGGCTCAACTGTAAAGAACCTTCCTGCCAATGCAGGAGATGCAGGTTCAATCCCTGGGTGGGAAGATCCCCTGCATGAGGAAATGGAAACCCACTCCAGTATTCTTGCCTGGGAAATCCCATGGATAGAGGAGCCTGGCATGCTACAGTCCATAGGGTCACAAATTTGGATTTGACTTAGTGATTCAGTCGCTCAGTCGTGTCCGACTCTTTGTGACTCCATGGACTGCAGCACACCAGGCTTCCCTGTCTATCATCAACTCCCAGAGCCTACTCAAAATCAGAAACATGTTCATCTCATTGGTGATGCCATCCAACCATCTCATTCTCTGTTGTCCCCTTCTCCTCCTGCATGGAGAAAGGAATGGCAAACCACTTCGGTATTCTTGCCTCAAGAACTCCATGAATAGTATGAAAAGACTTAGTGACTAAACAACAATTGTTTCAGCAAGTCTAATGGAGAGTCGTCTTAATCAGTAAATAACTCTAGAGCAATTAGTTAGTCCCAGCTGATGACTGATTTTATAATATTAGTTGAATATTGGGTGGGATGCAAACAAATCTACCAGAATTTTCCTAGGCAATTTGCCAGAGAGAATTCTTGTCAAGAAAAACAGTGCTGTGATTTCAACTTTGAACTATGAACTGTACATTGTGTGAACATGTCAAATACACATCCCACAAATAACCTCATGCTCTTTTTGAAAAATCTTGCCAAATGCAATGAATCTGATTTAGTGGAAAAAATGTTGAAGGCCAAGAAAAATACACACATTGTGTATAGAGTGTCAATAATTCCGGAAATATTAGTTTACCTCTATTTATGATTTCACTTTAAAAGAATGCAGTGTTGTTTCTGCTGAAATATTTTTACCATAATTAGTTCATTTTTCTCCCAAGGAAACATTTTCTTCACATGTTACTACACTTGTACATTATTTTTTTTTAGAGTAATTAATTCAGCTTTTTAAAATATGATGTTATTGAAGTCAGGGTTTCTGATTTTGCACCCCCAGCCATTCCTCATTCCCATGAGGAATTCTTAAATTATTAAAATTATACCCTGTGACCTAAATTCTGCCCACATCACTTTATAGAATACAGATAAAAATTGTCCCTCCCTGTTTTCAATATAAAATATACTTTTAATAACAAGATATTAGATGGATACAAATAGTGGAAGAATGAAAACAGAAACTTTGGAAAATCAAGAATCCAACTAGAAATAAAAGGACAGTCATTAATGTGAAGTGCTGTAATACAGGGGCTTCCCTGGTGGCTCAGTGGAAAAGAATCCTATAGTCCATGGGGTCGCAGAGAGTTGGACACAACTTAGGGACTAAACAACAACAGTTGTAACACAGAGCCAAGGAACGGCATCAAAACGGGTGTCTAAAGTAACAAACAGGAGAAAGTTGGGCTGCTCAATAAACTGCAAAATTGCAGCCCTAAATTTCTCTTGATTTTTCATGGGGGAGAGGAATACAGCTTCTTAAATGTCTAGCAATGTGTAGCATATTAACCTTACTAATTATCTTCTGAGAAATGTAAAGCTCAAATGAAGAGCTATTCTGTAAAATCACCTGATGATTCTTCTTATTTCGTGATATATAATAAGATATTTAATATGTGGCAGATAGTAGACATTAAATAGCCATTTGTGAATTAATATAAATGGACAAAGAAAAACATATCAGGAAAATAAACCACAATGAAAAATAAAATTTGCATCTGCTATTAAATATAAAAACATAAAGAGTGTGACTTCCTCTGCCCTTTTATACAAGTTCTAAGCATTATAGGTAGTTGAAATAAAAACAAAATGTCCTAAATGCCTTCACCAATATATTGCAATGTACCTTTATATTAAGTACCTTGATTTGAGAAATAAAAAACTACACTCACTAATGGACAACTACATCCTATAGAACATTAGATCTTAATCTTACAAGGGTCACATGACTCTTTGAGGCCTGAATATTAAAACAACGAGCCCTTTCTACAGAAATGTGCACATCTTATTCAAAATACCATACTCAATTTGGGGATTCCTCATGCCATTCATTGAAACCTGAGAAGGCCCATAAGATCCAGATTAAGAAAACATCCTAAAGAGGAGATGACAATAAAGCTACAGATTTGTTATTATCTCTTTAAAAAGCCAAGAAAGATTAATTATATCAGTGCATCATATAACATCCCACATATTACAGGAAACAAATTACTTTGAATCTATATTCCCCAAGCTAAAATTAGTTTTAATAGGTATTAATAGACTAAATTTTGTTAATTGGTGATAGGCAAAGTCACTTTCATGCCTTGGAGAAGGAAATGGCAACCCTCTCCAGTGTTCTTGCCTGGAGAATCCCAGGGACGGGGGAACCTGGTGGGCTGCCGTCTATGGGGTTGCACAGAGTTGGACACGACTGAAGTGACTTAGCATAGCAAAGTAAAACAAAATGAAATATGTTGGAGAGAAATTATGTAGTTAAATAAATCTGGATTGTTTAATTATGTAGAGCTTCCCTGGTGGCTCAGTGGTAAAGAATCCACCTGCCAATGCAGGAGATGCAGGTTCAGTCCCTGGTCAGGAAATCCCCTGGAGAATGAAATGGCAACCCACTCCAATATTCGTGCCTGGAGAATCCCATGAACAGAGGAACCTGGCAGACTACGGTCCATGGGGTTGCAAAAGAGCCAGACATGACTGAGCAATTAAACAACAATTATTAACATGTAGAATTATATAATTAAATGCTAGATTAGACAACTTTAAGCAGGAATTTGTTCACTACACAACTTTTGAGAGTTGCTACCATATCAATACACAAAAGTGGGATAGGTTATGTACCATTTTTTTTTACCATGAAGTCCAATTTTCCTCAAAACACTTGTTACCTGTTGCTGGAAATTACTAATGATGGCTGTGGTAGAGCTAAAATACAGGAGACCCACGTTTGATCCTTGGTTCAGGAAGATCCCCTGGATCTTGAAGGCTTGGAGCCTTCAACACTTCTCTCTCAACAATTGATAAAACAATCAGACAGAAAACCAGCAAGAATACAGAAGAACTTGACAACATCATCAACCAAAAGAATCACAACATTTATAGAACAATTAACCCAACAACAGCATAATACACATTTTTTTAAAATGCATGAGAAATATACATCATGATAGACTATATTATGGGACATAAAACAAGTCTCAAAATTTAAAATAATTCAAATCACATTCAGTGGGTTCTCCAAAAGGAAAATAACTAGAAATGAATAAGAAAGATAACAGGAAAATCTACAAACACTTAGGAACTAAATAACACACTTCAAAAGTAAAGAATCTGCTTACAATGCAGGAGACCCAGGATCGACGCCTGGGTCAGGAAGATCCCCTGGAGAAGGAAATAGCAACCCACCCCAGTATTCTTGCCTGGAGAACTCCATGGACAGAGGAGCCTGACAGGCTACAGTCCATGCAGTCCATGGGGTCACAACTGAGTGACTAACACTTTTGCTTTCAAATAATAAATAGAAGAAAAAGAAAAGTTCAAGAAAAATTTAAAGATACATTGAACAGAACAAAAATGCATCAATCTATGGGAGACTGCTAAGAGTGCTGAGACAAAAAAATTTACAGCATGAACTTAATGCAGTAGAAAAGGGGGAAATTCTCAAATCAATAATTTAAGCTCCCACTTCAAGAACCTCGATAAAGAAGAGCAAAATAAACCCTGAGCAAGCAGAAGGATGAAAAAAAGTAAGGAGAAGAAACTAATGAAATTGGAACAGCACAGAGAAGCCAAAATTGCCCCACACAAATAATACCCAACTGACTGTGAAGAAGGCTGAGCGTGGAAGAATTGATGCTTTTGAACTGTGGTGTTGGAGAAGACTCTTGAGAGTCCCTTGGACTGCAAGGAGATCCAACCAGTCCATTCTGAAGGAGATCAGCCCTGGGATTTTTTTGGAAGGAATGATGCTAAAGCTGAAACTCCAGTACTTTGGCCACCTCATGCGAAGAGTTGACTCATTGGAAAAGACTCTGATGCTGGGAGGGATTGGGGGCAGGAGGAGAAGGGGACGACAGAGGATGAGATGGCTGGATGGCATCACTGACTCGATGGACGTGAATCTGAGTGAACTCTGGGAGTTGGTGATGGACAGGGAGGCCTGGTGTGCTGCGATTCATGGGGCCGCAAAGAGTCGGACATGACTGAGCAACTGATCTGACTGATGTGATATCTGTCAGAGGTGAAAAAGCAATTCAATGTAAAAAAAAAAAATCACCTCTTAAATAAACAATGCTGGACGATTAAACATTCATAAGCCAGAAAATGAAACTCAAACTAAGTCTCACTCTTTATACAAAAATCAGCTCAAAATAGACCACAGATGAAAATATAAAACACAAAATTACAAAACTTTTAGAAGGAAAAAAAAAGAAAATCTTGAAAATCAAGGTTTAGGCTGAATGTTCTGCAGTTCAGTTTAGTTCGGTCACTCAGTCATGTCCAACTCTTTGCGACCCCATGAATCTCAGCATACCAGGCCTCCCTGTCCATCACCAACTCCCGGAGTTCACTCAAACTCATGTCCATTTAGTCGGTGATGCCATCCAACCATCTCACCCTTTGTCGTCCCCTTCTCCTCCTTCCCCCAATCCCTCCCAGCATCAGAGTCTTTTCCAATGAGTCAACTCTTCACATGAGGCGGCCAAAGTATTGGAGTTTCAGCTTTAGCATCAGTCCTTCCAATGAACACCCAGGACTGATCTCCTTTAGAATGGATTGGAGCCTATTATACAGAGTGAAGTAAGCCAGAAAGAAAAACACCAATACAGTATACTAACGCATATATATGGAATTTAGAAAGATGATAACAATAACCCTGTATATGAGACAGCAAAAGAGACACTGATATATAGAACAGTCTTTTGGACTCTGTGGGAGAGGGAGAGGGTGGGATGATTTGGGAGAATGGCATTGAAATATGTATAATATCATATATGAAACGAGTCGCCAGTCCAGGTTCGATGCATGATACTGGATGCTCGGGGCTGGTGCACTGGGACGACCCAGAGGGATGGTATGGGGAGGGAGGAGGGAAGAGGGTTCAGGATGGGGAACACATGTATACCTGGGGCAGAGTCATTTAGATATATGGCAAAACCAATACAATATTGTAAAGTTAAAAAATAAAATAAAATTTAAAAAATAAAAAAATAGAATGGATTGGTTGGATCTCCTTGCAGTCCAAGGGACTCTCAGAATGTTCTTAGACAACACCAAAAGGAAAAAAATGATAAATTGGAATTTGTCAAAATTAAAAACCTTTGTTCTATAAAAGATCATGTAATAAATGTGAAAAGACAAGTTGTAGTCCATAAGAAAATACTTACAAACCACACAAAGGACTAGTCTCTAAAATACATAAAGAACAGTTAAAAAAAAAAAAGTGCAACTAGAACATGGGCAAAAGACATGAAGAGACATGTCAACAAAGAAGATGCACAGGTGGCAAGTAAGTACAGGAAAAGATGGCCAGCATCAGTAGCCAGTAGGAATGCCTTAAAACCACAAGGAGATACCACTCTACAGTTGCGAGAATGCTAAGACAAAAACCAGTAGCAACCACACAAGCTGGCAAGGATGCAGAGACTCTGGATCACTCAAACTTTGCTGTTGATACAGACACTCTAAAAAGTTGAGCATATTCCTAAAAAGCTGAAATGTGATTATCATATAACCCAGCAATTGCACTTCTGGGCATATATCCCAGAGAAATAAAAAAATCACATTCACAAAAAAAACCTGTACACCTATGTCTATAGCAACCTTATTCGTAACAGCCAAAACAACTCAGGTATCTTTCAATGGGTGAATGATTAAACAAACTGTGGTACAATCCATATGATGAATAACTACCAATCAATAAAAAGGAATGAACTTTTGATACACACAATGACCTCAGTGAAGCTCCAGAAAATTATGCTGAGTTAAAAAAAAAAAAAAAAGCCAACCCAGGTTACATATTGTACCACTCCATTTAATGTAACATTCCTGAAATGATAAAATTATAGAAATGAAGAACACATTTGCAGTTGTCAAAGGTAATGAAGGAGAGATGGTGAGTGAGAGTGACTATGGCTATATGAGGGCATACACCAGAAGAGATCCTTGTAGTGAGGAAAATGTTGTCTATCTTGACCACATCAATGTCAATATCAAGGCCACAGTGTGTTATAGTTCTGTAGAATGTTACCATTGAGGGGGTAATGGCTAAAGGATACATGAGATCTCTATTATTTCTTACAACTACAACTAAATCTACAAATATCTCAAACTAAAATTTTATATTCAAAAACATTTACATAAAGATTAAGAGATGTGCTACCAGTATTTATTATCAACAGAAAATTAAGAGATGATTGTGGAAATTAATACATGAACCTTAGATTGTTTCTGTTCAGCTCCATTACCTGTCTTGGTTTTATCTGGGTTATATCTCTGAATACTTTCTCAACCAACCTCTTCTGCCAAAGGCCCCCACCAATTCTGTGCTTCTAGCTGACTGTATTCCATGTCTTCTTCCAACAATGCTATGGTGGCCCAGAAAAAAAGCCAGAAATTTATGAGTTTCTTATGTATTTGCTGACCTTTTTCTTCTACTTGTTGTTCAGTCACTCAGTCCTGTGTGAGTCTTTGTGACACCATGGACTGCCGCACATCAGGCTTCCTGGTCCTTCACTATCTCTAGGAGTTTGCTCAAATTCATGTCCATTGAGTCGGTTAAAAGTGAAAGTGAAAATGTTAGTTGCTCAGTTGTGTCCAACTGCCCTCCAGGTTCCTCTGTCCATTGGATTCTCCAGGCAACAATACTAGAGTGGGTTGCCATTTCCTTTTCCAGCGCATCTTCCTCACCCAGAGATGGAATTCGGGTCTCTCACATTGCAGATGGATTCTTTACCATTTAAGTCACCAGGGAAGCCCCTGGAAATATCATCCAAACATCTCATGCTCTGTTGCCCTCTTCTGTTCTGCCCTCAATCTCTGCCAGCATCAAGATCTTTTCCAGTGAGTTGGCTCTTCGCATCAGGTAGCCAAAGTATTGGAGCTTCAGCTTCAGCATCAGTCTTTCCAATGAATATATACAGTTGATTTCCTTTAGGATTGACTGGTTTGATCTCCTTGCTCTCCAAGGAACTCTCAAGAGTCTTCTCCAACACCACAGTTCAAAAGCCTCAATTCTTCAGCACTCGGCCTTCTTTATTGTCCAACTCTCACATCCATACATGACCACTAGAAAAACCACAGCTTTGACCATACAGTCCTTTTTGGACTTTTTTTGGTAAAGTGATGTCTCTGCTTTATAATACGCTGTCTAGGTTTGTCACAGCTTTTCTTCTGAGGAGAAAGCATTTTTTTATTTCACGGCTGCAGTTACCATCCACAATGATTTTGGAGTCCAAGAAAAGAAAATCTGTCGCTGTTTCCATGTTCTTCTACTGCAGGGGTACTAGTATGAATCTTTTTTTAAAGCCAGTGAATCACAAATACAGACCTATCAGAATGAACACCATTCCATGAAAGGCCAGCTACATGTTTAGTAAACAGCTCTCGGTGAGGATGGTGAGGGAATTTCTAAAGCTTGACAACTCAGAAACATCCCTACAGCTTCCCAGATGGCACCAGTGGAAAGAACACATCTGCCAATGCAGGAGACAAAAGAGACACGGGTTTGATCCCTGGCTCAGGAAGATACCCAGGAGGAGGGCATGGCAATCCACTCCAGTATCTTGCCTGGAGAATCCCATGGACAGAGGAGCCAGGCAGGCTACAGTCCATAGGGTCACAAAGAGTCCTACCTGACTGAAGCAACTTAGCACCCATGCACGCAAACATTCCTGCCATGTTCTATTTCAAACTACTAATGAACTGGAAGAGAGATGGAAAATGGCCTCTTTTGAGTAAGACTATGATACCAAGGGTTGAAAAACAAATACTAAAATGCCTAAGATTTTGACCTTCAACTTTAAAAACTGCAATGGAACTAGGAGATACGTGTGAACTGAAATAAACTTATGTGATGTTAAATTAATGAAACAAGCTATCAGATTGAAGTGGTGCTAATGCCTGGGTGGCCTATGTAAGCAAAACAAAATCTCAGCCTGTAAATGCCTCAAGGTTATGAAATCAAAAGTGTACACCCGTGGTGGATTCATGTTGATGTATGGCAAAACCGATACAATGTTGTAAAGTAATTAGCCTCCAATTAATATAAATAAATTTCTATTTAAAAAATGCTAAGGACAACCAATCATAAACAGCCAACAGGGCTTTACGTTATTTGTTGTTGTTACTCTGTCGCTAAGTTGTGTCCGACTCTGCGACCCCATGGACTGCAGCACGCTAGGCTCCTCTGTCCTTCACTGTTTCCCCGGAGTTTGCTCAAATTCATGTCCTTTAAGCCAGTGATGATATCTAACCATCTCATCCTCTGCCGCCCCCTTCTCCTTTTGCCTTCAATCTTTAAGCTATAGCCAATCAGCAATTTCCTTTCTTTGCTTCTGCATCCTCTCTAGGTAAGGCTTTACCCTGGCTCCTGTCCAAGGAGTACTCCTAATGACTTCTGGTTTGGCACAGCCCAGTTCAAATCAATTTTTGTTCAAATAAACTTTTTAAAAATTTTACTATGCCTCATTTATCTTTTAACAGTGGTCACTCAAAATTGGTCACATTTTTCCCCCTGAATATCTCTTGCTTAGTAGGCTCTAATGATCAAAGGCAAGTGAGGGCTGAAAGTGTCCTTTTCTACAACTCACCACTAGAATATGTGGAAAACAAAGTTAGCTTCACAATGAATTCTGCCACGGGTATAAGCATTTATGGCAAAGGGACACAAACCCAGGTCTGTAAGCAAGATGAAGTCCTCACGGGCCACTAGGCTCCAACAAGAGCCTCATATGAAAGATTCAGAGACAAACACAGCTTTCTGCAAGCAGGATGAGCTGATCTAAGTGTCTGGCTGAATCACACAATGGCCCATCCTTTAAGTCTTGGGATACGAGACTGAAGGAAAGTCTGTACCAATCCCAACGGATTAAACTGAGGGACGCTCCTAGTTCTTCTACCACAGCCATGCAAAAGTGGTGATGCTTAATTCACATATATTAAAAATTCACATTTAATCAATGAAAATGTTTGTCTAAAATCATTTATGGTAGTTAATAGAATCTCTTGCAGATTTAGATAATTCTCTGTTTGAAATGCTAACTTCTCAGTCTGTGGATTCCTGATTAGGTCATTTCAAATGTTAACAGATGTGGTTTAAAAATAAGTTACACATATATATCACACTTGCTATTCATATGTTTTTAAAAGTAACTTATAGACAATATAACAAAAACTGCCTTTAAGATCTGTTGCTGTATTTTACTTCAGGAAAATGATATATATTTTTTAAATATAGCATTTAAATATGCTTATTTAAATGCCATATGTGAATAAACGTGCAGAATATATGTGTATGCTGCTGCTGCTAAGTCACTTCAGTCGTGTCCGACTCTGTGCGACCCCATAAACGGCAAGCCACCAGGCTCCTCTGTCCCTGGGATTCTCCAGGCACAAACACTGGAGTGGGTTGCCATTTCCTTCTCCAAGTTCCTTTTCTTTTAAGGAAAAGCTGGAAAGACTGAACTAGCCTCAAAGAGTGGAAACAGCATTTCGGTTCATTTGATTCTCACATTAAATAATATTCAACCTACTTAACTATCTAGTGGATTTTTTTTAATTTTTTGAGAAAATGTATTTGAAAATGTATTAAGTATTATACTATAAATGGTAATAGCTAATATTTCAATTCAGTTCAGTTCAGTAGCTCAGTCATGTCCGACTCTGCGACCCCATGAACCACAGGACGCCAGGCCTCCCTGTCCATCACCAACTCCCAGAGTTTACCCAAACTCATGTCCACTGAATCAGTGATGCCATCCAGCCATCTCAACCTCTGATGTCCCCTTCTCCTCCTGCCCTCAATCTTTCCCAATATCAGCGTCTTTTCAAATGAGTCAGCTCTGTACATCAGGTGGCCAAAATATTAGTTTCAGCTTCAACGTCAGTCCTTCCAATGAACACCCAGGACTGATCTCCTTTAGGATGGACTGGTTGGATCTCCTTGCAGTCCAAGGGACTCTCAAGAGTCTTCTCCAATACCACAGTTCAAAAACATCCATACTTTGGTGATCAGCTTTCTTTATAGGCCAATTCTCACACCCATACATGACTACTGGAAAAACCATAGCCTTGACTAGAAGGACCTTTGTTGACAAAGTAATGTCTCTGCTTTTTAATATGCTGCCTAGGTTGGTCATAACTTTCCTTCCAAGGAGCAAGCGTCTTTTAATTTCATGGCTGCAGTTACCATCTGCAGTGATTTTGGAGACCAAAAAAATAAAGTCAGCTACTGTTTCCACTGTTTCCCCATCTATTTGCCATGAAGTGATGGGAATGGATGCCATGATCTTAGTTTTCTGAAAGTTGAGCTTTAAGACAAATTTTTCACTCTCCTCTTTCACTTTCATCAAGAGGCTCTTTAGTTCTTCTTCATTTTCTGCCATTAGGGTGGTGTCATTTGCATATCTGAGGCTATTGATATATCTTCTGGCAATCTTGATTCCAGCTTGTGCTTCTTCCAGCCCAGAGTTTCTCATGATGTACTCTGCATAGAAGTTAAATAAGCAGGGTGACAACATACAGGCTTGATGTACTGCTTTTCCTATTTGGAAACAGTCTGTTGTTGTTGCTTCCTGACCTGCATACAGAAAGAGGCAGGTCAAGGTGGTCTGGTATTCCCATTTCTTTCAGAATTTTCCACAGTTTATTGTGATCCACACAGTCAAAGGTTTTGGCGTAGTCTATAAAGCAGAAATAGATGTTTTTCTGGAACTCTCTTGCTTTTTCAATGATCCAGCAAATATTGATAATTTGATCTCTGGTTCTTCTGCCTTTTCTAAAACCAGCTTGAACATCTGGAAGTTCACGCTTCACGTACTGTTGAAGCCTGGCTTGGAGAATTTTGAGCATTACTTTGCTAGCGTGTGAGATGAGTGCAATTGTGCATTAGTTTGAGCATTCTTTGGCATTTCCTTTCTTTGGAACTGGAACGAAAACTGACCATATCCAGTCCTGTGGCCACTGCTGAGTTTTCCAGATTTGCTGACGTATTGTCAGCATCATCTTTTAAGATTTGAAATACCTCAACTGGAATTCCATCGCCTCCACTAGCTTTGTTTGTAGTGATGCTTCCTAAGGCCCACTTGACTTTACATTCCAGGATGTCTGGCTCTAGGTAAGTGATCACACCATCGTGATTATCTGCCGTGAAGATCTTTTTTGTACAGTTCTTCTGTGTATTCTTGCCACATCTTCTTAATATCTTCTGCTTCTGTTAGGTACATACCATTTCTGTCCTTTATTGAGCCTATCTTTGCAAGAAATGTTCCCTTGCTTTCTCTAATTTTCTTGAAGAGATCTCTAGTCTTTCCTATTCTATTGTTTTCCTCTATTTCTTTGCACTGATCACTGAGGAAGGTTTTCTTATCTCTCCTTGCTATTCTTCGGAATTCTGCATTCAAATGGGTATATCTTTCCTTTTCTCCTTTGCTTTTTTCTTCTCTTCTTTTCTCAGCGATTTGCAAGGCCTCCTCAGGCAGCCATTTTGGTTTTTTGCATTTCTTTTTCTTGAGGATGGTCTTGCTTCCTATCTCCTGTACAATGTCATGAACCTCCGTCCACAGTTCATCAGGCACTCTATCAGATCTAGTCCCTTAAATCTATTTCTCACTTCCACTGTATAATCATAAGGGATTTGATTTAGATCATACCTGAATGGTCTAATGGTTTTCCCCACTTTCTTCAATTTAAGTCTGAATTTGGCAATAAGGAGTTCATGATCTGAGCCACAGTCAGCTAATATTTACTGAATGCTTAACTAGTGCCAGGCATTGTGCTAAATACATGATACAATTTACATCTCTTTCTATCTATAGATCACTGCTCTTAGTAGGTATTACCATTGCCCCTATTTTATATATATACGAAAACTGAGGTGTAGAGCTTTTTTCAATAATACTTCCTCCGTGGATCAGCTTTGCTCAAGTAGTTGTGCCCAACTCTTTTCAACCTCATGGACTGTAGCCCACCAGGCTCCACTGTCCATGGAACTTTCCAGGCAAGAATACTGGAGTGGGTTGTCACACTCTTCTCCAGGGGATCTTCCCTGTCCAGGACTCAAACCCACATCACCTGCATTGGCAGGCAGATTCTCTGCCACTGCACCACCTGGGAAGCCCAGGTGGAAAAAGCGGTGAACTCAAGGTTCTAACTCAGATACTCTAGTCTCTAACATCTGTTCTTAGCCATTACCCAACGTTTCTATCGTAAACAAGCACTCTAGGCCCTCCCCATGGAGATTCTGATTCTGTAGGCCTAAGGGACCCAAGAATCTACATAAGCAATAAGTCCTCTTATAAGCAGATAGGGTAGGGAGATCCCTGGAAAAAGAGAACCAGGCATGGCTTTCTTGACTTAAGAGAAGCTATTTTGGGTTTAAACCCTTTTGTGATCTAAGCCTGGCAAAAGTGCCTGTCCTTAAACAGAGCTCAGTAATTAAGGATCTTTAGGGAAGGGAGGGAAAGCAGGGACAAAGGAAAAGCAGTCAACAAACAACTGTTAGGGGTAGGATGGGGAGGGAGTTTCAAGAGGGAGCGGACATATGTATACCTATGGCTGATTCATGATTCAAGTTGATGTTTGTAAGAAACCAACAAAATTCTATAATGCAAGTATCCTTCAATTAAAAAGTAAATAAATTTAAATTTAAAAAATAAACAATTGTTGTTGTTCTTGTTCAGTCTCTAAGTTGTTTCTGGCTCTGCAACCCCGTGGACTGTAGCACACCCAGCTTCCCTGTCCTTCACTATCTCCCAGCACTGGCTCAAACTCACGTCCACTGAGTCAGTAATGCCATCCAACCATCTCATCCTTTGTCATTTCCTTCTCCTTCTTCCCTCAATCTTTCCCAGCATTAGGGTCTTTTCCAATGAGTTGGCTCCTCGTATCAGGTGGCCAAAGTATTAGAGCTTCAGTTTCAGCATCAGTCCTTCCAATGAATCTTCAAGGTTGACTTCCTTTAGGATTGACTGGTTTGATCTCCTTGCAGTCCAAGGGACTCTCGAGAGCACCACAGTTCAAAAGCATCAATTCTTCAGTGCACAGCCTTCTTTATGGTTCAACTCTCGCATCCACACATGACTACTACTGGAAAAACCATTGTTCAATGAAACAGATTCTGAGTTCTTCCTCAAGGAATACACATAATAACCCGATACATATCTTTGAATTCTGTAGGAACTAAAGGCCCTCAGCCAAGTAGGAGAATGGATGATGATATTTACCTTTCTTAACTTTAATTAACTTTACCAACAAAGGCCTGCTTAGTCAAAGCTGTGGCTTTTCCAGTAGTCATGTGTGGATGTGAGAGTTGGACTATAAAGAAAGTTGAATGCTAAAGAATTGATGCTTTTGAACTGTGGTGTTGGAGAAGACTCTTGAGAGTCCCTTGGACTGCAAGGAGATCCAACCAGTCCATCCTAAAGGAAATCAGTGCTGAATATTCATTGGAAGAATTGATGCTGAAGCTGAAACTCCAATACTTTGGCCACCTGATGCAAAGAATGGACTCACTGGAAAAGATCCTGATGCTGGGAAAGATTGAAGGCAGGAGGAGAAGGGGATGACAGAGGATGAGATGGTTGGATGGCATCACTGACTCAACTGGCCTAAGTCTGAGCAAGCTCCGAGAGTTGGTGATGGACAGGGAAGCCTGGTGTGCTGAAGTCCATGGGGTCGCAAAGAGTCAGACATGACTGAGAAACTGAACTGAACAGGACTCTGTCAACCTTTGCCCCACTTCTATACTGAATTCTCCTATGCTCAAGCCTCTTCATGAATATGCATGACCTTCAGCTTAAAACTTCCCTAATTTTGCTGTTCAAGGACACATTACTTTTGAAAATTTCCATACTATTTCAAGTAATGGACATTTGGGATTCCCAAGTGGTTCAGACAGTGAAGAGTCTGCCTACAATGCAGGAGACTCTGTTCGATCTCTTGGGCAGGAAGACCCCCCCTGGAGAAGCAATCCACTCCATTATTCTTGCATGGAGAAACCCTTGGACAGAGGAGCCTGGTGAGCTACAGTCCATAGGGTCGCAAAGAGCCAGCCACGACTGAGCAACTAACACTTTCACTTTCACTTTCTCTAGATCTTTGGCTTGGTTGTGCCTTTTGCCTTGACACCCACCAAGAGGTGAACCCAGTTTTCGGATAATACACCAACAAGATTCTTATGAACAAGTTAAGTTTGGGAAATCCCACCCTATGTTATGCCTAATCAATGAAAATTCTAACGTACACATAACCTAAATTCTAACATATGTGTAACCTAATTTCTAGTATATGTTCACAGAAATTCCTACATTTTAATTTTTTAAGTACTATTTTAATTTGGGGATTAAAAAAAAACAGTTTTCCATCTCCATGTATTCCCCACCTTTTAAGATGTACTCCATATTAGAGAACTCCACATCCCAAAGAAAATATCCAGAGCCTTCCAGAAAACAGCAAAACATGATGTACTGATCATATTAAAATATAGAGTGAAAAAATAAAGGCTAATAAAAACAACTTTTTTCCTCTCCTAATCTCTTTAAAAATAACTGAAATAATCTCCATTAAATAAACATTGAATCTGTTCAGGTTAAAGAGTGTGGAAATAGTCGATATGATAAACTTCAGTCTAATGTTTTTTTTAAAAGTCCAGCAACAAAATTAAAACTAACAGCCATAGGAACACTGTGAAACTGTCTTTGGTTGTTCAGGGGACAAATTATCATTTTCCCTCCACCCGTCTAGGTTCTCAGGTGAGAACACCTATAATAAAAGGCAGATTAACAGGAGAAAACAAACAGAAGCTTAATACTATACACACTTCTTACAAATATGGGAGATGTCCAAGAAAACTGAGTACCCAGGAAATGGCCCAAGCATCATCTTAAGCTAAACAGCATCATCTTAAGCTAAACAGCATCATCTCCAGCTAAACAGATGGGAGATAGGGAGCCAGTCATGGGAGATTATCAGGCAAAGCACAATAAGCAAGGTTAAGGTTGTTATGCAGGGCCTCCTTGGTGGCTAGGTGGGTAAAGAATCCACCTCTGATGCAGGAGATGTGGGTTCAACCCCTGGGTCAGGAAGATCCCCTGGAGAAGGAAATGGCAACACACTCCAGTATTCTTGCTTGGGAAATCCCATGGATAGAGGAGCCTGGAAGGCTACAGTTTATGGGGTCACAAAAGTCGGACACAACTTAGCAACTAAACCACCACCATGGTTGTTATGCAGATTTAAGTTAACAGCCTTCTCCACTGATAAAGAGTTTCTAGAGATTTGGATATCCTCCTCTTCCCATTAGAGCTGGGAAACATCCTTAAAAATGGAGATCTCCCTTATGAATGCAAACGTTTCTTGCTGCTGCCGTTTAGTCACTCAGTTGTGTCTCACTCTTTGCAAACCCATGTACTGTAGCCCACCAGGCTCCACTGCCTATGGGATTTCCCAGGCAAGAATACTGGACAGGGCTGCCATTCCCTTCTCCAGGGCATCTTCCTGACCTAGGGATCTAACTCACATCTCTCATGTCACCGGCACTGGAAGGCAGATTCTTTTCCACTCAGTTCAGTCACTCAGTCGTGTCCAACTTGTTGCAACCCCATGGATTGCAGCACACCAGGCTTCCCTGTCCATTACCAATTCCTGGAGCTTACTCAAACTCATGTCCATTGAGTAGGTGATACCATCCAACCATCTCATCCTCTGTTGTTCCCTTCTCCTCCCGCTTTCAATCTTTCCCAGCATCAGGGTCTTTTCCAGTGAGCCAGTTCAGGTGGCCAAAGTATTGGAGTTTCAGCTTCAGCATCAGTCCTTCCAGTGAACATTCAGGACTGATTTCCATTATGATGGACTGGTTGGCTCTCCCTGCAGTCCAAGGGACTCTCAAGAATCTTCTCCAACACAATAGTTCAAAAGCATCAATTCTTCAGTGCTCAACTGTCTTTATGGTCCAACTCTCACATTCATACATGACCACTGGAAAAACCATAGCTTTGACTAGATGGACCTTTGTTGGCAAAGTAATGTCTGTGCTTCTTAATATGCTGTCTAAGTTGGTCATAACTTTTTTCCCAAAGAGCAAGTGTCTTTTAATTTCATGGCTGTGGTCACCATCTGCAGTGATTTTGGAGGCCCCAAAAATAAAGTCCCTCACTGTTTCCATCATTTCTCCACCTATTTGCCACGAAGTGATAGGACTGCATGCCATGATCTTAGTTTTCTGAATGTTGTGTTTTAAGCCAACTTTTTCACTCTCCTCTTTGACTTTCATCAAGATGCTCATTGGTTCTTCTTTGCTTTCTGCCATAATGGTACTGTCTTCTGCATATCTGAGATTATTGATATTTCTCCCAGCAATTTTGATTCCAGCTCGTGCTTCATCCAGCCTGGCATTTCGCATGATGTACTCTGCATATAAGTTAAATAAGCAGGGTGACAATATATAGCCTTGACGTAATTCTTTTCCTATTTGGAACCAGTCCGTTGTTTCATGTCCAGTTTTAACTGTTGCTTCTTGACCTGCATACAGATTTCTCAGGAGGCAGGTCAGGTGGTCTGATATTCCCATCTTTGGAAGAATTTTCCAGAGTTTATTGTGATCCATACAGTCAAAAGCTTTGGCGTAGTCAATAAAGCAGAACTTCCAGGTGTTCAAGCTGGATTCAGAAAAGACAGAGGAACCAGAGATCAAATTGCCAACATCCACTGGATCATCGAAAAAGCAAGAGAGTTCCAGAAAAATATTACTTCTGCTTTATTGACTATGCCAAGGCCTTTGACTGTGGATCACAATAAACTGTGGAAAATTCTTTAAAAGATGTGAATATCAGACCACCTGATCAGCCTCTTGAGAAACCTGTATGCAGGTTAGGAAGCAACAGTTAGAACTGGACATGGAACAACAGACTGGTTCCAAATAGGAAAAGGAGTACATCGAGGCTGTGTATTGTCACCCTGCTTATTTAACTTCTATGCAGAGTACATCAGGAGAAACGCTCGGCTGGAATCAAGATTGCTGGGAGAAATATCAATAACCTCAGATATGCAGATGACACCACCCTTATGGCAGAAAGTGAAGAGGAACTAAAGAGCCTCTTGATGAAAGAGAAAGAGCAGACTGAAAAAGTTGGCTTAAAGCTCAACATTCAGAAAACTAAGATCATGGCATCCAGTCCCATCACTTCATGGCAAATAGATGGGGAAACAGTGGAAACAGTCACTGACTTTATTTTTCTGGGCTCCAAAATCACTGCAGATGGTGATTGAAGCCATGAAATTAAAAGATGCTTACCCCTAGGAAGGAAATTTATGACTAACCTAGCTAGCATATTAAAAAGCAGAGACATTACTTTGTCAACAAAGGTCCATCTAGTCAAGGCTATGGTTTTTCCAGTAGTCATGTATGGATGTAAGAGTTGGCCTATAAAGAAAGCTGAGCACCAAAGAATTAATGCTTTTGAACTGTGGTGTTGGAGAAGACTCTTCGGAGTCCCTTGGAGAGCAAGGGGATACAACCAGTCCATCCTAAAGGAGATCAGTCCTGGGTGTTCACTGGAAGGACTGATGTTGAAGCTGAAACTCCAATACTTTCATCACCTGATGCAAAGAGCTGACTCATTTGAAAAGACCCTGATGCTCAAAAGATTAAGGACAGGAGGAGAAGGGGACAACAGAGGATAAGACGGTTGGATGGCATCACCAACTCAATAGACATGGGTTTGGGTAGGCTCCGGGAGTTCGTGATGGACAGGGAGGCCTGGCATGTTGTGGTTCATGGGGTTGCAAAGAGTTGTACATGACTGAGCAACTGAGCTGAAGTGAACTGAGATGTTTCTCTGGAACTCTCTTGCTTTTTCCATGATCCAAGAGATATTGGCATTTTGATCTCTGGTTCTGCCTTTTCTAAATCCAGCTTGAACATCTCGAAGTTCATGGTTCATGTACTGGTGAAGCTTGGCTTGGACAATTTTAAGCATTACTTTGCTAGCATGTGAGATGAGTGCAACTGTGCAGTAGTTTGAACATTCTTTGGCATTGCTCTTCTTTAGGATTGGAATGGAAACTGACCTTTATCGGTCTGTGGCTACTGCTGAATTTTCCAAATTTGCTAGCATATTGAGTGCAGCATTTTCACAAAATCATCTTTTAGGATTTGAAATAACTGGAATTCCATTACCTCCACTAGCTTTGTTCGTACTAATGCTTCCTAAGGTCCACTTGACTGCATTCCAGGATGTCTGGCTCTAAGGGAGTGATCACACCATTGTGGTTTTCTAGGTTATGAAGATTGAAGATCTTTTTTGTACAGTTCTTCTGTGTATTCTTGCCACCTCTTCTTAATATCTTCTGTTTCTGTTAGGTCCATACCATTTCCATCCTTTATTGTGCCTATCTTTGCATGAAATGTTCCCTTGGGATCTCTAATTTTCTTGAAGAGATGTCTAGTCTTTCCCATTCTGTTGTTTCCCTCTATTTTTTTGCATTGATCACTGAGGAAGGCTTTCTTATCTCTCTTTGTTATCTTTGGAATTCCTCATTCAAATGGATATATCTTTCCTTTCTCCTTTGCCTTTCGCTTCTTTTCTTTTCTCTGCTATTTGCAAGGCCTCCACAGACAGCCATTTTGCCTTTTTGCATTTCTTTTTCTTGATCACTGCCTCTTGTACAATATCACAACCTCCATCCAAAGTTCTTCAGGCACTCTATCAGATTTAAACCCTTGAATCTACTTGTCACTTCCACTGTTTCATTGTAAGGAATTTGATTTAGTTCATACCTGAATGGTCTAGTGGTCTTCCCTACTTTCTTGAATTTAAGTCTGAATTTGGCAATAAAGGGTTCATGATCTGAGCCACAGTCAGCTACTGGTCTTGTTTTTGCTGACTGTATAGAACTTCTCCATCTTTGGCTGCAAAGAATACAATCAATCTGATTTTGGTACTGACCATCTGGTGATGTCCATGTGTAGAGTCTTCTCTTGTGTTGTTGGAAGAGGATGTTTGCTATGACCAGTGCGTTCTCTTGGCAAAACTCTGTTAGCCTTTGCCCTACTTCGTTTTGTATTCAAAGGCCAAATTTGCCTATTACTCCAGGTATCTCTTGACTTCTACTTTTGCTTTCCAGTCCCCCATAAAGAAAAGGACATCTTTTTTGGGTGTTAGTTCTAGAAGGTCTTGTAGGTCTTCAAAAACCGTTCAGCTTCAGCTTTTTCAGCATTACTGGTTGGGGCATAGCTTTGGATTACTGTTATATTGAATGGCTTGCCTTGGAAATGAACAGAGATCATTCTATCGTTTTTGAGATTGCATCCAAGTACTGCATTTTGGACTCCTTTGTTGACTATGATGGCTACTCCATTTCTTCTAGGGGATTCTTGCCCACAGTAGTAGATATAATGGTCATCTGAGTTAAATTCACCCATTCCAGTCCATTTTAGTTCTCTGATTCCTAGTATGTCGATGTTCACTCTTGCCATCTCCTGTTTGACCACTTCTAATTTGCCTTGATTCATGGACCAAACATTCCAGGTTCCTATGCAATATTGCTCTTTATAGCATCAGACTTTACTTCCATCACCAGTCACATCAACAACTGGGCATTGTTTTTGCTTTGGCTCTGTCTCTTCATTCTTTCTGGAATTATTTCTCCACTGATCTCCAGTAGCATATTGGGCACCTACTGATCTGGGGAGTTCATCTTTCACTGTCCTATCTTTTTGCCTTTTCATGCTGTTCATGGGGTTCTCAAGGCAAGAATACTGAAGTGGTTTGCCATTCCCTTCTCCAGTGGACCACATTTTGTCAGAACTCTCCACCATGACCTGTCCATGTTGGGTGGCCCCACACGACATGGCTTAGTTTCACTGAGTTAGACCAGGCTGTGGTCCATGTGACCAGCACCACCTTGAAAGCCCACATGTTCCCTACTTCTATTTAGTTTTTGAAACTTCTCTGTATCTGCTGCTTCTTAAAAAAGACCAGGCAAAGAGGATCCTTATGCCAAAAAGAGCCATATTTCAGGGTGGCAAAACATGTTCCCCTTCGCTTCAGAGACCAGTTTTACTAAATATATAATGTTATCAAAATTTTAATACTCATAGTTGTAGACTTAATGATCCCTTTCTGCGTATCGAGATAAAAATCCAACTTCATCTATAATTTTAAACACACACACACACACACTCAATTGAAGCATTTCTAGTGAGCATGGCTTTTATCAAGCATTTTACCAGTCTTTTTCACTTTAACCTAAGAGTCTGCTATTTTTACATAAGACTATAATCATTCCCCAGTGTAAAATCACTCCCCAGGCCATTCAGTGGCTTAATGGCAACACCGCCCTTTTACTAACAACTCCAAGATAAACGGAATGTTTTTAAACAGTGAATATGTAACAAGGCAGCATGTGATTAAAATTCAATACATTATCTCTCTCGAATTTTATTGCTGCAGGTGCAGAAAACAACTGTTCAGAGGCTTGCGAAGGGCAAGGTTCCCTTTCATTGAAAACAATTCTATTTATACACCTGTTTTATAAAGATTCTAAGTGAAAAGACCAAGAAACAGATAACAGAACCAAGAAAACAACACTAAACACTTTCTTCACACAAGCCTGAATCAGTTCTCCCCAAGGAAAAGAAGGGGTGAGAATAATCCTTGATCTAGTGAAGGTTTTTCCAGAACTATGTAAGTGTATTCTCAGAAATTTAAGTGTAGTAGTTAATGTGTTCAAAGAAAGCAATGACACCCCACTCCAGTATTCTTGCCTGGAAAATCCCATGGACAGAGGAGCCTGGTAGGCTACAGTCCATGGGGTCGCTAAGAGTCGGACAGGACTGAGCGACTTCACTTTCACTTTTAACTTTCATGCATTGGGAGAAGGAAATGGCAACCCACTCCAGTGTTCTTGCCTGGAGAATCCCAGGGACGGGGGAGCCTGGTGGGCTGCCGTGTATGGGGTCACACAGAGTTGGACATGACTGAAGCAACTTAACAGCACCAGCAGCAGTTAATGTGCTAGATTATAATTGTAAAATACTTTTTATCATTCTCCAAAGGCAAAATAGTTACCACGAGTAAGAGCTAATTTTCTCTGTGCCATTTGTTATACAGTTATCCTTTTCAATGCAACAGGCATGTATTAAGCAACTACTA
This sequence comes from Bos indicus x Bos taurus, assembly GCF_003369695.1. NCBI lineage: Eukaryota > Metazoa > Chordata > Mammalia > Artiodactyla > Bovidae > Bos > Bos indicus x Bos taurus. The sequence goes on along the minus strand of NC_040081.1, from coordinate 94,649,742 downwards.
TTCACTCAACAACTATTTACTGATAGCCTATCATACATCCTCAGTGTACAATGTGAAAAAAAATCATGTGAGAAATTATGGGTTAGGCCTTGAGAGAGGCCTAAAAACTCTTAAGAGGCCCTGAGAGTAAAAATGACTAATAGTAATAAACAGAACAGTCTCCAAGAACAGATGATACCATATCTTCCAATAATTCGTGGACAAATGCTGACTCTTGGCTGGTCTGCCCCTAGAATGTATCAGGTCCCTATCTATATAACCCAGTTGGTTAAATAATTTACTTCAAAAATTCATGAGTCTATACAATGTCTAGTGATTGATGACAACTGAGGAAAATGGGTAGAAAACAAGCACTTAATTTTTTTTTTTTAGGGTCCAATGAGTGCATGTGAATCTGGGTGTCCCAAAAACTGGGTTTACAATTAACTTCTCTATCCAAAACTTCAGTCTTTTTCTTGTCCTGCCCTCTGTTCCTCTTAGGATTGAGAAATATCAAAGAAAGAGGGAGACGGAAACCAAGTGGGACCCTGTGGGGCCTTCCTGAGTACAAAAGCCTCTCTTTGTCCTCCGCCATTTGTAGGGCTTCCCTGGGAGAAAAAAGGGTTTCCGTGGTGGAAAAAAAGCTTTAGTCTCCTCGGCCTTCCTTGAGTTCCAAAAAACAGACTCTCACCCCAAATGTTGCCTTTAAATACCCTTCCCTGACAGCCATCGGGGAGTTCAGGCTTTTGAGCCCAAGCTACCCATTCATGCTTGCTGTCTGCAATAAATGCTGTACTTTCCTTTACTACCACTCAATAGTGTCAGTAGACTGGCTTTGCTGTGCGGTTGGCAAGTGAACTCAAGTTCACTCCAATAATACATGTGACAATTCCTCTTCATGTTTAGGTACCATCTCTTCTTGAACAGGTCCTGGAACTCTCTCTTCATGTTCTTGATTAATTTCCTATCTCCTTTGGCAAGAAAAAGGTAAAAACGCTATTATTACTCATATCACCATGACTGGAACTTGTTTATATTGAAACAATATTTGCCTCTCTACTTTTCCAGTACCAGTTCTTTCACGCTAATTGAATCATTCCTAAGGAAGTTGCTTCATCCCTGGTGCCACTCATGAATGCTGGCATTCAGTGACATTCAAAAGATGACACTTGCTTTACACAAGCAAGTCTTACCCAGAGCATGCAGGAAAGTGTGAATAATAATCCTTTTTCTGGTCATGATAAATTTATCTTCAGAGCTTTATAACACAGAGCAAACATCTTCCAATAGTGTCTCTTCTTGATGTCTTCTGGATATAATTACTGAATTCATCGAATGTGAACTCTTTTGAAACTGTAACCCCACCTCCCACATACTGACAATAGAGCACTGGTTAGAAGAAGAACCATGTTCGGTGTGAGAAGAGTCCCACTGGAGCAAGGAATGTCCTTCCCTTCCAGCATGGCTGAAGATTGACTAGGAGAACGTGCATCTACATAGATCCGAGACAAAATAGGATATCAATCAAGAGGGCCCACTGCTGTTGAGAGCAATGATTTCTGAAGTTCTCAGAGGGCAGGAACTTGGCCACTTAGGAGGACCACCTGCAGAGAGGTGGGTGGCCTTCGGGGATGCCAGCAGAGGTGAGGGGCAGGGGTGCTCCTGAGAGCAGGATGCATAACCTCAAGGCAGCACCACATTTGGAACACAATGACAATACCTATACCCAAGTGGTTCCAGCACAAGACTCTTTCAGTCTCCCAGAATCCTGCATTTGTTCATTGACATGCGTGAGTGAGTTACCAATAATCAGTATGTCAGCACCATTCCTTTCACTCAGTGCTGCCAGTCAGAGAAAGAAATGCTACACCAGTCAGAAGAGGGGTCTGCCCAGCAGACTGCCCCTCCTGGAACTCTAGCCCAACCGAGATGGACTGAAATGACCCAAAAACTCAAGTCCCAGAGCTCTCAGGACATCTAATTGGCTTCCATCCTCAAGGAAGAGAGTTGGAGAACCCCCCTAGTGGAAGACACAGGGACTGCAGCTCACACTGTCCAGAACTTGCCAGGGGCTGCTCCAGAACCCACCACCCATCTTAGCAGATCCCAGGAACCAGAGGAGGACCCCAAACATTGAGGAAAGGACCCCAGGTCACCAAATTTAGCTATCATGTGTTAGTCATCATGTGTCTATTACATCACCAATACTTATTTAGAACTGGAACTTTGTACCTTTTGACCACTTTCCTCCAATTACCCCTCCCACTTCCACCCAACTCTGGTAACTCCAAATCTAATCTCTTATACAGCAAGCTCAGATTTATTTTTCTTCTTTTAGATTTGAGATATAAATGAAACTATACAGTATTTGCCTTTCTGTTTGACTTTATTTCACTTTAACATAATGTCTTCTAGGTACACCTATGTCATCACAAAAGGCAGGCTCGCCTTCTTAATGGCTAAACCAACTTCATTTTACCAATATACACCACTTTCCTTTATCCATTTATATGTTGATGGACACTTAAGTTGTTTCCATGTCTTGAGTATTATAAATAATGCTGCTATGGACAGCAATGGGTAGGTCTTCAACACAATGTTATCATTTCCTGTGGATATAGTCCCAGATATATGGAATATATGGAATTACTGGATCATAATAGGTCTATTTTTAATTCTTTTGAGGAATCCTCCATACTGTTTTCCAAAGGGGCTGTACCAGTTTACAATCTCACCAACAGTTCATAGAGGTTCTCCTTTTCTTCATCTTCTCATAAACTCTTGTTATCTCTTATGTTTTTGATGACAGCCATTCTAATTGGCAAGAGTTGACATCTTATTGTGGTGTTTATTTGCATTTCCCTAATAGTGATACTGAGCTGACCTTTTCATTTATCTGTTGACCATTCATAAAGCTTCCTTGGAAAATGTCTATTCAGGTCTTTTGCCCATTTTTTTATTGATTTTTTCTTTTTTTGCTATTGAGGTGTATGAGTTTTTTATATAGTTTGGATATCAAATTTATAATTTACAAATATATTTGCAAATATTTTTTCCCATTCTGTAGGCTATCTTTTTATTTTGTTGTTGTTTCTTTTGCTATATGGAAGTTTTTACTTTGATGTGTTGTTGTTTAGTTGCTAAGTCATGTCTGCTTCTTTTGTGACCCCATGGACTAAAGCCCACCAGGCCCCTCTGTCCATGGGATTTCTCAGGCAAGAATACTAGAGTGGGTTGCCATTTTCTTTTCCTAGATTTTTCTTGTTTAGTTTTTACTTTATTGTACTTTAGATTACATATTTAAAAAAAATCATTGCAAAGATTTAGGAAGACTTTTTCCTACATTTTCTTCTAGGAGTTTTATGATTCCAGGTCTTATATTAAAGTCTTTAATACATTTCATTTTATTTTTGTGATGGTATGATATAGGAGTCCAGTTTCATTCTTCTACATGTGAATTTACAATTTTCCCAACACCATTTATTGAAGAGACTGTCTTCTCCATTGAGTATTCTCAGTTCCCTTGTAAAAAATTAGCTGACTAGAAAGAATACTTATTAAAATAACATTTTCAAGAAGGGCACATAGGTAAAAATGTATTAATAGATGGTCCAAATGTTTGTCTGGTGTATATATATATATGTGTATGTGTGTGTGTGTGTATATACACATACACAGTAAAAGTATCCAAGCAGAAGAAAATAGGTTCTCTACAAGAAAATGTATAAATAACTGTAAGGCTGATTTTATATACATCTTCACATATATAAAATTTATACTGATCATCTACTGATTGTTGTTGTTGCTCAGTCACTAAGTCATGTCCGACTCTTTGTGACCCCATGGACTGTAGCCTGCCAGGCTCCTCTGTCCATGGGGTTCTCTCAGAAAGAATACTGGAGTGGGTTGCCATTTCCTTCTCCAGGGGATCTTCCCAGACTACCTAGTAATACTTTGTCTTATTTAATTACTTACATGGCCAGGGCAGGGTGTTGACTGCCTGAAGACTATATCTTATCATTGAATCCCTGGTGCTCAGTCCTGGTAGAGGGTACTTACTCAATAAAAAATGGTTAAATAAATAATTGAGTTAGTTAATTCCAATTAAGAAAAAACCAACAAACAAAAAACGAGATGAGGAAAAGTAAAAAGCTAAGAAAGTGCAAGGCCCTGCAAGTAACCTCATTTGTAAGAAACCTGGATTCCGCATAAGAAAGTCCCAGGAGATGCAGTTAGAAATGAAATTCATTACCATGAAGTGGAGGGCTAAGCTGAAGATTCTCTTCTTAATTTGGGTAGCACTGGAAAAAGCAATGCTTTCAGATTAGTAAAGGGGAAAACTATTTCCTCAGCTACAGAGGACTGTTTTCCATCAGGTCTGAAATACCAACAACTTTATAGGGCACTGAATTATGCTGGATAGTTACGAGTCCAAATTTAGTGGACCGAGAGTGACATCCCAGAATCACCGCATTCTCTGTTTCCTTAAGCCTTGGCCAGCTTCAAGCAAGGACTCATTCTTTCACTCTTTTACTATATAGGGAACAAATCACCCATTCTTTGAACATTGTGCACCAGCCTTTGGGACCGTTAAATTCATATCACTGTATTTATCTCATTAAGATGGGGGAAAAAACAACTTTGACATTCACTTCTCTAAGTCTTAGTGATGAATGATCTTATAGAATTATATCAAGTGACTATTTTTATGGTATGGACTCTTGCTGACAACAATAATCTCTAAAATTAATTCACATATAGGATTTAATTCCTCAAAAGCCTTTCACATACAGTGACACTCTTTGAAATGCCAGGATAAAGTAAGAGGATAAAGAAGACCAATGAGAATAGTAGGGTTTTTGTTACTGTTGTTTTGCTTTATTTTTGTGTAAAAGGCACCTTTGAGCATTGGATAAAAACCACTGACTCACCCACTGCAAGATCTGCACAGAATATCATGGAGTTCCCAGGCCCTTGAAAGTCCATTCATAAAAAAAATAAATACATACATACACAAATTAAGTCAAAAACATGTAAAGTTCTTTCGTGGAGTCCCCTCTTCAATGAATTTGGGGAACTGAGGTTTAAAACTTGATTTGGTCTTAAATTATTTCCCCTACTTACCTTTCTTATCTAAACATTTTAAGTAAGAGAATCACAAGACAGAGGGAAATAAAAATTCATGGGAATGTAAGTAATCAGTAATTGCTAATGATTTAGAAAGCTGCTGTACCAAGACCACAAAATGTCATAAAGTAGATATACTGGCCTCCTAATTTCTCAAGATGGAAATCAATTTGAATTAAAACTAGTTTAAAATATAATTTGGGTTATTTATCCCACAAATGCCTATGATGATCTACAAAGTACTGTGCAAGGGATTATGAGGGAAGCAGAAGGACTGAAACATAATCTATGTCCTCAAGGAGATTATAATCAAACAGAAGCACTAAAAGCCTTCATAAGTCATGATCATAAACTTGAATGTGACTAGAGAAAATGTGACATGAGAAAAATACAGATAATATGACAATAGGTAATGAGTTCCCAGAAAAAAAGGAGAATTGGGCTATCAAGGTGTATCTTAAAAGGCTTCATGAAGTGTTTCAGCTGGGTTTTGAATAATAGGGACTGTACAGTATATGAGGAAATTAAGAAAGAGGTCTTCTTAGAAGAACAAGTGCCTGGCAGGAAGCAGCCCCAATATATAGTTTTTCAACAAATGAACAAACAACGGGCTGGGAAAAGGCAAAGAAGCAATCAGTGAAAACCCGATGTGAGCCACAAAGAGCAGCTTATTTTAGTGAAAGTAAGTATGAAATAAATATGAATACTTATAAATATGAAATATCAAATTGCCAACATCTGTTGGATCATTAAAAAAAAGCAAGAGAATTCATGAAAAACATCTGCTTCTGTTTCATTGACTACACCAAAACCTGTGACCATGTAGATTACAACAAACTGTGGAAAATTCTTAAAGAGATGGAAATACTAGACCACATTTCCTGCTTCTTGAGAAACCTGTATCCAGGTCAAGAAGCAACACTCAGAACTGGACATGGAACAACAGACTGGGTCCAATTTGGGAAAGGACTACATCAAGGTTGTATACTGTCACCCTGCTTATTTAACTTCTATGCAGAGTAAATCACGTGAAATGCTGGGTTGGATGAAGCACAAGCTGGAATCAAGATTGCCAGGAGAAGTATCAATAAACTCAGATATGCAGATGACACCACACTTACGGCAGAAAGCAAAGAGGAACTAAAGAGCCTCTTGATGAAGGTGAAAGAAGAGAGTGAAAAACTTGGCTTAAAACTCAACATTCAAAAAATGAAGATCATGGCATCTGTTCCCAACACTTCATGGCAAATAGATGGGGAAACAATGGAAACCGTGACAGACTTTATTTCCATGGTTTCCAAAATCACTGAGGATGGTGACTAAGGCCATGAAATTAAAAGACGCTTGCTCCTTGGAAGAAAAGCTATGACAAACCTAGAAAGCGTATTAAGAAGCAAAAACATTATTTTGCCAACAAAGCTCCATATAGTCAAGGCTGTGATTTTCCCAGCAGTCATGTACGGATGTGAGAGTTGGACCATAAGAAAGGCTGAGCACTGAAGAATTGATGCTTTCAAACTTCGGTGTTGGAAAAGACTCTTGAGAGTTCCTTGGACAACAAGGAGATAAACCAGTCAATCCTAAAGGAAGTCAACCCTGAATATTCATTGGAAGAACGGATGCTAAAGCTGAAACTCCAATACTTTGGCCACCTGATGTGAAGAGTCAACTCATTGGAAAAGACCCTGATGCTGGGAAAGATTGAAGACAGGAGAAAGGGATGAAAGAGGATGAGGTGGTTGGATGGCATTACCAACTCAGTGTACATGAGTTTGAGCAAACTCTGGGAGATGGTAAAGGATAGGAAGCCTGGCATGCTGTGGTCCATGAGGTCGCAAAGAGACACAACTGAGCAACTGAACAACAAAAACATTAAGATGAGTTGTGAGGAATCAGATAGAAAAGTAGGTTAGAACAATAAGTGAGGGAAAGCTGTCAGAGGCTTTATAAGCTAGGGAGAAGCAAACCAGAGCTGCGTTTTAATGGGAACAGAGCAGAACATAAGATCTAAGGGCAGAGAGGGTGGCTGGGAGGCATAGAATCATGAGACATGTCATAACCACCCTCTTGCCAAAACCTCCCTAATACATGGCAAGGCATCACCCAGCATCTTGGGCGCAAAGCTCTGGAAACACTCTTTAATGTAATGAAACAGAAAGATAATTGGATTTCGAATTGCCACCCAATTGTGAAACTAAGCCTTCTATAATAGGAAAAAATGACCTAATATTGCCAAAACAGAAACAAAACATGCTGAGTACCACCTCAAGGAAAGAGCCAGCAGCACAACATCAGAGCGTTTGCATCTGACCTCACATCCAGGACGGGGCTATTCTACTGCTGATGAGCTGCTGGGATAGCACTCCTGTCAGTGCCTTTCTTTTCTGAGTGTCAGTGTTATGGGCCTTTACCAAACCGCCAAGCTTCAGCATCTATACACAGGAGATCATTTAAACTCATTTTAAGTCAGTAATTATAATACGATGATGTAATTTATAAAATCACTTATTCAGTTCAGTCACTCTGTCGTGTCCCACTCTTTGTGACCCCATGGACTGCAGCACACCAGGCTCCCCTGTCCATCACCAACTCCTGGAGTCTGCTGAAACTCATGTCCATAGAGTCAGTGATGCCATCCAAACATCTCATCCTCTGTCATCCCCTTCTCCTCCTGCCTTCAATCTTTCCCAGCATCAAGGTCTTTTCCAGTATTTTATATTTATAAAATAACTCCATGTATTATCACATCATGTATGGATGTGAGATTTGGATAAAGAAAGCTGAGCACTGAAGAACTGATGCTTTTGAACTGTGGTGCTGGAGAAGATGATTGAGAGTCCCTTGGACTGCAAGGAGATCAAACCGGTCAATCCTAAAGGAAATCAACCTTGGATAATCATTGGAATGACTGATGCTGAAACTGAAGCTCCAATATTTTGGCCACCTGATACAAAGAGCCAATTCATTGGAAAAGACCCTGATACTGGGAAAGATGGAGGGCAGGAGGAGAAGGGGGCGACAGAGGATGAGATGGTTGAAAGGCATCACGGACTCAATGGACATGTAAGTGAAGTCACTCAATTGTGTCCAACTCTTTGCAATCCCATGGACTGCAGTCTGCCAGGCTCCTCTGTCCATGGGATTCTCCAGGCAAGAATACTAGAGTGAGTTACCATTTCCTTCTCCAGGGGAGCTTCCTGACCCAGGGATAGAACCTGGGTCTCCCGCTTTATGGGCCGACTCTTTACCATCTGAGCCACCAGGGAAGCCCCAGTGGACATGAGTTTGAGCTAACTCCAGGAGACAGTGAAAGACAGGGAAGCCTGACTCTCACTGGAGGAACCAAACAACAACAATTATCTAATTTTCTCATTAAAATAGAATTTTATAAGAATTGTGCTCATTTTACTCAAAGTAGTGAGAGGTGAGACGAAGTTTATGTAAATGCCACAGAAAATCTTGCCATATTTCTTTACTTTCTGATGCACAGAAATGTGTGAATTTACAATTTCAGACAGATAAGTAGTCCAGCTATTTATACCAAATATGCTGAGATACAGAATATATCTGCTTTTAACACATTTCAGACAAATATCTTAAATTATAAATGTTCAAAAGCAGGATAGTAGGTCTTTTGTCAAAAGCTAACAAAAATAAAACAATATAGAAATTAAAATAATAAAATATGTATGAGGTAAATAATAATTAGAACATAGTATTGACAATTTCGTCCTGTAACAAAACCATAATTTTGATGGTAAAATCAAAGAGACCATCAAAAACACATCACATAATTAAGATATTTGTGAAATCACTGTAGATGGTGACTGCAGCCATGAATATTGAAAAGCAGAGACATTAGTTTACTGACAAAGGTCCATCCAGTCAAAGCTATGGTTTTAACAGTAGTCATGTATGGATGTGATAGTTGGACTATAAAGAAAGCTGAGCATGGAGGAATCGATGCTTTTGAACTGTGATGTTGGAGAAGACTCTTGAGAGTCCCTTGGACTGCAAGGAGATCCAACCAGTCCATCCTAAAGGAAATCAGTCCTGAATGTTCATTGGAAGGACTGATGCTGAAGCTGAAACTCCAATACTTTGGCCATCTGAAGCAAAGAACTGATTCATTAGAAAATATCTTGATGCTGGAAAAGATTGAAGGTGGGAGGAAAAGGGGACGACAGAGGATGAGATGGTTGGATGGCATCACTGACTCGATGGACATGAGTTTGAGTAAGCTCCAGGAGTTAGTGATGGACAGGGAAGTCTGGCATGCTGCAGTCCACAGGGTCTCAAAGAGCTGGACACAACTGAGCGACTCAACTTGACTGGACATAACTTTTTAGTAACCCTGGCAATATGGGTATCAACTGCCTTTCCAGCATTTATACTAATGATAATTTTGCATGCTTTCAGCAGTTTTTCAAGAAAAGAATATTTTTCAAAAAGCCAACAGAGAGAGAAATGAGAAGGCAAGTCATGACTTTCAGTATTTCCAAAAGACACATCTGATAAAGGACAGTTTTCCAAAATATACAGAGAACTCTTAAAACTAAACAAACAAACTGATTTTTAAAATGGACCTAAGACCTTAACAGATACCTCACCCCAAATGAAGAATATGTATAATCAAAATAAACATGCCAAGAAAGATGCAATTCCTCTAAGGTACCCCAAGGATAGTTTCACGTGGATGTTATGGGTAGAAAGGGGACTAGAAATAGAAGATGGAACCTATTAGGATATAACATATATATTTCAAAGAATGGGGCAGGGAGGGTTCCATGCCCCTTGAAAATACTTCTGCAATAGCACTCCACCCACATCTGTTCTGTCTTTTGGTGCTACACATGAGATTTCAGTGGCAAAAAGTTTCTGCTGAAGGAAAAGCAAAAACCTTTGAAAACCACCAACCTAATTACTGTGCTTCATTTTCTTCCTTAAACTTAATGAAAAACTACTTCAGAACTATGTAAAAATCCTTTGATTATTAAGGATAAAGTTTTGAACTGGTTTCTATCTAAAAATTAGATTTGGAATAATATTCTTCTCTAGCTGCACTTCCCAGCCATATCCCACTGCACCACAACTGCCCACCCATTTCCTGCAGGCGCATCACACTCCAAGACAACAACTGAGTCTCCTTTTCAAAGATTCTCATGCTTCTTAAGAGGGCAATGGACCCTAGACTTTGCTCTCTCAGCCAGAAGTAACTGGATCCAGGTCCGTCACAATTATTGCCATTGTGACTCACGACTTTTATGAGTTTCTGATGGCTTGAATGGAGAGACATTTAAGGCTGCATCTGTCACTTTAAGGCATAAACCCAGAGTAATAGTGGAGCAGGTTTGTAGCTAAAGATTGAAAATAATGACACAGACAGGCACACAAAAGCAGAAGTGAGGAACTATGAGACACTGGAGAGACAGAAAAAGTAAGCTTCATTCCTGACTTTGCAATTCCTGGGCTCTGGCCTTCTGAGACTGAGCCACCTAACAGGCTTCTGTCCTTTTCATACAGAATTCTAAGGCATCTACTCTCCATGGTTCCTCCAATTTTGGGGCCCCTTCCAGACTCTTGACCCCTTCCAGACTCTTCTTGCTTTTCTTTCACTCTTGTAGAGTGAGTTTCAGCCTCAGAAATCTTCATGTTATAAATGCAGAAATCTGCATCCTTTTCATACAGAATTCTAAGGCACCTATTCTTCACCATTCCTCCAATTTCTTGGCCCGTTCCAGACTCTTCTTGCTTTTCTTTCACTCTTGTAGAGTGAGTTTCAGCCTCAGAAATCTGCATGTTACAAACAGGGTTTTGATAAAGGAAATAATTTAACTTACATGCAGAGTACATCATGAGAAATGCTGGGCTGGATGAAGAACAAGCTGGAATCAAGATTGCCAGGAGAAATATCAATAACCTCAGATATGCAGATGACACTACCCTTATGGCAGAAAGTGAAGAGGAACTAAAAAGCCTCTTGATGAAAGTGAAAGAGGAGAGTGAAAAAGTTGGCTTAAAGCTCAATATTCAGAAAACGAAGATCATGGCATCTGGTCCCATCACTTCATGGGAAATAGATGGGGAAACAGTGGAAACAGTGTCAGACTTTATTTGGGGGGGGGGCCTCCAAAATCACTGCAGATGGTGATTGCAGCCATGAAATTAAAAGACGCTTACTCCTTGGAAGAAAAGTTATGACCAACCTAGATAGCATATTCAAAAGCAGAGACATTACTTTGCCAACAAAGGTCCGTCTAGTCAAGGCTGTGGTTTTTCCAATGGTCATGTATGGATGTGAGAGTTGGACTGTGAAGAAAGCTGAGCACCAAAGAATTGATGCTTTTGAACTGTGGTGTTGCAGAAGACTCCTGAGAGTCCCTTGGACTGCAAGAAGATACAACCAGTCCATCCTAAAGAAGATCAGTCCTGGGTGTTTATTGGAAGGACTGATGTTGAAGCTGAAACTTCGCACCTCATGCGAAGAGTTGACTCATTGGAAGAGACCCTGATGCTGGGAGGGATTAGGAGCAGAAGGAGAAGGGGATGACAGAAGATGAGATGGCTGGATGGCATCACCGACTCGATGGACATGAGTTTGGGTGGACTCCAGGAGTTGGTGATGGACAGGCAGGCCTGGTATGCTGTGATTCATGGGGTCGCAAACAGTCGGACACAACTGAGTGACTGAACTGAACTGAAAGGAAATAAGCTACCTCTGTAGGTGTGAGCACCTGCCGGTATAGCTGTATCTCCAGCTCCTGAATCCCGTCCTGGGAGGCATCACAGGTGAATTCACTCATACACAGCCTTGTTATCTTCCCCCACCCCTGGTCTCTTCGCAGGAAGTCTGCTGCGTGCACAGTCATCTAAGGGTGAGACCTCAAAGCTGCAGCCAGCACCACAGTCAGTACCTAAGTAATGACACCAATATCCGGATCTTGCTCTCTAATTCCACTCCTCCCATTCTCTCTTAAACCCATTCCAATCAGACTTATTCCACTATTATCGATGTCATCACACAGGCAGCTTTGGGATACAAACAACCATCTTTTAGCCTTTTAAACTCTGCTAATAAATCTTAGTGATAAGCTGAGAAACTTCTAAGGGTCTATTTAAGTAGCTTTCGATTGACGTTTGGATCTATTTATAAAACTAAATACCTTCACACATACTAAAGTACATCATAAACTCAATATATTCAATTTCCTTTTTAAACACTTTGTCTAAAAAAAAACTTTCTAAAATGCTTAAGTATTTTTTATATATTTAGTAAATTAAACACATAAAAAGGGAAATCTTAAGCTTTCTTAAATATCCTGAAAGTGAAAGTGGCTTGGTCGTGTCTGACTGTAACCCCATGGACATACATAGTCCATGGAATTGTCCAGGCCAGAATACTGGAGTGAGTAACCTTTCCCTTCTCCAGAGGATCTTCCCAACCCAGGGATCGAACCCAGGTCTCCCATATTGCAGGTGGATTCTTTACCATCTGAGCCACAAAGGAAAGCCCAAGAATACTGGAGTGGGTAGCCTATCCCTTCTCCAGAGGATCTTCCTGACCCAGGAATCAAACGGGGGATCTCCTGCATTGCAGGTGGATTCTGTACCAACTGAGCTATCAGAGAAGGCCTTAAATGTCCAAATACAACATATAAATTTAGAAACTTTTATACAAAAAACAACAAGCTGAAACAACTTACTCAATTACACATTTTAACTTGAAGCTACTAGGATATCATCTTAAAAGCCCAAGATCTGCTCATTTTAAGCAAATACAATACTAATTATGAAGACTCTTCCTTAACACATAGATATCAGTGCTCTAAAATTTTGAGTCTTAAACGCTTTTACACTCTGTTTTAAATCTTCTTGAGGTTTAAAAATGCATACCTATTAAGGAAAACAATCACCATCCCAATTAACTGAGCCTACTTTAACCAGAGATTTGATTTTAAAAAGTGAGTAGCCAAATTGGTCGGTGGGTGGGTGTGTGTGTGTGGGTGTCAAGGTACAGTTTCCTGATGTTTATAATCCAGCGAATAAGAGAGAGATAATCTACATGGTGCCGCATCCCCCCATATCCTCAGTGGGCATAAGCCACTGGAAAGAATGTCCCTCCTCCCTGTCCTGCACATTGTCTGTGCCCACATGTCTTGTTGTTACCCTATTTAATACAGATCCTTTAGCTCTCTCACCCTATGGCAAGCTCCATGGCTCTACACTTCCTTCATGAGAATGAAACTCTCCCTCCTCTGTGCTTCTGGAATATGTTGTTTATACTTCTCTTATACCAGTTAGCACATTCTGCTTCAAGAAATATATCTAGCTGAATTTACGTGTTAATCTCTCTGAACTGTAAGTTCCTTAACGAAACAAAAGGAGTTTTTTCATGTTTAACTTTTACCCTAAAATGTGTCATACAAAATACGTCCCTTTAAATCACAGCTTAGAATAAACAAATATTTATTTGAATTGTAAAGGTTTTATGATTAGTGTTTAATAAGCAAAAAAAAATAAGAACTCTAAACTGATTCAGGCTATTAATTAGAAATAAAGTGCAGAAAACTTGGGACATCTGAAATGACAATGATAAGATTTTACAGAAGCAAACAGTCTCCAAAAGAGCAGGCAACATGGTATGAAGTCCAAAGCATGGTCATGTGATTGCCTGAGCATGAATCCTTACTTCTCCATTTTCTTGCTGAGTGACAAGGGGCATTAGTTAACCCCTCTGTGACTGTGGTCTACACAGTACACACTCAGTTTCTCATTCCATAAAAGGAGCCTAATCAAAGCCCCACTCAGTAGGATGAGTATAAGGATTTGACAGTACTGGCAGAGCATTTACAGGAACACCTGAAAGAGACCACTGCGTTGACAACACCATAGATGATGCCTTCAGCGGCACTGACGATGAAAGCTGAATTTTTCTTGTTTAGTCGCTAAGTCACGATCGACTCTTTTACTACCCCACAGACTGCAGCCCGCCAGGCTCCTCTGTCCATGGAATTCTCCAGGCAAGAATACTGGAGTGAGTTGCCCTTTCCTTCTCCAGGGGATCTTACCTGACAAAGGGACAGAACCCACGTCTCCTACATTAGCGGGCAGACTCTTTACCACTGAGCTACCTGGGAAACCCTGAGTGGTCAATAAATGTTACCTGTTTCTTTCTCTTTACCATGAAGTAAAAAAGTCTAAATTACAGAATATAAAAGAGACATTAGGCAAAGAGAAATTTTATTCCAGAAAATAACATTCAAGTGCTCTTAACATTATTTGGCTGATAAGCTTCCCAAGAATCATAGAAATGAAACAGCAACAAAACAGGGTAGAAGAATTCATACTACTACTGCCCTAACAAATTAAGAGCTCCCAACACCTAGCTGTAGTGCCTTTAAAGTTTTTAATTGAATAAATTAATGGGAAAGGTATTATTTTTCTAAAAAACAAGATAAATGCTGTAGTATGTTCACTGCTAATTTTTAGTTTAGAAAATTGATTTTTTACATCTGGTTGGATGTTCCCAGAAGTATTTTTTTACTAGAAATACAAAAATCAGATTAACTCTATACAAACTTTAGGCTGTGATAAATTTAAATGAAGCACTGTGGAGGACCGTGAAGAATCAGTGAATCAAACATCAAACACATACTATTTTATTCATTTAAATTTACTCTAAAATAGTTATATTATCATTTTGTGTTTAACTTAATTATGGAAGTTTGCAATATTCCATGTCTCTCATGTCTTTAGGAAATGTAGATGCTCAAACTTCAAAGTTTACTTAAATTGTAAATCACAAATTGTAAATTTGTGATTCATGGGCCCACTATTCAGTTGTCCTAATTGTGGATCAAAAGGCCAAAGGAAATAATCATCTTTGGTTACATACAGTGCTGCTGCTTTAGTGAAGGGGAGCACCTTAATTATGACACATATCACAACACATCACCAAATTCAACTTCAAATCAAAGTCTTGGTCATTATTTATTGAACACATATTTCCTTATATTCTCCTAATGAAGGTTATTACTTTTGTACCCATATTCTATTCTTAATATTAACAAAAGTTGCCATTATCAACTTTTGTTAATATTGGAAATATTAACAAAATTAATGTGTAAAGTATATATATATAAATATAATATATAACAAAATTAAATATAACTTGGAAAATACTTCTACATGAGTATAACCTCTCCTTAGAACAATGAGACAAACAAGAAGTCCTAAAAGGAGTCCTATTAATACTTTTCTTGCTAACTTGTTGAAGGACCTTAAGCTAATTCTTTGAAGTCTCAGTTTCCTTATCTATGAAAGAAGAAACATGCCACCTCCCTACGACTGAGATAACTTAGTACAATGCCTGACCTTCCGTATCACAGTAGCTAGCATAATTTCCTAAATAATCACTACATACTGAGAAAGTTCTAGGAAGAAAGAACATATATAGTTCTTTCTACACATAGTTCTACAAATGAACAGGTGAGAAACAGGTTTCTCCTCTCTCATCCACTCACTAATACCTGTGGGGTTAGGAAGAGATCAGAGACACTCAGGGGAACACCAGGTAGCCCTTTGATCTCTGCCTTTTCTGAGATTTAGCCTCTGTCCTTGGATACATAGTTATTCCTAACTGACTGTCTTTCAGGTAACTCCAAGAGTAGAAACAAGGAGCATAGAATCTCCAAGTTGGAAGAGTTTCAAAACGAGAAACAGTGTAACTCACTGCACTGAGGTGGAAGATACTTAAAGCTTCCTAGGCAGATGGCTATCCATCCCTAGTTTTAAAGATCTCTAAGGATTGAATTTCCCTGTATTCCTTGGTTACCTGTTTCAGTGTTTAATCCCTTCTTCATAGTTATGTCCATCTTTATGACCAACTGAACTTTTTCTCTTGCTACAATTTAAAACTATTTCCTTTTATTTGCTCTCCTGTGGAAGTAAAGAACATCTGTTCTGCATCTTCTATATAATAACCTTTCAAATACTTGAAGACAGTTAAATCACCCCTTAGTCTTCCCTTCTCCAAGTTAAACAGTCCTGATCCCACTGAGCCCTCTCATAGGAGCTGGTCCCCATTCCTTACATCACTTTTGCTGATCTTCGCTGGACCTTCTCCAGAGTCTCCATATACTTTGCCAAATGCAAAGACCAAAATCGAACACAGCAATAATGCCAAATAAAGCAGAAGGATTACTTTTCACTTCTGTATCCCTCTCTTGATAAAACATTCCAAGTGGTGTGCTTGCCCTTTTTTCCAAAAATATATTGCTCTTGCTAATCCTCCTTGCTTTGTAACCATGTATGCTATCATCTTGTGGTACCTTTCTCCAAGGCTCAGATCAGATTTCAGGTGCTTCAAATAATTCCTCCCTGTCAGTAAGGACCAAATTTAGAAGCACACAGCTTCAGAACATTTTTCTACCTTCTATAAAAGCTAAAATAGAAAAGCTGTGAAAACAAAATCAAAATTCATACAATCCATGAAATAACCGTCAATGTTTACCTCTTGATGACATTTAAGAAATCTGTTTTCTTCACATGTAAATAGAAATCCATTTTCTTCTAATTTAAGATGATATAACCTGACAGATTTTACAGGAGTAACTTGTAAACATGTAATAATTGAAAAGTTAAAAGTTACAGATGAATTTGTCAATGAATTTGTGAAAATGGTGACTCAACACACATTTTAAATCTGATTCGAATTTCACAATTTTAATCTAGACTCTACTTCTTAATAATACACGTTAAACATTTTCTGACCCCTGTATTGCTTTAAATGTTTGAATGCATGTACCAAGGGATATGTTTCTAAGGGTATTAGAATTGGCAATAACTATTTTTTTTTATTTTGAACTATTATAAATTAATATGTTTGGAACCAGTTAAATTTCTCATATGTGATACCTTTATGAAGATAACAAACTATGTACAAATTCTCCCATCACAAACATGTTAAGCTAGAATAGTTCCATAACACATATATTTATCAGTTGTTTATGTTTTAAACCATCACTTGACCACTTCATTGCTTATATGTGTGGTTAGTCACTCAGTTGTATCTGACTCAGCAACCAAATGGACTATAGCCCACCAGGCTCCTCTGTCCATGGGATACTCAAGGCAAAAATACTGGAGCGGGTAGCCATCAGGGGATCTTCCCGACCCAGGGATCGAACCCAGGTCTCCTGAATTGCAAGTGGATTCTTTACCATCTGAGCCACCAGGAAAGTCCATTTTATTGCTTAGGAATGCTAAAACTGAAAGATGTAAAAAAGAAAAATGTTACAATGATTTGAAGAAAAAAGTAGAAGAAAGACTATGCTTTCATTTTAGAAATCATTTTTTTTTTTAATAGGGAATTTTCTTCCCAATTTGTCCCATAATTTCAGAGCCTCTTATGGGTATTTGTCATTCTTAACCATTCCCTCAAATAGCAGAACACAATCTAAGGAATGTATGGAAGAGAGGACAATATGCATCTCTGTTCTATGTATAACAATGCAAATGTATGACCCACCCTATGACCCTTCATAATGTCACATCAAAGTTAATTTCAGATTCTATCAAAAGACACCTTAAACTAAAGAAGACAAACTGCAAACTAGAAGAAGCTACTGGAATTATATAAAGCTGAAGCAGGTACAAATAAAATATTCCTACAAGAAAATAAGAAAAGCACAGAAGAGAAACCTATATGGCCAATAAACATACAAAGGCACTTTTGATTCAATTTCTTTAGTGATTAGGGAGCACAAATCAAAACTACAATGAGAAGTCATTTTTAAAATATTCGAATGACAAAAATAAATTCTGACCATACAAGGATGGGATTGGATGGGATGGAGAGCCAAAAGATACACTATTAATTGGTGGCAGCAAGGCAAATTGGTTCAACCACCTTGGAAATAAAATTAAACATTCACATACTCTATAACAGATACATTCCAGTAAATGGCATATTGCTCAGGAGAAAGATCCATTAGGAGACACTTTCATAGCAGCTCTGTTCACAATAGCAAGACCCATAAGTAACCCAAACCCCTATCAACAAGGATGTTTAAGACTCAGTGCTGATACCATCAACAGAATGTTATACAGAAGAGAAAAAAGAAACAAAATATAGCAACACACAACAATATGAATTATTCTTAGTAATAAGATACTATGTGAAAAAGTAAATCCCCAAAGCAAACATTTAGCAATAGCATCTTTTATAAAGTCAAAACAATTAAAATGAAAACTCTACTTTTTAGCAACACACATATAAAACTATATTAAAAGGAGAGCAAGAGCATAGTGAATGAAGAACTCAGGGTGTAGGCTAAGTTGTGAATATAAAAATGGCTCAAATTATTACAAAAATGGGCTCAATATTTCATGCCTCTCCCTACATCTATGCCCTTTGCAATATAATTTTGCACTGTCTTCCAATAAGAGGCAGAGTCTTTTTCTCCATCTCTTGAATCCGGAATGACCTCATGACTCATTTTAGTGAATAGGATAGTACAGAAATGATAGTCTGCTGGTTCCAAGTCTGCCTGTCTCTCTCCATTAGATCCCTGCCTCAGCTAGAAGAATGCACCCAGGACCCATGCTTCTGACATTTTGGGATCAAAGGTACAAGATCCATTAAATAAGCTGACTGCTGAATATACTGACATCCCTGCATCTCTCTAAAATTATTCCTCTTGGGTCCTGGGTGTGATTTAACCATTTTTACTTTTGAGTTAAAACATGGCGTATTCTCTCTCTGGTTCCCATAAGAATATGGAAGTGAAATCTCTGAGGGAGGAATGAAAAGGGAAGGGGACAGGGCATAGCCTTTGAAAGAATGACATAGGGCGGGAACATAACATAAACTGATTGGAACCAAATGGGTCCAAGATGTCAGATGAGCTGACTTCCACTCAACCTTGAATTTCAGTATACACTCATCACAACACATCAGTTTGTTGTGTAGATCACAACAAACTGTGGAAAATTCTTAGAGATAGGAATACCAGACCACATTACCTGCCTCCTGAGAAACCTGTATACAGGCCAAGAAGCAATAGTTAGAACTGGATGTGGAACAATGGCCTGGTTCAAAACTGAGAAAGCAGTATGTTAAGGCTTTATACTGTCACCCTGCTTATTTAACTTATATGCAGAGTACATCACGTGAAATGTTGGGCTGGATGAATCACAAGCTGGAGAAATTTCCAGGAGAATATCAGCAAGCTCAGATATGCAGATAATACCACTCTAATGGCAGAAATCTAAGAGGAACTGAAGAGCCTCTTGATGAAGGTGAAAGAGAAGAGTGAAAAAGCTGGCTTAAAACTCAACATTCAAAAAACTAAGATCATGGCATTGGTCCCATCACTTCATGGCAAATAGATGGGGAAACAATAGAAACAGTGACAGATTTTATTTTCCAAAATCACTACAGATGATGACTGAAGCCATGAAATTAAAAGACACTTGCTCCTTGGAAGAAAAGCTATGACAAACCTAGACAGCGTATTAAAAAGCAGAGACATCACTTTGCCAACAAAGGTGCATATAGTCAAAGCTATGGTTTTTTCAATAGTCATGTATGAATATGAGAGTTGGACCATAAAGAAAGCAGAGCACAAAACAATCGATGCTTTCGAACTGCGTTGCTGGAATAGACTCTTGAGAGGCCCTTGGACAGCGAGAAGATCAAACCAGTCAATCCTAAAGGAAATAAATACTGATTATTCACTAGAAGGACTGATGCTGAAGCTGCAGTTCCAACACTTTGGCCACATGATGCAAAGAACCAACTCATTGGAAAAGACCCCAATAATGGGAAAGACTGAAGGCAAAGGAGAAAGGGGCAACAAAGAACGAGATGGTTGGTGGCATCACTGACTCAATGGACATGAGTTTAAGCAAATTCCAGCAGACAGTGAAGGTCAGAGAAGCTTGGAGTGCTGCAGTCCATGGGGTCACAAAGAGTCAGACGGGACTTAATGATTGAACAAGAACAATACATCAGCAAACTAAACAACACACTCAAAGGTGCCATGACAGTTCTGAGGCTGACCATCAAAGACCAAAATGTGGGCAGGGACCCAATCCATGGAAATCTCTGCCCCTTCCACACAACAGTTGGCATAATCCTCCCATTTATTAGCCTACGAAATTAGCCCATAAAAAGCTAACTATGCCATATTTCTGCACCACTCTCACCTTCTGAGATGGCCCACACTCTGTCTGTGGAGTATGTTTCTCTAAATAAATCCACTTCTTACCTATTAAAAAAAAAGGACACGGCATATCCTGATGGGTAGGTACAATAAAAATATCACTCATAATTCTGTAGTTTTTGATCAACTAATTAAAAAAGCATATGAGTTGATATTAATAATTACTGTCAAGGCTAAATAACTATATCCAGGATATAATTAATACTTTTTCAAGAGTTGGAAAAGTACTTAAAAAATAATGATAATATACTCTTCAGGAAGTCACAAAGGAAATTCTGAGACATGCTACAATGTGAATGAACCCTGGAGGACATTATGTTAAATGAAACAAGACGTCATAAAATAGACAATATTGTATGATTCCATTTATATAAGATATCTTAGAGTAGTCAAATTCACAGGGACAGAAAGTAAAATGGTGGTTGCCAAGACTGGGGGAGGGGGAGAAAGAGTGAATTTTGTTTGACAAGTATATAGTTGCAGTTCTGCAAGACCAAAAAGTTCTGAAGATTGGTTGTACAATAATGTGAATATACTTTACTGAACCGTACACTTTAAAATGGTTAAGATGGAAAATTTTATGTAATGTGTATTTATACAACAGATATAAATTTTATATTATGTATATTTATATACTATATATGTTATATATATATAGTTGCTACTTGACAATTGACTTGTTATTTATTGCCACTGACTTGCAATCTAACTTAGAAGCAATTTGCCTAAGTACATAGTTTCACAGAGAAGTAAAGTTTTAAAAGATGTATGTAGGTATAGGTTTTGTGATGGGAATTTTTTTTAACAATGTGGGTTCAAGTACATGGGTTAAGTTGCTGAACTATGTTGCAAAGCTCTGGGTGTCATATCTAGGACTTGACGGTCCATACTAGACAAACATTAGTGTTACAGATTGGATGACAAGCCATTTTACTATTGTTTAGTCTCTGAATCACGTCTGACTCTTTTGCGACCCCATGGACTGTAGCCCACCAGACTCCTCTGTCCATGGGATTTTCCAGGTAAGAATACTGGAGGGGATTGCTGTTTCCTTCTCCAGGAGATCTTCCTGACCCAGGGATTGAATCCATGTCTCCTGCACTGCACGTGGGTTCTTGACCACTGAACCACCTGCGAAGCCCATTTTACTGTTACCTTATCCAAAACACATCCAGCACCGGGCGCTCTCAACTCCTGAATCACAAAGTCATGTAATTCAACTAGTAGCTGAGAATCTGCTCTTCATCAGGACTATAGTTGACTTTGGTGAGACAGTAGTGAGCAAAAGAAAGACACTTGCTCATACAGAACTTACATGTGGCTGAGGAAAAAATACTGCATATCAGTTCAGTTCAGTTCAGTCGCTCAGTCGTATCCAACTCTTTGTAACCCCATGAACCGCAGCATGCCAGGCCTCCCTGTCTATCACCAATTCCAGGAGTTTACCCAAACTCATGTCCACTGAATCGGTGATGCCATCCAACCATCTCAACCTCTGTCATCCCATTCTCCTCCTGCCCTCAATCTTTCCCCTCATCAGGGTCTTTTCAAATGAGTCAGCTCTTCACATCAGGTGGCCAAAGTATTGCAGTTTCAGCTTCACATCAGTCCTACCAATGAACACCCAGGACTGATCTCCTTTAGGATGGACTGGTTGGATCTCCTTGCTGTCCAAGGGACTCTCAAGAGTCTTCTCCAACACCACAGTTCAAAAGCATCAATTCTTCACAGCTCAGCTTTCTTTATAGTCCAACTCTCACATACATACATGACCACTGGAAAAACCATAGCCTTGACTAGACGGACCTTTGTTGGCAAGCAATGTCTCTGCTTTTTAATATGCTGTCTAGGTTGGTCATGACTTTCCTTCCAAGGAGTAAGCATCTTTTAATTTCATTGCTGCAATCACCATCTGCAATGATTTTGGAGTCCCAAAAAATAAAGTCAGCCACTGTTTCCACTGTTTCTCCATCTATTTCCCATGAAGTGATGGGACCAGATGCCATGATCTTCGTTTTCTGAATGTTGAGCTTTAAGCCAACTTTTTCACTCTCCTCTTTCACTTTCATCAAGAGGCTCTTAGTTCTTCCTTTCTTTCTGCCATAAGTGTGGTGTCATCTGAATATCTGAGGTTATTGATATTTCTCCTGGCAATCTTGATTCCAGCCCAGCATTTCTCATGATGTACTTGGCATATAAGTTAAATAAGCAGGGGGACAATATACATCCTTGCTGCTGCTGCTGCTGCTGCTGCTGCTGCTGCTGCTGCTAAGTCACTTCAGTCGTGTCCGACTCTGTGCAACCCCATAGACGGCAGCCCACTAGGCTCCCCCGTCCCTGGGATTCTCCAGGCAAGAACACTGGAGAAGGCAATGGCATCCCACTCCAGTACTCTTGCCTGGAAAATCCCATGGACAGAGGAGCCAGATAGGCTGCAGTCCATGGGGTCGTGAAGAGTTGGACCCAACTGAGCGACTTCACTTTCACCGTTCACTTTCATACATCCTTAACATACTCCTTTTCCTATCTGGAACCAGTCTGTTGTTCCATGTCCAGTTCTAACTGTTGCTTCCTGGCCTGCATACAAGTTTCTCAAGAGACATATCAAGTGGTTTGGTACTCCCATCTGCTGAAGAATTTTCCAGTTTGTAGTGATCCACATAGACAAAGGCTTTGGCATAGTCAATAATGCAGAAATAGATGTTTTTCTGGAACTCTCTTGTTTTTCCATGATCCAGTGGATGTTGGCAATTTGATCTCTGGTTCCTCTGCCTTTTCTAAAACCAGCTTGAACATCAGGAAGTTCACAGATCACGTATTGCTAAAGCCTGGCTTGGAGAATTTTGAGCATTACATTACTAGCGTGTGAGATGAGTGCAATTGTGTGGTAGTTTGAGCATTCTTTGGCATTGCCTTTCTTTGGGATTGGAATGAAAACTGATCTTTTCCAGTCCTGTGGCCACTGCTGAGTTTTCCAAATTTGCTGACACATTGAGTGCAACACTTTCACAGCATCATCTTTTAGGATTTGAAATAGCTCAACTGGAATTCCATCACCTCCACTAGCTTTGTTCGTAGTGATGCTTCCTAAGGCCCACTTGACTTCACATTCCAGGATGTCTGGCTCTAGGTGAGTGATCACACCATCATGATTATCTGGGTCATGAAGATCTTTTTTGTACAGCTCTGTGTATTCTTGCCACCTCTTCTTAATATCTTCTGCTTCTGTTATGTCCATACCATTTCTGTCCTTTATTGAGCCCATCTTTGCATGAAATGTTCCCTTGGTGTCTCTAATTTTCTTGAAGAGATGTCTAGTCTTTCCCATTCTATTGTTTTCCTCTATTTCTTTGCATTGATCGCTGAGGAAGGCTTTCTTATCTCTCCTTGCTATTCTTTGGAACTCTGCATTCAAATGGGTATATCTTTCCTTTTCTCCTTTGCTTTTCACTTCTCTTCTTTTCACAGCTATTTGTAAGGCCTCCCCAGACAGCCATTTTGCTTTTTTGCATTTTTTGCATCCAGCGGTGCAGGGACGGCAGCTGGGCAGTGGAGGGGCAGCGGCTGGGCGGCGCAGGGGCGGGGAGCAGCTACCCCATGTCCAAGGTCAGGAGCCCCAGCTGCGCTTTGCTGGAGCAACCATGAAGAGGTACCCCACGTCCAAGGTAAGAGACACCCAAGTAAGGCAGTAGGCACTGAGAGAGGGCATCAGAGGGCAGACACACTGAAATCACAATCACAGACAACTACCCAATCTGATCACAGGGACCACAGCCTTGTCTAATTCAATGAAACTAGGCCATGCCATATGGGGGGACGGAAAATGGAGGGGTCATGGTGTAGAGGTCTGAGATAATGTGGTCCACTGGAGAAGGGAATGGCAAACCACTTCAGTATTCTTGCCTTGAGAACCCCATGAACAGTATGAAAAGGCAAAATGATGGGATACTGAAAGAGAAACTCCCCAGGTCAGTAGGTGCCCAATATGCTACTGGAGATCAGTGGAAAAATAACTCCAGAAAGAATGAAGGGATGGAGCCAAAGCAAAAACAACACCCAGTTGTGGATGGGACTGGTGATAGAAGCAAGGTCTGGTGCTATAAAGAGCAATACTGCATAGGAACCTGGAATGTTAGGTCCATGAATCAAAGCAAATTGGAAGTGATCAAAGCGTGAACTTTGACATTCTAGGAATCAGCAAACTAAGATAGACTGGAATGGGTGAATTTAACTCAGATGACCATTGTATCTACTACTGTAGGCAGGAATCCCTTGGAAGAAATGAGTAGCCATCATGGTCAACAAGAGTCCAAAACGCAGTACTAGGATGCAATCTCAAAAACAACAGAATGATTTCTGTTGATTTCCAAGGCAAACCATTCAATATCACGGTAATCCAAGTCTATGCCCCGACCAGTAATGCTGAAGAAGCTGAACTTGAACAGTTTTTGAAGACCTACAAGACCTTTTTGAACTAACATCCAAAAAAGATATCCTTTTCATTATAGGGAATGCAAAAGTAGGAAGTCAAGAAACACCTAGAGTAACAGGCAAATTTGGCCTTGGAGTTCGAATCAGAATGAAGCAGGGCAAAGGCTAATAGAGTTTTGCCAAGAGAACACACTGGTCATAGCAAACACCCTCTTTCAACAACACAAGAGAAGACTCTACACATGGACATACCAGATGGCCAACACCAGAATCAGACTGATTATATTCGTTTTTTTTTATTTTATTTTAATTGGAGGCTAATTACTTTACAATATTGTATTGGTTTTGCCATGCATCAACATGAATCCACCACAGGTATACACGTGTTCCCACTCCTGAACCCCCCTCCCACCTCCCTCCCCATATCATCCCTCTGGGTCATCCCAGCGCACCAGCCCCAAGCATCCTGTATCCTGCATTGAACCTGGACTGGCGATTCATTTCCCATATGATATTATACATGTTTCACTGCCATTCTCCCAAATCACCCCCCTCCACAGAGTCCAAAACTCTGTTCTTTACATCTGTGTCTCCTTTGCTGTCTCACATATAGGGTCATCATTACCATCTGTCTAAATTCCATATATATGCCTTAGTATACTGTATTGGTGTTTTTCTTTCTGACTTACTTCACTCTGTATAATCGGCTCCATTTTCATCCACCACATTAGAACTGATTCAAATATATTCTTTTTAAAGGCTGAGTAATACTCCATTGTGTATATGTACCACAGCTTTCTTATCCATTCATCTGCTCATGGACATCTAGGTTGCTTCCATGTCCTGGCTATTATAAACAGATTATATTCTTTGCAGCCAAAGATGGAGAAGCTCTATACAGTCAGCAAAAACAAAACCGGGAGCTGACTGTGGCTCAGATCATGAGCTCCTTATTGCAAAATTCAGACTTAAATTGAAGAGAGTGGGGAAAACCACTAGACCATTCAGGTATGACCTAAATCAAATCCCTTATGATTATACAGGGGAAGTGAGAAATATATTTAAGGGCCTAGATCTGATAGATAGAGTGCCTGATGAACTATGGATGGAGGTTCATGACATTGTACAGGAGGCAGTGATCAAGACCATCCCCAAGAAAAAGAAATGCAAAAAAAAAAAGAAAGAAAAACTGCATTTTATCAATCAACACAAACAAAACCTATGAAGTTTCTGACCTCAGAGAAGAATAAAACAGCAGTGCTGAAGTGAGCGACTGCATGGCTAAAGTCTGGGGTGCCTCTATGGAGATATGGAGATAGGGACTGTGATCTGAATGACAAAAGGAAACCAACAACATAATGATCAATTAGGCAGAAGAGTTTTCCAAACAAAAAGAAGGCCAGTGCAGACTCTACATAAGGAACAAGCTTCATGTTCACAAAAGAAACAAATCAGAACTACCAGTTAATATTGAACTAAAAGAGGAAAAGGATTCACAAGAGCAGAATCATTTTAAGCCTGTGCATAACAGCCTCGGACTCCACAAACAAATGACGGCCTTGAATCTAGCCCCTTTTGCTTAAAGATTATAAACTTATTACAAGTAGAAACAATCCCTGTTACAAGGAAATATTTTGTTGCACCTAAGTAAACAAATTTTATTTACTGCTGTGGGGTTTTCCAAAATTATTTAGGTTTAGAATATTTTTAAATCAGAGGAGAAAAAAAATTTAAAGGAGTCCAAATTTATTCTTAGGCTGAGAAAGTCTGTTATCGCCGTCCAAATCCAGGTGCAAAAACATTATTGCTAATGTTACAAATTCACTACTTAGAGAGAAAAGCTACCCAAACACACCTGCACCTTTTCAGAACTGACTTAATATTGTGTTAAAGTAAACATATTAAGGACATGAAGGTTTAGTCATCAAAAAGCTCTATTGCCCAATGTGTTACTTAAAGTGAATGAGACAAGTTACTTGGATTCTGATAAAGATAAACCTGCATTTCGTGACTTCCTTTCCCAATTCAATATTATCAAGTAGTACTGGTGCTTATGATTTCACTCTAATATTACCTCAGTCATAACACATACAGATTGAGAATACAGAGAACAACGTATGAGGAAGGCACTCTGTTCTGAGGATATGGCATTTAATGACACATTTCATTATATGAGGTAAGAGAGTGTAGAATCCAGAGTGTAAGAATCCAGGTTCCAACATCAGGCTGCTTGAGCTTTCCCCCACATCTGCCTCTTAAGGGCTGTTTAAACTTGTTTGTAAACTCTAGGTACTGAGTTTTTCCACTGTAAAATGGAGGTAATTATACTTATATCCACGAAAACAGTTGTGAACATTAACTAAGTTAAAACACATAAAATGCTCTACAGTGCTTGGCAGATATTAGCAAATGATACTTAAAATACGACTAATTATTGTGTTATACACAAAATATACACAGATCACTGTACTGGCAAACGATTCACTGCCATGAAAGTTTGTTTCTAAATACATATGTGTGTGGGGGGGGCACACGTGCATGTGCACATGCGCGTGTGCACACGTGCTAACTCACCTCAGTTGTGTCCAATTCTGTGCAGCCCTACAGACTGCAGCCTGCCAGGCTCCTCTGTCCATGGGAAAAATACTGGAATGGGTTGCCATGCCCTCCTCCATGGGATTTTCCCCTGCCAGGGATCAAACCTATGTCTCTTATGTCTCCTGCACTGACAGGTGGGTTACCACTAGTGCCAATTGGGAAGCCCATATATGTATACATCATTGATCTATGATATACGGATACATCTACAGTTCAGTTCAGTTCAGTTTCTCAATCGTGTCCCACTCTTTGCGACCCCATGAACTCCAGCACGCCAGGCCTCCCTGTCCATCACCAACTCCTGGAGTTCACTCAAACTCATGTCCATCGAGTCAGTGATGCCATCCAGCCATCTCATCCTCTGTCGTCCCCTTCTCCTCCTGACCCCAATCCCTCCCAGCATCAATGAGTCAACTCTTCGCATGAGGTGGCCAAAGTACTAGAGTTTCAGCTTTAGCATCATTCCTTCCAAAGAACACCCAGGACTGATCTCCTTTAGAATGGACTGGTTGGATCTCCTTGCAGTCCAAGGGACTCTCAAGAGTCTTCTCCAACACCACAGTTCAAAAGCATCAATTCATTGGTGCTCAGCTTTTTTCACAGTCCAACTCTCACATCCATACATGACTACTGGAAAAACCATAGCCTTGACTAGACAAACCTTTGTTGGCAAAGTAATGCCCTGCTTTTGAATATGCTATCTAGGTTGGTCATAACTTTCCTTCCAAGGAGTAAGCTTTTAATTTCATGGCTGCAATCACATATAGATGTAAATAAAAAGAGAATATATAAACTAAATCAAGTACAAAATTTTAAAGTCATAATATTAACCTAACAGTTACAGAAATTAAATTTTAGTGTTAAAATCTAGTAGTTTTACAATAATTTGTTTCAAGGATGTGACATATAATCATTTAATGTTATGGCAAAAACAGACAAAAACCCCTCTGGTTGAAAAGAAAATTTGTCTTTTTTTAGAATGTATAAGTTGTGTCAAGTCAAGAAATCAGTTCACATCTGGAAATTGTTTCAACATTTGAATTTTAAAAGATCACTTTTAATCATCTTGATTAGAATAATTCTACTAGCAAGATTCTATGCACTTGAAAGAACTTAATGCTTATTACTCATCTATAAAATGAATACTGTTGCTAATAAAATTCACAGTATAAAATTTTTAAATTATCTGAATATTAGGCATGAAATGTTTATGTATATATTTGTATATATATATATAAACATATTTTATTTTCTCAATGGATGTTTACAATTACCCTTGAAAATGTGTTTGAGGCAAACAGGGGTGTTTATGATGTAATGAACTGACTCCATAACAAACTGGAAAAACCCTGTTTATCCCTCTTCTAACACCCCTCCTTATTATGCACTGATTACTAGAAATGAACATCTCTAAGTAGATCAAAGGACCCTTGTAATGGGGTTCTGCCATCCTTCTCCTAGATCAAACCATCCTTCTCTTTGATGGTTAAAAGGAATTTTCCCATCAAATAAAAATTAAAACCAATAAGAAAAATAATTTGTCAGCTAAGCAAATTAGTTAATCAAATATGCTGAAAGACGAGAGCAATGTATATAGCACTGTGGAAAATATCTATTGCTTTGTTTACTTATTTTCCATGAGTCCTTGCTAGGCTCCTCTCTAATGAAAAAAAATTTAATGTTTTCCTACTTTATCCTTCATTTCCAATCACATTCCTCTTTCTCCTTATATACCTACCCTAGGAAACAGCATGGAATGGAAAGAAGAGCAAAATCAACTAAACTGTGTTCCTGACATCCTTAAATGAAAGAGACTTAGGCATGACATAGTTTTGCTTTCTGAAACAAATACCTTGGTAGTTTTTTTAAGTTTTACTGAAATATACTTAACTTACAGTGTTGTTTCTGGAGAGTTTACCATAATGGATGTTGAATTTTGTCAAAAGTTTTTTCTGTATCTACTGAGATGATCATGTGGTTTCTGCTCTTTAATTTGTTAATGTGGTATATCATACTGATTGATTTGTGGGTACTGAAAAATCCCTGCATCTCTGAGGACAAAGAAGTGCCAAAAAGAATCCTAACAAACAAGCCTTGTGAAGTTTCTCCAGTTTACTGTAATTATCTCATGCTCCTTAACCGATCATATTCCTTGACAACTGTCCACTCTTCATCAAACCTAGTACAAACTACTTAGGTCTGTTTCTTTAGGTTTTTATTTCCTCTTGAAGGCTCCTTATATTAAATACATTTGTATCCTTTTCTCCTGTTAATGTGCTTGCCAGTTTAATTTTCAAACCCATTCAGGGACTCTAAGATGGTCGAGGAAAATTTTTCTCCCCCTATAGCTCTTAGAACCAGGAGTATCTACACTTCTTATCAATAGTTTTGTTGTTCCAAGTGGACATATGAATTATGTAATGTAAATATTTTCCTCTTTGAATTACCTTCCCAAATTTGGCATACAACCTCAGCTTCATTGCATTTCTTCCACCTTTACTTTATCTTCTATCTTTCAAAGTCTTGTTGCTATGAGATATTCCTATTTCTCTTGCAAGCCACCTAATATCCTTTTGTAGGGATGAAAATTCAAATGTTGAAGATAGAAAGAGGGGGCTTCCAAGGTGGCTCAGTGATAAAGAACTCACCTCCAATGCAGAGATGCAGGAGCTGTGGGTTTGATCCCTGGGTCAGGAAGATTCCCATGTTGGAGGAAATGGCAACCCATTCTGTATTCTTGCCTGGGAAATCCCATGACAGAGAAGCCTGGAGAGCTACAGTCCATAGGCTCACAAAAGTCAGACATGACTGAGCGACTGAGCATGAGCACAAGCTAGAAAGAAGAAAGAATGGAAAGAGGAAGGGATGGGAGGAAAGAAAATGTTTTGAAGGCTGTTCCACAGACATATGATTGGGCAGCATAGTATTAGATGATAAAGTTGAGATTGAGCAATCATGTGATATTGTAATAAACTAAGTCAATCTGAAGAAAAATTGGATTAGCAAGATGTAATAAGAGTGAAAAATATATGAAGGTAGGAACAAATCTGAACAAAGGACTCAACAGAAATCCAGTGTCAATTGTCTTTTAGAATTGCTCACAAATAGTCTTTTGAAGATATTGTAAAATATAATGCTTATAGTTTTCTAAAATGGTATTACCAGCACTTAAAAAGGAATCTTCGTATGGGGAGTGGATCTCTATAAAGGAACAACAGTAAGACTTTTTGGTATTTTGGTACTGGTTTAACAACACAGTTATTTAAAAAACAAACATGGAACTAAAAGCCCAGGAAAGATGTCAGGACTGGAGATCTGGTTTAGGAAACTGGAAACGTTAAGTGTTTGAGATATGAAAACAGTGGAATATAAAGAGTGAAAAAAAAAAAAAGAAGAAGAACTGTCCTTTGGGAGAGATCCAAGTTAGTGAGAAAGGAGAAGATACAGCAAAGCTAGTAGACAATAGCAAACACAGAAGAAAACGGAAGGTTAAAGGTAATAAAAGTCAAAGGTAGGAAATATTTGAAGAAATGGATAATTCCAAATTGCTATTAAAGGCATCAGAAGAAGTCAAGCAAGTAAGGTGAATCTGAGAAGACATCCTTGAATTTGCCTATAAAGGGACTATTGCAAGGAGATCCAACCAGTCCATCTTAAAGAAGATCAGTCCTGAGTGTTCATTGGAAGGACTGATGCTGAATCTGAAACTCCAATACTTTGGCCACCTGATGAGAAGAACTGACTCATTTGAAAAGACCCTGATGCTGGGAAAGATTGAAGGCAGGAGGAGAAGGGGCTGACAAAAGATGAGATGGTTGGATGGCATCACCAACTTGATGGACATGAGTTTGAGTAAACTCCGGGAGTTGGCAATGGACAGGGAGGCCTGGTGTGCTGCAGTTCATGGGGTCACAAAGAGCCAGACATGACTGAGTGACCGAACTGAACTGAACTGAAAGTATAATAATATGGATACATTTGCTGATAGGCTGACAGGTATAGACAGACATGACATTCCTAAAAAGATCAGCACCCTCTATAATCACTTGCTTGTTGGAGAGAAAGGGAGGGAGGGAAAGACTGGTGGAAGGAAAAAAAGTGAAAGAGAGGCAGAGAGAAGGAAAGAGGAAAGGAGGAAAAATTGAGAATGTAATCTCAGTGATGTTATAATATAAAGCTAGTTAATACTGAGCATTTATCAATATCATAATTTGCAGACTCAGATAAAGAGCTTAATCCAGGGACTTGATCAACAAGCTCAGAGTGGCCGCTTAGGACCCTCACATGGAGAAAATCATGCAATTGGTGTGTTGAACATGTCATCCCTTGGGGCAAAACAGATGCTCCGTCAACAAAGGTACTACTCAATGTGTATCACAATAAGAAATCAAAGCTGATTATTTGAGGTTGAAGGAAGCCATCACAGTAGGAAGTTAGGACGTCTTGCCCAATATCCATACCTGATCCAGTATTGGACTAGGAACCTGCTGACTGAAGAAGTTACCCTGTCCTAGAGGAATGGACCTGTAACCCAACATCAAGTATCTGTTGCAATGAGTCCCTCTGTTCTTTGCCAAAGGGATCTTCAACCATTTACTTAGATTAACAGACACTAAAGAAAGGAGAATACCCAGACAGCTGATAGACTACTGGGTGCAGGGTCACAGCTGAGATTGGTATCTGGAGATCCAAAGCATCTTCATGGTCCCACTATTAGAGTGAAGGCACGTGGGGAGGAGATAACAGATGGAGTCCTGGCCATTTGATGAAAGGGTCAGTTTACAACAGGTCCACTGTGCTTACTGATCTACCCAGGGATCATTGATCCAAACATCTAATTCAGATTGCCACACTTAGCAACTGGCACAATCCCCACACTGGATCCTAGAAAATGACTGTAGACTACCACAAGCTCATTCAAGTCATAGTATTGATTGCATTTGTTGTGCGAGTTGCTAGAACAAATTATGACTTCAGATACATGGCATATAGCTATTGATTTGGTGAGTGAGTCCTTTTCTCTGCCAATTGGGAAATGGGGTCAAAATCAATGAATTCACAATAAACAACAACAATACTCATTCACAGTTTTGCCTCGGGGCTACAGTAACTATCCCCTTTCACAATGGAATCTGGGCCAACTGGACATTCCACAGAACATAACATTGATTAATTCCACCAGTGACACCACACTGATTGAAAGAATGAACAAGAGGCGGCCACCACATACCTTTTATAAGACACATGCACTCCGAAAGACAGAGTAAACCCTAAAAACTGTGGGTATCTGCCACTTCAAAGCTTTTCAAGATAAAGACTTCCTCAGTGTAGTAGCGTCCTAGGGCTACTACAACAAAGCATTGCAAATTGGGTGGCTTAAAACAACAGAAATTGATCACCTTTATAGGCTCAGAAGCTAAAATCCAAACATCAAGATGTATCAGCAGGGTCATACTTACTCTGGAAACTTTAAGGGAATTTTTTCTTGCTTTTCATAGCTTTTGGTGGCTTGCTGGAAATCTTTGCCATTCCTTCGTCTGTAATCACTTGAATCCTTAATTGTCACATGGCATTTTCCCTAGGTATCTGTCTTCACATGAAAGTGAAGTGAAAATCTTTCAGTCATGTCCAACTCTTTCTGACCCCATGGACTATACACTCCATGGAACTCTCCAGGCCAGAATACTGGAGTGGGTAGCTTTTCCCTTCTATAGGGGATCTTCTCAACCCAGACATCAAACCCAGGTCTCCCACACTGCAGGCAGATTCTTTACCAGCTGAGCCACGAAGGAAGCCCAAGAATACTGGAGTGGGTAGCCTATCCATTCTCCAGCTAATCTTCCCAACCCAGGAATCAAACTGGGGTCTCCTGCATTGCACGCAGATTCTTCACATGGCCATCTTCTTATAAGGACACCAGTCATACTAGATTAGGGGCCCACCCAATTTCAATACAAACTTATCTTAAGTTAACTGATTATAATTTTATTTTCTTAGGCTCCAAAATCACTGAGGACAGTGACTCCAGCCATGAAATTAAAAGATGCTTCCTCCTTGGAAGGAAAACTATGACAAACCTAGACAGTGTATAAAAAAGTAGAGACATCAGTTTGCCTACAAAGGTCCATATATTCAAAGTGAAAGTGAAAGTCACTGTCGTGTCCAACTCTTTGTGACCCCATGGACAATACAATCCATGGAATTCTCCAGGCCAGAATACTGGAGTGGGTAACCTTTCCCTTCTCCAGGGGACCTTCTCAACCCAGGGATCGAACACAGGTCTCCCACATCACAGGCAGATTCTTTACCAGCTGAGTCACAAGGGAAGTCCAAGAATACTAGAGCAGGTAGCCTATCCCATCTCCAGCGGATCTTCCCAATCCAGGAATCAACCAGGCTCTCCCCCATTGCAGACAGATTCTTTACCAACTGAGCTATCAGGGAAGCCCATAGAGTCAAAGCTTTAATTTTTCCAGTAGTAACACACTGATGTGACAGTTGGACCATCAAGAAGGCTGAATGCTGAAGAATTAATGCTTTTGAATTGTGGTGCTAGAGAAGACTTGAGAGTCATTTGGACAGCAAAGAGGTCAAACCAGTCAATCCTAAAGGAAATCAACCCTGAATTTTCATCAGAAGGACTAACACTGAAACTGAAATTCCAATACTTTGGCCACCTGATGTGAAGAGCCAACTCATTGGAAAAGACCCAAATGCTGGGAAAGATTGAAGGCAAGAGGAGAAGGGGGTGGCAGAGGATAAAATGGTTAGATAGCATCACCAACTCAGTGTAAATGAATCTGAGCAAACTCTGGGAGATAATGAAGGACAGAGGGGCCTGGCATGCTGCAGTCTATGGGGTCACAAACAGTCAGACACAAGAGAGTGACTGAACAACAACAACTGGTCATATCTGCAATGATCTTATTCCCAAATAAGGTCACATGCTGTGGTATTGGTGATACTGGGGATCAGGATTTAAACAAACCTTTGCTGGAGAATCCAGTTCAAGCCATAAAATCTAGGAATGTCTGTAAATTACAGTGAGAAAGAAAACTTTTCCCAATAGGCAGAATTTTCAGTGACACATCTGATCATCTACTTTGTTTTTGTTGTTTATTTGTTTTTTGATTGCCCAGCATGTGGGATCCTAGTTCCTTAAGCAGGGATCAAACCCACACCCCTTGCAGTGGAAGCATGGAGTCTCAACCACAGGGCTGCCAGAGAAGTCCCTGATCATCCCTATACATCTCTGTGTAGAACGATAAGGAAAAACAAATAGGCATAAGGATAAAGAGAAACAAAGACTCATAGGCAATGGTGAATGGGCTAAGTGGCTGGGCAGGAAACTGGGAAGAAAAAAGGTGGAAACTAAGAATATCTGAGGTGGTGTCACATGGATGGATATAGGGTAATGAGTACAAGTGTGAAGATTCTTATAACACCCGCCAAAAATGATGCACTAAACAACCAAACAGACAAAAGGGCTCAGCCAGTTGATGTCACTCAGCTTTGTCAGCAGTCTTCTCAACATCAGCATGATAGACACATCAACAAAGTACAACAGATCAAGGACCCAACAGCAGACTCCCACTCACTAAGGCAGATCTAGCTACTCTACTTCTCCAGGTCCAATTTTCCAGCAAAAGAGACCAATGTTGAGTCTCTGGGAGGGCATTAGTCCTCGAGGAGAACAATGAACTCTTGTTGACAGTTGTTGTCCCCTGAAAGGACAAAAATTTATTTCCATGGGAACACCTACCTACTCCTGATACGAATGTGCTTTTTGCTGCCTACCTGACCTTAGCTGGCACCACTATCTGGGTGCCTACAA
Organism: Bos indicus x Bos taurus; assembly: GCF_003369695.1. Taxonomy (NCBI): domain Eukaryota; kingdom Metazoa; phylum Chordata; class Mammalia; order Artiodactyla; family Bovidae; genus Bos; species Bos indicus x Bos taurus. The sequence continues at coordinate 94,614,546 of NC_040081.1, read as the reverse complement.
AATGCCTAATCCACAGGCATGAAATCCAATACAACACAGCACCCCAACCAGGAAACCCACTGTACAACCAAAAAAAAGGTGTGGGAGAGAGCTCATAATCATGGGATCCTCTGGCCAAATCACTTAGTGCCCCATCAGAAGTCGTCAGCCTAAAACTGTTTGGAATAGTCCACAGGACGCACAGCTGAATCTCCAGCTCAGAAGCAATATTGTTCTAGGATAGGGCGCCGTCTTTGAGAATACTCTTACCAGGAAAAACAGCAAGTGTGTCACTGAACTACAAACTCTGACTTCCATGTGAGCACTCTTAAGTTTCTTGTGCCCACATCCCAGCAAACAAGATGGAGAGACGTTGTCTTGTGAAGAGTTACTCTTGCTGATCGGCAAGAGAGATGGCATTGCTGTTACAGAATGGGGGTAAAGAGTAACAAGCGACAAACTTGAGTGGCCCACCCAAGTACCTCTTGGTACTTCCTAACAGAATTTTAAATGAGGATGAGAAATTCAGCAACTTCAACATGAGCACAGTAGGATTACCATGGCCTGCATCATCTTATGGTTGAGACTAACAGAGGTGACAGCTTAAGACAGAGGATACAGGATGAACAGTAGAAGAATGAGATGATGAGAACCACCTCTGGCCCCCAAACCAACACCAGTGATGGGGACTGTAGCTCATCCCACTAACTCTCCTCTTGTGAATGACCTCTCTGGGAGAAAGGCCCTTGGTGCTGTGGAAGAGCTGCTCCCTGCAAGTATAAAATGGATCCATACGTCACATGGGGTGATCCGTAGCAGGCATGGGGACATGGCACTCAGATACCCCTTGGAAAAAGGCCTCGCTGCCTGACTGCGGGAAGATACTGAAATGACAGCCTCCAGCTGTTAACCCTTCCAGGATCTGCCTCAGTTTCAAGCTGAGATCACACTTGGAGGGCAACCCTCAGGCAATGACTAAATACAAAAGTGGTACTAAGGGCCTGAACACTTCACCCAAACTTTAACAAACAGCCTTTACTCTGGAGCTTTCTGAGGTGCTGGGAGAGTCTTTGTAACTTTGGTATCAAGAAGTCTGACCCTCCAGTACTCTTGCCTGGAGAATCCCTTAGACAGAGGAACCTGATGGGCTACAGTCCATGACGTCATGGAGACAGACATGACTGAGCGACTGACACACACAAAATTGAGGATATACTTGATGGTGCAAGGGTCCCCTCTATCTACTCTCCCATCTCCTGCAGGAAGCAGGGTGGGGCAGGCAGCACCTGGGAGACAGGATGGCTCACCCCCTCCCCCATCCCTTCTGGAAGTCTTGGGGCCTCAATGCCTGCAACAGCTGGCCTTGGGCAAATAAAAGACTAAGTTGTTTACTGGCCAAAAAAAAAAGAGTCTGACCCTGGGTCTTCCTGGGTGGTCCAGTGGCTAGAACTCTGCGCTCACAGCGCCGGAGGCCCTGGTTTGATGCCTGGTCGAGGAACTCAGTCCCACATGTTGCCACTAGTTTGTATGGTACAACTAAAAACATCCTGAGTGCCACAACCAGGACTGAAGATCCCACATGTAGCGATGAAGACCCAGCACAGCCAAATAAATACATAAACATTAAAAAAAAAAAAAGAAGATTCTGACCCTGCTTAGTCCTGCTTTCCCACTTTCCCTTTCACAGGTGTTACCTTCCCCAGCAAACCTTCTCTCTTCTGACCCCCACTGTCTGCTTCCTGGAGAGGCTAATCTCAGACAAGCCACAACTCTAGATTTCTTGCTTGAGCGCTATTAAATGCACAAGAATGACTTTTAAAGCATAAACTACTTGAAACAAAGTGAAAAGGTGAAACATTTTATAGAAATCAGATGTTAACTAGCAGAAAACATTAAACTTACAGAAATTCATTTAATTCACTAGCATGTGGTATTCCCTTTTGATCATAAAGTGAATCATAAAACAAATTTTGACCTTGTATCTAACATCATCTTCAGGAAAAGTATGCTATCAATTAATAGATACATCCAACTCCTATTTTTAAAAATAAATTGAGGAAGCATACTCCACTTAGAAATAGTGGACAGATGATAAGCTGACAATTGGTTGGAATAAGAAAGGTTGGGGACTTGTCCAACTTTTTAAATTTAGTCCCCGATGTACTTGAGGATAAAAGAATATAGGGCCTTCTCCAAAATCACTATGCATACATGTGTGCTCAGTCATGCCCGACTCTTTGCAACCCCATGGACTGTAGCCCACCAGGATCCTCTACCCATGGGATTTCCCAGGCAAGAATACTGGAGTGGGTTGCCATTTCCTCCTCCAGGGATCTTCCCAACCCAGGGATCGAACCCAGGTCTCCTGCATCTTCTGCATTGAAAGGTGAATTCTTCACCACTGAGCCACCTGGGAAGCCCAAATCACCACAGATATCCTCTCTATTTCAGCAAGAAAGATCACAGGGATCCATATATATTCGGCATCTGAGATGCCTGTCAAGCTCCCTTTACAGGAATTCCCAAAGGCGCATCACAAAGTCTCTCAAGAAGATGGCAACAGCCAAGCAGTACAATTCTCAGGTCCTCCAGGGCTACTATTTATGCCCTCTGTGTTTCAGATTCTGCATTTCAGTAAAAATAAGGTCATTATCTCAGAAGCAGTTTAAAGAAAAGCTAATTCATCTCCTAAAAACATCAACTAGCCCAAAGCTAAGAGACTGACAATCTTACAAGGTCATCCAGGAGAGTGTTCAGGCTGAGATATAACTACTCAGATAGTAACTACTAACTAGACCCCAATAATCCAATATTCAACCTGTGTACAGTCAACATCTTTTTCTCTATCACCCATGGAAATCAACTGAACTTCTCACTACAAATAGAGATTCTCCAGGACTTATGAGGGGAGCTACCTCAGTAAACACCAGCTAAACTAATCCCATCCTTTCTTTCCAACCTTTACAAAAAGTCTCTGCCTTGCAGCTACCCAGCTGGCATGAATCTCAGTGGATGGGGGATGAGAGATGATGTTTATGTGATAATGAAGCACAGAGGGCTTTGAAGCAAAGGCTGAGGGAGCTAGGAGAATGCAGAGCCCACCCACGACCACCACTGCCACCAACCCAGTTAATGTGGAAATGAGTGACCTCTAGTTGGTACAACTTGGGTTGGACGTGCGGGGACATCTTAGCAAGGGACTAGGCACAGATTAAGACAAAGAGGTAGAGAGGATGATTTGTGAAGAAGGCAAGTTTATCATGAATTGAGGCAAACTGAATGTGTGTCCATCTTCATACCCTTGTCTTCCTCATTGACTCCTACTTGCCCTTTAAAAGTAAATTCAGCTGACATGCCTTAAGAAGAGCCTTCCCTGTTCACATTCAAATCTTGACTTAGTACTACTTCAGGGTGTTGCTGTGAGACCTATGATAGCATATGTTACCTTCTGTTGTAACTGCCTTCCTAAGTTGAGATATAATTCACAAACCACAATATTCAAACTTCCAAGGTCCACAATTCAATGGTTCTTAATACAGTTACAAAGCTGTACAGCCATCACCAATATCTAATTCCAGAACATTCTATCACCCCAGAAAAACACCACATACCCACTGGCAATCATTCTTCTTTCACTCTTCCTTCCAGACCTTGACAAAGACAACCACAAATCTACTTTCGTCCTTATAGATCTACCAATTGTGGACACTTTACATAAATGGGACTATATAATTTATAAACTTTTTTACCTGCCTCCTTTGCTAAATCTAATATTTTCAAAGTTTATTCATGTCATAGCAGAGAAGAATATTTCACTCCTTTTTATGACTGAATAATATTCCATTGTTATCTATGTATATTACATTTTTTTATCCATTCATCAGTTGATGGACATTTGGATTGCTTCCCCTTTTTTTTTCTTTTTTTCCCTCTTTTGTCCATGCCATGCAGCATGTGGGATCTTAGTTCCCTGACCAGGGATTGAACCCATACCCGCTTCAGTGAAAGCTCAGAGTTTTAACCACTAAACCACCAGGAAAGTCCCGGAGTTTCTGCCCTTTTCTGGCTGCTATGAATAATCCTGCTATGAACATCGGTGTATAAGTTTTTCAGTGGACCTAAGTGTTCAACTGATGCTTTTGAACTGTGGTGTTGGAGACGACTCTTGTGAGTCCCTTGGACTGCAAGGAAATCCAACCAGTCCATTCTGAAGGAGATCAGCCCTGGGATTTCTTTGGAAGGAATGATGCCAAAGCTGAAATTCCAGTACTTTGGCCACCTCATGCGAAGAGTTGACTCATTGGAAAAGACTCTGATGCTGGGAGGGATTGCGGGCGGGAGAAGAAGGGGACGACAGAGGATGAGATGGCTGGATGGCATCACTGACTCAATGGACGTGAGTCTGAGTGAACTCCGGGAGTTGGTGAAGGACAGGGAGGCCCGGCGTGCTGCAATTCATGGGGTCGCAAAGAGTCGGACACGATTGAACGACTGAACTCAACTGAAGTGTTCAATTCCCTTGGATATACACTTAGGAGTGGGATTACTGGGTCATATGGTAACTATTTGAAGAACCACCAAACTATTTCCCAATGTATACTCCCACCAGCAACATCACTGTCTTTTCTTTATCCAGCCCTCAGTTTTCTGGAGGGCAGGGACTAATAAGTCTTCTATAACAGCCCCCGCACCTAACATAACACCTGGGGCAGCACGGTTGTCTATGAGTATTTGTGAAGCGAACAACTAAGGAATTTGATTCAACCTTGTGCTTTCTTCCAGCAAAATACTCTCTCCCAATATCTTTAACCGGCCACTTTTATCCATGAAACTATTCTAAGAAAGTGACATACTCTTGCTGCTGATGAGTGCTCTATGATTGCTGGAGAATAGGGTTGTGATCTGCATGGGGCTGCTCGCCCACACATTAGAGAAGCTAACTAAGATAATCTCATAGTAGAATCATGTGTTTTCAAGTCGGTACCAGTTGGCAGGCAGGCAGATGTTCACACATATTTTCAAAGTGATCCTCAGCATAATAGGTACAGGACATGTTTGGTGTCCAGACTCTGCTGGCACTGCTGCCAATAACACGACAATGGACCTGGGCAGAGAAGGGAACAAAGGAACTCCCACATGGGGCAAGAGGAAACATGTGGGGCCCATCCCGTATGTGGGTAGCCTTTCCCTTCTCCAGGGCATCTTCCCAACCCAGGGATCGAACCCAGGTCTCCCACATTGCAGGCGGATTCTTTACCAGCTAAGCCACAAGGGAAGCCCAAGAGTACTGGAGTGGGTAGCCTTCTCCAGATCTTCCTGACCCAGGAATCGAACAGGGGTCTCCTGCACTGCAGGCAGATTCTTTACCAACTGAGCTATCACAGAAGCCCCAAATGAGTGTGGAAGCAGATTCATTCTCAGAGTCTCCAGAAAAGAACTCAGTCTAGCCAACACCACGATTTCAACTTTGTGATACAGAGTGCAGAGAATCCGCCCAAGCCACTGTACTCTGATTTCTGACCTATAGGACGATGAAGAAATACATTTGTGTAGTGTTCAGCCACTCAGTTTGTGGCAGTGTGTTATGACAGCAATAGAAGACTATATATTACTGAATGTCAGCATATTAAATTCCAATATTCTATGGTTCTGAAGTACGAGAACCACTACTTCAATGGAAAGATCCATTAAAACTGCACATTTCCAGAACGGATTCACAGTCCACTACCAAATGTTACTTTTATAGCAAATCCATGGGAGATTTCTACTCGTAATTACTGGGTATTTTTTTAAATGTTACCTAAGAATAATGTGGGCTTCCCTGGTGGCTCAGTGGTAAAACTTCGCCTGCCAATGCAAGAGATGTGGGTTCAATGCCTGGGTCGGGAAGATACAGTATTCTTCTTTTTTAATTTATTTGTTTTTTAAGGATAATTGCTTTACAGAATTTTGTTGTTTTCTGTCAAACATCAACAAGAATCAACCATAGTTAGGGAAATCCTATGGACAGAGGAGCCTGGCAGATTACGTCTATAGGGTCAGAAAGAGTCAGGCATGACTTAATGACTAAACAACAACAGCAAGAAAAATATACCAATTTCGAAGTAATTATCTTCTCCAGCATTTACAACTTTAGCGTTAACTTTTAAAAAGAAAATAGATAATTACTTATCAAGTCTTTTTCAAATTGTCTTACTTGTTTATTCACTTTAGATGTACCTCTCTTTCCTAATACATTTAATGTATTTTATTAAATTCACATTTCATATAACCAGGTATGAGTCACATTAACAAAAGCCAGTGATTGCTAATAGAATCCAGTGAATCAGTATTTACAAAAACGTGAGAACGTAAATGAAGCCAAAGATTTACAGGCCTCAAAAGTACAAAGGCAAAAATCACTCGTAGTTTTTGTGTAAAGCCAATTATATAGAATTGTGTTTTAATAGGACTTTATTGGTATGATGACCATATTTCAGTATCGATATTTTTTAAATTAGTAGCTCACAGTTGCCTGTGGCTTTCTTGCAACCATACCACAGTTCCTCCAATCCCTGATCTGCACAACACATGCTTAGAATATTCCAAGTTCTACCGGTTCCAACCAGTGCTTCTAAATTACCACAATGCCAACAAAACTGGATTTTTTTCACAGACTCTACAATGTAATATAAAATCAGTTTGGAACATGGACACTTACTTTTTCTGAGTTCTTTCAGCCAACCTTGCAATCTCTATAGCTGCCTTCCTTGCTTCAAAATCTTCTCTTTTCACCACCTCTCCAGTACCTCGGTAGCCTAGCTCCACCAACTGGCGGGCCAGACCTTCATCCTGAAAAGAAGATCGATTGTTAGGTTTGTGGATGAATGAGACGTTTTATCAATGTATACGGAATAACTGTTTCAAATGAAAAAGCAAATGTGTTATTTGAAAAGTTGGAATTCTTTCCAACAGTAATTTTATAAACATCTGATTTGTTATCCCTTTCCCAGAGATGTAAGATGGGACAAAAAAATGATAATAACATCATGCATTAAATTTTCTCTAAGGGACTGGAAGACAAAAGTCTGTTATGTTTTTAATCAATTTATGAGAAGAGCTGTAGATAATTAATAAAGTATCCTTAAAACAATAAAACTTAGAGACAATAGTATTTATACAAGACAATAGTATTTACACAAAAAAGACTTTATAAAAAGCAACTGCACAAAAAAGAAAACTGGATTGCTTTCAGAAAGTTCAATACTTCAGAGAGCTACTTCCTTGAAGTCAATTAACTGATGACACGGGGCATTATAACTTCAAATACAAAGCACAGAGCAGATGAATTTCCTATTTGAGTAGAAGGATATTGTTTCCATATAATGTCGGTACCAATAAAAACAGAGAAGTAGAAACCCAAGATGACCACAAAAAGCTTCAAACTGAAAAGAAAAAAAAAAAAAAAATATATATATATATATATATATATATATATATATATATATATTTCCCTACAATTCTCTGGACCTTTTATATTTCAGTTATTTTAAAAATTGTCACACACATTTCTGTTACTTGCATAGCATATTCAAAAGAGACAAGCATCTCCCCATTGAAGAGGTGATATTTTACCAGAAGTTACTGATATAAAGGCTTAAGTATTACTTGTCTGTGCATGCACGCTAAGTCGCTTCAGTTGTGTCTGAATCTGTGTGACCTTATTGACACTAGCCCACCAGGCTCCTCTGTCCACGGAATTTTCCCAGCAAGAATACTGGAGTGGGTAGTCATGCCCTCCTCTAGGGGATCTTCTGGAGCCAGGGACCAAACCCATGTCTCTTACATCTCCTGTAGTAACAGGTGGGCTCTTTACCACTAGTGCCACCTAGGAAACCCCTAAGTATTATATAACAACATGTATATTAACATTTTATATTATCCCTTATATTACCATCTTAATTAAACAGAAAATGTCTGTAATATCGTGAAAATAGCATTTATTTTATTGTTACAGACCCTCACTTAATACATTACTGCTGAATGCAAGAACTGTCTCAGTTCAGTTCAGTTCAGTTCAGTTGCTCAGTCATATCCGACTCTTTGCGACCCCATAAACTGCAGCACGCCAGGCCTCCCTGTCTATCACCAACTCCCAGAGTCCACCCAAACCCATGTCCATTGAGTTGGTGATGCCATCCAACCATCTCAACCTCTGTCATCCCATTCTCCTCCTGCCCTCAATCTTTCCCAGCATCAGGGTCTTTTCAAATGAGTCAGCTCTTCCCATCAGGTGGCCAAAGTATTAGAGTTTCAGCTTTAGCATCAGTCCTACCAATGAACACCCAGGACTGATCTCCTTTAGGATGGACTGGTTGGATCTCCTTGCAGTCCAAGGGACTCTCAAGGGCCTTCTCCAACACCACAGCTCAAAAGCATCAATTCTTAGGAGCTCAGCTTTCTTTATAGTCCAACATGACCATACATGACCACTGGAAAAACCATAGGCTTAACTAGACGGACCTTTGTTGGCAAAGTAATGTCTCTGCTTTTGAATATGCTGTCTAGGTTGGTCATAACTTTCCTTCCAAGGAGTAAGCATCTTTTAATCTCATGGCTGCAGTCACCATCTGCAGTGATTTTGGAGCCCAGAAAAATAAAGTCAGCCACTGTTTCCACTGTTTCCCCATCTATTTGCCATGAAGTGATGGGACCAGGTGCCATGGTCTTAGTTTTCTGAATGTTGAGCTTTAAGCCAGCTTTTTCACTCTCCTCTTTCACTTTCATCAAGAGGCTCTTTAGTTCTTTTGCACTTTCTGTCTAGCAGAATTAAAATGAGAAAACTTAATTCATGGTTAATAATCTATTCAACCCACAGTGGCTATTTTAAAGTTCAAACTACTCAAACAAAATAAAAAATTCAGATACTATCAACGTGGAAAACCTGACTACCTTGCTTTGCTAAACACTAAAAGCAAATACTGAAACCTGTGTAGCAATATGGGTACATTTGCCAAGTGAAGACAATGCAAAGCAGCAGGGCTTGCCAGGGCTCTTTCTTGACTTGTTCCCCTGCTCACTTTACTCTCTATCCCAGGCTACTTTCCTCTGAACCACAAAACTGAGCAAATGCCTCCACCTAGTGGAGTCAACATTTAATAGAAAAGGGATGCGGATTTTGAGTTTGATTTAGAAAAAAATGAGATGACTTGAGTATAAATTTTCTTAAATACATTACTAAAAATGAGCTCAGAGGAAGAATTTATAGCTGAGCTCTGTGAGACTGTGGGGTTCTTCTAGCAGCAAAACATAAGTTGCCTGTGGTCAACAAAGCATTTTATATAATAAAGACCATTAAAAAGTTGCTGTATTGACTAGTTCTTCTTTTTCTTATACCTCTTTCTGCTCTATACCATAGTGTGCTACGGAACTAACCAGCCAGGTATAAGGAACCATGGTTCATCACATATAATTCATCAGTGATTGAATTAAACCCAACCCAACTGCACTATTAACTTTGCATATGGAGTGAATTATTGTTGTGTACCCTACCAGAGCCACACTGAATTATTTGGATAGTTCTGTGCTCATTGACACAAATACGTTGTTGTTCAGTCACTAAATCACGTCTGACTCTTTATGACCCCACGGACTGGAGCATGCCAGGCTTCTCTGTCCTTCACTATCTCCTGGAGCTTACTCAAACTCATGTCCATTGAGTCGGTGATGCCATCCAACCATCTCCTCGGTCATCTCCTTCTCCTTCTACGTTAAATCTTACCCAGCATCAGGGTCTTTTCCAATGAGCCAGCTCTTCGCATCAGGTGGCCAGAGTACTGGAGCTTCAGCTTCAGCATCAGTCCTCCCGATGAATATTCAGTGTTGATTTCCTTTGGGATTTACTGGTTCGATCTCTCTCCTTGAGAGTCCAAGGGACTCTCAAGAGTCTTCTCCAGCACCACAGTTCGAAGGCATCAATTCTTTGGTGCTCAGCCTTCTTTGTATTTAACAAATGACAAGATCAAGCAGAAAGTTGAAGTTGTTTCCCCACTTAACCATTACCATGTTCTAACTGGTGGAGTCACAAGTCATCTCTCTAATGGTTAATCATCTTTAAATAGCTTATCTTTAAAGAAACAGAAATAAAATAGTTTTATTCATTCACATATTCATTCATTCATTTGCATTTCTCGTGATTTTCATTATTTTGTGTAGATCCAACTTTCTTACAGATACACGATTTTCCTTCTACCTCAAAAACTTCAACAATTCTTGTAGGAAAGGTCTGCTAAGGGATTTCCCTGGTGGCCCAGTGGCTGAGACGCCATGCTCCCACTGCAGGGAGCCCAGGTTCGATCCCTGGTCAGGGAACGAGACCCCACATCCTGCAACTTAGGTGATCACATGCCACAATTTGCTGAGTTCACACGTCCTTGTGTCGCAGTTAAGACCTGGCACAGCCAAATAAATAAAATAAATATTTTTTTAACAGGCCTGCTAACAACAAGTTATCTTGGCTTTTTTAACTAAAGAAATATTTATTTCACCTTAATTTTTTCTTCAAGTTTTACTGAGATATAATTGACATACAGCACTATATAAGTTCAAGGTGTACAGTATAATGATTTGATTTATATACATCATGAAATGATTACCGTAGTAAGTTTAGTTCACATCTATCTCATACAGATACCAAATTAAAGAAATAGAAAAATATATATTTTTCCCCCTTGGGATGAGATCTCTTGGATTTACTCTCAACACATTTCAAAAATGATATAAAGCAGCATTAATTGTATTTGTCATGTTGTACATTATATCCCTAGTACTTATTCATCTTGTAATTGCAAGTCTGTACCTTTGCACTGGCCTTCATTTAATTCCCCCTCCCTCCACCCTCCTCGATCTCTGGTAACCACAAATCTGCTCTCTTTTTCTAAAAGTGTGTTTGTTTGTTCGTTTTAAAGTACATTGAACAAACTACAACACTGTTAGTTCCAGTTACACAGCAAGGAGATTTCATATTCCTATCAAACAATAACCAAGATATCTAATTAACAAATATCTCACCATACAAAGATATTACATAGTTATTGACTCTATTCCCCACACTGTACATTTCATACCCACGACTCACGCAATTCTGTGCACCTGGAAGTCTTTATCTCTTAATATCCCTCATCTATCTCTCTCCTCCCTCTAATTCATTCCCGTTTGGCAATCACCTGTTTCTTCTCTGTATCTATGACTCTACTTATGTTTTGTTAAATATAGCTGTTCATTTGTTTTGATTTCCTAGATTCTACATATAAGTGAGATCAAGGAGTATTTGTCTTTGTCTGTCTGATTTATTTCATTTAGCATAATGCCCTCTAGGTCCATCCACATTGGCAGAAATGGCAAGATTTCATTCTTTTCTATGGCTAAGTAATATTCTATTGTAACCACATCTTCTTTATTCATTCATCTGTTGATGGCACTTAGGTGTTTCCATATCTTGGCTAATACAAATAATAGTGCAATGAACATAGGGGTGCCTATGTCTTTTTGAATTAATATTTTCATTTTCTTTGGAGTAGAACTGCTGGATCATATGGTAGCTCCAGTTTTAAATTCTTGAGGACTGTAGCAATTTACATGCTCTTCAACAGTGCATGAAGTTTCCCTTTTCTCAACATCCTCATCAATATTTGTTATTTGTTGTCTTTGATAACAGCCATTCTGAAATTTGTGAGGTGTTACCTTGTGGTTTTGATTTGCATTTCCCTGATGACTAGCCAGGCTTCAGCAATACGTGAACTTCCAGATGTTCAAGCTGGTTTTAGAAAAGGCAGAGGAACCAGAGATCAAACTGCCAACATACGCTGGATCATGAAAAAAGCAAGAGAGTTCCAGAAAAACATCTATTTCTGCTTTACTGACTATGCCAAAGCCTTCAACTGCATGGATCACAATAAACTGTGGAAAATTCTGAAAGAGATGGGAATACCAGACCACCTGACCTGCCTCTTGAGAAACCTGTATGCAGGTCAGGAAGCAACAGTTAGCACTGGACATGGAACAACAGACTGGTTCCAAATAGGAAAAGGAATACATCAAGGCTGTATATTGTCACCCTGCTTATTTAACTTATATGCAGAGTACATCGTGAGAAATGCTGAGCTGGATGAAGCACAAACTGGAATCAAGATTGCCGGGAGAAACATCAATAACCTCAGATATGCAGTTGACACTACCCTTATAGCATAAAGTGAAGAAGAACTAAAGAGCTTCTTGATGAAAGTGAAAGTGGAGAGTGAAAAAGTTGGCTTAAAGCTCAACATTCAGAAAACTAAGATCATGGCATCCGTTCTATCACTTCATGGCAAATAGATGTGGAAACAGTGGCTGACTTTATTTGGGGGGGGCTCCAAAATCACTGCAGATGGTGATTGCAGCCATGAAACTAAAAGACGCTTACTCCTTGGAAGGAAAGTTATGACCAACCTAGACGGCATATTAAAAAGCAGAGACATTACTTTGCCAACAAAGGTCCGTCTAGTCAAGGCTATGGTTTTTCCAGTAGTCATGTATGAATGTGAGAGCTGGACTATAAAGAAAGCTGAGCTCCTAAGAATTGATGCTTTTGAGCTGTGGTGTTGGAGAAGACTCTTGAGAATCTCTTGGACTGCAAGGAGATCTAACCAGTCCATCCTAAAGGAGATCAGTCCTGAATATTCATTGGAAGGAATGATCCTGAAGCTGAAATTCCAATACTTTGGCCACCTGATGTGAAGAGCTGACTCATTTGAAAAGACCCTGATGCTGGGAAAGATTGAGGGCAGGAGGAGAATGGGATGACAGAGGTTGAGATGGTTGGATGGCATCACCGATTCAATGGACGTGAGTTCAGGTAAACTCCTGGAGTTGGTGATAGACAGGGAGGCTTGGTGTGCTGCGGTTCATGGGGTCACAAAGAGTTGGACACAACTGAGCGACTGAACTGAACTGAACTGAACTGATGACTAGTGACACTGAGCAACTTTTCATACATCTGCTGGCCATTTGTGTATCTTCTGTGGAAAAATGTCTATTCTGATTACCTCTCATTTCTTTGATCATCTTGTTTGGGTTTTTCTGATGTAGAATTGTATGAGTTCTTTGTATATTTTGGGTATTAACCCCTTCTCAAATGTATCATCTGCAAATATCTTCTCCCATTTACTAAGCGGCCTTTTGTTTTGTTGATAGTTTCTTTTTCTATGCAAAAGCCTTTTAATGTGATGTAGTACCATTTGTCTATTTTTGATTTTGTTTTCCTTGCCTGGGCAGATATATCCAGAAATGTATTTCCCACACCAGTGTAAAAGAATGTATAGGCTATGCTTTCTTCTAGAAGTTTCATAGTTTCAAGTCTTGCATTTAAGTCTTTAATCCATTTTGAATTTATTTTTGTACACAGTATAAGAAAGTACTCCAGTTTGACCTTTTTGCACACAGCTGTCCAGTTTTCCCAAAAGCATTTATTGAAGAGGCTGTCTTTTCCCATTGTATATTCTTGTCTTCTTTGTCATAGATTAATTGCCCACTAAAGTCTGGGTTCATTTCTGGGCTCACTCTTCTGTTCTATTGATCTGTGTCTGCTTTTGTGCCAATACTATATTATTTTGATTACCAGAGCCTTGCAGTATAATTTTAAATCCAGTTCTTTCTATATTAAGGTTGCTTTAGATATTTGACATCTCCTGTGTTTCCATAAAATTTTAGAATTTGTGCTAGTTCTATGAAAAATCCCACTGGTATTTTAATAGGGATTGCACTGAATCTGTAGATTGTCTTGGGTAGTAGAGTCATTTTAACAATACTAATTCCTCCAACCAATGAGCACTGTATATCTTTCCATCTGTTTGTGTTGTCTTTGGTTTCATCAGTGTCTTATGGTTTTCCAAGTACAGGTAATCTATCTCCTTAGTTAAATTCATTCTTAAGTATTCTGTTCTGTTTGATGCAGTTACAAACAGGATTGTTTTTTCAGTTTCCCTTTCAGATAGTTCACTGTTAGCATATGGAAAAGCAACAGGTTTCTGCATGTTAATTTTGCATACTGCAACTTTACTTAATCTTATGATGAGTTCTCATAATTTTTTGATGGTGTATGAGAATTTATTGGGGCTTCCCTGGTAGCTCAGATGATAAAGAATCCACCTGCAGTGCTTCTTTGGTGGCTCAAACAGTAAAGAATCTGCCTGCAATGCAGAAGACCTAGGTTCAATCCCTGGGTTGGGAAGATCCCCTGGAGAAGGAAATGGCAACCCACTCCAGTTTTCTTGCCTAGAGAATTCCATGCACAGAGAAACCTGGAAAGCTACAGTCCATGGGGTCTCAAAGAGTTGGACATGACTGAGGATTTATTATGTATAGTATCATATCACCTGGAAAGAGTGGTGGTTTTACTTCTTCCTCTCCAATTTGTATTCTTTTTCTTTCTTTGTCTTCTCTAATCGCTATGACTAGGATTTACAATACTTTGTTGAACAAAAGTGGCAAGTGTGGGCATCCTTCTCTTATTCTTGACCTTAGATAAAATGCTTTCAACTTTCTACTGTTAAGTATGATGACAGCTGTGGGTTTGTCATATATAGCCTTTATTTTTTTGATGTATGTTTCCTTTATACCCACTTTGTTGAGAGTCTTTATCAGAAATGGATACTGAATACTGTTAAAAGCTTTTTACTACATCTATTGAAATGATCATATCATTTTCATTCAGCAATTTGTTAATAATGTCATATTAATAAATTGTTGAATGAAATTTGATTAGTGACTATTAATCCACTTTGATTGATTAGTGAGTATTGAGCCATCCTTGTATCTCTAGAATAAATCCCATTTGACCATGGCGTATGATCCTTTTAATGTATTATTGAATTCAGTTTGCTAACATTTTGTTGAGGATTTTTGTCCCACTCTTTGCGACCCCATGAGTCGCAGCACGCCAGGCCTCCCTGTTCATCACCAATTCCCGGAGTTCACTCACACTCACATCCATCGAGTCAGTGATGCCATCCAGCCATCTCATCCTCTGTCGTCCCCTTTTCCTCCTGCCTGCAATCCCTCCCAGCATCAGAGTCTTTTCCAATGAGTCAACTCTTTGCATGAGGTGGCCAAAGTACTGGTGTTTCAGCATCAGTCCTTCCAAAGAAATCCCAGGGCTGATCTCCTTCAGAATGGACTGGTTGGATCTCCTTTTTCTAGTTCCTTTAAGTGCAAGTTTAGGTTGCTTATTTGGGATTTTTCTTGTTTCCTAAAAAGCTTCTTTCATTATACACTTCCCTATTAGAACTGCTTTTGCTTTCATCCCCTAGATTTTGGATTGTTGGTCTTCTCTTTTATCTTTTTCAGGAACTTGTTGTTTTCTCTTTGATTTCTTCAGTTATTTCACTTAATTTTTGAAAGACATTTTTGCTGGATTAGTGTTACAGGTTGACTTTTTAACCTTTCAGCACTTTAGAGAATGTTATCCCATTATACCATGGCTTGTATTACTTCTGATGAGAAGTGCTATCTTTCCTGTTTGAGTCCATCTTTGCATTCCTATGATAAACCATACTACTTAAGAGTAGTATTTAGCAGTCTCTGATCTATTGTTTCTTATTATATTCCTAGATTCATTTCTCACTCAGTAAGTAAAATTAGTCTTTAGCTTTCCATTTTGTGCTATCCTTTTATGGATTGATGTCAGGGCTATACAAATCCTATAAATGATTCAAGAAAATTACATGCTTTTCTTTTTATTAATTTTTAATTATATAAGTTATACTTTAATTCAGTCTCCTTGTGAAAAGTAAAATGTGGTAGATGCAGTGAATGCTGTATTCTGTCAACTTAGCTAAGTTAGAGCTTTGTTTCCATAACTTTCCTTCCTTAGTTAGTTACAGGTTAGGTTGGACCACAAGAGACATTTGCAATAGATTTGGATGATAGAAGAAGAGCAACCATATTGTTCTAGCTCTTACAGGATCTTCTCCTTTACCTCCTCCAACTCCTGGGTCAGGTGTATGAGTATGTTTATCTCCGTGACTAAAGATACTAGTTTCTTCTGCAGATCTCCTCCTACCATCAAAGTTGGAAGTGTAGAAAAGGTGACAGCCTGATCCAAGTTCCAGTTTGTCCTTATGAATTCTAGTGCACTTTTATAGGTCCATTTCCCCTCGTTTCCCCCACTTCTCAGGTAACTTTACTTCCTGGCTGTCTGTCCTAATGACTTCAGGTTCCAGACACTAAAGAAACAGCCCGTCTTCAACCATTTAAACAGTTTTCATAATGGTGCAGGGGAAAATTTCTATAAAAAGGTAAATATACATGACACACACATATTTGCATCTACGTGTGTGTGTGTGTGTGTGTGTTCATGTTCTGCTTCTCTTAGTGAACCCTGAATGAGTCACAGTTGGCTATTGGCAATGATTCCAGAGGAATGGAAATTTAAAGGACAGATTGAATGGTTCTGCTTTTCAATATGCTATCTAGGTTGGTCATAACTTTTCTTCCAAGGAGTAAGCGTCTTTTAATTTCATGGCTGCAGTCACCATCTGCAGTGATTTTGGAGACCAAAAGAATAAAGTCTGACACTGTTTCCACTGTTTCCCCATCTATTTCCCATGAAGTGATGGGACTGGATGCCATGATCTTCGTTTTCTGAATGTTGAGTTTTAAGCCAACTTTTTCACTCTCCTCTTTCACCTTCATCAAGAGGCTTTTTAGTTCCTCTTCACTTTCTGCCATAAGGGTGGTGTCATCTGCATATCTGAGGTTATTGATGTTTCTCCTGGCAATCTTGATTTCAGCTTGTGCTTCTTCCAGCCCAGCATTTCTTATGATGTACTCTGCATATAAGTTAAATAAGCAGGGTGACAATGTATAGCCTTGACGTATTCCTTTTCCTATTTGGAAGCAGTCTGTTGTTCCATGTCCAGTTCTAACTGTTGCTCCCTGACCTGCATACAGATTTATCAAGAGGCAGGTCAGGTGGTCTGGTATTCCCATCTCTTTCAGAATTTTCCACAGTTTATTGTGATCCACACAGTCAAAGGCTTTGGCATAGTCAATAAAGCAGAAATAGATATTTTTCTGGAACTCTCTCGCTTTTTCCATGATCCAGCAGATGTTGGCAATTCGGTCTCTGGTTCCTCTGCCTTTTCTAAAACCAGCTTGAACAACTGGAAGTTCATGGTTCAGGTATTGCTGAAGCCTGGCTTGGAGAATTTTGAGCGTTACTTTACTAGCGTGTGAGATGAGTGCAGTTCTGCAGTAGTTTGAGCATTCTTTGGCATTGCCTTTCTTTGGGACTGGAATGAAAACTGATCTTTTCCAGTCCTGTGGCCACTGCTGAGTTTTCAAATTTGCTGGCATATTGAGTGCAGCACTTTCACAGTATCATCTTTCAGGATTTGAAATAGCTCCACTGGAATGCCATCACCTCCACTAGCTTTGTTTGTAGTAATGCTTTCTAAGGCCCACTTGCCTTCACATTCCAGGATGTCTGGCTCTAGGTGAGTGATCACACCATCGTGATTATCTGGGTCGTGAAGATCTTTTTTGTACAGTTCTTCTGTGTATTCTTGCCACCTCTTCTTAATATCTTCTGCTTCTGTTAGGTCCACACCATTTCTGTCCTTTATTGAGCTCATCTTTGCATGAAATGTACCCTTGGTATCTCTAATTTTCTTGAAGAGATCTCTAGTCTTTCCCATTCTGTTGTTTTCCTCTATTTCTTTGCAAATATTTCTTTGCAACAAAGGTCCATCTAGTCAAGGCTATGGTTTTTCCTGTGGTCATGTATGGATGTGAGAGGTGGACTGTGAAGAAGGCTGAGCACCAAAGAATTGATGCTTTTGAACTGTGGTGTTGGAGAAGACTCTTGAGAGTCCCTTGGACTGCAAGGAGATCAAACCAGCCCATTCTGAAGGAGATCAGCCCTGGGATTTCTTTGGAAGGAATGATGCTAAAGCTGAAACTCCAGTACTTTGGCCACCTCATGCGAACAGTTAACTCATTGGAAAAGACTCTGATGCTGGGAGGGATTGGGGGCAGGAGGAGAAGGGGACGACAGAGGATGAGATGGCTGGATGGCATCACTGACTCGATGGACGTGAATCTGAGTGAACTCCGGGAGTTGGTTAAGGACAGGGAGGCCTGGCGTTCTGCAATTCATGGGGTCGCAAAGAGTCGGACACAACTGAGCGACTGAACTGAACTGAATGGTTCTAGGTTACCTAGAATTGGTTCTCTGACCTTATTAAAGGTATTACAAGCCCTCTTTACAGTAGAAAAGATTATGCTGTAGTCAGTGAAGTGCAGAGGCCAAGTTTTAATTTATCAACTTTACAGACCTGCAATGAAGTCAGGGCTTTGGGTAACCAAGTGTTTTTTGCCAGAGTATAATTTAGTGGCAATAAGAAAGATAATGGCATTGGTTGCTTCTAAGTGTGTTGAATGCTATGGGAAAAGAAAATGAAAAGCCCAAGTCTTAGGGATTAGCCAATCACTTGGTAGCAGGTTAGTTACCCATGACTACCTCCATCTTGAAAGGGAAAAACATTTGATATAATTTCATGATATTAAAAAGCTTTTTTCCAAGAGAAAAAAATACTCCATAGGCCATTAGATAGTGGAGCAGACTTATGACTACAGCCAGAAGAGGCAAACCCATTACTACCAAATGTATCTGTTCCTATCAGATTGAACTGTTGACCTTTCCAAAGTTGAAGGGCCCCAATGTGGTCAATTTGCCACCAAGTGGTTGGTTGGTTCCCTTGAGAAATGGTGCAATATTGCAGGTATTCAACTTGGTTGCTGACAGTCAAACTCCTGTCATTTGAGTCAGATATTCAGCAACATCAGCCTTTGCAAGAGGGCATCCATGCCACTGGGTCCCTGTGTAGCCTCTGTCTTCCTCCATGTGCCCATCATGGCAGCACTAAAGTGGCCAGTGAAAGAAGTTGGCTGACAGCAAATGGCTTAACTAACATCAAATGTAAAAGCAAATTTCTTTACCTTTCCCCCAAACATAGTCATCATTTTCCATTTTGGAGACCTTTGAAATTATGATTAATATAACACAAAGTTTTAATTTCTCACTCCTAATCAATGTCAATAAGTTTCATTGCTAACTCACATGAAAAACTCTGCCTTAAAAAAAAATTGAAACCTTTCTTAACAATATTAAGCTGATGCTTGGCAATTGTGCACATGTGCTACAAAGATAATTATATCCTATTGGAGTATTTATTGTCTATATTTCATTATTATTTATTTGATATTCAAAAATTTACATTCAAACACTGTTTGGCACCACTACTTTTTGCCCCTCATTTACTTCAGTGACTTCCATTGCAAGGCATAAAACTGAACCTTCATGATTTTAACTTTATATTATCTGTATAAAATATTAAAAGCTTGATTTTGAAGTCAGAAAATATGTTGGAAATACCACCCGGCTTTTTTTTAACACATAATTCCAGAAAGATCAAATTTTCTGCCCAAGGTCACACATTTTGCTCATGGAAAAGATAGGACTAAAGTGAGATGTTTCTACTTCCTTAAAATTATGTTCCTGGACTTCCCTGGTGGCACAGTGGGTAAGAATCCACCTACCAACGCAGGGGGGGCACAGGTTCAATCCCTGGCTGGGAAGATTCCACATGCCTCAGAGCAACTAACCCCATGAGCCACAACTACTAAGCCCATGCTCTAGAGCCCTCCAGCTGAAACCACTGAGCCCATGTGCCACAACTATTGAAGCCTGAAGCGCTAGGAAGGCAAGTCAGGTGGTCTGGTATTCCCATCTCCTTAAGAATTTTCCAGTTTGTTGTGATCCACAGTCAAAGGCTTTGGCATAGTCAGTAAAGCAGAAGTAGATGTTTTTCTGGAACTCTCTTGCTTTTTCGATGATCCAACAGATGTTGGCAATTTGATCCCTGGCTCCTCTGTCTTTTCTAAAACCATCTTGAACATCTGGAAGTTCATGATTCACATACTACTGAAGCCTGGCTTGGAGAATTTTGAGCATTACTTTGCTAGCATGTGAGATGAGAGCAATTGTGCAGTAGTTTGAACAATGGACTGGCTCCAAACTGGGAAAAGAGTATGACAAGGCTGTATATTGTCACCCTGCTTATTTAACTTATACGCAGAGTACATCATGCAAAATGCTGGACTGTATGAAGCACAAGCTGGAATCAAGACTGCCAGGAAAAATATCAATAACCTCAGATATGAAGATGACACCACCCTTATGGCAGAAAGTGAAGAACTGAAGAGCCTCTTGATGAAACTGAAAGAGGAGAGTGAAAAAGTTGACTTACAACTCAACAATCAAAAAACTAAGATCATGGCATCTAGTCCCATCACTTCATGGTAAATACATGGGGAAACAGTGAGAGACTTTATTTTGGGGGGCTCCAAAATCACTGCAGATGGTGACTGCGGCCATGAAATTAAAAGACATTTGCTCCTTGGAAGAAAAGCTATGACCAACCTAGACAGCATATTAAAAAGCAGAGACATTACTTTGCCAGTAAAGGTCTGTCTAGTCAAGGCTATGGTTTTTCCTGTGGTCATGTATGGATGTGACAGTTGGACTATGAGGAAAGCTGAGCACCAAAGAATTGATGCTTTTGAATTGTGGTGTTGGAGAAGACTCTTGAGAGTCCCTTGGACTGCAAGGAAATCAAGCCAGTCAATTATAAAGGAAATCAGTCCTGAATATTCATTGGAAGGACTGATGCTGAAGCTGAAGCTTCAATACTTTGGCCACCTCATGCGAAGAACTACCTCAGTGGAAAAGACCCTGATGCTGAGAAAGATTGAAGGCAGGAGGAGAAGGGGATGACAGAGGATGAGATGGTTGGATGGCATCACCGACTCCCTGGACATGAGTTTGAGCAAGCTCCAGGAGTTGGTGATAAACAGGGAAGCCTGGCGTGCTGCAGTCCATGGGGTCGCAAAGAGTCAGACATGACTGAGCGACTGAACTGAACTGAACTGAAGCTCCAGGGACGGCAAGCCCCAACTACGGAGCGCCTGTGCAGCAGCCACTGAAGCCCTCACGCCTAGACCCCGTGCTCCCACAGCAAGAAAAGCCATGGCAAGAAGAAGCCCAGGAACAGCAATGAGAAGCCGGAGAACCACAACTAGAGAAAGCTACAGTGCAGCAACAAAGACCCAGTGCAGCTAAGGATATACAAATAAATGAAAGCATTGTGAACATGTCAAATATACTGTATTAAAAAATTATGTTCCTATGTAGCACATAAATGTGTTTTGAAGAAACACTTTTCAGACCTTGGAATCCCCACTGAAGTAAAATCTAAGTTTTAATATGATCATTTTGGACTCCAAATCCAAAAATTTCAATCCACTAAAAGAATTACTGTTGTGGTGAATAAGTATTTGTGGAGTTCACTGCAGGATACAGATCCTTCTCAGACTCACATGTGGAGTGGACCCACATGGCAGTGCTTGCTCTCTCTGGCCTAAATATGGGGCAACTTGGGGGTCCGGGGTCTGGCTCCAAAACACCAGAATTTCCAAGTCAGTGTCCGTTTAGTCGGCCTGGTCTGGGGACTGTATCAGGGCTACAGGGACGTTCGGTCCATATCCTGCTTCTCAGGACCCGCAGCCCATTATCCACCCCTCCATTCTGATTCTCCTCCAGGAGGCCAAGCACTGTATCATTCTGCCCTCCTCCCAGCCCCCCACTTGCTCCCCACCCATCCCCAACACCTTTAAGAAGCCAGAGAAGGACTGTAGCCAATCCCAATTACGTCCGATTTTGCTGTGTTGCAGGCTTTTTTTTTTTTTTAACTGTCAACAACAGTTGTGCTCCATCAACTCGGTAAACAGGAGTCAGCTTATGCCTGCAGTTACAGGGAGCTGTAACTGTACCTGTAATTAAAGCGCTTTCTGAACCAACTAGCTGGGGGTGACAGTTCAGGGAACCAAATGCCCAGTAGAACACGAGATACACCTGGAAGGATACTGCCTTCTGTTCTTTGGTACAAACTGGCAAAAAGAAACAGGGTGTCAGACCTGAACTGCAGCCCCCGGAAGGGTCTCCGCGGGTCTCCGAATCCAGCCCCTCAGCTCGGAGAGGGAGGATTTTGGAAGCGGGGCGGCCAGGAGACGGCGAGGGCGGCGCTGGGCAGACAACCGAAGTTCCGCGGCGCGTGTGTGCGCGTGCGCACGGGCACGGGTCTGCGCGGCGCCACGGACAAAGGGGCCGGAATGCCGCTCAGACCCAGGTAGTGGAGGGGGCGGGGGGCGGGGGGCGGGTTAGGGACACGGACACGGCGGCACTCCACCGCGGTGGCTTTGGAGCCGCGGTCAGGAAACTGCCGCGCCTGCAGTCCCCAAGATTCACCGCCAGGGGGCGAACACCCCACGACCCGGGGGCTCAGGATCGTGCGCGGACCCAGGGAACGCAAAGGCGGTGGCCACCCTACTGGGCGGCTGCCCTTACCTCCAGGTAGTACAAGTCCAGGGTCGTGATCTGCGAGTCCAGGAAATCTTCGTAGGTGTTGAACTGCGTGACTATATTGTCCACGGTGGTCAACGCTTCG
Organism: Bos indicus x Bos taurus; assembly: GCF_003369695.1. NCBI lineage: Eukaryota > Metazoa > Chordata > Mammalia > Artiodactyla > Bovidae > Bos > Bos indicus x Bos taurus. The sequence continues at coordinate 94,591,987 of NC_040081.1, read as the reverse complement.
TCCTGATCCATCGCTGTTGCCGTGGCCGAAGCGTCCCTAGCTACGGAGGCCCGGGGGCAGGGTCAGAAGATTCCACCCACTTCGTCCCTTCCAATCAGTTAGAAACCGGTGCGGAGTTTGGGGCGTTAATCCCACCCCCGTGTCTGGTTACGGTTTCAGGTTCCCGCCTCACTCCTAGGAAAGCTGTCTCAAATTACCCTCCCCAAGTTCAGGTCTGACGACTTCAGTAGACGCGCACTTCGATAAAAATGAGTAGTCTTGGAAGAGAGACAATTGCAATCCAAAATTTGGAAAGGTGAAACTCCTGCCAGGATATGTAGACAAAATACTACAGATCAGAGCTTCTAGTCTCATTCTAAATCAATGCTGTGAAGGACCAGATTACCAAGGTTAGTTCTCTGGTAACTGAAGGTCCATTTTTGCAGAGTGTCTCAAAACAGAAATTTCTAGAAATGGACTTGTGAATAAATCCATTAACAAAAGAAACATTAATAACATTTTCAAATTGTTGTTGTTGTTGTTTAGTTGCTAAGTCAGTCCCGACTCTTTTCCAAGACCCCATGGACTGTAGCTTTGTCAGGCTCCTCTGTCCATGGGATTTCCGGGGCAAGAATCCTGGAATGGGGTGTCATTCCCTTCCCTAGGGGATCTTCCCGACCCAGGGATCGAACCCACGTCTCTTACATCTCCTGTATTGGCAGGAGGATTCTTTACCACTGGGCCACCTATTTTTAAGTTATTGCTAATTTTTGAACATGAGAAAGAATTTACGAATTTCCCAAAGGAAACTAACTGAACGAAAATATCTCTGAAGACTTCTTTTGGCCCCAGGCGCTTGTTTTAACTTTTTTTTTTTAACCTTTAAGTTTCAGTAAACACACAAAGACCTTGGCCTGTGGAAGCTGCCTTCTTTTAAAGGGTAAAATATCTGTGGAAAATTAGAAAGCAAAGGTTTTTACTAAAGACTTTTCCTTTAGAACAGAGTTTTACATTTTGAAAACATGGATTTAAAGTAATCCACCCTGGCAGCTGGCAAAATTTTTCAGAATCCATTTTTGGATTTTAATGTTCTACAAATCATCCTTGGGAATTAACACATAGTACAACACTTGAGTCTGTGGTAGTTGCTCTCTAAGTACTTACCGAGTTAATTTTGAAGCTTTCCACAGAAGTGCAAAAAAATTTTTAATGAAAACATCTGTTAAGATACTTCACCTTGAGTTAGCTTTCTTACTTTAAAAAGGCCCTCTCAAAATTAGAATGTCATGAATGTTCTGATTTTAAGTGCTGGAAACAATAATCTCTAGGATATCAGTAACTTGTCTTTTAATTAATTACATTTTAAGTGGCACTTTGGACATTATTTTTAAGTACAATGTCGTCTTGATTTAGGAGAACAGAAAGGAGAAAAAAACCCTGGACACTCATAATACAACAATGACATTAATAATAATAATACCAGTTATCGAGTGCACCCTGCATGCTAGGCACTGTCCTAAGTACCAACAATGGATTACATCTTTAGCTAGTATCTGTGCTAAAATTAACAACCACCAACACTTTGACATCATCTAATGCCTAAAAAGACATGAAAATTCAAATAGCTCAAGACTGAGGGAAAAATCCATGTGGCTTAAGGCATTCTACCTGATAAGAGACAGAGGTCTCAGGATTCTGGATTATCTGCTGCTGCTGCTGCTGCTAAGTCGCTTCAGTCGTGTCCGACTCTGTGCGACCCCATAGACGGCAGCCCATCAGGCTCCCCCGTCCCTGGGATTCTCCAGGCAAGAAGAGGAATGGGTTGCCATTTCCTTCTCCAATGCATGAAAGTGAAAAGTGAAAGTGAAGTCGCTCAGTCGTGTCCAACTCTTAGCGACCCCATGGACTGCAGCCCGCCAGGCTCCTTCGTCCATGGGATTTTCTAGGCAAAAGTACTGGAGTGGGGTGCCATTGCCTTCTCTGTCTGGATTATCTAGGTCTCAGTATTCTCTATTATCTAATGTCTCCTCATTGTTCTGAGTGAACTGAGCACAAGGAAAGGCTTAGAAAATATATATTTAATTTAGTATGATAATATTTATTAAAATTTTATCATGTGCCAGCCCTGTTCTAAATGCATGCTTTATATGCATTATCTTGTTTAATCATGACTACAAATCCACCAGGAAAGTAGCACTAGCGTTATTCGTAATATGGAAACAGAATGAATCTAAGTGGATTGGCCAAAGTCTTAGAGATAAAAATAGCAAAACAACTCACTACTCGTGCTTTCCTAGAAAGAGAAAGGTGAATCGAGGTTTGAAGGGCCACATGGAATTAACTATCAAAGTTGGGGTTTTGTATTTATTAGAAATACATATATATGTCAAATTGTGAAAGGGAACGTGGATCAGCACAAATAAAGAAGCAAAAGGGGTGGCATATTCCAAGATGTGGAGGCAAAGAAAGATTGGGTCCTGTGTAGGAAAAAGAAACCCGGGAAGGAGCACAGAAGGAAGGAATCTGACTAAGGAGACAAATTGGTAGGAAGGCTTTGAATGCTTGAATGAAGAGTTTGCAGAGGTAATAATCTTAGAGTAAGACAGGGTACGAAGAAAATGACTGATGATCACGTACAAACAAAACATGTCACTGTTGAAGCCTCCAGAGTGCTTATATTATCATATCAGCTTTGAAGTCCTCCTCCTTCATGATCTCATGCATTCTGAGAAACCATAAAGAATCTGGGGAAACTGTGTGTCTGTCTGTCTGTGTGTATGTGTGTGCACGGGCACGCGTGGGCATCCTCAGTTGCTCAGTAGTGTCCAACTCTTTGCGACCCCATAGACTGTAGCCCACCAGGCTCCTCTGTCCATGGGATTTTTTAGGCAAGAATACTGGAGAGGGTTGCCATTTCCTCCTAAAGGGCATCTTCCCAACCCAGAGAATCAAACCCACATCTCTTGTGTCTCCTGCATTGCAGGTGGAATCTTTGGGTTTATTCAACCATAGCAATTTGATTACAAGGACCTATATGTTAGTAAAATCTGAGATTACTGTTTGCCTGTATATTCTTCTATTAGGATCCACTGTGACTATGTATTTTTGGTGGAAACCTCATTAAACGTTACCATTTGGCCATCAGCTCTTTGATGAAGGAATCCCTAAAACATCTAAATTTAAAAAATCATGAAAATGCTTCAAGTCAATGAATCTAGCAATGTGTTCCAACGGAGAACACTGAGGATGATTTTCAACAAATTAGTTTCTTTATACATTAGTTCAGTTCAGTCGCTCAGTCGTGTCCGACTCTTTGCGACCCCCTGAATCGCAGCACGCCAGGCCTCCCTGTCCATTACCAACTCCTGGAGTTCACTCAAACTCACATCCATCAAGTTGGTGATGCCATCCAGCCATCTCATCCTCTGTCGTCCCCTTCTCCTCCTGCCCCCAATCCCTCCCAGCATCAGAGTCTTTTCCAATGAGTCAACTCTTTGCATGAGGTGGCCAAAGTTATACATAGTGGAAGAAAAAAATATCAATTCAGCCTTACTTCTCAAGAAAAGCTTGAATGATGGTAGGCCTAAGTCAATTGTATTTTTCTTGACCTTCAATTTAAGTTTAAAAGCACTTTCAGACCTGTGCCTGAGAAATTAATGAGCTTTGGCAGATCTCTATTTCCTATTTTAAAGTCTTTGTTATGATCAGTTATTTTGGGTAACATGCATTCCTACTTGTAGTCCAGGATTTTTAAAGATGGAAACCTGAATTTAGCACCCAATCCTGGATATTTCATTCTTTGCAAGAGGACCAGCAAGGAATATCTATATTCACAACAATACTCCAAAAGATGAAAGAAACATGTGCTATGTAAGAATAACAAAATATACACCATATTTAGCTTAGTTTTGTTGCCGTTAGTCTCTAAGTCATGTCTATCTCTTTTACAACCACATGGACTGTAGCCCTCCAGGCTCCTCTGTCCATGGGATTTCCCAGGACATGAATGAATACTGGAGTGGGTTGCCATTTCCTCGACCAGGAATCGAACTCACGTCTCCTGCATTGGCAAATGAGTTCTTTACCACTGAGCTACCAGGGAAGCCCTTAGCTCAGTTTACTGAGTTTAAAAAATGACACAATATAAAAATAAAAGTCATGGGAATGTAAGCAAAAATCTAAGCATCATTATCTCTTTGAAATAAAAAGGCTTTGGTATTATACTTACCAAAGTATAAGTGGAAGTGTATGAAAAAATTTCCAATTAAGCTTTGTGCTTTTCTATTTCCAAATATCCAGCAATATACCATGGTATCTGGGAAAGTGACTAGAAAACATACTTTAGGTAAGTTGACATGATAGAAACGAAATGCCTTGTTTATTATGCTAATAAGATGCTAAACACTCTGAGTAAGAACTTGAGGTTCTATTAAACTGCACTTAATACATTACCATATTGTAAGAAAGAGAAACATAATGCTCACTCTAAAAGGATAAGAGACTTGTGTCTGACGTTGCCCTATTGCTCATGAAGTTCCTGTGGGTTGCAGATGAGGACTAGTGCTTAATCATCAGTCAAGGAGAGCTCTTTTGCACTTTGTAATAAAAACAACACTGAATTTATTTCTTGTGATGAGATCACTGGACTTCCACATCGTCTGTTATTCTAAAGTGCTGGAGTTCTGGTTCCACAGCTTCTAGCTCATGCAGACGTGATATGTCCATGTGTCATAATTCCAGTTTTCTCCTGGCCTCTGACAATGTAAAGGGAAGGATCCAGAAGAAAGACCAGAGGTAACTGCTACCAGGAATGGGGCTGACAGGTGACAGAAGCTAATAAAAGTTTGGAAGTTACTGTGCTATGGGATTTTTGTTGTTGTTGCTGTTCAGCTGCTAAGTGATGTCCGATTCTTTGTGACCCCATAGACTTAAGCCTTCACCATCTCTTTTCTGGAATAAATGGTGGATACGGTGGCTGCAACAATCTTCTCAGAACTGGGCTCTCAGCGACTCTCTAAGGTTTTCCTAGCAATTCCACTGAAAATTCCTTCAACCTCTTTGCCTACATGGATATCAGGCTCTCCCCTAATGCACCACTCCCGCTGAGGAGCCAAACGCTCTCAGAAGGCATCGCAGGTGAACAGATGGCCACCGCGACCAGTGCAGAGCTGCCAGTTTCAGATGGTTGCTCGGCACCACCCCCGATCTTACTATGTGTTTTTCCCTTCAAATCACTCTTATTTTCTGCAGTGACTTTTCCTCCTTTGTCTTCTCTCTTTAACCCTATATCCTCCTGTCTCAAAGCAGATCATCTTAACTCCTACTTCACAATGGAAGTAAAAGGCATCAGATTAGATATCCTACGAGATTACTCACATATCAATTCTTCAATTTCTTCCCTTTGGTTTCAAAAGAAGAGATTCACCTCCTCTTAGACCTTCATTCTACCCTGGCTCTCTCCTGCCTTCTCAGGATTTCTTATTTTGACTATCCCTTCTCACTCCTGTATCATTATCTCTCTTCCTCTCTCTTTCCTTTTCTCTCTCCCCCACTTCTTTCCCCATTTTTAGAACAAGCAAATGAACCCTAAAACAAGCCTTCCACTCCACAGTCCACTTCAGCTACAAGCTCTCTCATCTCTCACAGCAAAGATTCTTGAAAGAGTTAGCAACTGCCCCTATTCCCATGTTCTAACCATACAGTTTCTGCTCAGCCCTTCCCAATCTAATGTTATGCACTGGTCCACTGAAACTATCTTTATCACAGGCAATGATGATATCCTAGGCTTTTTTTTTTTTTTTTTTGGCTGAGTGGCATGCAGGATCTTAGTTCCCCAACCAGGGATCAAACCCATGCCCCATGCATCGGGAGCTCAAAGTATTAACCACTGAACCTCCAGGGAAGGCCTCCTAGGCAATTTTTTCTATTCTCATACTACGTCACTCTCAGGGGCATATGAGTCTGTGACCACTCTCGTCTCTTCAAAACTCTCCTTCAGTTGCCATCACATCATTTCTGACCAGTTGTTTGGTTGGTCAACTAGATGGCTGATTTTCTATTAGCTGTCTTTGCTGTGTTCCTTGCAGGCTCCTCTTCCCCTTAACTGGCTTTTAAAAGTTCAATGGTCTTGGAGTTCTCTTCTGGGATTTTTCTTGCCTCTATATGTTCTGAGACTATAGTCAGTCCCCTATGTACAAACAAGTTCCACTCTGAGAATACAATCATAAGTCCAATTTGTTCATAAGTCCAACAAAGTTAGCCTAGGTGCCCAGCTAACACAGTTGGCTACGTGGTACTGTACTGTAATGGGTTTATAATACTTGTCACACAAATAATACATAAAAAACAAACAGAAATGAAACATTTTTAATCTTACAGTACAGTACCTTGAAAAGTACAGTAGCACAGTACAACAGCTGGCATACAGGTGGCTGGCATCAAGTGACAGGCAACAAGAGTTACTGATGGAGGAGGGAGAGGAGGTGGAAGATGGTAGAGCTGAAGGATTGTCAGCAATAGGAGACAGAGGACGAGCTGCAATTTCACTCATGCCTGACGGTGATGGAATATACATTCACATCTTTGAAAGTTCGCAACTTGAAGGTTCGTATGTAGGGGACTTACTGTATATCTATATCCATAACTTATATCCTACATGCATATGATTCTCAGGTTTATATAACTAGCCAGATCACTCTCCTGAGCTCCAGCCCACAAGTCCAACTGCCTACAAGACATCACCAGATGAAAATGAGTATACAATTGAATTTTCCTCTTCCATGCTTCCTAAACTTGCTGCTCCACATGTGTTCCCTCCTTCAGAATACATCTTTCTCTCTTCTCTCCATGGTTCATGGAAGAAACCTGGAAGACAGTTGTGACCTTGACTCTCCTTTACCCCTGAAATACATGACCTGTATTATTTCATTCTCCCAAATATATCACTTAAAGCTTTGATTTCTTTCCAACCTCCTTGCTTTTGCATTCTTGTCTAAGCCAGAAACTGACATCTAGACTCCAAAGATAGCCTCTTTTCTGGTTTCCTTAGATCCCTTGGGCACCCTCTCCATTCCACTCTTCACAACTGAGTTAGAGGGTTTACTTAAAAACAGTGATCTGATTTCATCACACTTCTCTGAAAACCTCCATTGGCTTTCCACTGCCTTTGAATTAAAATTTCTTTCTTTTCTTTTTTTTTTTTTTAAAACATGGCTAACAAGGCCCTCCATAATCCTTCATCTGACATTTTCACCGTCTCACACATTACGTGTAGAAGAGACGGATTCCAGAAACTACTGGGATAAAGTGTATAGAGGCGCAACTGAGCACTTTTTATCCTCAAATAAGAGTCAAAAGATTTTCATGTTAGATCAAAATAAGAAATACAGTGATGTGGTTGGTTTTTAATGAAAGCTTGCAAGTATTTAATAAACTCTAATAATTAGGTACTGATTTGACGGTAAAAAAAATTTCAGATGAAATTTCTGGAGAAAATAAGAAGTGACATCTTTAAAACTCTAGAGACAAGGTGGAAACAAGCTGCTTTTCTGAGGAGTATATTTAGCACCTCTAAAATACTCACTGACCTCTATAGAATTCCTCAGAGGAGAAACCTGATCTATTTTAAATCAGCATCTTCTTTCTAGCCTCTGAATACAATGTCAGAGCTCATCAGGTAGCAAAGTGTTTTTGCAGCCATGGTAATAATACAACAACCCCACTCACAACTAAGCCAACACAAAAAGAGGACCTAACCTTCATTAGTCTTCATTAAACACTCTAGAAGAAGCATTTAAGGAAGGGACGCCAACTCCATTAAGAGCTAATTCACTCATTGAGCTTGGCTCTAATTCTCCAGGATATCCAACATTCTCTGAGTATGGATAAACTTATCACAAGAATTAAAAAAAGAGATGTTTGGGTCCATCTTTGCCACTGACACTCATCAAAGCAATAAAGTTAATCACTCAGCAATAATTTAACATAACTGGATCAGGCACAGTGTGTGCGTACATGCTCAGTCACTCACTTGGGCCCAACTCTTTGTGACCCTATGGACTGTAACCCTGCAGGCTCTTCTGTCTATGGGATTTTCCAGGCAAGAAAACTGGAGTGAGTTGCCATTTCCTTGTCCAGGGATCTTCCCAAGTCAGGGATTGAATCCACGTCTCCCGCATTGGCAGGTGGATTTTTTTTTTTTTACCTCTAGGGTCACTTGGGAAGCTCAAAAGGCTCTGAAAGTGCCACAAAAAATAAAACCTGGTCCTTCACATCTTCAAGGATATCACAATTTAGGCAAGGGGGATAGAGGTCCTGAACTGCTAAGTGGTTGAGGGGAGGGAAAGAAGGAGATAAATTAAGCAGATTTGGGAAATACATCTTTAAATAAATGAGGACAATTCAAGTTTATAGGAGCTAAATGATAAAAAATATTTACAGTATACAGAGTGGGATATAGGTGAAAAAAACTGGTCCTGTGTGTGAACAACAGACTTAATAGAAAGAATGCAGGAATTTGTTTTAAGAAATCAGAAAATAATTTTGTCTTCTCTAAAAGAACTGGATGGTCTGTAAGATCACATCTAGATGGAAAATTGTGTGATATAACATAACATATGTGTTTATTAAGTGTTTGGATTTAACCTAAAGAAAGTCTCTGAGAAGAAGGGGAAAGAGTAGAATTGCTCCCCCATGCAATAAGAAAACACATATTGTACTAAGTTATTTTATAACCATAAATCTCAGTATGCTTGGCAAGATTTTTTGTCAGTGTCAAAAAATGTGTATTTCCCATCTTTTCTTTTATTCATAATTATCTCTTTTCTTCTCCTTTTTCCACCTGCCTCTACCACCACTACCCACCCAATACATCCACCCAATAATTACTTTAATTTTTAAATACAAAAACAAATTAGATGAATATTATTTTTAGGATAATTCAGACAGATAAAGCTAACCCTTGCCAAATAATATGAACACTAAACATATTAATACCATAGCACTTACTTATGAAGAAAAATGAAAAGCTTATATAAATAGATGCTGTCAACCATTGGTCAAAATGATGTGGTCAACTTTAGCCAAAGGCACACAAACATATTAATGTCAATAACCAAGAGAGAATATTTCTAGCAACTATAGTGTTTCAGTAGTATGCACATTAAATGTAAAGTTATTTTAATGAATATGACACAAACGTGTTCTTGTACAACCACGTTAATGGATCTCCAGCTGCTGCCTTTTCTGTCTGGACCCGTAAACCTTTTTATTTCTCAGATTCTTTTTACCTTTCTTCTAAAACTACCCCTTTTCCATGTCCATTCAGAATATCTACAGACATATGCAATTACTGGCTCATATTTTCTTTTTCAAAATTTTTGCTAGTCTCAAAATTTCAAATTTCTTTAAAAACCATTTCCTCCCAGCATACCTCAGTGTTAATGTCTCTGATTTGCATTCTAGAACATTGAGACCAAGGAGATGATGGCAGCAACAGACCTGAAATGACTGTGCATCTGTGATAAAGTTTTATCACAAAAAATGTGGCTCTGTATGCATGCTTATCAATAACCAAATGCATTAATAATGGTAACTTAGGCTTCTGTTTATGATACCATGTGTAATGCACTGTGCTTCCTAATTTTTCCCCTTTCCACTTACTATTTAGTTTATGAGTCAATTACTGGATTTTGAGGGTTTTTGTAAAGGGCTGATCATAAAAATTGATGGCAAAGTACTCTGAGAGCCTTTCATGATAACCACTCTGGAGAGCAAAAGAGTTTTTTTTTTATGTTATGTTCTTTCATAATGTTTCCCAGTAGATTACATATTCCAGAAAGAGTGTACGTGTAGATTCCTGAACTTTTTTAAAATGTAGTTTAAGAATATTGTCTCTTACTTTAATTTAAAAAATCTAATATTTGCCTTAAAGTATGACTACAATAGCAGCTACCAAGAACATGTGACTGTTGGCAAACATTCTGACTGCCCTAAATCACTGAACATTTCCAAATAATTATTAATACGCAGGAGGAAATCTAATTGTTAATTTAAAATGAACTAAAAATAGGCTAAGTAATTTTGAAATTAAAACTTCTACTGATTTCTAGAAGTTTGGCCTGCATAATTATTCAAGAGTGAAGAATTATATTATTTTTATGAAATACTGGCACATTTTCTATTATAGGCTTATATAATTTATTGATCATTATATATGATTATGTAACTGATTTGTTTCTCCACATGCTGCTGCTGCTGCTGCTAAGTCGCTTCAGTCGTGTCCGACTCTGTGCGACCCCAGAGACGGCAGCCCACCAGGCTTCCCCATCCCTGGGATTCTCCAGGCAAGAACACTGGAGTGGGTTGCCATTCCCTTCTCCAATGCATGAAAGTGAAAAGTAAAAGTGAAGTCACTCAGTCGTTCCTGACTCTTAGCGACCCCATGGACTGCAGCCAACCAGGCTCCTTCGTCCATGGATTTTCCAGGCAAGAGTACTGGAGTGGGGTGCCATTGCCTTCTCCGCTCCACATGCTAATAAACCCTAATTAATAGGTTTTGGATACTAAGAGAAAAAAAGTAATTAAACGTGTTGTTGGTAAAGAACCCACCTGCAATGAAGGAGACCCCAGTTCGATTCCTGGATCAGGAAGATCCCCTGGAGAAGGGATAGGCTCCCCATTCCAGTATTCTTGGGCTTCCCTTGTGGCTCAGCTGGTAAGGAATCTGCCTGCAATGCAGGAGACCTGGGCTTGATCCCTGGGTTGGGAAGATCCTCTGGAGAAGGGAAAGGCTACCCCACAATCTTCTGACCTGGAGAATTCGTCAGACATGACTGAGCAGCTTTCACTTGTCAAACCTGTTGTTGGGTCAAGAAAAAAATAAGGCCATTTTCCTGCGAATCCAACATTTAAGAGAGAAAGTGTTTGTTTAGGTTCTAAAAAAGTCAAGCCTCAATTATTTTTATTTAGTTGGGAACCATAGTCAAATCCTATAACTCCTTTCTATCTTACTTTATTGAGAGACACTGATAATAAATTATAGCTTCAAGTCATAGTTAAACAATGAAGTTAATTAATAGAAATGAGCTACATAAAACAGAGACCATGTTTCCCTCATTTAAAAAAAATTTTATTTATTTGACTGTGCCAGGTCTTAGTTGCAGCACGTGGGATCCAGTTCCCTGACCAGGGATTGAACCCCAGTCCCCTGTATTGGGAGCTCTGAGTCTTAGCCATGGGACCACCAGGGAAGTCCCTCTTTCTTTATTTTTTAAGTCAAGAGCTCTTCAGTCCATAAGCTCTGCACCCAAGACATCACATGACAGCTGGCTTCTTCATTTATTTACTTACTTCAATGTGCCAGGTCTTAATTGCAGCATGTGGGATCTGGTTCCCTGACCAGGGATTGATCCTGGGCCCCAGGCCCTGGGAGCACAAAGTCCTAGCCACTGGGCAACCGAAGAAGTCCTGAAGCTGGTTTGTAATCACTACTCAAGGGTCTCGGTCCAGAACCAATTGCCCTAATCTATACACTGTGCTCTGGCCTTCCAGGTGGCACTAGTGGTAAAGAACTCGCCTGCCAATGCAGGAGGGGTAAGAGATGCCCGTTCAGTCCCTGGGTCGGAAAGATCCCCTGGAGGAGGGCATGGCAGTCCACTCCACTATTCTTGCCTGGAAAATCCCATGGGCAGAGGAGCCTGGAGGGCAACAGTCCACGGGGTCGCGAAGAGTCCGACACAACTGAAGCGACTTAGCATGCACCATACGCTGTGTTCCACCCAGTTTCTGACCTTTCTATTCCTGAATTTTTTTATTCCTCCATTTACAATCTAACTTTGTCTTTTCACCACACGTTACCCTATTTTCCCAGTTATGACCCTGGGCATTGCTTCTGGTCTGGAGATGGATGTTTCCTCTTTGTTGTTTCATCTTTCCGCGAGTAATGCATTTATTCCAGCTTCCTGTGGGTGGCGCTCCTGCCTGAGGCTCCCCAACCGGAAAGCAACATCTAAGGGTTACTTCTACGTCTGCCAATGGTGCCCTGCAGAAACAGCTTCACCCACAGGTGAAAGCTGTAATTTCGTGTGGTTTGAAGGGCATCAGGCCTGCCAGCCAAAACCTCCCCTGGCAGCCTACCTGAAATTCCAGCCAAGGATCATTAGTGTTGCTCCTTAAAATAACTTTGTTGTTTTGACTCAATTCTTCTTGCCCCCACTCCTACCTTTTCCTATTGGAATAATCATTTCCCTACATGATTATTGAGAACTCAAGATTTCGTAAATTTCAGCAGTTGTGTTATAGCAGAACAGATGGCGCTTGGTAAGCAAGATTTTTATGTTTTTTTGTAATCCTTTCATTCTTTCTACTAAATACTAAGTACTACTTTAGTATTTAGAATGGGGGAAAAAAGGTGTTAAAAATAAGTTTGCCTACAGACAAGAAATTGTATGCACACAGGGGGAGAGAGGCCTACAGGTGACTGTAACAAAGTGATAGAAACTAACAGGTTGAGAAAAATCCAAGCAAGCAGGGACCCTGAGGGAACATTCCTCCCCAGAGGATTCTACTTCCTAAAACTCAGGAAGTTCTGAGTTTTCCTTTCAAGTGAAGTGAAGCGAAAGTCACTCAGTCATGTCCGACTCTTTGTGACCCCATGGACTATATAGTCCTTGGAATTCTCCAAGCCAGAATACTGAAGTAGGTAGCCTTTCCCTTCTCTAGGGGATCTTCCCAACCCAGGTCTCCTGCATTGCAGGCGGATTCTTTACCAGCTGAGCCACAAGGGAAGCCCTGTGGAGGTTATTTTCCTTATAATGCCTTCTGAGCAGAAGTAAATTTCAACATTATGAATCTTTTTGTTGCCTGGAACAAAGAACACATTAATTAGTAAATGGATCATTAAAGATACATTTAATTCATTGATTAAGCTACCAAGAGCAGCACAGCACTTCCTGGAACAAATGGAGACCTAGTCACATTGACCAAGGGTAGGAAAGGATAAGGAATGGAAGGAGTGAGCTTGGCCCAGGAGAGGCAGCCTCTTTGGTAGGCAATTAAGAGCAGCCAGCATCTCCTGCATTGGCAGGTGGTTTCTTTACAACGAGTGCCACTTGGGAAGTCAGTGATAAACAGGGATTCCCTAGTGGCTCAGTTGGCAAAGAATCCACTTGCAATGCAGGAGACCCAGGTTTGATCCCTGGATAGGGAAGTTATCCCCTGGAGAAGGAAATAGCAACCCAGTCTAGTATTCTTGCCTGGAGAATCCCTTGGACAGAGGAGCCTGGTGGGCTACAGTCCGTGGGGTTGCAAAGAGTTGGGCACAACTGAGCATCTGAGCATATAGTGATAAACATATGGGAATACAGTGTGATGGGGTGTTGAGAAGAAATAACCAGCGTGACTGAGAGATATACATAAATGCAGCACAGAGAATCTTTTCTAAAAAGATTCTTTTTAGAAAAAAGAACCAAAGAATCTTTTTCTAAAAAGCTTTTTAAAAATGTAAAAAATGCTTTTATTGAAAATTGTAGCACACCTAAAGAAAAATACCCGGAATGATTTATATCAAAGTGAATACCCATATTTTCCCCCCCAGGACAAGAAATATTTCCAGTATCCTCCCAAATCCTTTTTCTCCTTCTACTTGATATTTCCTCTCCCCACTACTAAAATGTTACAGTTCTTGTTTTTGCACCAATGATTCCCATCCCCCAAAGGGAGGTCTTAACCAAGTTTACCATTTTGCCCAGGGTTTAGAGTTAAATTGTTCTGAAAATGTGTGCTCCTTGTAGAAGAGAGGGTGTCACCATGGAAACATACTCATAGGAGAATGTCTTCTGAAGAGTGGTGAATATCTACTCTCAGGCCCAGCCCCACTGTTTCCATGGCTTGGAGCCCAGTTCTCCCCTCTCCTCTCATCCCTAATGCACACGTAGAGGTTTAATCAGGGTCCACAGCTGACATGACCACCCTTCAGGCAAAGTCCGCACACCTGCAGTGTGGAGGCTCAGTTAAGGGAGAATTCTGGAATCCCAGTATCCAAAGCCCAGTCCAAGAGGAAAGGACTCACACCTGGGTGAATGTGTTCTGTTGGCCACTTAAGTCTGGGGAAGAACGGGGGCAGAAAAGTAGGCTCCACTGAAAAATACAGGGCCCAGGCTTCAGTTTTCTCCTTCCGACTTCCCACCACAAGGAAGTCAACTGATGGTGAGCAGAGCTAAAGCCGCAAAGGGCAGTCTATAAAGTGGCCCTTAACACGTACTGTGACTGCAACTGAGAACACTTGCTAGTCACGACTGGGCCACTGCCACACTGGTCCTCACTGCATTTGGTCTTTTTTTTTTTTTTTTTTCTTGAAAAAGGGAAGAAGAATAAAAAAGCAGATGGGCTAGAATCCAGCAGTTTTTCAAGACTAACAAAATATCTTGTCATTTCTCCCTATTCAGAGTAGAGGGAATTTCCAGCCATTTAAAATTGTGACACCACACCATAAGTTGTCCAGTGTCACGTTTCCATTGCTGACTTTATTGTGGGGCTGAGCACACACACACAATTTTCATTTAAAGTGACTTTCAAAACTGAATTTAAGGCATGTACAAAACATCACTTAAAAACAGAGAACTTCTCTATGAATGAGAAAGTATTGTACTAAGTGTACAAATATGGGTAAAATTTCTGAGTTCCCTAGAACTGAGGTCAAGTGTGTTAACCTCTGCTCTCTGGATCATAAGAGAATAATCAGCTTTACAGCTTAAAAATCATGTTTCATTTTACAGCAGAAGAAACTGAAATCTTATGAGTTTAGACATCTAGATGATACTTTGTACATTCACAGTATGTGCTTATAAATATTTGTTGGATGATGGAAATATCACCCAAAGGCAGAGATAGTGACAGAGACGCTGGTGTTAGAAGCCAGAAGGACTCCTACTTCCTGGTCAGTTGTTTTGGCTCTGTTTCATCCTCACATTTTCCCCAGCCAGAGTCAGCAATGCAATGAGACATAATTGTAGTCACGGAGGTCCAAAATTCAACAAGAAAAAAAAAAAATGCACTCCCAATCACAGAAATGCAATTTTGTAAAAAGCTCAGCTGGTAAAGAATCTGTCTGCAACTCGGGAGACCCTGGTTGGATTCCTGAGTTGGGAAGATCCCCTGGAGAGGGGATAAGCTACCCACTCCAGTATTCTTGCCTGGAGAATCCCATGGACAGAGGAGCCTGGCAGGCTACAGTCCATCGGGTCACAAAGAGTTGGCCAAGACTGAGCGACTAAGCTCAATAGGTAAAGGAAACATAATGCCAGTCATTTCAAAGGTATAACAGAATGTCTTTGCCGGATGCTTCATGGGCACAAGGCCCTGACAGAAAGGAAGCTACTCTAATGTTCTGCTGAAATAAGGTTAGAAGTGTTTTAGTTTCTTTAGCCAAGATGCACCCCCCAAAAAAGTATTGAAGTATTTCCATCTACCTAAAACCCTTTCTTCTAAAGGTTTGCTAGACAAAAATCTGGCCTACAATAACTTCCTAGACACCTTAGAAAATGGCCAGTACTGATTTTGTTTCATAGTACTGAATATTTTATCTAAACACAATAGTTACTTGAGACAGAGAACTGGTTTCAATGAGTCCTTTATTAGCAGTCTACTGTTTTTAAAAATACTACGATTACAGATCTGCTAAAAGCATGGAGTTATTCCCTACCAAACCAACGTTCCAAATGTAATTCCATCTGCCTGATACTTTGACATTTTAGGTCTGGAAAAGCACAGGCTGAGAGATGGCAAAGAGCGGGGAAATTTTAGTTCAGAAGTGCAACAGCTCACTTAGAGCTTTAGCTTAGAGTCAAAACCACTGTGACTAATACATTTTTCAGATTTATTAAGTAAAAAGGCTCAGAGGCAAAAGAAAGGCAAGAAGCAAACAGAATTGGCTCTTGCACCAGCTCTTCAGGATTCTGGTGTAGTGCCCTAGGATTATTTTCATAGCTGGGCAAGAATGATAGATTGTAAATGTATAACTCATTGGCAAGACAATACTTTCTGAAAATAGTATTTTCTGCTGAGATATCAACAAAAAAGATGGATGTAAGGGTTACACCAACTGTTTCTCTGGATACGGTGCACCTGTTAAAAAACAAAAAAAAAAGTCTAAAGAATTTGTTCTCCTATTTCACATCCCTTGACCTTTACAACCATTAACTTCACAATGCTAATAAGCTCGTGACATACCAAAGTTTAAATGAATCCATATTTTTGAAGTACATTGGATGTTTTTCCATCCAAACCAAAGTTCTCTTAAAAAATGTTTCCTTATTTTGCACAGGTGTAACTGGAAAACCCATGTTGAAGGGGCTGGATACTTACATTAAAAGTGTGTGACTGCTGCCTCAGAAATAATGCTGTTTTGGTCACAGCTTTGTTGAGATATAATTCACATACCATACAATTCACAAATTTAGAATATATGACTCAATGGTTTCTAGTATATTCAAAGAGTTGTGCCACCAATTAACACAATTCATTTTACAACATTTTATCACTCCCCAAAGATACCCTGTACCCTTTAGTTATCATCTCCAGCCAGTCAGATTCCTACCCTGTTCTAGGCAACCACTGATTTATTTTCTGTCTCTATACATTTGCCTATTCTGAACAATTTATGTAAATGGAATCTCAAAATACATGCTTTTTTGTGATTGACTTCCTTCTCTTAGCATCTAGTTCATCTATGTTATAGCGTGTATCTATACTTCATACTTATTTTTGAGAATAACATTCCGTTTTATGAATATATCACATTTTGTTTATCCATTCATTAGCTGATGGACATTTGGGTTGTTTCTATGCTTTGGCTATTGTGAATAATACTGCTGTGAAGATGAATGCATCTGTCTTTGTATGAATGTGTTTTCATTTCCTTTTAATATATACCTGGAATTAGAATTCTCGGGTCATATAGTAACTCCATGCTTAACTTTTTGAGAAACTGCCACACTTTCCAAAGATTCCAAAGTGGCTGCACCATTTTACATCCCATCCAACAACAACAACTAAGAAATCATTGCTAAGTCCAGGTCATGAAGGCTGACCCCTATTTTTTTAAGAATTGTGTAGTTTTATATTTTCTACTAAACACATTTCCAGTTAATATTCACATGGAGTATTCAGTAGTAGTCCAACGTTTCTTTTCAAGGTGGATGGATATTCAGTTGTCCCACTGACATTTGTCGAAAAGACACTTCTTTCCTCATTAAATGGTCTTGGCATCTTTATTGAAATCATTTTTGACCATAGATATATTGGGTCTTTTTCTATAGAATCTATATGTCTATCCTATGCCAATACTATGCTGTCTTAGTAACTGCTGCTTTGTAGTAGTAAGCTTTGAAATTAGGTGTAATTCTCCAATTTTTCTTTTTCAAAATTGTTTGGATGATTTGGAGTACTTTAAATTTCTATATTCATTTTAGGATCAGCATGTCAATTTCTACAAAGAAGCCAACTGGGAATCTGCTAGGGACTGTCGAATCTATAGATCAGTATGGGAAATAATGCCATCTTATCAATAAAATGAAGATAGTGTTAGTCACTCAGTCATGTCTGACTCTTTGCAACCCTATGGACTGTAGCCCACACTGTATTCTTTTGATGTTATTTATAATCAAAGCGTTTTAGATTCTGTTTTTGGATTGTTCACTTCAGGAGTCTAGAATATATACTCTTATATGTACATACAATATATAGATTTTTATATATTTATCTTATATTCCACAACCCAGCTGATTTTGTCCATTGCTTCTAATGGAAGTTTTAGTTGATTCCTTAGTATTTTCTATATACAATACATATTATCTCAAATAGTGAAAGTTTTACTTCTTAGTAATGCTTTTAAAAGAATCCTTTACTACATTTGACCTTAAATGAAATCACTGAATGTAGTAAGTCCAGATGTAAGAATTTATACATGAATTTTTCCATTTTATCAAATCTATTTTCATTAATGGGCTTCCCAGGTGGCAGAGAGGTAAACACTCTGCCTGTCAATGCAGGAGACGTGGGTTCAATCCCTGGTCTAGAAGATCCCCAGCAGTAGGAAATGGCAACCAAGTCCAGTATTCTTGCCTGGGGAATCCCAGGGACAGAGGAATCTGGCTGGCTACAGTCCACAGGGTTGCAAAGAGTTAGACAGGATTGAGGGACTGAGCATGCCCGCATGCACTTTTCACTAATATGTGACTCTCTGATAAAATATTTCTTCTCTTTTTGTTCTCTGTTCTTTAATTATGCTTGGACAATTGTTTCCTTTGACTGCTTTACTTCCCACAGTAAAACTGTCACCTTTCTGCAAAAAAATTAAAATGTTATTACCATTTATGCCAAAAGGATTAGGCTACCTAACCAATCCCAAGGCCAGGAGTATGTGATTCAGTAAAATAAGACAAATTTCTTTAGAATAGGGTTTACACAGCAATCAGAAGTACAGAAGAGCAGGGCTTCCCTGGTGGCTCAGTGGTAAAGAATCTGCCTACCAATGCAGGAGACCTCGGTGACTTCCCTGATCTGGGAAGATCCCACATGCCCCGGAGCAACTAAGCCAATGCACTACAACTAGTGAGCCTGTACTCTAAAGCCCAGGAGCCACAACTACTGGGTCCACATGAACAGCTACTGAAGCCCGCGTGCCCCAGAGCCCGTGCTCTGCAACAAGAAAAGCCAGGGCGATGAGGAGCCCTTGAATGGTCCAGCAATGAAAACCCAGCCCAGCCAAAAACATATAAATAAATAAATACTAATCTCTTTTTCTAAAAAAAAAAAAAAAAGCGCACAGAAAAGCAATGTCCCATCACTATGGCAGTAAGTTTGTAGTAATATAAATGAGAGACTAGAACATCAGTCCACAAAAGGCCAATTAAAGTTTTAATGTACATGCCCCCCGCCACATCACAAAACATACCTGTCACTTATGGCTAATTTTTCCTCTACCTAGAAAACCTCTCCTTCAATCACTTTGTAACACACTGAATTAAAAAACAAACAAACAAAAAATACTACCAGAATTTGGCACAAGACTGATAGCAAAGCAATAAAAATTAGTCAAGAATTATATAACTGATTCTGGGAACACTGTGAGGCTTTCAACATGTCTCTCTGTCTCTGAGCAAAATGCATCTATCATCCCCATATGGCTGTCTTCACAGAATTATGTTTCTGAGGCACTCATTAAGGAGCTCAGCTGAGGGGTTAGTATGTTACCAAGGAGGATATTGAGTTTAGGGGCAACTTCCTGCCCCCAGGAGGTGGGGTTACCTCGCAACCAAGGTATATTATAAGGAATATGGCCATGATGTTGCTCTGAGAAAATCTCTCTTAAGGAGTTTTATCTGGAAATTAGGCAGTGACACACAGAGAAAGATCCTGCATTTAGGATGAGCTTGAAATTCCTCATCAGCAGGAAACAGACTGATCTATGATAGAACTTCACCCCTGTTCTGAGATGTTTTCATATTATGTGTGTCTATAAAGGAAATATATATAATCACAGGGACGGTTTAAGTAATTAGTCTTCTAGTCTGGCTGGTTGTATTTCATGTTTTTGACCATTACCACTCAGACATTTTTTTAAGACCAAGCTTTAACAATTATAAAAACAGTTATCAAACATATATTAAACATATATTAAAGTTTGGCAGAGTTGACAGCCTAAGTTATCATTAATTCATAACAAAACAAACCGCAAGAATGCTTACTTACAAGTAACTTATCCGAACATGCCCCCATAAACTGTATTTAAATACTGTTGATTTTAATCTCAGTGAAAACACTGGAGCATCCCTGTTAGTAAAGAGGTAGGAAAATCAGTCTAGCATTGGCTCCAGAGCCTTAGCTATTTACCAGGATAATCTGAATTTTAATCTCAGATCTACCCTTTCATGGCTGTCATATTGGGTAAATCACAAAATCTCTTCTTTGTAAACTGAAAGTAATAGAACTACTTAGCTTATGAATTATCATAAAAGATGAAATGAGAAAATGCACATCGAAAAAATTAGCACAATGCTTGGCACATGGTAAGTTCTCAAATAGACTTTGAATTGTTTCTTTCTTAATGTACTTATCTGAAAATCTTAGCTAATAATTTGTCTTATACTCACATTTATTTTAATGAGCATTGAAAGCTAACAGGAATATCCTATAATTTCCTCTTATATACATTGATACTGTCTACTATTAATATTCCTGAAACATTTTAAATTTACAAGATAAATAACATATATATATACTACATATGCTGTATGCTAAGTCACTTCAGTCATGTCCGACTCTTTGTGACCCCATAGACGGCAGCCCACCAGGCTCCCCCATCCCTGGGATTCTCCAGGCAAGAACACCGGAGTGGGTTGCCATTTCCTTCTCCAATGCATGAAAGTGAAAAGTGAAAGTGAAGTCGCTCAGTCGTGTCTGACTGTTAGCGACCCCATGGACTGCAGCCTACCAGGCTCCTCCACCCATGGGATTTTCCAGGCAAGAGTACTGGAGTGGGGTGCCATTGCCTTCTCCACATACGCTGTATAAAAGCATATATATTTACATATAAAGTACATATATGCTATATATGATGTATATACATGGGCTTCCCTGGTGACTCAGATGATAAAGCATCTGCCTGCAATGTGGGAGCCTCAATTTCAATCCCTGGGTTGGGAAGATCCCCTGGAGAAGGGAATGGCAACCCACTCCAGTATTCTTGCCTGGAGAATTCCATGGACAGAGGAGCCTGGTGGGCTATAGTCCAGTCCAGGTCACAAAGAGTCGGACACAACTGAATGACTAACACTTTTATACATAATTTTCTAACTTTTCTACCTTAGCATTCACTTTATTATCTCCCTTACTTCCTTACTGGAAGACAGTATTCCCTAGATAGAGGACTGGCAAATAACAAACCACAGCCTGCACTGAACCATATGACTACATTTATTCAACAGGGGCTATTCTATTATGTCCAGGATGCATCTTTTTCAGAGATACTGGGCACACAATAGATAGATATTACAAGCCTATTTCAAATATTTATCACCTAGAGATCTTAGTATGGTATATGGAAATAGTAGGAGTTCAAAAAAGTGTTCACTGAACAAAAACTACATCTCATACCTGGTGAAAGATAGGGGGAGATGATAAGGTAGATTAAAAAACTCAGTAATACAAAAAAATAGTCCCCTTAGATATGCTATAAGCCAATATAAAAATATTTACTCTGTTTTGATACATATTATTGATAATAATATATTGGTACAATAGTACTTTATGTAATTTATAAAGATATAAAATTTGGGGGTTGGGTTCAAATACTCTTTTATTAATGGAGTTGATTTTAAAACGTGAGGCAACGGGTGGGGCTGGAATGATTCAACTCATCTACCTGTACGTCAATCTACCTATTGGTCCACCCTTTTGTTTTTCAGCTTGAAATTTCTCTCACCTGAAATTTTGTTTATATCCAGATATGATGGAAGAGAAAACAGGAGGTATGATTGATCATCAGTGGTTATAAAATGGATTGTGGAAAGTCTCTTAGCATCTAATTCCCCAATTCTCATAGGTACTATGCAAATTATGCCATCAAAGTAACTCTACTTGTCAAACTCTTAATATGTATCAGAAACATTTCAATAAGATGTGTGGAGGTTTTGGATTATTATTTTTTAAATCGGTTTTTATATTTAAAAAACTATAGTTGCCTTTGTGGATGAACTCAATACTCTAATTCATTCACCTACAGTCCTTTTTGCTACTAATTTTCTATTATAGGTTGTCCCCTATATAGCTGACCTTCCTTTATAAACATGAAAGATGAATATGTAATACATATTATATATAATGTATGTGTTATAAATATATATGACATTTAAAAGGATGAGATAAAAATGTAATTCACGGGATTTCCCCGGTGGTTCAGTGGTTAAGACCCTACCTTCTGATGCAGGGCCATGGGTTCAATCCCTTGGGAAACTAAGGTCTCACATGGCTAGAGTATGGACAAAAATTTTTTAATGTAATTCATAACATTTTAAACAATTTTGGTTATTGACAAATAGTACATAATTTTTCTATAATATATTTTAATTGAAAGCAAAGTGATTGAGTGTCTTATAATGTTTCTAACCTTTTGTGGTATAGCAATTCAAAGCTATGCGTCCAGAGTCATCATGTTTCAATACATGATCTTAAATAGCTGTTGTAACTAAAAAATATTCTTCGTAAGCTTCCTAGACCCATATGGAAGAGGTGCAACTAGGCACTGCTTATTGAATCACAGTAGCTTTTTTCAATCTCATCTGCCAGTTAGGTAAAAGAGTTTTGTTGATAGCTAGTACATACATCTCTATCTTCTGTGATAACAGTCTTTCATGCTAGTTAGAAAGTACTGTGCATCTTAAACTAGGAGAGGTCTCATTTCCTCCAGTTCATACTTCCTTGTTCAGCCTTTCGCCTTGGCGCATGTGCCTGCCTTCAAAACTGTGGTTTGGTTAAAGAGAAGGGAATGGTTTTGCTAATAAGGCTGCAAATGTGCTTGTGTGTGTGTGTGTGTGTGTGTGTGCACACACATGTGTGCACACACATATATATATCCATACCGACATATGTATTTTGAAGCTTGTCAAAAGCACATGAATGAAAATTGGCATTTATCAATTGACCTATGACTTGGAAAAAATTAAAGGTTACATGAACTTTGGGATTTTCCTGGTGGTATGGTGGCTAAGACTCTGCACTCAGTGCAGATGGCCAATGCTGACGGCCCAGATTCCATCCCTGGTCAGGGAATTAGATCCCATGTGCTACAACTAGAGTCTCTGCATGCTGCAACTAAAGACCATGCAAGCCGCAACAAAGACTGAAGATCCCACATGCTGAAACTAAGACCCATTGCAGCCAAATAAATAAATGTTTACACGAACATCTTAAGTGAATTTTTCAGAGTTAATGATACTTGGAGATATGTTAAATTAGAATGAAAAGGGGAGGGGAGGGTGAGAGAGCTAGTGAGAGATGGGAAAAGAATTATTTTCTGCTACAGAAGAAGTAAGATTTACAATATTACCATGTAAGAAGGATAGAGTATGTGAGCAATAAAGATAGAGGTCATGTCTATCTCCTGCCTAAGTACTCCATTTAGAATCTGATCCTTGTATGGTTTCCAAATATATCAGTTGAAACCAAGCATAATGAATGGACCATGATAATTATATGATACGCTTCATATGGTACCTCTCAGAATAGTATAATATCTGGAGCATCATTTATGAGAGGACAGGAATGTCCAAGCCTTTCTCAGCTTATAAGTTGGCTTCATAAACAAAAAGTATCATGAAATGAAATTTAAGCACATCTAATAGTAGTTTTTTTTTTTTTAAGGCAGCCAGAGAAGCTTCGTACTTTCTAGAATCAATCCCATTCTTTTTACAAAAACATGATAGTACAGGTACCTGAATGGATTGCTTTCAACTGATTTTACAGTTGAAGGAGGTAAAATGAACACTCTCAGTTCATAGTGTGAACTTAATTTCAGCAGTTTCTGTGTTTCCCTTAGAGCATCCATCTTAATGGGCTTCCTAGATGGCACTAGTGGTAAAGAACCTGCCTGCAATGCAAGAGATGTATAAGAGACTCGGGTTCAGTCCCTGGGACAGGAAGATCCCCTAAAGGAGGGCATGGCAACCCACTCTAGTGGGTTCTTCATACCTGAAAAATCCCATGGACAAAGAAGCCTGGCGGGCTGTAGTCTGTGGGGTCACAAAGAATCGGACATGACTAAAGCAACTTAGCATGCATGCATGCATCCATCTTATTTATCCAAAGGGGAAAGTTTTGCTTTAATAAAAAGTCAAAGGAGTAAGACTCAAGGTTAGAGATCTGTGATGCCTCAGACCATGTTGGCTCTTAACAGACAAATGTGCAATTGTCCAGTTTGCATGAAACTAAAGAAGCTCTGTGTGTGTGTGTGCTTAGTTCTCAGTTGTGTCTGACTCTTTATGACTCTGGACTGTAGCCTGCCAGGCTCCTCTGTCCATGGGATTTCCCAGGCAAGAATACTGGAGTGGGTTGCCATTTTTTTCTCCAGGGGATCTTCCCAACCCAGGGATCAAACTAGTGTCTCTTATGTCTCCTGCATTGCGGGCAGATTCTTCACCCGCTGAGCCATCAGGGAAGCCATGGTATGAGTAAAGATTTTATTTTAGAGCTGGAGGAAGCCTACTGAGTAGTACAGACAAGGACACAGCTGCAGAGCACTCAAGTTATATATGATCTCATTGTAGGTCTTGCTAGTGGTGAAGCTGGCACTCCTGGGCAGATTTTCCTTCTCTGAGACCAAGCTTTTTCCATGAGTCTTATTACTTTCCCTTCACACAGGGGATAGTTGTAAAAAGGGCAGTGGGCTCGATTCAAGGCACACAACTCTACTTGTGCATGTGCCCAGCAGTCTGCAAAGGCTGCTAACTAGGAACAGTGGCAATGGCCTTGCACTCTAGCACATGTGTATACTCACGTGCTTCAGTCGTGTCCAACTCTTTGCAAGCCTATGGACTATAGCCTGCCGGGCTCCCCTGTCCATGAAATTTTCCAGGTGAGAATTCTGGAATGGGTTACCATTTCCCACTCCTAAACCATCTCCTAACTGTGACAGGAGTTCTGATAACTCAGCTAACTGGTAGCTGTTATCATGCAGTACTTAAGTTATGTTTTAAAGTAATATCAGTAACTTTTTCTAATGGTATCCCAAGTTCCAAACTTCAAGCCTCTACAACAGATATTCTTAACCCAGGCCACCACATTACAGGCATCTGAGCAAGCCTTAAAAATATGAAAGCCTAGAGCCCCGCTCAAGGAAAATGAAATTGTTAGGATATAGCCCAAAATGGTTGGTGGTATTTCTCAAAGGGACCCAAGTGACTCAAATGTGCAGCCACGGTTGAGAATCACCTGGAACTTTCTCCTGCTCTACTTTTAAAGTGTCATTATGAAAGACTCCATTGGAGGTAACACACCAGAGTCACAGCTCATATCTTAGGTCAGTGTACTATCTACACTTTTGTGTCTTTCTTTAGGAAAATTTCCCTAAGACTGTTCTTAAATGTTCTTGTTCAGCAGGATCCCCTGAAGGACTTGCTAAAACACAGATCTGGGCCCTTGCCCAGGGTTCTACTTCAGTTAGGTCTGGGATGAAACTAGAGAATTCGTATTTCACAGGAGATGCTATTGCTGCTGGTCTAGGGGACACACTGAAAGAATTACTACTCTAGGGCCTTCCCTGGTGGTACAGTGGATGGGAATTTGCCTGCTAATATAGGGGACACAGGTTTGATCCCTGGTCTGGGAAAATCCCACATGCCTCGGAACAACTAAGCCTGTACTCCACAGCTATTGAAACCCATGCTCCTAGAGCCTGTGCTTAGCAACAAAACAAGTCATCTCAGTGAGAAGCCCACACACCGCAATGAAGAGTAGCCCCCTGTCTCGTCTCAACTAGAGAAAAGCCTGCCTGAGCAGCAACGAAGACCCAGAACAACCAATAATATATAAATAAATAAATAACAAACAAAAAGTGAAATTAAGTTTTAAAAGGAAAAAAAAAAAACTACTACTCTGAGCAGTTGATAAAGCTCACCAGTTTCCTTCTTCCTTACTGATCTTCCCCATGGAAGGCAAGATTCTTTGACAACTAACTGCCAAGGCCCCTTCTGATCAGTACCTAAATTCTATCAAACGTGCTTCCCTCTTCATAGCTTTAGAGAGGTTCTGGCACATTTCATCAGCTAGACTCTGCCATTTACTTTCAGTTCTTAAAGAGCAGCCCTCTTTCCCTCAAAACAAAGTTTGAATGACTTTGAACAGAGTAACCTTCTAAAGACATGACCTTTTTCCATAAAGGCAGCACAGCTGTAGTTACACCACACTGTCTCTTGATGCCAGGTATATTTTGCTTCTTTTTGCAGTACAAATAAATGGGTAGAAATACCCTTTATTCTCCTTTTTCTAAATGCATTAATAAAAGAAACCTGTTGTTTGTTAATAGGAAATTGATATTCAAAGACTGGGGAACATCAGGGTAAACCTCACATTGGGAAGATGTGAGGATAATTTAAAATGTAGACTAAAAAAGGAAATAACATTTATTGAGTGTCTACTAGGAGCCAAAGTATTATACTTTGTATATTTGTATATTTGTAAATATACAGAGTATATTTAATTCACAAGATGGCAATCTGTGTTTTAGCAAGTGCTCCGGGTAATTCTTATGCAAACGTTTGAAAATCATTAATCTAAAGAAATAAATATTTAACTGCTGGTATTTCAGAAGAAGAAAAAAGGCATTTTAACAGGTCTAGTGAGGTCTCCCCCAAGAGAAACACCTAATGAAAAAACAGGATAGCTGGGAACTTGGGGAGATTATTTGTAGAGGGAGGGGGACAGGAAGTAGCAATGTATAGAACAAAAACAGAAGTCATCTGTTTCAAGCAATCTATGTGTGTGCCCTATTGTGGGGTGCTCACAGAATAGGCTAGTGGACCCTTTCTGGAGGCGTGGAAGAGGGATCCTTTATTTTTTTTTTAATTAAAGTATTCAGTTCAGTTCAGTTCAGTCGCTCAGTCGTGTCCAACTCTGTGCAACCCCATGAATCCCAGCACGCCAGGCCTCCCTCTCCATCACCAACTCCCGGAGTTCACTCAAACTCATGTCCATTGAGTTGCTGATGCCATCCAGCCATCTAATCCTCTGTCCTCCCCTTCTCCTGCCCTGCAATCCCTCCCAGCATCAGTGTCTTTTCCAATGAGTCAGCTCTTCACATGAGGTGGCCAAAGTACTGGAGTTTCAGCTTCAGCATCAGTCCTTCCAATGAACACCCAGGACTGGTTGATTTACAGTGTTATGTTAACTTCTGCTGTACAGCAAAGTGATTCAGATATATATTGGGCTGGCCAGAAAGTTTTTTTGAATTTTCCCATATCTTACTGAAAAATCCAAATGAACTTCAACTTTTTTGGCCTACCCTATGTATGTGGTGTATATATCTCAGTTCAGTTCAGTTCAGTCACTCAGTCATGTCTGACTCTTTGCGACCCCATGGACTGCAGCACACCAGGCTTCCCTGTCCATCACCAACTCCCAGAGCTTGCTCAAACTCATATGCATTGAGTCAGTGATGCCATCCAACCATCTCATCCTCTGTTGTCCCCTTCTCCTCCTGCCTTCAATCTTTCCCAGCATCAGGGTCTTTTCCAATGAGTAAGTTCTTCGCATCAGGTGGCCCAAATATTGGAGTTTCAGCTTCAGCATCAGTCCTTCCAATGAATATTCAGGACTGATTTCCTTTAGGATTGACTGGTTTGATCTCCTTGCTGTCCAAGAGACTTTCAAGACTCTTGTCCAACACCATAGTTCAAAAGCATCAATTCTTTGGTGCTCAGCTCTCTTCATGGTCTAACTCTCATATATATATTCTTTTTCAGATTATTATATTATATTTCAGATTGTATACATATTCTTTTTCAGATCATTTCCATTAAAGATTATTACAAGATATTGAGTATAGTTCCCTTTGCTATAGAGTAGGACTTTATTCTTTATCCATTCTATATATAAAAATTTGCATCTGCTAACCTCAAACTCCCAATCCTTCCCTCCCCCATTCCACTCCCCCTTGGCAGCCACAAGTCTGTTGGAAGTACAATGTTGTAGAGAAAGCCTGACTTGGTGACCCCACATGGCATGGCTTAGTTTCATTGAGTTAGACAAGGCTGTGATCCTCGTGATTAGATTGACTCGTTTTCTGTGATTACGGTTTCAGTGTGTCTGCCCTCTGATGTCCTCTCACAACACCTACCATCTTACTTGGGTTTCTCTTACCTGGGGGTATCTCTTCACGTCTGCCCCAGCACAGCACAGCCGCTGCTCCTTACCTTGGACGAGGAGTATCTCCTCACCACCGCCCCTCCAGACCTTGAACGTGGAGTAGCTCCTCTCAGCCCTCCTGCGCCCATGCAGCCTATGCCAGCAAATTTGGAAAGCTCAGCAGTGGCCACAGGACTGGAAAAGGTCAGTTTTCATTCCAATCCCAAAGAAAGGCAAAGCCAAAGAATGCTAAAACTACTGCACAATTGCACTCATCTCACACACTAGTAAAGTAATGCTCAAAATTCTCCAAGCCAGGCTTCAGCAATACGTGAACCATGAAATTCCAGATGTTCAAGCTGGTTTTAGAAAAGGCAGATGAACCAGAGATCAAATTGCCAACATCTGCTGGATCATGGAAAAAGCAAGAGAGTTCCAGAAAAACATCTATTTCTGCTTTATTGACTATGACAAAGCCTTTGACTGTGTGGATCACAATAAACTGTGGAAAATTCTGAAAGAGATGGGAATACCAGACCTCCTGACCTGCCTCTTGAGAAACCTGTATGCAGGTCAGGAAGCAACAGTTAGAACTGGACATGGAACAACAGACTGGTTCCAAATAGGAAAAGGAATACATCAAGGCTGTATATTGTCACCCTACTTACTTAACTTCTATGCAGAGTAGATCATGAGAAATGCTGGGCTGGAAGAAGCACAAGCTGGAATCAAGATTTCCGGGAGAAATATCAATAACATCAGATATGCAGATGACACCACCCTTATGGCAGAAAATGAAGAGGAACTAAAAAGCCTATTGATGAAAGTGAAAGTGGAGAGTGAAAAAGTTGGCTGAAAGCTCTCAACATTCAGAAAACGAAGATCATGGCATCTGGTCCCACCACTTCATGGGAAATAGATGGGGAAACAGTGGAAACAGTGTCAGACTTTATTTTTCTGGGCTCCAAAATCAGGGCAGATGGTGACTGCAGCCATGAAATTAAAAGACGCTTACTCCTTGGAAGGAAAGTTATGACCAACCTAGATAGCATATTCAAAAGCAGAGACATTACTTTGCCAACAAAGGTCCGTCTAGTCAAGGCTATAGTTTTTCCAGTAGTCACATATGGATGTAAGAGTTGGACTGTGAAGAAAGCTGAGCGCCGAAGAACCGATGCTTTTGAAGTGTGGTGTTGGAGAAGACTCTTGAGAGTCCCTTGGACTGCAAGGAGATCCAACCAGTCCATTCTAAAGGAGATCAGTCCTGGGTGTTCTTTGGAAGGAATGATGCAAAAGCTGAAACTCCAGTACTTTGGCCACCTCATGCGAAGAGTTGACTCATTGGAAAAGACTCTGATGCTGGGAGGGATTGGGGGCAGGAGGAGAAGGGGACGACAGAGGATTAGATGGCTGGATGGCATCACCGATTCGATGGACGTGAGTTTAAGTGAACTCCCGGGAGTTGGTGATAGACAGGGAGGCCTGGTGTGCTGTGATTCATGGGGTCCCAAAGAGTCGGACATGACTGAGCGACTGAACTGAACTGAAGCAAGAAATCGGGCTTGTAGAGAGGGATGGAGAGTACAAAGAAAGGGATGGAGGGAAAACGCCGCCTGAGTCAGACAGATTCAGACTTAATTCCGAAAGTCACTTCCCTAGCTGGTGATCTCAGGGAATTACTTAATCTAACTCAGGTTTTTTCCTTATCTATAAAAGGGGATAATCATACCTACCTCAGAAAATTGTTGAGAGGATTAAAAGAGATAATGACCTGCTTGGCACCCAGTAGGAACTCAATTGTCCAAAGGCAGCTGGCAGACACAGCACTTCCTCCGGCATAATGGAAGGAGTCCTACCTTTTTTCTTTGAGTTGAAGCTTTTCTCGATGGGTTTCTGCTTTTCATTATCTGCTTTGTCTTGTGTGAATAGAAATAACCAAAGAGAAAGAGCGTCCACTTCCCCTGCAAGTAGCTGGGAGTTGGTTAGGTATCAGCTAGCTCTCTCCTCCTGCTCCCAGTCTTTCCAGTCTTTCCTTATAGTGGGGGCCGGGGAGGAGAAGGAGGGGTGAGATGGGGGGTAGGGAGGGGTGGGGTGCTGCCACAGGCGTGTCTGTGTAACTCTTCCAACACTCAGCCAGCTCTGCTGGTAGACTCAGCCTTAATTAGTCATTTAGCAAGCATAACTCAGCAAATCTGTGTTTTAAGTAGAACTACTATCCTATACAGAACTTAATTTCTCTCTTTCCCATTTTGCCTCAAGAAGGTAAAATGGACTCTTCAGGACGGAGGAGGATTAGGTCTTATTTTTTCTTCAACCTGCCTGATTTGGATTGGGGAATTTTTAAAGTAAATACTTATGATGCATAGATGAATTCTGCATGCCAGCTACCTGTCAAGTGTAGCAAGTCCTCAGCCAGCTACTGCATTAGGTTTTGGTTTAAAGCCACTCTAAATGATTTATTGTTTTTA
This sequence comes from Bos indicus x Bos taurus, assembly GCF_003369695.1. Taxonomy (NCBI): domain Eukaryota; kingdom Metazoa; phylum Chordata; class Mammalia; order Artiodactyla; family Bovidae; genus Bos; species Bos indicus x Bos taurus. Next base: position 94,561,646 of record NC_040081.1, on the reverse strand, counting down.
AATTATTTACGTGGTATTATCTCTTTCCTGCAAAATGCAAAAGTACTGTCAGGAGCAACACAGCAGCAAGATTATGAATGGAGCTACAAGTAAATCAGGGTAATTAGAAGCCTCAAGTTGCGAATACTGACAAGTTCTCCACCAGCCACCACTTCACTGATGATAATAAAATTTGCATGATTTCCTGACATTATACTTACCACATATTTTCATTGCACGCTCACTATAATTACTTAGGGCATGATCTCACACTCATGGCAAGCAGAACTCTCACTGAACCCAGCCATGACTATTACAGATGCTTAGAAATGAAGCGAATGGAATTAAGGGAAGAGTTCCCTACATAGCTTTAGGGATCTGTGATGTATCAACTGAATTTTGACAGCTAAGAAAAAGGGAAATATTCTCAACAACTCCTCAGCTACAATCAGGTCACACTTTAATGAGACAAAGGTATCACAACAACAGGATGCAGGTCCTGAGTTTTATGATAATTGATTCCTACCATTTGTTTTTGGTTCTTTGATGTAAAACTTAAAAAATTAAAGATGGCATTAATCCCTGATATCTAGATGTAACTACAGAAAGTAAAATGGTGTGTCATTCACCAAAAATCAGAATGGACAAGTTAAAAAAAGGATTCGATACCCTAAAAGATCAGTGGGCATCTCCAGATATACAAGGTGGTATCAGTTCAGTTCAGTTCAGTTCAGTCGCTCAGTTGTGTCTGACTCTTTGTGACCCCATGAATCGCAGCACACCAGGCCTCCCTGTCCATTACCAACTCCCGGAGTTCACCCAGACTCACATCCATTGAGTCAGTGATGCCATCCAGCCATCTCATCCTCAGTCGTCCCCTTCTCCTCCTGCCCCCAATTCCTCCCAGCATCAGAGTCTTTTCCAATAAGTCAACTCTTTGCATGAGGTGGCCAAAGTACTGGTGTTTCAGCTTCAGCATCAGTCCTTCCAAAGAAATCCCAAGGCTGATCTCCTTCAGAATGGACTGGTTGGATCTCCTTGCAGTCCAAGGGACTCTTAAGAGTCTTCTCCAACACCATGTCATTCAATATTTGTAATCCTTATCCAATTACTCATTTTTGTTACTTCTCATTTTGTTACATCTCTTCTATATACCAGCACATGGACTCACAAACTTCTAACATGCAGAGTCAGGAAGTCAAATTTACATCTGACTATTTGCTCTTCTTTTCTAAACCCTAGACACCCCAACCCACCTCCTATAACTCTCAATAGAGGGAAGCATTTAGGTTTTGAATGATGTAATATATAACAGAATTTCAAGGATGAACACACTGTTTAAGCTAAAACTTGGGGAAGACAGGGGCAAAAAACAAACCTGATTTGACTCTCAACTTTGCCTTGTGATCCTGGAAGATTTAATCCCCCAGCCTCAGTTTCATCAACCCGAAAAGGGGGAAATTACACACTCCATATGGTGATTATGAGGGCTAAAGAGATAGGGTGAAAGCCCTGAGCACTGTAGCTGGACTATAAGAAGTAATGGTCAATTATGAAGGAAAAGACAGAGTTAATTATCCAGAAATGGCCTTATTTCATAGGTGTTTTAGTGAATCCACATAGAATGGAAAGCCTTACTATGGAAAGTTAAGAGTTTGAGTTAAGAGAAAACTACCAGACAGCAAGAAAAGGATCCTTATTTTCTAGAATTTAATAACACTTCAGTTCAGTTCAGTTCAGTTGCTCAATCGTGTCTGACTCTTTGCGACCCCATGAATCGCAGCACACCAGGCCTCCCTGTCCATCACCAACTCCTGGAGTTCACTCAGACTCACATCCATTGAGTCAGTGATGCCATCCAGCCATCTCATCCTCTGTCATCCCCTTTTCCTCCTGCCCCCAATCCCTCCCAGCATCAGAGTCTTTTCCAATGAGTCAACTCTTCACATGAGGTGGCCAAAGTACTGGAGTTTCAGCTTTAGCATCATTCCTTCCAAAGAACACCCAGGGCTAATCTCCTTTAGAATGGACTGGTTTGATCTCCTTGCAGTCCAAGGGACTCTCAAGAGTCTTCTCAAACAACACAGTTCAAAAGCATCAATTCTTCGGTGCTCATCTTTCTTTACAGTCCAACTGTCATATCCATACATGACTACTGGAAAAACCATAGCCTTGACTAGACAGACCTTTGTTGGCAAAGTAATGCCTCTGCTTTTCAATATGCTATCTAGGTTGGCCATAATCAGATGTTTAAAAAAAAAAGAGAGAATTTTAGTAAAGAGTCACCTTTCCCCCACCATGTAAAGCAACTTTGTGGCATAGCAATAAAAACAACTTAGTTGAGACAAGCATATTTTTTTCTGAGTCCAAGCTCCCTTTGCTCACTGCATGATAGGTCAATTAATTCAGCTAACTGAGAAGATGGCAGACTAATATCTCAAAATAATCATCTTATCAGGGTCTGGATGCCAGGTTCTTTTATAGAACAGAGAGTGGGGGGAGGTGAGGAGGTAAAATTTTTAAACGGCCATTTATCTTACAAATATCTCCTTGAATGGCTAGCTTTGGGGAGAGAATGTGTTAATTTTTTCCTTCCTGTATCCATCCACAGATGGACAGGATCCTGAACAAAGACATAATGGTTTAACCTTTAGGCAGAGGTTTCAGAGCTCCCCAAGGCAGGTCTTTATGTGTAAACAGTATCCTTTTAGTGAAAAAAGCAACAGGAAGAAATGTTAAAGTGAAAGCAGCAGATCCAATATGGAGTCAGCTCTTCCCTGTAACAATATCTCACTGGAAATTATCAATCCAAATCATACTACTCCCAAACCTAGAGATATATACTGGTAAATTTCTGATGTGGTGAAATTCATGTAGTATCCCCAGATCTTGGTCTGGCTGTGATCAAACTTACAACCATGGTTACTGGACTTACCTGCTCTAAAACTGTTACAATGCAGATATCTCTTCGCTTTGTGTGACTATGTTGGGGCGGTGGGGGGTGGGAGGGGGAGTTGCTTTTGTAATGGAAAGATATATGAACTTGTAATAACATATATGCAATCTTTAGAAAAGTGGAATAAAAATCCATTGTAAATAGTTTGGGTTAATTACCCTAAAAGATTACATCAAGCTCTGCGGTAGGTTTACTCATCTTTAATTATATCCATTTTTAGACCAGTAGTAACTTATGAGATTTCTGGAATGTGTTTAGTAATCCACTGAGGAGACTGACTCAGAGTCATAGAAGAAAGATTTTCAGTGTGTCCAATTGCCGTGACTGTTGACTTTTATCACTTGTTACCCACACTTTCACATGAATAGAGAATGCATCAAAAGTACATAGTTTAATTAGCACAATAGTAAGCATGAAGCTATTATGTAGATGAGACATATTTTTTATTGGATGACATGAGTGGTCATAATTTCTGCTAAAAATATGTGTCATTTTTCCTAAAGCGCCCTTTCCTTTGCCCTCTACTGTGTTTTGAAGACAAAACAGACCATCTTTTGTAGAATTCAGCCATCCACTCATTTTGTTGTTGTTGATAACAATAGTGTTCTCATTTCTCCCACTCAAGATATGTGGGAAATGAATCTTAGCTCTCTCAGAGAAAAGATCACAAGCTTTCTGAATGAATACCTCACTATTTGAATGTGTGGCTTATCACCGAAATATTGAAGCATGTCTTAAGGTCAGTTCCTTTGAGGGCTATTACTATGGTTTTCCATTTCAGTGAGATTTTCAAAAAATGACTAAAATTATAAGTAATATAGTAGCTGGTCAATCACCATGTTTACAACTAGTGAGTTTTATGTGATTTTAAAAGCTTAAATTTGGATAGTGCCTTAGAAGCAATTTAAGAGGCAACTTCCTACATCTTACTATAAATATTTCTCTTTGTCTTGTTTTTTGTCACATTTGTATTTAAAACAGTCATGTTTTTCTCCCTCTTTCTTTTAATTTGGAAATAATTCACTATAAGAAAGAAAAATAAGTCTTAAAAGAGAATTGGGTTTCTATATCAGTAGATTGATAGACGCTGTATTAGGAAGTGTGATTTATTTTGAGAAAGTCAAACTGAAAACAAGATTTAAATCTAGTGAAGTCACTAAGTCATGTCCAACTCTTGACGACCCCATGGACAGGCTCCTCTGTCCATGGAATTCTCCAGACCAGAATACTGGTGTGGAGAACCTTTCTTCTTCAAGGGATCCCAACCCAAGGATTGAACCCAGGTCTCCTGGATTGCAGGTGGATTCTTTACCAGCTGAGCCACAAGGGAAGCCCAAGAATACTGGAGTAGGTAGCCTATCCCTTCTCCAGGGGATCTTCCCAACCCAGGAATCAAACCGGGGTCTCCTAAATTGCAGGCAGATTCTTTACCAACTGAGCTATCAGGGAAGCCCCTTAAATCTAGTAGGAGAGTTTAAAGTTTTGGTTACCTATGAATTGAAATAATTCATCAACTCCTTCAACCCTACAGTGGAATGTTGTTAAAAGACCTTGGAGAGCTGGCCTGTACCAGCAAAGAAAGTAAGGAAATCATTGGCAATTTGTTTCATTCATTCAATTAACTGTATTGATTAAACTAACCATGTCTTATACACATTCTCTCCCCTTCTCCCCTCATAGTGTGTAATTATTATTAAGTAGATTATTCCTGAGTGCACACATGTTCTATGTGTTCTTACAGAAGACTTTGCCTTACTCCTCTTCTCCCACTAGAGCCTTCCTAAAGGAAGCTTACAGAGGTCTGTGGAGTTCTGGTAGAAGAATAGTGTTCTCCACAATATCATTTACAACCTGAACAGTGGTTCAGCCTTAAATGCAGCCAACTAGGAAACTGGGCTGAAGGGGAAACAGAGAAAACCCAGCTGTGATGGTTAATTTTACATGTCAACTCGGGGATCACAGATGACTGGTTAAAAAATTATTTCTAAAAATGTGTTAGCATGTTTCCAGGCAAGATTAATGTTTGAATGGGCTGACTGAATAAAGAAGATCACCTTCTCTGGTGTAAGTGGTATCATTCAATCCACCAAGAGCCCATAGAGTAGCAAGAGATGAAGGGTAAATTCCCTCTCTCTCTTTGAAACGGATCATCTATCCTTCCCTGCCCTCAGACATCAGTGCTCCTGATTTTAGATGTTTGGACTTAGATTGAATTGTACCATTGGCTTTCCTGTTTCTCCAAATTGCAGATAACAGATCCTGAGACTTCTCAGCCTCCATAATCACATGAGCCAATTCCTATGTAAACAAATAGATCCTACTGGTTCTGTTTCTCTAGAGCAGAGGTCGCCAACCCTCTGGACCATGGACCATGAGATGCAACCAAAATGAGGTTATGGAGTAGACTGGACATAAGCAACACACTTCAAGTGTCACTGTATCCCATCACTCCCAGATGGGATTGTCTGGTTGCAGGAAAACAAGCTCAGGGCTCCCACTGATTCTGCATTATGGTGAGTTGTACAATTATTTCATTAATATCACAATGTAATAATAATAGAAATGAAGTGTATAATAAATGTAATGAGCTTGAATCACCCTGAAACCATCCTCTGCCTCCATCCATGGAAAAAATGTCTTCCACTAAACCAGTACCTTATGCCAAAAAGGTTGGGGACCACTGTTCTACAGAACTAATACACCAGCTCATATTTCTGGGAAACTTTATGAATCATCAAATTAAGCCCCATTTAAAGGTCCAAGCCCTTCCAGTTAATTCATGGCAGGGCTAAGATTAGGACACAGACTCACATCTGCCAGTTGCCACTTTTCCTGTTACAAGCAGTACACCCAATGGGTCCCCCAATAGAGAATGTACATAGCAAATGGAACAACTAACAGAAGTCTTCTTTAGTCATTTTTATAGATTTGCACACAGTACATGTTTGATGGCTGCTCTTGTGGCTCAGATGGTAAAGAGTCCACCTACAATGTAGGAGACCCGGGTTCAATCTATGGGTCACAAAGATCCCCTGGAGCAGAGCATGACAATCCATTCCAATATTCTTGCCTAGAGAATCCCATGGACAGAGAAGCCTGGTGGGCTAAAGTCTATGGGGTTGCATAGAGGCAGACAAGATTAAGCGACTAACACACACACACATGTTCAATAAATATCATCTGATAATAAAATACATGGCTTCTTAACTATAATAAAATGATAGTTTATGTGTCAATCTACTTTATATTTTTATTTGAGGCTGAACTGTGTGATTTGAAGCTGATATTATTTAATAATAATAATGGGTATTTGACCTTCAAAATGAAATAAAGCATGACTCAAACTCTTAACTTATTGAATCCATTGATATAGCATTTAAAATTTCAATCTGTACAGCACTGTCAGTGAAAGACTTTGGAGTGAAGTTATCTAAGTCATATCCTCATGTCTTTTTCCAATGCAAGTATCACCACAAAGAGACAAAGCATTTCAAAAATGATCAGATTAAAGATAATTCAGTTCAGTTCTGTTCAGTTCAGTCACTCAGTCAAGTCCGACTCTTTGTGACCCCATGAATTGCAGCACGCCAGGCCTCCCTGTCCATCACCAACTCCATAACTGGAATGTACCAAAGATAATTGGTAATGTTTAAAAATAAGGGTTAATATCAGAAAATACAAGACAGAAGCTTGCCTGGGATAATAGAAAATACATTATAATTTATGCCTAAGGCTTCAATCTTTTGCTTCATCTATAATTCTTTTGCTATATATTTGTTATATATATATATATGTATGTATATCTCCATATAGTTATATGTATTTATATTTGCACAAATATATGGATATACTTGGGGCTTCCCTGGTGGCTCAGCACAGTTTATATACCTTAAATGTTTAAGAAATATATAAATATGTCATTTTACCTTAAAAAAGTTTTAAGTTTGCTTATAGTTAAGCTTCCAGGGTGAGTAACAGAGACAGATCCATAGAAAAAAATGTGAGACGATACTTATATCATAAAAGAGAGCTGAGAGGAACTGCCCTGGTAGTCCAGTGATTGATTCTGAGCTCCCAGTGCAAGGGGTCTGGGTTCCATCCCTGATCAGGGAACTAGATCCCATATGCCATGACCAAGACGTGGTGGAGCCAAAGAAATAAAAATAAATATTAAATAAAAATTTTTAAAAGAAGAGGAAAAAATACCAAAAAGGCTGAGAGGAGAAAGGAGAGCACAGGACTGTGTGATAGAGTGGCTGTTGGAAGAGATGTGGCTTCTGAGTTTTCAAGTGGTTTGTCCTAGTTGGCTGGGGCTGCCATCACAAAAGCCTACAGACTGGATGACTTAAACAGAAATTTATTTCCTCATAGTTCAAGACTGAGGTTCAAGCCCACTCAGCTTCTGGTAAAGGCTCTCCTTCTGGCTTCAGCGGATTGCCTGCTGTGTCCTTTTTTCTGTGTGTGCGCATGCGCATGTATCCGTAAGGGGTGGGGAGAGCTCTCTGCCGCCTTTTCCTCTTCTTATTAGGGCATCATTCTTATATGAGATCTATTAGAGTAGGGCCGCACTCTTATACATCTGTTTAAACTTAATTATCTTCTTAAAGGCCCTATTTTTAAATACACTGGGGGCTAGAACTTCCAACATATGTATGTGCGGGAGACACAATTCCGTCCATAAAATGTTTGAAGGTGGTGCTCTGAATCAGGTGGAAAGTTGTAAACCCAGATGTGGACAGATGTAGCTTGCTGACTTCATGAGAAGTGTGCAGTATATATTATGCACATCGATGCAATTTGGTTCATCTGAAATACAGAATATTTCTCCCGGATGAAATTACTTATCAGTTCAGTTCAGTCACTCAGTCGTGTCCGACTCTTTGCAACCCCATGAATTGCAGCACGCCAGGCCTCCTTGTCCATCACCAACTCCCAGAGTTCACTCAAACTCATGTCCATCGAGTCGGTGATGCCATCCAGCCATCTCATCCTCTGTCGTCCCCTTCTCCTCCTGCCCCCAATCCCTCCCAGCATCACAGTCTTTTCCAATGAGTCAACTCTTCGCATGAGGTGGCCAAAGTATTGGAGTTTCAGCTTTAGCATCAGTCCTTGCAGTGAACACCCAGAACTGATCTCCTTTAGAATGGACAGGTTGGAATTACCTATAGGCAAACACAAATTCACCTTTTGTTCAAGTTGTTCCTTTTTGTATCCATCAAATTGGAACAAATTAGCATTTTTCAAAAGAAGACTTGCAACAAAATGGATAGTATGTGTTCATTCAATCAGTAAACATGGGGTGACTCCTATGTGCCAGGTACATTGCCTGGTGCCTGAGATACCACAGTGAATAAACCCAACAGGGTGGCTTCTTCCTTCAAGGTGCTTACATTCTACTGGGAGGAGACAACTATTTACAATCCCCTTGGGAATCCAGTAAACACAAGAAGGACTTAACATCATTGAGGAGTGTGTAACATGTGCTTAAAGAAACTAAGGAGGAGATGATGGAGGAGCTCAGGAAGAGGTTTTAAACAGCACCATCATGGAGGACAGATCTCAGGAGAAAGAGAATGCAACTGGTGAAGAACTCAAGGGAAGGCATTCCCGGCCATTGTGGCTGGAGTAGAAAGAGTGAGGCTGGCCGAGGGTGGAGATGTGATGGAAGAGTGAAGAAGGGACCAGGTTCATTCTAGTGGGTGGAGAAGCTACTCAAGAGTTCTAAGCAGCTCAGTGACAGCACTTAAGTTTTAAAAATTTTACTCTGACTTCTCTGTCAAATCCATTCTTATGAGACAAAGATAGACCTGTTGAGAGGCTGTAGGGGTAAATGAAATGAAAAGTGAGGGTGGCTTGGACTGAGGTATAGAGTAGAGAGAGGGGTGGTAGGAATAAGGATTTATTTTGAAAGTTTGGGCAAAAGGAGTTACTGGTAGATTGATGAGGGTTAGGATGAGGATTATGAAGGAAAGAGGAGGCACAAGAATTATTCCTAGATTTTTGGCTCACATCACTAAATATATCATCATGCTGTTTATTAAACTGTGCAAGCCTGGAAGCTTAACCGGTTAAGGAACAAGAGTTGAGTTGTTTTGGACATACTAAGGTTGAAATTCCTGTTAGACATCCAAGGAGCAATGTCAAGGAGGCTGTTGACTGTGTGAGCCTGGCACTCTGGGAGAGATTGAGGCTGGAGATTTCAATTGGAGAGTCATCAGCATACAGATGGTTTTTTAAAGGAGAGATGAGATTACACAGGGAGTGAGTTTGAGAGAGAAAGAGAGAGTAGAAAAGAGCCAAAACCTGAGCCCTGAGGAACTGCAAGCTTTAGAAGTCAGGTGCAAGAGAAGTTAGCCAAAGAGATGAGGAAGAAGGAGCCACTGACCTAGCAAACCTACCAGGAGAATGTGGCACTTTGGAAAATAACTAAAAAATGTATTTCATGAAGGAGGGAGTAACAAACTTTCTAAGAGACTTTCAGAAATGTTGGTGATAAATCACAAAATGATTACACTCCTTGTATAATTTTAGGAAAATGCAGTCCATTCAGCATAAAACATACAAACAAGCAGACTGACAGCTAATATCTTGGTGGAGTGAAAGGTTGATGCCTTTAGATCCCACTTTGAATAAATAATAATTCAGAGTTTGTATAGCCACCGAAACTTCTGAATTTGGCATTGTTTATGAGTGTAAAGGTTTTTATGACCATGAGAATGTTGAACTGTGATCCCCCAAATGTGGAAAGACAAATTTCTAGATCTCTTCGTGTTCTTCTGTAAGTTATTTTTGTAACTCAAGGTACTTCTTGATGTTTATTGACCATAATACCTTCTCCAAAAGGTCCATATAGTCAAAATTATGGTTTTTCCAGTAGTCATGTACAGATGTGAGAATTGGACCATAAAGAAGGCCGAGCGCTGAAGAATTGAGGCTTTTGAACTGTGGGGCTGGAGAAGACTCTTGAGAGTTCTTTGGACTACAAGGAGATCAAATCAGTCAATTCTAAAGGAAATCAACCATGAATATTCATTGGAAGGACTGATGCTGCAGCTGAATCTCCAAAACTTTGGCCACTTCATGCAAGAGCTGACTCATTGGAAAAGACTCTGATGCTGGGAAAGATTGAAGGCAGGAGGAGAAGGGAACGACAGAGGAACGAGATGGTTGGATGACATCACTGACTCAATGGACATGAGTTTGAGCAAACTCTGGGAGATAGTGAAGGACAGGGAAGCCTGCTGTGCTGCAGTCCATGGGGTTCCAAAGAGTCAGTCACGACTTAGCGAATGAATAACAACAACAATCTTTTCCTGAAGAATGGATTATCTGGAAATAATCTTAAGCTACTTCAGAGTAGTACACAGGTTTATTGGGGAGTCCTCTTGAGAGTAACATCCATAAGTATAGTTGCCAAACCTCATAAATAAAAATACAGAGTGCCCATGCAATATTTGAATATACTAAAACATTGTTTATACCTGGGATTTTAATTAAACTGAATGTGTTGTATTTTATCTACATCCTTCCCTGTAAGGAAGTGAAGAAGCTAGTATGATCCTCCATTTTTATTACAAATTCTGGCAAGAGGGATAGGCTATTGAATCTCTGAAACAGCAAATCACTGTCCTCATGGTGTCCCTGGGAGTGGGTATAACCTTGGATGGGACAGTTCCCTAAGGGCCAAAGGGCACATTTCCAGCAGCTGGGAAATGAATGTCATAGCACTGAAGAAGGAATCTGTGTAGAACAATACAGGGGCCAAGGTTCAAATGCCAACAATTTATTAACTATTCATTTCCCTTTAGGTGTTTTAGCTGTGTGTCTAAATAGGTTGTGCTGTGCTCAGTCTCTTCAGTCACATCCCACTCTGTTGGACCCCATGAACTGTAGCCTGCCAGGCTCCTCTGTCCATGGGATTCTCCAGGCAAGAGTACTGGAGTGGGTTGCCATACCCTTATCCAGGGAATCTTTCCAACCCAGGGATAGAATGTGAGTCTCCTGAATTACAGGCAAATTCATTATCATCTGAACCACCAGGGAAGCCCCAAGGAGACAAGAACCCTTTCCCATCTGGGTGCCTGCCTTTGGGAAATTCTGAGAGTTTCCTTCCTAAATGGAAGATGACATTCTACATTACCTCAACAGTGAAATGGAAAAGGAAATGGCAACCCACTCCAGTACTGTTGTCTGGGACATCCCATGGACAGAAGAGCCTGGTAGGCTACAGTCTATGGGGTCACACAGAGTCAGACACGACTGAGCACACACACACCCACACACTCAACAGTGAAAGCCCTGTTAAGAAGTCCATGAGGCCTCTATTTCTCTCTGAATCTGCAACCTCACCTCTTACGAATGCTTCCTTCCATTAACCCTTGAGTGAGTCACACTGATGCTGGATGATAATCCTCTTGATGGACTTGCTCCGTCTCCCAGAATGAGTGTTGACATGAAGAATTCTGCAGATCCCCTACAGCCAGACCAATGATCCCAAATGTTAACCACATTGGATCCTGCCTGCACTTTCCGCCTCCGGCTCCACACCCACCTTTCCACCCACAGCACAAAGCTGTGAGCACCGAGTCAGACACTAGCAGGGTGGTCCTCTGAGCACACCCTGGGGGCAAGAGACATGAAATATTTATTGACTGCAGGCCAGCGTTACAGGAACGCTGGCTGGAAGCACTGCAAGGGTGCCTCTGTAATATCCAAGGTAGATGCAGCAACACTTGCCAACCCCCTCACATGTCTTGGAGGAGGTTGCTTTGCTCTAATCCTTGCAGCCCCCAAAGGAGTGGCTATTTTCAGAAGGAGCTGATATAATCCTTTAAGACCAACGGTGGGAGGTAGTGTGTGTATGTGTATTGGGTGGGTGTATGTGTGTGTTTTAAGTGCTAAATGGTTAACAATTGTCCAGCTTCCTGCAGACAGGTAGAAAAGAGCTGAAAAGTTACGGCAGACTCAGGGCTACTTTCCCCTTTCAATTTTTTAACCCACACATGTTCTATCCCAGGGACGTCTACATCATGAGAAATATATCAGATGCTGAGAAGCACAAGTCCGTTTTTCCCTTTCTAAGCAATACTGAAATTAGATGGCCGTTGATCTTCCAATCTCAGCTATCGGGTCAGTGTTGTGACAGATAGAATTAGAGGTTTCCGTAGAAAAATGTGGAGCTTCCCAAGTGGCACCAGTCCTAAAGAACCCACCTGCCAATGCAGGAGACAAAAGAGATGCTGGTTTGATCTGTGTGTCGGAAAGATCCCCTGGAGAAGGGCATGGCAACCTGCTCCAGTATTCTTGCCTGGAAAAGTCTATGGACAGAGAAGCCTGGCAGGCTACAGTCCATAAGGTCACCAAGAGTCGAACACGACTGAAGCACTTAACATGCATGTAGAAAAATATACCTCCTGCTTCCCATGCTCTATTGGGTTCCTGATTATCTTTCAATGATGTATTGTTGTTTAGTCACCAAGTCGTGTCTGACTCTTTCGCGACCGCCGTGGGCTGTAGTGACCGCATGAGCTGTAGCCCCCCGGTCTCCTCTGTCCATGTGATTCTCCAGGCAAAAACACTGGGGTGGGTTGTCACGCCCTCCTCCAGAGAATCTTCCCGACCCAGGGATCGGGACCCGTGTCTCCTGCATCTTCTACATCGGCAGGTGGTTCTTTACAGCTGTGCCACCTGGGAACCCCTCCCTTAGGTGGCAGTGAGATCTTGTGGTTTGTGTCTGTGCCAGTGCCAGGCTCTGTGTCTTTTTCTCATTTGTCCTCCTGCTGTGCAGATGGTAAAGGCTGAGGATCTTAGACAACACAATTACTAAGGTGAAAACAAACTCTTTCTCAGAGCTGACCCAGTTTTAGAACTCAGTGACATAACAAATGTGGCAACAGAAATGGGCATGGCATTCCTCCTAATCATCATTTAGAGGAACTGCAGGTCTCAGAGGAGATTTATAGGAGTCATTGGCATGACTGCCATTCTTTCATTACCTAAACAGAAAACATGTTTTCACCCCTTTGTAATGCATCTTGTATGAAAAAAAGAGAGAGAAGAGAAAGAGAGAGAACAAATAGAGAACATACAATTTTCAACTGCTTTTCTCTTCTAGAATTTAAACACGTTCTGTCTCATTTTCTATTAGGATGGTGACTGTTAGGGAGGTCTTGGTATCGCCTCTTCCGGTACACTGAATAGTACATTTCCCCTTGCTTTCAGAGGCCTTTTCTGGAGAAGAATGTAGAACAACTAGCAAACTTTAAAAAATGTAAATATATAACATGTCTCAAAGCATGGAGACAGGTTATGGAATGCACACCTCCCCCAAAGAGAGCCTGATGGTCAACGAAGCGGAGCTGTGGAAGCCGAGCCATAATTGCACTCCGGAGAGTAAAAGACACTGTGTTGCCTCCTCAGCAGAAATTCACCTCCCTGTAGGAAAATCTGATAAATTTCCCAGTTTCCCACAGAGGGGATGACAGAGAATTTAATGAGAAACACATTGGAACTGGACCTGTCACTGTGTGATTATGCATTCACTAATCTCTCTGTAGGGTACAGAAAAACACGGATTTCACTGAGAGAGTTTATCTGCGAAAAGGAGGAGGGGCAAGGGAAGCATCAAGAAACAAATTACCAAAAAGTAATGTCTTCACTCTCCCACTGATACCTACTGACATCCCACTGGACTGCTGGTTTGGCCTGCAAACTGCCAAAAAAAAAAAAAAGGAGGGGAATTTGCACTGTCACCTATTTTTATGATTGGGGATGAAATTGAACTTTCATACGGTAACTAAATTTATTGATAGTTCAATGCAGCTTGTGAGTGCCTGATATTTTTAGTCTGGGCTTGGGATTTGTGTTTGAGAAATCCATGTACAGTGAGGGAGGCAGCCGGTATTCTGACTCTTGTTGTTTAGATCCATTTCATATCTTGCAGGAATTTCTCTTAACCATCATCATCTTCATCAAATAAATCTTATTCAGCACCTTTATCCATTCTATAAGCATTCTGGAGCACCTAACATATTTAAGGAACCTATAATTATGTAGCTAGTGCCTTGAATAAGTAGAATGTCCAATAGCCTCCACAAAATGTTAAAGTCATGGGAACACATTATTCAAAATTGCTATCACCTAAGAACATTTCTTATTTTCTTTTTATTAGCCTGAATTTGGGTTGGCCAGCATGCAAGGAGAGCAGCTATATTCTCTACATAAGTTCAAAAGCAATGAATACGTTTATTCACCTCCGCCTGGAACATACTGAATGAGTATTGAGCAAATAAAGAAACATTTCACTTGCTGAGTGCCTCAGCTAAGCAGGATCTCAGAAAATACTAAATTAATTGGATAATAAGGGAAAGGCGATGGAAAGTTATGTCATGAGCTATACCTATTTGAAGGACTGGTGTCAAGATAAGATCATTCATATTTCTTCATGAATTTCTAGAAGTCTTCATGAAGAAGGTGGCATTTTGGTCAAAACATAGATATTCAAAAATTACATATTTAATTAAGATCTTGAGGTATTTATTATGAACAATGTTGCTACTCTGACCATTCCTGACCAATTAATACAAATTTGCAAAATTCCTCACAAAATGGTAAGCCAGGGATTGATCCCTATATTTAAAATCTCTTAATCCAATGGCATACTCAATTTTTTTCTTAATGTAAGACAAGGCCTTTAAAAAATAACAGCACATTACTTCTTCAATGATCCCTTTCACATGGCTGTCCAGTTTCATCTGGACAGACTTTAAGTTCCACCTGAAGAGGACCATGTCTTCTTTTTGGTACCTCAACAGTTTAAGGCTCACATAATCATTGATGACAAAATTGGAAATGGCGTTCAAGTTCCTATGGTGGAATAAGGCTAGAGAGTGACTTTGGATAAATAAATATGTGTCAGTCAGGACAAAAGAAGATTTGAAATAAAAGTATGTATGAGCTATTGATTTCTATCTTTTTATTACATAAAATTGCTTAAATACTCACGGATGATTTGTAGTGCCATTGTTTGATGGTACATCTGAACTTTGTATGTGATTCTCAGATGAAAAAAAATGCCTCTACTGACTCAGGCTGGGTTCTCCTCCCTGTTCTCCCAGGGAATGAGATAGAGCAGGCAATGCTTTTCTTCCACTAATGCCTAATCATATGATAATCCTATTTCAGTACAATTGGACTGACTTCTAAAAGAAAAATAGAGGAATCATGTTCATTTGCCTGAAAGTTTCTTTCTTTGAAAAGGTGTAAAAAGATGATTGATTTTAAAAAAATAGATTTTATGTAAAAAAATAGATTTAGATGTAACAATAAAATAAATCTTACAGAAGGTGTAGAATTCTTTGGACAAGATGTTTCTGTTAGCTTGCCACTGCTGCAGTGTCCACAATATTGTTTTTATTTTAAAAATTAACTGTACAAGAAATTTTCTGCAGCTGTAAACATAGTGCCAGAATTCAAGATTTTAGTTAGTGCAGTATTTTCATTTTGTTATTGAAAATGTGAGAAGTTATGGCTAAATGCCTCTTTCCTTTGGAAGGGTAAAAGTGTTAATTTAAGAAATTCGTTCAGTTTTCTATTTCAAGATCAACTTTATAGAAAATCTACCTACCAGAATTATGTTGTTTTATTCTCAGGTCCAAGAAATAAAAGTTATCTAAGATGATAAAATTGTTAAGTTTGGAAAATCTTTTGTCAGTACCCTTTATCACCACCCCACAATCTTGTACAGCTGAGTCATTATAACTCAGCTAAAAGAACTAAGGTATATGTAAGCCACACTCTCAAATGAGTTCCTTAAAAAGTGATGGTATATTCTGTGAAATAAAAACCGCAGTGTTATTACATCTAATTGAAAGCGTCTATTTACCTCTACTGATGTTCCAAATAAAGATTATCGAAACTAAATTAAACATAATTAATAGAACTGAAATGTCAGTCTGAAGGTGTTTGTTGTCTCTCTTCTGAACAAGTTTCCTAAACTGTAATGTAAAATTCATTGACATTTTTAGGTGAACACAATCACAATTAAATAACTTTATTGACTATTCGGTAGGTCTAGTTACTTCAAAATCACCAAAAACTGCATAAGCAAGGACCCCTTTAAAAAGTGCTAGGTATTAGTAAGGAATTATACATATTTCCTCTACATGAGTTCTTTCAATTAATTACCTTGAGTAACTTTCTGCTTCAGTGAGATTTAATTAAATATAATTGTTTATGGCCAGTAAACTAAAGAGAAGTGTAATTTAAATATTTTTTAGCTTTGCTTTAAATTTTGAAATTAATGAGTCTTGATTTGCATAGTGCATATTCTACTAAAGCTATTCTACTTTAACTTCCATATGCTGATCAAATCAAATTAGGATTACAAGATAAGGTAGTGTTTTTTAGTTTAACATAAACTACCAGCAATATTTGCCCAATACAACATATGTATTAACTTTATTATTAGCCATCATTAATACTGCATTTTCCTTGCCCATTTTGGGACACATGTCTACTGCTCTCCTGTTCTGCAATTTTATTTTTCATGTGCACTAAAAACTTGATATACAGTGTATAATTTTAAACAATAAATCAGAATAAACTAGAGGATTATTTTTAGCTTTTACCATGTATGTAAGAAAATATGATAATTAGATAAGAGTTAGGCACACCTTTGCTGGCAAAATTTCATTGTTTCATTTAATCCAGGAGATTTTTAAGATATAAATTAGTTAAAACTTTTGTAGAATTTTATTTCTTTTAAGTCATGCATTAAATGCAAACAACATTTAATCAGATTGTTGGTTCTATAATAAAAACACCATACTAGATATACATATGATGTTTTAGTTGATGGATGGATTTTATATAAATTATATATAATGTGTATAGTTTCTATTGAAACATAGCAATCTGTTTAAATGGTAGTAAGTTCAATTTTGTTGCGTTTCCACTTTGCATTTGTAAATCAAAATAAACTATGCTGTGTTTCTAAAAAAAAAAAACAGTTTAGCAATATCTTTTAAAAGAAAAGAAACGTGCTTAAATACAAATCACATACTTTCTGTGCACAATTTTTGCTCTTCCTGTGGGACATACTTTTAAACATTAGCTTTACCATTTTTATTGCCACCTTTCTGAAGAAAATACTTCTATCTCATAGAACTCCATAAAAATGATTACCCAAGAAAATAAATTATGTAAATTCTTTTCAGTTAAATTTTCTGTCTTATACCAAACATTCAGTATTTGGGTTGACATTTAAGTGCCATTTTCAACTCATCAGATTAAGTTTCCCATGTCACATAGCCAACTATTTAAAAATATACATAGAAATTTTCCTTATAAAAGGGCAGATCTATTCACTGAAGTGTTTACCTTTAGGATAGGAAACTCAAAGAGTGTTTGAGTAATAATATTTTAGATAATGGGACTTGACATGGATAACTGTTACATGATTCATCTCCTTCGGTTCTCCGTGTTTTTCCACTAAATGGGTTGCTCCCTGTGGATCTATACAGTGGAGATAGCAGAAGGTCATAGAAGAGGTATTTTAAGCACTCTGGTTTCATAGTCTATGCTTGATGGACAGAATAAAATGTATTTCTCCAGCTTTAAAGAATGAGGGCAGGGGGTAGATAAAATGGGAAGTGAAGGCAAGGTAGAATTAGCTATCAATAAACACTGCAAAATCAGTGCACTTGAACCTCTAATTCTTTTCCTTGCCTCAACTTTTAATTCCACCAAAAATTCCTTACGTTTTCTCCTTACTTCTAACCCATTATAGCCCAGCCACCACAGAGACAGGATTCCATATATAAAATCATGAATTTACACACACTCACACACACACACAAACACAAGCTGAGCCTTTAGTGCTGTTGAAGAGAATTTAAACATTTTAAGATGTAAAATTAAACTTACATGATCTGAGGTATGGTAGAAAAACAATCATAATAAAAATTAAAAGTGCAATGACTGAGAACAATGAAAAAGAAATCCACATGTTAAAAATGGTCTATAAACATATTTATAATTCATAAACTGCATTAAAATGGTTGTTTCATATCTTATCAATTAGAAATAATAAAAGTAAGAAAATATGCTCAATGCAGAGGTACTTTAAAAAAAAATCTAATAAAATACTTTTATCTCCATCAAAATATTCTTTGGAAACCAAAAATAAAAATGTATCATGGATGTTTTCTTCAGGTTGATCTGTAAAAGTCAGAAAAATACATAGTCCCCACTGTTGAACTTTCCAAAAAAGAATCCCTGTATGCACCAAGCATAAAGCAAAAGGCTTTATGTCGTCGTGAACTCCCTATATTGGTACAAAGAATTCCAGTTCAGTTACTATCAGAAAACATTTTTGTTTCAGTCAAGCTGAAACAAATGACCTGACTTCAATACAGTGTAGTATATAGCTGAAGCTGTGTCCAAGAAGTTGTCTTCAGAGTACTGAGGACAGCTGCAGAAACTCCTGAGGAGACTCCATGGTTTCTCACAAAACCAAAGTAAGTCTTAACCAAAGCGAAACTTGAGTCTGTATTTCACGGTGTTAGGACTTCTCCGAGGTGCGGAAAGGGGAACCTTTGGCTTGACAGGATTAGGTGGCTTTTTCTTTTCGGGAACAGTAACTGTGAAAGAAAGTTCCGGCTGCTCCAATTGCTTGAATCTTGGCAGAAAGTGGGTAGAGACGTGCTGAGGTTTAACCCGGGGGCTACAGCCCCGTTTAGCCTTCCCCCTCTTGTTCAGGGCCACGTACCACTCCCGCCCCGTCTTTTCAGTTCTGTGTATCGCAGAGGCATAGGTATTATAGCTGTTTTCTTGAAATCGCTCCCTGAACTTGCAGTCATCTGTAAATTTGGCCTAGAGGAAAAAAAAAAAAAAAGAAGAGGAGGAGGAAATTCAAGCAATGATAATATTTTCAGCATGTAATATAAAGAAGTCTTTATAGAAGTCTTTATAGAAGACTATAAAGAAAAACAAGAATTCCACTGGCCCCTGCACTCCGACTCCATTCTCTTTATAAAGACACATTTGCCTCTTTTAAAGTTGCTTTAAAATTACTATTTTCATTTCTATATTCCTACTTCATTCATCTTTGTAATGCTGGTGGTTTACTACGAATTACACAATTGTGAAATAATATCAGTGTATATTAAAATAACAGGAATTCAATATATTTAAATTCTGTTGCTCTTTTTAACATACATTGAAAATTTTAGTTAAAAATTTAACTTTTAACGTAAGATATTCCCCCTCCTAAACCATCAAGAAAGTAAATAGTACTATATTACTAAGAAACAATTGCCTGGTAAAACATGAATTCATTCAGAGAAATGGGGTCATGTTATCCTTTGAAACAAGAATACAGTTTTCAGTCTCATCCGTGTGCTTCCTGGTGCTGAGAAAGGGGTAGCATATGGCCCTATTAATATTGCATGTGTTAAGAGTTCTTTAGGAAAAAATTCATCTTCACACAGTGATACAGGAGAGTCTATTTGATGCCAGGAAGAAAAAAATTACCTTTTGGAGTCACTAGCAACACTTCAGGCAGATATCACTCTCTCTTTCCCTCTACACACACACACACACACACCTGCCCTTGAAAATGCTCACAGAACAGTGGAATAAGCAAAGAAGTAGACATTCATCACAGTGCAGTTTGATAAATGGAATTATGATAGTGGTATGCAGAGGGTACAAGGCATCTAAAAGGATAGAGGTGGCAGCGAAGAGGGCAGGAAGGTCTTCCTAGAAAAGGTGACTTTTGAGCTGAGTCTTAAAGTACAATGAGATAATAGTAATCAGGTGACATGAGAGGTTTTTCAGGGAACAGCAACGGTGTGTTCACAGGTCATCAGGAAGCTACTATAAGTTGTTCAATGTGACTTTCACTTAGGATGCATAGAGAAAGGACCCAGAGATAAAGATGACAAAGTAGGCCAGTACCAGCTCTGAAAAGGCTCAGTGTGCCGTACTGAGGAAGTTGAATGAACACAGCATAGGGGAAGAGCGCGAGATGGTGCCAAATAGACCTGCAATCAAATGCTAGTTCTGCCAATTGAGTTCTTAGCTTTAGGCTCCTTGTTCACAATACGTGCAGCCATTAAGGCTATTGTGAGAATCAAAATATTTTTCTAGGAAAAGGATCTGGAGTTTAGCTTTCATCAAATACAAAAGAGTCCATAACTCCCAAAGAAGTAGAATTCCCTATCCTGGACTAGGTTTCACAATTTCAGGGAGGACCATTTGTACAAACGTCTTGGGCTTTGGAATACTAAGGATCTTGACCCATATATATGAACACTAAATACCAACTCTAGTATTCTTCCCTGGGAAATCCCATGGACAGAGGAGACCAGCAGGCTACAGTCCACGGGGTTGAAAAAAGAGCTGGACATGAATTAGTGACTAAACAACTACATATATATTATATATATAATATATATATTTGTTTATATATATAATTCTTTATATATCATAGAGGTTCCATCAGTTCAGTTCAGTCGTTCAGTCCGACTCTTTGCAACTCCGTGAATTGCGATACACCAGGCTTCCCTGTTCATCACCAACTCCCAGAGCTTGCTCAAACTCATGTCCATTGAGTTGGTGATGCCATCCAACCATCTCATCCTCTGTCATCCCTTTTCCTCCTGCCTTCAATCTTTCCCAGCATCAGGGTCTTTTCAAATAAGTCAGTTCTTTGCATTAGGTGGCCAAAGTACTGGAGTTTCAGCCTCAGCATCAGTCCTTTCAATGAATATTCAGGACTGATTTCCTTTAGGATGGACTGGTTGGATCTCCTTGCAGTCCAAGGGACTCTCAAGATTCTTCTCCAACACCACAGTTGAAAAGCATCAGTTCTTTGGTGCTCAGCTTTCTTTATGGTTCAACTCTCACATCCATACGTGACTACTGGAAAAACCATAGCTTTGAGTAGGCGGACCTTTGTTGGCAAAATAATGTCTCTGCTTTTTAATATGCTCTGCTTCAGTTCCACACTGGAACTAACAGTCCTCTAGTTTCCTTGCTTCTCTAATAATATCAAGCTTTCTTCTGCAGTACAGATCCCAACCTTGTAATCTGGAAGTCTGAACACTGCAAAACAATCTACATATACCTACTGTTGATGGCCACATAGAATTTTTGAGTTTTGAAAGGTACTGACAATATCAGAAGACAACCAATCTCAGAGTATTTCCAATAGCACATTTATCTTACACATGACAGTCTACCTAAGTTATTTACATTTGAGTGTAGAGTGTAGTTCAGTCAAAAAGCTCTTTATCTGAGGACTCTGAAACTATGTATCTGAGAATCTGTCTACTGGCAATTCCTTTGACTGGGTCTTTAGCAGGCTATAATCTAGTGTTTTAAAGAACCTTTGTCTATGGCTTTCTCTCATCACATCCTAACCTACTGGCCCATACCTAGGACAAGGGTGCTATGCTGACATTCCTTTAGAAGAGGAGACATTTATTGTTCTTATTGGCCTTCAATTAAAAATGCTTTCTTACAAACCAAACATAGATTTGTCAACTTAGCTCTTAAAAGGACATCAGTGCTCTCCCATTCAATTAGATAATCTCAAAGTTTTATTGTAAAATAAAAACTATAGTCATGTGGTAAAAGAAGAGGGCTGCAGAGGAGGAGATGGTTGGATAGTGTCACTGACTCAATGGACATGAACTTGGGCAAACACTGGGAGACAGTGAGAGACAGGGAGACCTGGTGTGCTGCAGTCCACGGGGTGGAAAAGAGTCAGATACAACTTAGCAACTGAACAACAGCAATAGTCTTCTGGAATATTTTCTGCTACATAAATGGACAAGCATTTTAGAAAGGTGTGGAAGATTTCATTAAAAAACAGTAGCACGTATATTCATCCTGCCTCAGATTTTTTTTCTTAAAATATGTCTGAATAACATTTCTAATGTACAGTACATTATACTTTGACTTGACTTCTACCCCAGTTTCACACACACACAAAAATCATTTTCCTGAAATAAAGACAGCAGTGATTACTTAATTCAATTTTGACAAATTTTTTAAAAGTGTTGGCACCCCACTCCAGTACTCTTGCCTGGAAAATCCCATGGATGGAGGAGCCTGGTAGGCTGCAGTCCATGGGGTCGCTAAGAGTCGGACACGACTGAGCGACTTCACTTTCACTTTTCACTTTCATGCACTGGAGAAGGAAATGGCAACCCACTCCAGTGTTCTTGCCTGAAGAATCCCAGGGATGGGGGAGCCTGGTGGGCTGCCATCTCTGGGGTCGCACAGAGTCGGGCACAACTGAAGCGACTTAGCAGCACTGTATAATTTAACCTTTTTCTCCTAACAGTGTCAATGAAAATAAAGAAGAAACCTGTATTTTTTTTAATTGATGTGACCAACAGACACATGCATACACACACCTAACCTATAGCAATACTGTCCCTAAAATTATTGCATCTAAAAACTTTCTCCCTCTCCCCCTCCTCTGCTCAAGATTCATGTTCTTTCTTAAGAGAAGCCTTTACCAGGATGACTGTTCATGCTCTAGGTTTTTCAAGGGGCACTTAATTGTCACATGGAGTATAGAGATAGAATTCTGAGGACCCACACACTACTTGTAGGCCCTTAGCCATTCCAAACTTCACACTGAAACAGAAGCAAAGGCAGTCAGACTGTTTTGGTTTTCTTAATTGACTTCTAATTTAATGTTTTGTCTGAAAAATTCTTCCAGCTATGATGGAACAGAATCATTTGAAATGAACATTTCAGTGAGTTTTTTTTCATCAGGGGATCTAGTTTCTTCTGGAGAAACTGACTGTTCCTATCAATATTCCTGGCCCTTTTCAGACAAGATGGGAACCCCAAGCAGTGCATGAAAGTGAAAGTGAAGTCGCTCAGTCGTGTCTGACTCTTTGTGACCCCCGTGGACTGTAGCCCACCAAGCTCCTCCATCCATGGGATTCTCCAGGCAAGAATACTGGAGTGGGTTGCCATTTCCTTCTCCAGGGGATCTTCCCAACCCAGGGATTGAAGCAGACGCTTTAACCCCTGAGCCACCAGGGAAGCAGTGCATGGCTATCCTTAATGTTACTCGTTAAACATCTCTATAGCAGAGTCATCAAGCAGCAGAATTATTTATTGTACATTTGCCATTATACAATTTTAGATAATAAATCTACCAGGCTAAGTTTAACCTTTGAAATTCTTTTGGAATTATAAAAACTCCTTTAGCAAAATATATACTTTTAAAATAATAGAGCTGTGGTGTTCTGTGATAACCTCAAGGGATGGGATGTGGGGGTGGGAGGGAGTCTCAGGAGGGAGAAGATTCATGTATATTTATCGCTGACTCATGTTGTTTTATAGCAGAAACCAACACAACATTGTAAAGCAATCATCCTCCAACCAAAAACTTAAAAAATAAATAAAAGAACTGGATTATTTCCCTAGAAAAAGTGAAGTCAACATAAAGACTTTATCTACAGTTCAGGTGTGAAGTAGAGAGGTGAATCAGATTTCAAATAAGCTACTGAAAACAGAACACACATCACCTTCATCCTACCACCATCAGTCACTACAACAAAACCAATCATTAACATGTTCATAAAGAACCCCTATCTTTGTTTCTAATTCATTATTTTCTGAATTTATTCAATAGATGTTTATTGACTATCTATCACATCCCAGACACTGCTGGTTGCCATTTTTACGAAGAAAGACAATTTAATATGGTTCTGCCTGTGTTCTTTGTTGACTTAAATTATCTGTGTTTTTCTCTTTAATTTCTCCTTGATTTTGCAAGTGTAAAAATAAGTTACAGTCAACAAGCCATAACTGCAAAATTAAAATGAAATGTTTAAATTGGCTGATTACTACATAATTTAAAATAGTCTTAATTGACAGAACAAATAAAAACTAAATTACACTACTTTTGCTTGAAACTATGGAAATAATTCAGAGGTGGGGCAACACAGTGCTGTTAAATAAAACAAGAATTTTGGGCTTAGGAGAACACTTTGCCTTGATTCTACTCATCTCCTCACAGGGAGAGGGCACACAGTGGATATTTAAAAGAAAAATCAAATTCAGTTCAAAGAAAGTAATATTCCACAAAAGAACAAGTCTGCTTAATTGAAATCTGAAGGTCAATTAAACCACAGAATTCTTTCTGAAACAATATTTTTAAAAAACTTTCTAAAACCTTTTAATATAGTTTTTTTCTTAGTCAACATGCTCTAAGATGATTGAGAATCTTATAGCAAGGGAGCTGAGGGCATGTTAATAGGGTCCCAATTCTCATTATGTGCCACTATCAAAGTAAATATATGATGTATGAAAGAGATGTATAAAGAGGATTGAATTCAGGCTAATAGCAAAGCCCTGGAGTATAAACCCTCGAGTCTGTGGGGTATTTAATCAATTTTAATTCTTTATTTCACTTTTTATTTGATTTGCCTCTTGCAAAACTTTATAAAGTTAAGTAATAAATACAAATAATTAAAATGTTGTTGAAGGCTATATAATATTATTAAATCATTAAACTATTCTTATAGACTGTAATTAACGCAGTTATAGACCAAATTGTGCTCTAAACAACACTTTCTTGCTGCCTGCATCCCTACTTCCGGTTCCTCTATGTTCCTTCAGTGTGTTTTGGTTCCCAGTACTACCCACGCCAATGGGACTGCCCGGGTCAGGTGCCCTAAGCCCAGGCTGTTTTGTACGGTTGCGCAGGATGTTCCCAGCACAAAAGTACCAACCTTCGGTAGTGAGTGAAAGCCGAAAGCCAGACCCTGCTCCAACTGCTCCCAAGCAGAGAACTCCAGAACAGGGCAGCACGCACCCTGAAGGTGGCCTCCTACTCTTCACAAGTATTATATGGGTCAGTTGTAGGCAAGCCGTGCCATCTCCAGAGCTTGGCCATATTTCCTGCTTAGCAATCTCTAATCTGGCCATTCTGTATCTCAGTACTTCATGCTGAGCAATCAAGGGAATATATGTGAGTGCTCAGGCATGAGTTCTCAGTCCCTTAGTCATGTCTGACTCTTTGTAACCCAGTGGACTGTAGGCTGCCAGGCTCCTCTGTCCACGGGATTTCCCAGGCAAGAATACTGGAGTGGGTTGCCCTCTCCAGGGGAATCTTCCTGACCTAAGGATTGAACCCAGGTCTCCTGCATTGAATCAGATTCTTTACCGTCTGAGTCACCTTGCTCAAAAGAGCTGGGCTATTGAGGCCAGGTGTTTTACGTATATTATTTCATTCTCACATAATTCCACAACTATTAGGATGCTATTATCTGATTTTCCAGCCAGAAAAATAAAGAAACTAGTTCCTCTAAATCCCCACATTTACCAAATGCCAAGGTAAGCCTAAGACTTAAATCTCATCTACTGAATCCTAGATTCAAGCTCTTTCAGTAACAACGAGCAAATCCAAGGGCATCTCCTAGGCTTCTGTACAGTACTACCTTGCCCTAAAGTTGCTCCGTGTTAAAATACTGATAAAAACAAGTGCCACTCCCCAAGCCACCGGAGATATAGAACACCATCTCTCACTTTAGGCTGAAACGGATCTCCTAAGCTACAAGTCAATTCATTACATGTAATTTTCCTCAATAAAATAGAGCTTCAGTGTTGGAAAGATCCCCTAGAGGAAGGCATGGCAACCTACTCCAGTATTCTTGCCTGGAGAATCCCCATGGACAGAGGAGCCTGGAAGGCTACAGTCCATGGGGTCCCAAAGAGTCAGACACGACTGAGCACAGCACAACCAGATAAACATAGTGTGAAATTAAGGGAAAACTGACATTTACTGCAAAGGTAGAATCCTGAACCCATTTTTTTTTTTTTAGCCTGAGTTACTAGGTACTCAATTTTACTGTGTAAATTGAAAGTTCTTAGAAGATGGGGGTGCTTCCCAGGCGGCGCTACTGGTAAAGAACCTGCCTGCCAATGTAGGAAACATAACAGACAGGGGTTTGATCCTTGGGTTAGGAAGATACCCTGGAGAAAGGCATGGCAACCCACTCCAGTATTGTCGCCTGGAGAATCCCACGGACAGAGGAGGGGGCGGGCTACAGTCCATATAGTCCCAAAGAGTCGTACATGACTGAAGTGACTTAGCACAGCACAACACAGAGGATAAGGGAAGTTTCTATTCAATTCCTTTACAGAGGCCAATAAATTATTTTTTTAATGATGATGATAGCCATCACTCAAACCTTCATTTCTCCTTTCAATAAACATGCCCAGCTCTGGGGCTGCGGACTCCTCCTCACTCTGCCCCCAGCTCAGGAAGTCCAGTCCAGACTCTCATCCTGGGCAAGCCAGCTGGCACCCTCTGAAACCAAGAAAGGAGGCTTTTCTAGTCCTTGCTCAGGGCTGATCAAGCATACATTCCATGCCTGTTTCGTAAACTCTGCAATTAGCTTTCCTTCCAAGCATGATCCCCTAAAACCCTGAGAAACAAAAATAATTCCACCACATGCTTCTTTCTGTATGTTTAAAATAAGCTAAAATGTTTTCCCCCAACAACCAATGGGTGATCACGTATAGTTTATGAAAAGACTGACAAATTCATGATAACCACTTTTTCTAAGATTTAGATTTTTAAGGGAAAAAAACACGATGCACGAGAAGGATCTTAAAAAGTTATGAGATTATGACCATTGGAAATCCTTGCTTTCAAATTAAGTTCCTTGGGAAAAGGAAAACCCAGGACATAAGAGGCTACTGTATGCAAGACGAGTTGGGACCTAAAGAAAAGAACAAAAAGGCCAATAATGAATGCGATTTGAGGCTGGTCTAAATATCCAAGGGGGTCACAGCTGCCTGACCCCAAAATCAGAAAGAGGAGAGAGGGGATATAGGATCATGAAACAGCTGCCTGAGAGCAAATTCAGGAAGATGTGTTCTAACATTAAACGCTGAATACTTTCCAGGAACTATTCTAAGTGTTTTATATGTATTATCTCATTTAAAATGCTCCACTATCACCCTGTATTGTTAGTTTAATTTTCTTCCTTTTACAGCTGATAAAGCCAAGGAATAGAA
The DNA here is from genome assembly GCF_003369695.1 of Bos indicus x Bos taurus. NCBI lineage: Eukaryota > Metazoa > Chordata > Mammalia > Artiodactyla > Bovidae > Bos > Bos indicus x Bos taurus. The sequence goes on along the minus strand of NC_040081.1, from coordinate 94,534,651 downwards.
AGATTAAGTAAAACAATACGGTTTAAGAAGAATGACACAATTTAACTACCAGACTCAAGATCTCCCTCTCTTACATCCAGACCCATCTCAGATAAATCCAGGAAGGCACCGTATATGAGACTCTGGATAAAGACAAGCAACCTGAGAAGAGAGCAAGAACAGAGTGAGGAGGGAGCATGAACAGACAGGCAGGCAGAGAGAGACCGAAAGAGAAGGGTGCTCAGCCTCACCTAGTACCTCAGCCTGGGAGTAAGTGGATAAAGTACAGAGGCCACAGAGAAGGCTCTGACTAACCCTCAGGGTCTTGGGGAAACAATTACCTCGTGCTTCTCTCAATGATTCTCAAGGCATCTTGAGAAGAAGACCAGACACCTTCCTCCTTGCAACGGCTGCTGAAAAAAACCTGCACACTAGGGATCTGACTGCATTGTCTATTTAGGGTCTTCCAGTTAAAGGTCCAGAGAAGGCAATGGCACCCCACTCCAGTACTCTTGCCTGGAAAATCCCATGGACAGAGGAGCCTGGTAGGCTGCAGTCCATGGGGTCGCTAGAGTCAGACATGACTGAGTGACTTCACTTTCACTTTTCACTTTCACGCATTGGAGAAGGAAATGGCAAGCCACTCCAGTGTTCTTGCCTGGAGAATCCCAGGGACGGGGGAGCCTGGTGGGCTGCCATCTATGGGGTCACACAGAGTCAGACACGACTGAAGCGACTTAGCAGCAGCAGCAGCAGCAGTTAAAGGTCTGAAGCAGAGCTTCGTGGAGATTAATATGAGTGTGTTGGTTGACTGAGTGCACAGAGCAGAGCACACTGAGATGGCTGAAGTCCAGATAAAACTTCTCTTACAGAATTAACAAACTTAGCACACAAAGGAGGTCAGCATAAATGTTGCCTAAACCTGAGCTTTCTGGGCTGATAATACTGTTCACCATCTTCGTGTCCACTGACCATGAAGCATTTTCTGAAAGAAGATTTTCTGTGAATGAAACAGATCTCCTTTTTCTTCCGGGAGTACATCCTAAAAGAGGTTCCTGATGCAGCTCCTCATCACACTGAATGACCAACATTTACAAAACAGTGTGATAAGTTTCATGGTGCACACGTCTCCTCCTTTCTAGACTTTAAAATCAGGTACAGGAGACACAGAAGTAGATGGGGGAAAAAGATCCTCCCAAAGAGCTTGGAATGAGAGAGAAAGAGAGAGAAGAAAGCAAAAATAGTCTAAGGATGAACCACAGAATTCACTCTTTAAAATGTAGCATAAAAATATTATTAAAACATGCAACTATTAATTTCCATAAAATAATAGCTGAAAATAGTGTAAATAGTTCCAAATGAAACAAAATATCTTCTTTCGAGCTACCTTTTCCATACCAAGCATTATAGCGTTTAAATGGAGAGAGAATTTTTAAAGCATGTTATTCTGGTTCAAGTTTTTGTTAACTGTGGTAACTTAGGAAAATATTTAACATCTCTGACTGAGACTGTTGCCTCACCTAACCAGGTAATGAGAGAATGTGAGTGAAAGAACTTTGAAAGAAATATACAGATATTTTATCTCTATCTAGTAACTAATTTGTAATAGTCTGATTGTTACTATATAAAACAAGAAAAATCTACTATAATCCATGAATATTTCTCGACATACTATGGGTTTACTTTCCCCAGAATTATATGACTACTTTACATTTATAGTTCACACTTTGTAAATAGAACCCCAAAGTTACTCTTCATTAATTTAAAATTTTTCTGGTTTTATTGAGATACAATTGACATACAACACTGTGTAAGTTTAAGATATACAACATGATGATTTTATATAGCTATTTTTTGAAATGATTATAAAGTTACTCTTTAAATGGCTCTGCACAATTATTAATTTAAAGCAACTCACTTAATTATATATTTAATCTTGAAAGTGTAAGGCATTTTAGCCTTTTTAGTGGTGATGAAACTTTGCAAAAGTCAAACTAAATCAAATAATTATATTTAAAGTTATAAGAACAATTTTTCAACATGTTTAACTAGTAACTAAAAAGAAGAAGGAAATCATCTGGCATATAACTAATAAACATTAGGGCTAATACTATACCTAAATTCAACTTCCTCAAAAATAATTCGCTTTATAATCTAATTAGGTGTCTATCGAGAGAATAATAAAAGCTCAAATAAGAGACAGTGGGCTTGGACAATTGGTTTTTAAAAAATTCACATAATCATAGGGCTTAATTTTTTATCTTCAATTCAGCTCAAAGTCATCAGAATGACTTTTATATCAAAGAGCTTCAATGAGTGACAAGAGCAAGGCTTGCTTTGTACTGTTTAAAAGTCATTACTCCATGAAATAACTTTTAGCCTGCCAAGATGAGAAAGAATAACAGATGCTGTTTTTGCATTATCTGCATTATTTCAGCCAGCCTTCCTTAGACATTTGGGTCAAGTTTCTGGAAATTTGTTACTTGCATTTGACAGAGGAATCATGTATCCTAACCTCTCAGTGTGACCTTTCTAATTGGCATCCATTTGTAATACTTTGCTTGCTGCGACAATTATCCTTAAGCTGGCCCAAGGTAGTCTATTTTTTGCATATGCTAAGGCTTGAATCAGAATATTTTAAAAATTAAGATTTTCACCCAAAATAAGCAAACCAATAACAGAAAATTTTTTTCAGGAATTGCATATTATTATAATGCTTAGAGTTTGAAGGTGTTTCAATCTTTAATGACCAAAGTAGATCGAAGAAAAGTTATTCAGTGCAGAAGCATTTGATGATTCTTTTCCATTTTGTGTGTGGATTTTTAGAACATCTTTTTAAAAATAAAATGGCATGTCCTGCTTTCCACAGAACTTTGCCCCTTAAAATAGGTTATAAACCAGAGCAATTATTTTATGAATATTGTAATTTGCTAGAATAAAATAATCTGCTCAGAAAATGAGATAAGTAAATCTAGTTATAACTCTTGCAATGGATGATCGAAGAGGTTAACAAAGATTTAATAAACTGAGATTATAGTAGTTTATTGTATTTAAATTTGAATTATCTAATAATAGGTAATATTTATTGAGCACTTACATTGTACCTAATATTGTTCTAAAAAGCTTTGTATATATTATCTCATTTAATCCCCAAATAACTGTAGAAATAGCTTCAGTTTTATGATCTCCTTCAAAAGCTATTAACAAGCCACCTTTAGATGCTAGAGAAAGGAAAACAAAGTCTTAAACAGTAAACCAAGTGAAATTCTCTTTCAATTTTTTAAAAGTCTGTAAAGCAGAAATCATAATTAGTAAGTTTCAATTGACTGCGCTCGATTAAAACTTCCTATATACTTTGAAAACTGGGAGTCATATTTCTCCAATTTAATAAGAATTAAAGTGAATAAGGATTAAAGGAGTAGCTTTAAAGAAGAACTGCTTTTTAAAATGATTTAGTGTGACAAAACAGTACACCACAGACAAAGCATAAATAACTTTAAGGGCTGTGCATACACACTAATACTAATGAAAGAAACTCTCAACAGGAAAATTAAGCTAAATGTACTTTACTAACTTTAAAACATTTTAGTGTTTCCCAAGTAATGAGCATTTTCAGAACAAAGCGTAGAAATCTATAATTTATAAATTGATTACAAACTGCGTAACTAGTCCAAAAAAAGTGTTTACGAGTGCAGAATCAGTCTTCGTAGTTTTAAGAAGTAATTGTTTTTGATGTAACAAAAACTACAAGATGAAAATGTCTCAAATGAAATTTCTCTATTAAAGGTCAAAATCATCTCATTATTGGTTTCTTCCCACCATACTTATTAAAATAAATATGTTTTATTACTTAGACTCCATTTTTGACATAATAAGTAGCTTTTAAAATTAATAACATGATCTACTGGTTACACAATCACCATCAGTATGTAACTTTAAAATATAATATCGTATTTCCATAATGTTTCTCCTTACTTGGACCACTATTAAGACATAAATAATGACAATCACTTAGAGAATGCTTTTTTCAAATAAACTTATCCTTAAACCTTTTTGTGGATTCTATATTATCTTTTCAAATAAATAAAATATTTAAATTATTACTTACAAAAACACACACAATTCTCTTGGTTTAATGGACACATAATCTTATAAAAATGAAAAACATAAAGTTCTCTGGGCAAATTGTCTTATCTATCAATTTGGAAAATCACTCGTTCCATTTTACACATGTAAAATCTCTGTAACACCTTTAACAAATATAAAGTAGTTCTACTTACACTTGCATGGAGTTTTCCTTTTTTTGACATCGCTAAAAATTTGTTGCTGAAAACTCCTCGTATTCCTACAATCCCCTGAGACACAGCAAATATTTCCAAAATACCTAGGATGACAGAAATCCCAAAATAAAACACAGACTCCTCTATATATCATTGTGAAGATTTAAATTTCTACAGAGACTCTTTCCATTCCTTATTACTGTGATTTTTTTAAAAAGTATTGAACATCCTTGTTTATTGTGACATTTATTATGTAAAAGGAAAAAAAGGTTTAGCACTCAAGTATTCATTTAAAATGATAAATTTCAAGGTTCAAAATTTGCTTGTGCTTCATTAGCACTCATTTTTTCCTAAAATGATGTCACTATTCATAATCAGTGTTTGACAGAAGAATCTTTTCAAGTTCTAGAGAAATGGAAAAGACTGTTTAAAATGTTTTACAAAATAATTCTCATGCATTGTTGCTCAGTCAAAGATAAGACAGTCCATTGAATATTAAAGCACATACAACTGCACTCAAAATTAATATAAATCACTGGAAGCCTTGAAAACAATATTCAATGAAGTAAAAAATCCCTCTTCTCAAATGACCATAATTATAAAAGTACAAATCAATATATATCATACCCTATCATTTAGTGGTTGCTTATTTCAAAATTACACATAACAAGACATTGAAAGCACCATAGATAATTTGGGGTTGTTAGCTCAATGAAGTGTTTGATGGATTACGGTTTGAGACATCTTGCATTTTGAATGACTCTTCTGGAAAAAATCTCATGAGGTATTTTATTATGTTATCATTTATATTTGGTATTTCATAGTGAGAACTACCAAGTCTATGTCCCTCTGTCTCCTATAATAACTTGAAAGTTCACATCCACTGGGTCAAAAGAGTTGCACACTACAGTTCATAGGGTATTTTTAAGAAGCTGAAACTCATAGTCTGTATATAATTGGAATTCCTGTCTGTTTACCATAAACTCATATGTAATGCCATATGAACAAGAGAAAAGCATAGGGCTTTTTGTTAACTGCCTACATCAAATTGCAAAAATAAAAAAGATAAAATATTATTCATTAAAGCTATAAAGGGACCTGCCTTGGAAGAAAGGAAGGAAGCAAGTGGGAGTGGAAGGGAGAAGGAAAAAAAATCTCAATATTTCAATCTGTAGTATTTTGAGCATATATTCTAATTAGCATATTTCAATAGGACTCTGTTGAATAGGGAAGTTCATCAGATTTTCTTAACATAGTAATCTCCTCCTACAGTATTTGAAGTATATATAAAATTATTCAATATACAAGAAGCAGTGTATTGTGGATATACATGTATATAATACATACAAACACATATATGAGTATCTTTATAGAGCACTTAAATGTTGCATAATGTGACCTAATACCTATAACTGTAGCAAATCCTGCCACTTATTTATTCAACTTCATTTTTAAAAAATACTTGAACAGAAAGTTCATAGGGAAACTACTGTTCTTATGAATAAGTGTTCTTAGCCTGGAGTAAATAAAACACATCTCAAGAAAACTACCACTACCACTTTATTAGTGGGTGTTTCTTTAAAACCAACTCCCCCAAATCTAAAAACTATTGGAAAGGAATTACTTTTGCTTTCAGGAAAAAAAACTCCTAAAAAAAAAACCCAAAACAACACTGTGTCTTAGAAATTTTTTTCTTCAAAATGTTTTCAAAATTCAATTTATAATAGATGTTATGATACAGACTGATTGTGATGCGTATCCAAAGACTTAGAAGCATTATCATTTTATCAAATAGTAACAAAGCACACAGAATGCTTTGTAAAGATAAATTTACTACATAATGTAGTACAATAATAATATTATTAATAAAGCATGATTAGAATATCTGATGCAAAGTTATATTTCTATCAAAATTACAGGGTGATATTGAAAATAGCATTAATGATTTTTGATATTTCGGAGATGATAAATACAATTGAGAATACTATGTAGACATCTGTTAAAAAATGAGACAGGGAGAACACAAGAAATCATCTATGTGTAGAATGACAGATACAAAACAGACAATGTGGAGTTGGTAGAAAAGACTTGATTGTATGTTTCCCTCAATTAACGCCTGGCTCTTTACTAGTAAAGGCTTTCTGTATTATTGTCTGGAAAATCACCTGGTTTTGTAATCTATTGTGTATTAGTGGGGGGAAAAATTCTCATTAATTCTCATGTGTTTGCAGGTTAACATTTAAGAGGTCAAGACAAACGGGCTCTGTAAATATTTGTTTAATATTTTGTTTATATAACTGGCTTCCGACAACATATTCTATTTTTAAGAAAGACCCATTTTGACTCATTTCCCAATTGCATGTATATGTTATATAAAATTTGCATTGTAATAAATTTTAAATACGGGGAAGATGAAACAATATGTGTGAAAATGTTATTTTATTACATACTACATGGCTTCTTTTCTTATAAGTTCCAGTACAAAAAATGATATATTGCCTGAGAATAAAAGGATTTTATAATTTTTTTTTGAATATTATCATTTATTTTTTAAGTAGCAAGTCAATATAGAAAAGTGCACACATCTGAAGTACACAGCCCAGTGATTTTCACAAAATGAACACACTTGTGTAATCATGGCTGATCAAGAATCAGAACAATATGTCTTTCCTCCCTTCCTCCCTCCTGCCAGTCCACTCTCTTTCTGGCTAACACATGCATCTCCGTGCAGCTCAAATGAGGATTTTGGGGTCTGATTCATAGAGGGTTGCAAATAATTAAGGAAATGGCACTGAAAAAAAAAAGGACAGGTTTTGTATCTTATAAACTCAGAATGAAATCGGCAAGTTAGGCCTCTCCTGTCACATAGGACTAACTTCAAAGTGAAAGGCACAGATCATAATTTCAAATGAGACTCTTTGGTAAACGTCCTACTACTTTTACTAAAATACCTTGAGTGTCCCATATTGCAAGGCATTTCAGCAGTACTTATTTTATTTACTTTAGTATTTTATTTATTGATTTGGCTGCACCAGGTCCTAGTTGCGACACGCAGGATCTTCTAGTTGCAGCACAGTCTTGGGATCTAGTCCCTCCACCAGGGATAGAACCCAGGCCCCCTGTACTGGGAGTGCAAAGTCTTAGCCACGGGACCACCAGGGAAGACCCACCAATACTTATTTTATTTATTTATTTATTTTTAATTCTGTAAATTTATTTATTTATTTATTTATTTTTATTTTCATATTTATTTTTTTAATAATTTTTAACATTTTTAAATTTCAGGTATACACATGCTCCCCATCCTGAACCCTCCTCCCTCCCCCCTCCCCATACCATCCCCCTGGGCCGTCCCAGCGCACCAGCCCCAAGCATCGTGCACTGAACCTGGACTGGCATCTCGTTTCATACATGACATTTCACATGTTTCAATGCCATTCTCTCAAATCTTCCCACCCTCTCCCTCTCCCACAGAGTCCATAAGACTGTTCTATACATCAGTGTCTCTTTTGCTGTCTCGTATACAGGGTTATCGTTACCATCTTTCTAAATTCCATATATATGCGTTAGTATACTGTATTTATGTTTTTCCTTCTGGCTTACTTCACTCTGTATAATAGGCTCCAGTTTCATCCACCTCATTAGAACTGATTCAAATGTATTCTTTTTAATGGCTGAGTAATACTCCATTGTGTATATGTACCACAGCTTTCTTATCCATTCATCTGCTGATGGACATCTAGGTTGCTTCCATGTCCTGGCTATTATAAACAGTGCTGCGATGAACATTGGGGTACACGTGTCTCTTTCCCTTCTGGTTTCCTCAGTGTGTATGCCCAGCAGTGGGATTGCTGGATCATACCTAAAGGATTTTATAATTTTAAGAAAATTATATTTAATTGAAACCTTGAAAATATAATTCTGCAAAAATCATTCTATTTCAAGTTATGAAGAATGAAGGAAAGAAACAAGCTGAGATTAAATGAAATAATTGTTTTTTCAAAAGTTAACTTTGGTATGATGTTCTAAATTTTAATGTAATTATAGTGTACTATTGGGAACACTCGTAAGATTATAGTTTTAAAGTCATTTCAACAGTAATTTCACAATGTCTTTTTTCATAGAATATTGGAGTAGATTCTTCAGGCCCCACAATTCAACCTCTTTCCCCTCACCTGCCTAAAAAGATCACAGGCCTATTGATTTTTATGCCAAATCTCAATAACTCATTAAAGAATTCTAAGTGTTTTAAACCTATGTGCACTATATCACATGTATATAAATTTCAGAAAGCATTTCTCTAAAATTGATTTTTTTTTCAATTTTAGTAATTTCCGCTTAGGAGTCAGCAATAATAAATTTGATGGGAATTTACAATTCCCATGGAAGCCCAAATGGTAGCCAGAAGAAAAACTGTGGAAGGCCAAGTGTCTCAGATTACAGTCAGTGAATGTTTGTAAGTTGGATTGTTTCTTTGATCATCTCACTACCTCTCTTCCTTTTCAGGATACTCCATGTGTACACATGTATGAATATATGTCTTAGTAATCTCCTGCTATTTTGGTCCTGCTGGGGGAATGGGAATGGCACCCCACTCCAGTACTCTTGCCTGGAAAATCCCATGGATGGAGGAGCCTAGAAGGCTGCAGTCCATGGGGTCGCTGAGGGTCGGACACGACTGAGCGACTTCACTTTCACTTTTCACTTTCATGCATTGGAGAAGGAAAAGGCAACCCACTCCAGTGTTCTTGCCTGGAGAATCCCAGAGACGGGGGAGCCTGGTGGGCTGCCATCTATGGGGTCGCACAGAGTCGGACACGACTGAAGTGACTTAGCAGCAGCAGCAGGGGGAATGGGAAAGAGAGAGAGATCAGTATAAATTAATTCACATTAAAGTACAAGTGACAATGTGTTATCTTTCCTAGGGTGCTCACATTTAAGAGGATCAAAAGTAAAAAGCAGTGTTAAATTGAAGGAATTATTCTCTGTTGGTGGAATTCTGGGATTGACATCTAGGTTGAAGGATGCAGGGATTCAGGGTCTCGCACTGCTTAATCTACTTACAAGCATTAGGTGTTCATTACAAAGTAAACTTATTCCCATAAGAAAATCTCTATCTAGATTTGTTCACTTAGTCCCCTCTAGAATTTTTAATACAGTAAGACTTTTATCAATGATGGTTGATACAGTTATGTAGACATCTCCCTTTTTTCTATTTTATCAGTGAATAAGATACACAAATATTCCATGTATTCAGAAGATTTCAACAGTGCATCTGAAAACTCTCAAAGATAAATCATTTAAAGCTGAAGTTTCTCTACTTGGCTTCACACAGCAACAAACATGATAAGTCATTATCAAATCTGAGTCTTGAAATCTGAGTTTAGCAGTCTTCATTAAGTTAGCAAATTTGCCACTTGAGTTTTTCCATATAGATTCTGGTTTATTTAGGCTTCAGGGACTATATAAAGGTTGACTGTGCATTAATATCAAGGTTGACAGTGAATTCAGATTTTTAAAAGCTAGCCAAAATAAATGACTGTAATCTCCATAATTTTATGTGAACGGTTAGTCTTTGTGTAGCTATAGCCTTAAGCTTTTGCTCCCTGAACTGACAGTTACTTGACTGCCTTTCCTTCAGTGGCCCAAGATAAGCCAACAGAAGCATTGTATTAAAATTAAACTTGAAAATGTAGAAATTAAAGGAAAGTTTTGTTTTCATTCAGTAGTGGAATTCTATCATCTATCTGTCTTGCCCATCTTCATCCTTCCTTAGCATTTCCTATGATAAGAGTTTATGTGCAGTGAGCTTGATTCTTGTCTTTAAAACTTGGGATAACTCTTGTATGAGAAGCTAAGACTATATTAAGTGGTACACCTTAGCTAAACAAATTATATTTCAAGATCTATGGGAAATGTACTTTTGATAACAAAACAAAAAATATTCAGGGTTTTGGAAATTTTTTAATGTCAAATGATAGTCATGAAACATACATGCATATATATTTCTCTCTTCTGATAAACATTACAGAAAATTATGGAGTTTAGAAGAACCTGTTAGAATGCAGTTTCATGGCAGAGTTTTGACTCTTTACAGAGGTAACAAGCTGTGTCAGAATAATGTGTTTTCCATCACTGCTAACTCATAGACAGTAGAATTAGATGATGAGGTAAAACTGATGTATCCTCCATGGTTCTCATGGTCCAAGCTCTCTCAGCATCTCTTAAGAGATTTGGGCAAATGTTTCCTCATCTACTCCAACCAATAGTCCATAAACAACTCCTGTGTTTACATATGTATCAGGAAACCATCATGTGCTATCTTCAAAAAGGTCTATGACCAACTTCAATTAGCAGATCTTGTTTCTCTTTCACAGCTACTTAAAGACAGAGATTCATTTTAAACTTTCAAATTACATGCTGTCCTTTTAAACATGACATATTTTATAAATTCTTCATGGATCAACAGTAGCAAAATCTTATGATACAGTATAGGACATTCCAGATATCACAAAGCTGAAAATCACCATGATTTAAACAAATTATACTTTCCTCTGTGAGAAAATCCTGTAGAAGGCAAAGGAAAAAAAAATCCCAACTAACCCAATATCAAGTAACCAGAATATCAAGCTTGCTGAGCTAGGTATCCTGTGTTGGGTACATGAACAAATGCATGAATGAATAAGTGAATTGATCGAAAGCCAAGCAAAAGATACAGACTAAACTGTGAAAGGCTGTTGTTATAAACTGGAATGAATTAGGAAAGCATTAAATTTCTTAGTTAAATTAAGAAAGTTTTATTTAGGCACTTTTATTTAGTTTTGCTTAAGAAACAAAGCAGCATTTTGTGTCTGTTCTTGTTAGATATCTTTCAAAGTGGATTTTAAAATAAAAGGTACCTTGGAAATAAATACTGGCCAATGTCTTCTTTAGCTGAATATATTCTCTGTTGATCTGTTCTCATTTTCCCTTTCTCTACTTTTCTATAACTTCCCCTCCAAAAGGCCTAAGCTGCAAAAAATCTTTGTCTCTTGTGGTTTCTTCCAAGAGAAGAGGGTAAATACTGTGGGAATGAGTCTGGTTTTCAGAGATTCCTAGCACACCAAAACCCGCTCCAACACCTCCTTTACCCACTCTGGGATCCAACCTGTGGCTCCTTGCAGGTTAGCTTTGAATCTTCCCTTGGGAACAGAGAAGTCATTCTCTGTTGAGGCTGAGTTTGGGGATAAACTACAGGAAGAATGGGCTTCCCTGGTGGCTGAGTGGTAAAGAATCCACCTGCCAATGCAGGAGATGTGGATTTGACCCCTGAGTTGGGAAGATCCCTTGGAGAAGGAAATGGCAACCCACTCCAGTATTCTTGCTTGGGAAATATCATGGACAGAGGAGCCTGGTGGGCTACAGTCCATGGCATCTCAAAAGAGTCAGACACAACTTAGCTACTGAACAACAGGAAGAACAGAATAGAAACAGTGTTCCTGTAAGAGGAAGAGGGAAAGATTACCACAAGTGGGGAAATGAGCTCTGATGTCTGGTGGAAGGAGAGCTGGGTGGGACAAAATGAGGACAGATGGAAGTAACACTTGCTTAGACATAACATTTGCTTACCCTGAAATCTCCGGAAATTCCCCTTCACCCTAATTGACCTTGCCTTTTATCACCAAATATGGCGAGAAGTTTAACGAGTGCAATGAACCTTAAAACACAGAAGTAGCCCCCTCGGACTTTCCTGGTGATGCAGTGGATAAGAGTTCACCTCCCAAAGCAGGGGACAGAGGATCAATCCCTGGTCCGGGAAGATTGCATATCCCCCTGAGCAACTAAGTCCTGTGCCTCAACTCCCGCGCCCACACACTGCAACTAGTGAAGTCTGCACTCTGCAACTAGAGAAACACTGCAATCAGAAGCCCATGCACCACAAGGAAGGGTAGCCCGGGCTCCTGAAAGTACAGAAAGACTGCCACTGCAAGGAAGACCCAGCCAAAAATAAATACATTCTTTAAAAAAAAAAAAAAAACAGTCCCCTCTGAAGAGCGTGTGGGAGGCCCTGGCATTCGCTAGGGCTGACGCGGAAGGCCCTCTCTGGGGTTCGGTGCTCCAAGCCACCTCACCACGGGCAGCACAGCAAGCTGAAGGCAGAGGCGGTAGGAGCAGTCAGGGGCAAGGGGCAGGCGTGGACGCGCTCGCGTTCCACTTCCCGCCTCCTGAACTCCCAAGAGAGAGCTTGCCAGCCGCCCCCCCGCCCCCCCACCGATATGCGCATCTCCAACCCCCCGTGGGGGCGGCTGCCAGCCCCGCAGTGGCGCCCCCGCTCCTCCGGAGCTTGGTTAAGAAGAAATCTGTGGGGTCACTGGCTTGAGGCAGAGAAAGTTAAGTACACCTGGGAGCCACCAGGCTGAGACTCCGGGCCGGATGACTGCGCTGTCTCCTGGCCACGTTTCCACTCTCCCTGGGTCCCTGAGGCCCGGGCCGTGAGTCTATCTGTTGGACCAGCCCCGGCTGGAAGAGCCATCTGGCCCTACCGAGGAAAACGTCCGCAGAGATGTCCCCAGTCCCACACATCTTTCCCCTCTGCTGCCTTGGAGAAACAGAAGAATCAGGAACCGCAGTGATGGTCTGGAAACTCAGACAGAGTGGAAGGGAGGAGACAAGGAAGGAGGGAAAGAGAGAGAGAGCTAAACTAAGAAAGAAAATTTTAAACTTGGCTTAAATTTAAAAACCCACAAAATTTTCACCTGTACTGAACTGAACTGCCTCTAAATGTTCTCTAAAATACCGAACTTTCCTTTAATTGTCCTTGGAGGACAAAAGGCCGGCCACTCTTCCTCACAAGGTCTGGTCATGGTCTCAAGATACTAAACGTTGCTAAACCCAACTCCGGAATTAATAATTCGAATGTCCATCACGTCTCCCTCTCGAAACGTGTCCAGTTTTCTAGATCACTGTCTTCTTCCAGTCAGAGAACGTCTGGTCTCCTGTCTGGTATACCTATATATCCTATATGTATATGATGTGCAAATATGTACCTACCTACAAGAGACATATACGGATACACACACACACATATACGCACACACATTATGTAGCAATTTGGGGTTTGTGGTAGCGGTTGTGAGAGGGGAGTATGTGAGATTTGGTTATTTTTAAAAGAACTGTTCCGTTATGGGCAGGTAAAGGGGTGCACTTTGCTGCCCAGTGGAAAATGCTAGTCTGGTAAACAGAAGCAGAAGGTAAACAGAAACTAAACAAGGAGAAAGATTTTTGGTTTTCCTCCGGGCACAGGTTGGAGCTCCTCTTTGGGACCAGGGCAAGCTGGAAACAAGATGCCTGTCTGCACCAGCCTCGGGGTAGCCTGTACCTCAGGAATCGCCTTTCCCCATCCCCACGAGACCGGTAAGGGTGTGCGTGCCACCCAGACGCACCTCCAACCCAACCCGCCCGGCTGTTTCGAGGGCCGGCTGGAT